>NC_062284.1:124981916-125606916 GCF_902655055.1 Lutra lutra
TAACATCAGAGTTTGCAATATCTGCTTTACATTAAAAATCAACAATAAAGACTTCAGACGAGTCTGAGGAAGTCACCATCTTCATATTGCTCAAACTGCTAAGAGGCTTGTCTTTCTTAAAATCCACTGCCTGGAAAGCAGGAAGAGGTTTGTGTCCAAGGAAAGAAATTAAGACATTTGTTCAAATATATGAAACTCACAATTTCCTCAGGATAACACATGGCCTCTTCAGCCACAGATTTCAGCTCCAAATTTTACAAGTTATATTTTGTTCTCTATATTCCCCCTTTTCCCATTCTAAAGCATTAAAAATAGCCCTTATAATATTTTGCTTCTAAAACTTTAGCACTTTGTAAGCAGAAAACACTTTCAACTGTCCTTATTTCTAAATGTATTTCTATTTCTAAATATATATCTATTGCCAAGATTAGGCAACCAAACTATTCAGGAGGAAGGAGGCAGGGAGGCTGTCTCTTGAAGATCTAGGGGAGGAGAAAGAGATAGGGTTGGGACTTTGCTCAACTTACCTCTTCTCTGAACTGTGGTGCAGGACTCAGAGGATAATAGCTATGGACGGAAGTGAGGCATGGGGCTCTCAGCTTCCACAGGGCTTGTTCTGTTTCCAGCATAGCCCAAAACCAGAGTCACCAAACTTCAAGGGAGTTCATGCAAATGTCTTAGTGATGACCACCCAAGACTACATTTCTGCACGCTTTACTCTTGTAAGTTTTGGGGATGTTTCCATAACCCTACAGGAGTCAGAAAGGATATCAAACAGTAATGGAAAACTGGTTATTTCTACCAGCCTAGCACATTAGTTCTCAACTGAATGTGATTTTCCTTCCCAGGGCACATTTGGCAACGTCTACAGACATTTTCGATTATGGCAACTGGGGGTGGGGTGTTGCTACTGGCATCCAATGCGTAGCAACCATCAACCTTAAAAATTAAATAGTTGTTTTACTAGCAAAATGAGTTTATTCAGGAATAGTGGAGGAACTGTAATTTGAGACAAATAAACTAAACCAAACCACAGGCAAGTCAGATGAGACAATGGCAAGGTCAGCTTCTAGTAGGTTTTAGGAGGAACTTAAGGATGGTTGTTTTGAATAAAAATTCACTGGAAAAGAACCAGTTTGAAGATGTGACAGCTTCTCCCTGGCTGCAAGCTATTGTGAGAATGTTGTTGCTGGGGAAGGGAGAGATCTTCCTTCTTTTTCTCAAAAGCAGGGGATAAAATTCCTAGGAAAAAATGTCCTCACTTGTCAGGACAATTCTTATCTTCCTCCTGGATATGCAGGCTGCAAGGAGAGGTACATGCACAAGAGCTTCCCATTTAGAGCCTCCCAACTTGATTTCAAGTGAGGTTTTCTATAGTCTTTTGGACAAGACTAAGGATGCTATGAAATATTCTACAATGCAGAGGGCAGCCACTGGAACAACAACGAATGACTGGGTCAAAATGCCAACAGCACTGAGGCTGAGAAATCCTGATGCCCAAGCAGACAAAGTTCTAGAGCTGACTTAGTTTAATTTCAAGGGTGGGGAGAAAGTAAGTGAAACATCTCATTTTTTTCCACACTCAAGACTATGAGTGATGTAGAGATAAAGTACCTTATACTCTCTTTCTTTGCTTATAAAATGAATCCATAATATACAGTGTTAGGAGCAACAAGGAAAATTATATTGTCAGTTAAACACTTGATTTTATTCACTTTGTATCAAAAAAATGGACCAACCTTGACCTGGCCAACTAGATTGCTGTCAGCAGTGCAGAATAGATTGGGCATCATAGCCTTGATATAGGCAGCCTGATGCCATAATCCCCCAGGAGCTTACCATAATGCAGCCAACCACCTCCAGGTAGCTCAAGTGCTTACCTGTGGACAAACCCAGACACCAACAGCCAATCAGCAACACCCAGAGAGACTCTGTTCATAGGAACAGGGACTTTCCTCCCCTCCACCTCATTCTCTAGAGCCTTTTAACTCTCTTCTACTTCAGGCGACAGGGACAGCAGTAAAATTTTCCATTCATCATTCCATGGGGAGTCTCTGGGTTGTTTGTTTGTTTGTTTTTCCTATAATAAAAGCATATCAGTATTTCTGTAAATGTGTGATAGAATTAATGGGGGTGTCAAGGAGAGAAAGAGTTGATAGGAAAGATTTTAAGATAAAATACTGAATCAGTTTTGAAGGACATTTATGTTCTACCCTTTATCCTGTTAGAAAGGTACAAGAAGGGAAGAAATTTTAGGAAAAACAGAACTAAGCTAAGCAACAGGAATCTGAGAAAGCACTGAGCTAAAATATTATACTGATGATAATTATATGAATAAATATAAAATTATGATTTATTGCTCTGCAGAGACCCTTGGGTAAGAAATTAAGTAAGACTTGATAGCAATACTTAAAATTAACATCCTGAGATGATATTTGAGGGTTTGACATAATTACTTTTTAAGATACTAAATCTATGGGAATTTATACTGCTAAAGTGTATCTTAAAACTAATGTTTCATATTTGATATATGAATGGCAGTATTGAGGATATGAGCTGATATTGTGGGTCCTCAGAGCCACAGTTTGCTCTTCCAATATAAACTATAACATTGTCAAAATGCATATATATGATTCAGGGAAATATTACATCAATATCGTATCTACAACAAATGGCCACAGGCAAGGTGAAGGGGAGTTTGATCTGTGCAATTTAAACATGCAACCATTTTGACACACTCAGAGAAACTAAACTCATTTTATACTTAGAAATTTGCAATCATATAATGAAATTTCATGACTGTAAAACATTGATTATAGATCAACAACTCAGTTTGGAAATCCTGACCCTATCTTTTCAAAATAAAAAGACCCAATGTTGAGGTATATGGAAGACAAGTGTTTGGGCAATTATCAATCAATCAATCAATCATTCTGCAGGGAGTAGTTAATTGTTCCCTGCCATTTATGAAAACTATTTAAATCCCAAGAACTTAGGTGCAATTCCATCAACCATATCATCATGAATGGTGAAGAACTGCCCCGCTCTTCATAATGTGACAATCAGTAGTAGGCTAAACATTCCTCTGTCTCAACGACCGTAACTGGTTAATGTTTTTTGGATTTAGGTTCCCAAACTATGTAGGCAGTATAAAATTTTAAACCGTTTCTCACCACTTACCTATATAAAAACAAATGATAAACAGACACAGAATTAAACCAGACAAACGTGCCAATCTCTGGGCACCGTTGCGGTCGGTTGCTCAAAGCCTGGCACGGAAAGCGAGAACTTCTTATACAGTATAGTTACTGTAATTTTGTTCCGTGTCTCTTCTTTACGGAGTGTGAGCTTGCCTCGGATGTACTGCTGCCTTTATTCAGCCCTATATCCCAATGGCCTGCCTAGCTGAAGCTCAGAAAGTTTGGTTGAATGAAAGAACGATATTTCTTATTTTTATGTAGTTTTAGCTTATATGCAAAAGGCCTTTTTCAGTTCATCCAGGAGGCCATAATAATGAAAGAATGATGAAGCAATCTGCCTCATCCCTTGCCCTTGGAAATTTCCCTGACAAAAGCCACCATTTCTGGGAAATAATACAATGATGATAGAAGAGAAACAGGCAATCTGAACCATATACCAAAGGGAAGGGCAAGGTCTTTAATAAATTACCTCTCATGTGAAAGATGGTTAGAGGTGGAATTAAGTGTGTTTCCTATAGCCTGGCAGTGGATGTTTAAGCCAACACAGAGTTATATATTTTATATACCGAGAGCCAGTCTTGGCCCCTGGGAACCATCAACTACTGAATTAAATTTAATCACCTATGTTCATTTATTATGGATCCCCAAAAGGCTTTTCTCCATGGTTCTGGGCAGCTGTGTTGGTTTCCCTTCAGCTTTTCCCTAACTTTTTAACCTTGTGGCTATTTTTCTTCTTTCCAGTTTTATTCATTTCTGCTTAAATGTAACATTTCTTTTTCCTAAGAAGTAATCACAAGCATTTTCAAAACTGAAAAATGCAGGTACTAGGGAGACAGATTCTAATTCAATGTCTTGCTTTTTAAAGTGAATTTGTATTAAAAAAAAAAATACCTGGTATCACCATGAAATCTCTGGGCTCAAATGAACAGTATTCATTGTTATAAATGTAATTTGCTTTAAAAAATGAGTAATAAAGCCTGGAGAATTTGGGAGTGTTTAGATACATTCAGACAGTAGCTGAACTACAGCCACTTAACTCTAGGTCATGATTTTTCATTAACCTCTTAATATCCAGCACATTCACCATTGCCCTGCTCCTTCCCCTTATACAAGAAAGTCACTGTTTATTGCTCTTTTAAAGACTTCAGTAAATGAACTAAATCGTTTTCAAATTATTCAGATAATTGTCCTTTATTTTCTTTGAGCTTAGTCCAGTTTGATGTTTTTCACCAATTTATTCCCCCAGAGCAATTCTCTTCCACACACAGAGATAGAAAACTTCAGTTCTGTGTCTTAAATATGAATATTGATCACAATAATTTACTCCTTCATTCAATAAAATCCTTAAGTCCTATTGCAATGCCTGACACATAGTAAAATGGCATAGTTCTTGACCTCCAAAAGTGTAAGTTAGGCTATGGCAAAACCTGTGGTGATTAATGTCATATAATAACCACATGATCTGGACACCTGGGTAGCTCAGTGGGTTAAAGCCTCTGCCTTTGGCTCAGGTCATGATCTCAGAGTTCTAGGATCGAGCCCCGCATCAGGCTCTCTGCTCAGCAGGGATCCTGCTTCCTCCTCTCTCTCTGCTTGCCTCTCTGCCTACTTGTAATCTCTGTCTGTCAAATAAATAAATAAAATCTTAAAAAAAAATTTAATAACCACATGATCAAAGACAAAAGTTACCCTAATTCCCGAGGGAGCTGGGCAAGATAGCCAATTCTGAGAAAGCTGTATAGCGTGGACTCTGAAGAATGGTTGATTATATTCCACTAAAGAGAAAAACGAGTGTGTATGTCAGTGTTGTGTATCTGTGCTTGGGAAGGTTATAGAAAGTTTGGGGAGAGTACATGATTATGTTTTGTTTTGTTTTGTTCTGTTTTCTGTATGTATGATGGAACAGTCTGGATTTGATAAAAAAAAATATGGCAATGTGAAAATACACAGTATTTTTAAGAACACTTGAGTAGTCTCATAACTATTGGAGATTAAGGGGCATTTTCCTTTTTCTTCAAGAAATATCCAAGAGGTACCACACTGCTTTAATTACCACTGCTTTGTAATATAACTTGAAATTTGGAATTGTGATACCACCACTTTTGTTCTTCTTTTTCAAGATTACTTTGGCTATTTGAGGTCTTTTGTGGCTCCAAACAAATTTTAGGATTTTTTTTTTTAATTCTGGGAAAAATACTGTTGGTATTGTGATAGGGATTATATTAAATCTGTAGATTGCTTTGGGTAGTAAAGAAACATGTGGCTAAAGAGTACACTCAATATGGTGAAAAAAATAAACTAATAAAAAAGGATACCTAAGAGGCAAGAAAGAGACACCATAGAAAATTTAAACTATGAAAAATGTGTACCCGGTCACTGTATAGAAGATGAAGAGAGAAAGCACTTAGAAGCTTGACTCAATAAATACAGTGCCAGTATGAGGAATAGATATATTCCACTCAAATCACTGTAAAGTTTATTTTTAATAGCAGCTCAATATTATCAATATTACATATGAGTTAAATATACATTTATGAACTAAGGTGCACTAAATATACATATTTATGAAAGTAGCATGGTTTTATGAAGCTCACCTTGGACTCAAAACAAGACAAAATACTTAAAGTATCACTTGGAACACAAGTAAATCATGATTTCAAAGTTTGGAGTTGACAAAATAACACAACTTCTAGAAATTATTTATAAGTATATAACCTAAAATGCCTATTTGGTAAAAGAACTATCACCGAATTTGTGTGTATGACCCCACTATCACAATTTCTACACTCAACAAGCTTTTACTATATACACAAAATTTGGGATGTCACTATGTAAAAATATTACTGTCACTGTCATTGGGAGGTGAGGTTATGGATGTACTCATTAAATTCTTCTAGGTTTCAGTAGGTATGCAAATACGAAAATCATGGAAAGGAAGAAAGGAAGAAGGGAGGAAAAGGGGAGGGAGGCAAGCAGTAAGGGAGTAAGAGAAGGAAGGAGTAAGAGATAGAAAGAGGGAAGGGAGGGAGGGAGGAAGGGGAGAGAGAGGAAGGAAGGAAACAGCCACTGACTTTGTGAATTAAAGGATAAATATCTATTCAGTACATCTATATTCAGTAACTTCTATAATATTTTTTGCCATTGAAATAAACTTAAATTTTATCTGTTTTAAGTTTGATCGTTAGTTTTTAGCAGAAGGCAGTTAAAAGGGTGAATTATTACATGATTTCCCTAATTGGAAATGGAGGAGACGTGGGGAGGAAAAATAAGCCACAAGAGACAGCTACACAAGTAGGAGCTCACTAACTGCTTGCTGAAGGTAGGAACTTAAACTTTTGTGAATATTTGGACCACTTTACAAGACCTTGGACTGTGAGTATGAATTATGGGTCTGCTCTTGTTGTGTGCTGCCGTTTATCTTTTTGTCACTCGTGCCAATTAATTGTTCCTATTTATATGGAAAGAAGCTTTAGTGATTTAAAAAAAATGAATTTTTTCAGCAGGTCACCCCTAAGATCCACACACTTGCATGTATGTAGATCATACACACTGCCCTACATATCCTACTGTTGTGATCTGCCATCTTTGACCTTTCCTGTTTGTGGCATTGTGAAATATAAAGGTCTCAGCATATGCAAACTGAAAACAAGGAAATTGAAACATTTATCCCAGAAAAGACATAATTCTGTTAAATAGTTCTGCTCACTAATTTTCAATGTTAAATCCTAGCAGAGAGAACTGGGGTTCACATGATCCTATTGAATTCAACAACAAGAAAAGAAAGGGTCTATTCATCCAACCATTCCCACTAATTTTTCCAATGCATTTTTTATTGTTTTCTATTCCCCAAAGGATGAAATTCAATATGTAAAATATGTGTTTTTTTAAGAGATGAATCAGCTGCTAATGCCAAATTCAATGAACTCAGCCGCTGAATTCACATCCCATTATTACAAGAGGGGAAAAATAAATGATGCCCCAAATTTCAACTATTTTTTCTCAGAAGCTTCAAGCTGGAAATTAAGAGTAAGTTATTGGAGTGCTTAGGAACCAAATTGATATTTGGAAAATAGAACTCACATAATGATTTTTCCATCCAGTTTATTTATTCTGAATCCAATAGCCATTAATACACTTTAAACTCCAGGGAAGTGAAGGAACCAATGTGGAGTTACTTTCTTATCTCACTTATAGGGACTATATGACTTTAGAAAAAGCTGTGATTACAGAAAAAAAGTGGCTTTTCCCCTTCACTGCCTACTATATAATGTATTTATTTTGGAGAACTTCTTACCTCCTCTAATATAAAAATACCACAAACAACACAGAGCTCCGGAAATCATATGAAATACTCTCTTTCAATGCCTTCGACTTTCCTACAGAAAGAAAATCATCATCCAAGTTGTCACTAGCAAAACCTTCTGATAATGAGAAGCTTTCATAAGAGGAGGTGATGGGCCTATGTAAGTGATTAACAACACTAATATTCATGTGTTGTAGTCTAAGTCATGGTCTAAAGCAAGAGGGAAATACAATGAATTTGGCCTGCAAATTTGTACGTCACAGCTTGCTAAAAACAGAACTCTGTAAGTCAGTCTATTTGAAAGAAAAGAACCTATTGATGAACCCCTTCCATCTTTGAACATTTGTCTTATTATTGCTTCTCAAAAAAGGTATACAAGAAGAACATGAAGTAATGAAAGGAGCAAGGAACCAGTAGTTAGGACCAACAGTTCCAGTTCTGTCTCTATCCCGTGCTGAGTGACCCAAAGCAAGTTCTTACCACTCTAGAACTGAGTTTTATCAGTGACCTGAGGGATAACTGTTAGATTATAATCTCTACTGTCCTTGCAGTCCTAAAAATCCATCCTCTATGAACAAAACATGCAAATATGAAGCCCTAGAACCATGCCATTTGACAAAATACACCTGATCCAGGTGCTAGAGATGAATTATGTTTCTCTCGGAATTATGTTCTCTCTTGTTGTGGTTTTGTTTTTTTTTTGTTTGTTTGTTTTTTTCTTGTTGTGGTCTTAAAGAGGGCATGAATATAGCCAAAAGGTAAACCAAAATAGGTTCAGGCTTATAGAGTATACATTTGAATTGGTCATTATGACATGAAAAATGCTCCTAATAGGTAATGGTACTACAACTGGTAGGTTATTCTAAATAATTGTGTGGGCATAATCGAAGGATGCATTACATTTTTTGAGGAATTAATACAAAAATACAGCTGTTTTATTGATAATAAATGTGTTTATGTATGTATTTTTATAAGGAAATGTTTATAAGATGTTTTGTTTCATTTTACTTATGCTTTGCAGAACACAAAACAATTTTACAGATCTTATGTATTTGAGAGAGAAAGGGAGCAAGAGCATAAGCGGTGGGGAGGAGCGGAGGAGGAAATAATCTCTAGCAGACTCTGCACGGAGTGTGGAACCCGATGCAGGGCTTGATCCCACAGCCCCGATATTGTGACCTGAGCCAAAATCAAGAGACGGACGCTTGACCAACTGAGCCACCCAGAACCACCCAGAAAATAATTTTCTAATTCTTTCTCCAAAGACATTTAAATGGAAATCTGTAATAAATAGTGCAGAAGCCAAGAAAATAGTACCACTTTTCTTTAAAGTAAAAATAGATCTGGAAAATGTATAGTGGGCAAAACCAGTTGGGACCTATAATAATGGAAGTAAAAATAATGGTGATGTTAACAATGTTAACAAAACAATATCTAACATATGTGTTAGTGCTATGTGTCATGCATCATGATAAACACTTTCACTGAATCATTTTATTACATTTCTCAAACAATTCTATAAAATAGATATCATCACACAATGTTACAGGTCAGGAAAATTGATAATAGTCAATAGTAAGTAAATGGCAGAATGAGTCATCAGGATGAATATATTGTTTTTCTCACAGTGGTATCTACAAGCTATAGCCAAAAGAGTTTCTTTGATCATATTTAATCTGGCTCTTTCCATGGGGCAATTACAAAACTAAGGAAAGTGTTAGAGATGATCATTTTGTGTCCAGTTTTGGGTATTTTTTCACTTTATTTTATTAAAGTATAATATAAAAAGTACACACTTGTACAACTTAATTTTTACAAAATGTACCCATGCAGAAAAACTCAAATAACTTCCACCCAGGTTAAGATGAAGAACATTATCAGCAGCCCAACAACCTACCTCATGGCCTTTCAAATAGTCATTACTCACCCACAGGAAAGTAACCACTACTGTGACTTTTGTCACTGTAGATTAATCTTCCTGTTTTATAGCAATATATATGGACATCTTCAGTATGTATTCTTTTGCAAGTGACTTCCTTCACTCACAATCATATGTGTGTGATTCATCTAGGTTTTTGCAAGTACCAGTAGTTTATTGTTATCATTAATGCATAGTGTTCCATTGCATGACTGTACCATGGTTTATTTATTCCATCCATTGATGATGAACATTTGAAGCTCTTAGCCCAATTTAGGCTGTTGTGAACAATGATACTATCTGCACTCTTTTCCATTTCTTTGATGCACAAATGTGGACATATCTATTGATAGACACACTATAATATAGCATCTCTATCCACATGTATATATGGAATGTTAGGCTACATGTGTTATTTTAGTAGATTCTGCAAACATTTTGTGAGATGATTCTGCAAACAAACATTTTGAACAATATTCTCATTAGTAGTATAATTTGCATTTGTCCAACATGCTAGTGAGCATGCGGTATTGTCATTTTTTTTTAAATTCAGCGATTATGGTAAGTATAGATGATACCTCATTGATCTCATTGGAATTTTAATTTAATGAAGAATGATTTTGCCAAATTTTACATTTATGTTTATTAATCATTTGGATGTGTTCTTTTGTGAATTGCCCATTTTTGGTTAAGCTTCTCCTCTAAAGTATTTGTCCGTCTCTTATTGCTTTACTGGGATTTCTTTATATATTCTAGGTATAAGTCCTTTTGCCAGATGTATGTATTGCAAACATCTTCTCCTGCTTTGTATTTTCTTACTCTTCATGGTGTCTTTTGATCAAATGGAATTCTGAGTTCTAATGGCATTCCTTTTATAAATAGTGCTCGGTTTAGAAATATTTACTCATGCCAGGTCACAAGGATATTCTCCCAGACTACCTCCTGAAAGCTTTATGGTTTTCACTATTAAATGTTAAATGACTACCTATTTATAACACATCTAACTATCTGCATAAAAGGTCATTTTTGTCTTATTTTGGTTCATAAACCACCTTAAGACTCTGGTGAAAACTATAAAACCTCACCTTAATCTACAGGAAAACTATGGGAGGAGGTTTTACCAGTCACCTTCACTCTGATGACAAATTTATCTCCTGGACTTAATCTCCTAACTCTATGTTATATGTCTATAAATATAGGAAGACTAGAATCCAAAAATGTGCCAAAACAGCAAACTAAGGACAGAAGTGATTGGATCATTCAATGGGGGCAGGAAATAATTTTTAGAAAAGAAAGGTGGTGGCCTTAAACCAAAAAAAGTAAATTCCTTTAGGCCATCACACAATATCAGCAATGGTTTCTTGCAATAGACAAAACCTTCAATAAAAGAGAAAGAAAGCATTTGTTTATGACTTCGGCAAGATACTCAAGAACTTTACTAGGTTGCAGCAGTACAAGAAACCCTAAACACTGACCTACAGTAGCATAGACACTCAAATCATTGTTGGGAAATGTGGAACATGCCACTAAATACTATATAATGAAAACTTTTAAGACCTATTTAAGGGTTTACAAATGGAAGTGCTATATAGAGAATAAAAATAAATAAGAGAGAAGACTAGAATATGTGAATGGATTTTGCAGACTGTATTTAGCAAGTTTTTAGTAACTTCCAGGGAATACTGTTAACTTAGGGGAAAAAAAAAAGGTAGTGTTCAGGATGTTTGAGTGAAATAAAACAGACTGAAGTAGCATATTTACTTAAATTAAAACTTCTTGCTGGTACAATTACCATTGTTATAATTATTTCTCAATGTATCATGAGTTTAGGGGACCGGATACTTATATCTGTCTATGCTCTCCTTGGGGGTTAAAAGCAAAAGTTTAAAAAAAAAAAAAAAAAGAAAAAAGAAAAAAAAAGGAAAAGGGATTGCACAATGCATGAGAGTTTCAACTCATGAGACATTTTATAACACAAGAAGAGAGAAACAAAGTATTTGAGGCAGTGAATGTTTACCTTGCCATTCCACACCATGCATGTACTACCAGACACAGCAGATTAGGTTAAGTCACTGTGGCATTCGTGTGTTCATTCCACATTAATTCCAGTAGAATTATGTTACCAGGCAAGAATCCTTCAATAACAGATAATTAGAGGACATACAGACTCTAAAAGAAACAATATATTCTTGAGAACACAGGAGGTGCTTCTGAGTGACTAAACTTATACAGACTCCAGAAGAAGGTATTAAAGTAATTATGCAAGATAACTGTGGGGATTTGGGGATATATGTTCATAGGAATGAGATCTGTAATGATGTGGAAAAGATGAACTCATAGGTTAGTCAATTAACTCATCAGTAGGATGGTGTAGCTCAAGGAATATGAGCTCAAGAGACATATAGTTCTGTTTGGATAACAGCGTGTGGGGTGATTAGTCTCTCAGGTATAGTTTTCTCACATGTAAAATCACTGTAAAAAAATGCCTACATTGCAGAGCTGTTTTGTGAAGGAAGTGTATGTAGAATGCCTGAAGAGTAGTCAACGATGAAAGCTATCATTAGGACTAATCATATCTTTCTCTTTTCATGGATGTCTTTTAAAGTTAGTTATGAAATGGGGAGAGATCTTTGAAATTCCTATCTAAATTAAGAACTCTGGGAAGAAATAAAATAGGACGGTAGGCTATCAACTACCAGAAAGGAAATGTGGCTGCTACTGACTGGCCATGTGGGCTACGGGTGCTACAAGAACTTTTATCCAAATGCTCGTTTTCTAACAAGTTAAAGGAGCTTTATTTTTGTTGTTTAGTTAACTGTAAAGAGTCACCATCTGTATAAACTGTAATTTTGATATTCCAGAGTCACACTGGAATTGTTCAACTAATTTCCATACATTTCCTGGAGTGGTCACAATTGTGCGTCCTTATCAGTCAGACCCAGAGCTCAATGAAACTATTGTGAAGCTACAGGTGAAATCCTTCCTCAGCCTTCTCCATCAATTCTCAGCGATCCTCAATCTCAAACCACCACAGAGAATGTTCTCTTTGAGGTACTTACAGGCACATGGGTCTCATGAGTAATCACCAACAAGAAAGACATTTATTTCTGTGTGAATTCCACCATTAACAATGCTATAAATAATGGCAAGCCAGAGGAAACATTTTTAATTGGAAGCACATGGGCAAGGATTTTAGGTTTCCTTCTATTTCATTAGGGTGATTTTTGTTTCCACAGTCATTTGTTATTGTACCTGACATCTGATGGCTTTATAGGTGACTTTATTACAGGTTTTATAGAAGACTTAAACAGGCACAGATTAACAAAGAAACAAGTGACAATGCCAAACAGAGAAGTGATCATCACTGCTTAAGCAAGGAAAGGAGAGGAAAGGGAAGCAATCTGGCTTCCATGTAGTCTTTCCACACAGAGGTAAAGTGAGGACTGAGATGAAGGAAATGGCGCTGGGCAGAGTTCATGAAAATAGTCCACAGTAAAAGTTACGCCTTTCCATTTAAAACTTACTTGTATCATTCAGCAATGTCGTGAAGAACAGGCTACATTTGCTGAGCACTGAGCTGTGACTCTAAGACAGAAAAGCAAAAGGTACCACAGCCAAAATATGTTCATGGCTCCAAAGAATGGCTGCCTGTCAAGCATGGAGTTAGGATTTATTTTTTTGGCATTCCTGCTCTCAGTAATTTGGATTCAGCTTCAACAATGTACTGACTGTAGAACCATAAGTAAATATATGTCTAAGAAGTTCTCTTTGTAAATATAGGGTTGACAATTAAACATTTAAGTCTTATTTTAATGAGTTAAATGAAACAAGGCAATAGTCCTGTATATACCCAAATTTGAATGACCAAATTGTCTTTCAGATGCATGCATTTTTTGTTGTTGTTTACCTCATTCAAGAGTAAGAGATGCCCTGAGATCCATCCCATTCATAAATCATGTGTAAAATTATTTGGTAGTAGGTTCATGGTATATAAAAATCAACGAAATTGTCTAAAAATTTAAAAAAATACAATAGGAATAAAAGCCAGTTTTTACTGAGTATAGAATTCCATGAATATTATTCACAGTATTATGATTTTATTCATATATGCATTTAATTAGATATAATATTCAGCATAAGCATATGCAGGAGTTGTTACCATCCACATTTTACTAATGAGCAAATAGGCTAAATATCATAAATGTCATTGATTTCTATGACTGAAGATATAGAAATTGAGAGAGACACTAAACCCCAAATTATCTGAGCTCAAAGCCCCAAGGTGTTTTCAACTTCTTCAAACTTGGTAAAATGTTGTTACCATGCTAGATATTCAAGGGATTGGTGAAGCAAAATAAACCATGTCTTGCCAAAATGATCTAAAATAGTAATATTCTAATAGGTTCCTTCTTATCGTGTTTGATTAAGAAACCTCTCAGTTGCCAAAAAAATCTGTCTATGAAGATGTTAACATAATAGAAAATAAAACAATTTGAAGATCTAATGATGCCTTTTAGGTGCATTATGTAGTTGTTTCATGTTTTATTTCAAATGAAGAATTAAAATCAGTATCCAGCTACCATAAACCATGTACAATCTGCATTTTACTTCAAAACAAAGATTTGTACAAAGCTAGGGAATTAGTGATGTTTGGGGGACTTACTTTCAGAGTTTATAAAGTTATCAATTTTATTTTTTTGAAGAACAGAGGGTAAGGCTTGATAATTATGCAAAAGATAAATCATTTATCTATGTAATTAACTCAAAATTGCAATGGCAATAAAGGTACAGTTAAATTCATACTGATATAGGAAATTGTAAAGAATGTTAATACACTTAATTGGCGTTTAATAAGATAGTTGCAGCAAGTTAATTGGATATTAATTTACATAGTTCATAAGTGTCACTCCTTTTAATAATTGAGCTCATTTCAAGATAATGCTCATATAGATTATTACGGATTATTAACATATATACATTTTTCCATACAAAATGTGTTTGAGTCTTCTACATATATTTTATCAAACAAACAACTTTCTTATTTACTCATGCTTCTGTCATGGGCAGAAATTTAATGCACCAGCATTCACCATCATAACTGTAATGCACCTAGTTGGCCATTTACTACTGTTTTCTGAAGTGTGAAGAATACATCCAGATAAAATGCAAACTCTGTTCTTCATATCGAGTTCTTTAAAAAGGCCTTGAATTTATTCCTTTCTCTTAAGCATTGTTAACTTACCTACAAATACAAGATTTTTCTTCTTGCTCTCTCTTCTCTTGGAGTCTTCTCAGAAAAATTTTTCCCTGCAATAACTGCTCTTTTAGTTCCATGGCCTTGGAGATGCTGGGTAAACAGGAAAAAAAAAAAAAAAAAAAAGATGACTCACTCACAAATGGGTTCTCCTTCAATTCATAATTAAGAAAAAAAACTTAAAATATTTAAAAAGCCATAATTTCATCAGCAACAATCTAATAAAGAAAGGGAAATGACATTATGTTACAAACTTGGAAAAGCTGGGACCATATCTATTGGTTCAGCCAGATTAGCTAGATGAGGAGTCAAAAACAATTACTCAAACTATGTCAGAATACATAGTTAATCTGAATTTACCAGCTTGCATTAAGAACAAGATGAAAAATAAATGAGCTGGCATCTCCTCAAATTTTGCCTGGAACAAACATAACCAAAGGAGTAGAAACAAATTCTACAAAAGAGCTCCCTACAATAGTGGAATTTGATTAGAACTCAGTGACAATTTGAATTCAATAAAACATGTATTAAAAGAAAAAAGAGAAAGCAAAGCAAAGGGAATGTATCAAGCATAACATAATCTGATAAACACATTGGAAAAAAATAAGAACAAAACAGACATGGAGAAAAATCGAATTACTGGCATTGAAGAAAAGCTTGAGACAATCACTCTGAAGGGATACAGAAAAACAGAATAAAGTAATTAGAGAGAAGATGATAAATACAAATGCCATGTAAAGCAATGTAATCTATATTTCACTTATATCCTGAAACTGAGAGCTCAATATATTTGTTATGCACTAAATGTTTGTGTCCCCCCCCCCCAAATTTCATATGTTCAAGCCCTAAACTTCAATGTAGTGGTATTTGGAGATTGGGTCTTTGAGAGGTAATTAAGTTTAGATGAGGTAGAGGAGCCCTGATGATGGGATTAGTGCCCTTATAAAATGCGGCATCAGGGAGCTTGCCTGTGCTCTCCCTCTAGTGTCTGCAAGCTAGAGAGAAAACTGTGAGTAGAGACTAAAGCCTACCGGACCTTGGTCTTGGACCTTACAGTCACCAGACCTTTGAGAAAATAAATTTCTGTTATTCAAGGCACCCTATCTGCAGTGTCTTATTATGGCAGATCTAATCGACTAAAACAGCATTAACAGATAAGTTATTCACAAATGAAATACAGGAAAAATGTTAGGGAATTAGTAATTGAGTCTATACTGTGAAAACACATGTTGTATGCATAATATCAAAAAATGACTCAAAATGTTCAACATCAAAACATCCCAAAGCTGTTCAGAAATAAATATAAGAGGAATAATACTGAGGAATCACGGAAGAGAAAACAGATAATGTATGAAAAAAGGAGTGCAATACTCTAGGACCCAAAGCTTTGTCTATATTTTCCAAAGTCTATACCATTATTTGTATTTACACCCATCTCATTGGTTAAAATCCCCTCCATTTTGATTGAAGCTCGAATGCTACCTCTTCTTAAGAAAGCCTCATCTTGGGGTCCCCAAAGTATTTTTTTCCCTAAACTTCTGTCCTGACATTGCATATATCTTTCTCTTCTGTAATGTAGGAGTTCCTCAAGAAAAAGGACCAAATCTTATTGTTGCATTATCTATAAATTTCATCTGGTTATTTTTCACAGTAAATGCTCAATCAATTTTTTATTTTTAGGTATCAAATTATAAACACTTTTAAGATTGCTAGTCAGATATACAGTAATTTAGGATTAACTGTATCCAATTTAAAAGTATATATTTAAAGCATAATCAAGTACAGTATATTTTCAAAATTTTAAGAATCATCTATTATAATTACAGAAGTTATAGTGCATGACCTTCTATAAATCATGTTTATCTGTTCACAGCAGCTAACAGGCTAAGAATCTCACTTACGCACTGCTTTGCTTTTCTCCTTGCAATAGCTTTATGTGACTGAAAGTAAAATTTCACTTCTTTAAAAGCAGTCTGCAATTTGGGTTTTTTATTAATCCTCTTATTAGTTCTGTGGTCAGAAAAATACAGTTAGTTGGCCATACCATAGTACTATCGCTTAACTGATTACAAGATGGACATCAAGGGATTTAAAGGCCACCATTCATTCTGGAAATGTCTCCTTAGTCTGCAGTATACCTACTATTTGACTAATGCAGCTGCAACATATCTTTTTTAATGGTATAATTTGTAACTCCTGTGACAGAGGAAGAGCATTTCCTGTGCTTGGGAAAAGAGTTCACTGCCACCAAATTAGAGTTTTTTTGAGCAACCCAAAACATGATACACCAATTTACTGAGTTTTCATTTATTGAGAGTACCAAACAAAATGAAATCTGCCACATCTATATTTTTTTTTTTTGCCATTATATCAAGCAGTGAATTTTCTATAATCGAAGGTAAAAGTTATCCGCTTTGGGTCTAAATCTAGCTCCAAAACAATGTTCAAAACATTTTTAACAAATTCATTTCCAACATTTCAAAATCAGGACATTGTATAGAAAAATCCATTTTTTTACCTTGCTGTTCCTGAGAAACCAGAATTATTTAGAGACGCTGATCTCATTATCCTATATGTCAAAAATTTCAGAATTGAGTATCAAGAACCCTCTTTTCAATAGTTTGCCACAGACTCACCATGCCTTCTTGCTGAAGCCAAAATTCAGTCACATTTGAGGTGCTACTTTTCATTTAAAATAAATAAACTATGTTTTTTAGAACAGTTTTAAGATTTTCAGAGAAACTGAGTACAGATAATACAATTTCTAAATAACTCTCCCTATGTACATAATTTCTCCAATTACTAACATCTAGCAGTGGTGCAGCTCATCTGTTACAATTAATGAATCAATATTAAGACATTATAATTAACTAAAATCTATAGCTTAAGCTTCATTCTTTGTGTTGTACAGTTCTACCTTTGGGTTTTGACAAATGCATATAATGTATCCATCTTTATAGTAACATAATATCAATATAGTAACATAAATATAGTTAACATCAATATAGTAACATAAAAATCTCACTCCCCTAAGAATCCCTTCTGCTGCACCTATTTATCTTTCCTCCCCTCCTCAAAACCTGTGGAAGCCATTTTTTTTTTTTTAACTATCTCTGGACTATGGCCTTTTTCAAAATCTCATATATTTGAAATCATATACAATTTATAGCCTTTTCAGATTGGCTTCTTTCATTTTGAATATGCACTTAAGGTTTCTTCCTATCTTTCCATGGCTTGAGAGCTAGTTTCTTCTTATTGTTGAAAACCAGCCCATCATATGGATGCACCAGAGTTTATCCATTCAGCCATGGAAGGACATCTGGGCTGCTTCTACCACTTTATAGTAATTATGAAAAAATACACATGAATATTTGTATGCAAATTTTTGTGTGAACATAAATTTTCAAATTAACTGAGTAATTACCAAGGAGCATAACTGCTGGATTGCATGGTAAGACTATGTTCATGAGCACCTGGGTGGCTCAGTTGGTCAAGCATCTGCCTTCAGTTCAGGTCATAATCTCAGGTTCCTGGGATCAGCCCCACATTAGGCTCCCTGCTCAATGGGGAGCCTGCTTCTCCCTCTCCATTTGCCGGCTACTCTGCCTACTTGTGCTCTCTCTTTCTCTGTCAAATAAATAAAATCTTGAAAAAAAAAAAAAAAAAGGACTAAGTTCAGCTTTTTAAGATACTCCTAAACTTTCTTCCAAAATGGTAGTACTACTCTGAAGCTTAAAGAACCACCCATTTATTATCTCATAGATTCTCTAAGTCAGGAGTCTGGCATGTATTAACTAGGTTCTTGCTCAGGGGCTCAGAGGGTTGAAATCAATATATTGTTCTGGCTGGCATGTATCTGAGACTCAATGTTTTTAAGAAGCTCACTCAGATTGGTGACAGAATTTAAATCCTTGCAGCTGTAGGACCCAAGGTTCCATTTTGTTTGTTTGCTGTTAGTTGGGAATTACTTTCACCTCCCAGATATTGCCTACAACTCTTTGCAACATGACCTCCTCTAAAGACCCTCTCACCATTCAACTGTTATTTCAAAGCCGCCAGAAGAACATCTCTCGTGCTTCAAATCTGACTCAAGGAGGAGCTCAGTCTTTTGAAGAATTCATCTGTTTAGTTCTGGCCCACTTAAAATATCTCAGTTTTGACTGACTCAAAATCAAATGAATTGGGCTATAATTATATCTGTAGAATCCCTTTATTTTACAAAGAATGTAATCTCATTATGGGTGTGAAATTCATCATATTCACAGTCCTGTCCACACTCACGAGGAAGGGATTATATAGAGCCGAGGGAGGAATTCTGTGAACCACGTCAGAATTATGGCTACCCCCAAAGAACAATGAGTAGTATGAAAGTCAGTAACATTCATACAGGTATTTTCATACATGAATAAAGCCTTCACATATTTGACCTGTTTACTGGCTAATGTCACCTGAATGACTCTGCAGACAAAAATCAAGCCAATAAAATTAACAAGTCAGGAAATGACAGACGCCACCAAGGATGCAGAGAAAGGGGAACCCTCCTACACTGTTAGTGGAAATGCAAGCTGGTGCAGCCACTCTGGAAAACAGCATGGAGCTTCCTCAAAAAGTCGAAAATAGAGCTACCCTACAACCTAACAATCACACTACTGGGTATTTACCTTAAAGACAGAAATGTAGTGATCTGATAGGGCACGTGCACCTGAATTTTTATAGCAGCAATGTCCACAATAGTCAAACTATGGAAAGAACCTGGACGTCCATCAACAGATGGGAACAGATAAAGAAGATGCGGTATACACACACACACACACACACACACACACACACACACACACAGTGGAATACTATGCAGCCATCAAAAGAAATGAAATCTTGCCATTTGCAATGACAATTGGATGATCCATCCAATAGTGGATGGAACTAGAGGGTATTATGCTGGGTGAAATAAGTCAATCAGAGAAAGACAATAATCATATGATCTCCCTGATATAAGGAATTTGAGAGACAACGTAGTGGGGTTTGGGGGATAAGGAAAGAAAAAATGAAACAAGGTGGGATTGGGAGGGAGACAAACATAAGAGACTCTTAATCTCACAAACAGAAGGTTGCCAGGGGGAGAGGGATAGGGAGAGGATGGTTGGGTTATGGACATTGGGGAGGATATATGCTATGGTGAGTGCTGTGAAGTGTGTAAGCCTGATGATTCACAGACCTGTATCCTGGAGCTAATTATAAATTATATGTTAATAAAAAATAAAAAATCATAATAAAAAATAAAAATAAACAAATAAAACAATAAAAAATAAAAATAAAATAAAATTACAAATTCTGAAGTTTAAAAAAAAAAAATCAAGCCAATTCCTGACCTCCTAATTCTATCACACTGGCCTAAACTGTATGTGTACTTTTCACATACAGAAAGGAAACATTGCTGTTACTTGAAATATCAGTTATATTTTTCTTATAAGCCCTTGTCATTTACTGCAGAAACAGTAACACAAATTGCTCACCCTGATCTGACCCCTAAATCTTCTCTTCTCATTTAAAGATAATAGCATTATATTTTTGATGATTGACAGAATAATTTCTCTCTGTGCATGTCCTTTTACGAGTATGTGTTAGAACTTTATTAAACCAAGCAGATTTTTTACATAATCCTAGATTTTAATGACTTGTTGGATATACACACCTTTGCCTGAGGGACCAAATCTCCTCCCCAACGTGAGGCAGGTTCTCTTCCATTCTGATACATTTCCTACCCTCTGACTTAACATTTTCCTCATGTGTACTTCATCTTGCATACTGAACCACAAAATTTTAATTGCATGTGCCAAAATTAATGAGGCTCTATTGAAAATTTAACACTACTAATTTCAATACTAAATTCTATTGAAGTATATTTATTTTCCAGATGATGCTCCTCCATCTTTTTCCCAATGACAAAAAGTTACTTCTCTCAGTACCCCTTACTTTACTCCTGATTATGTTAGTTTGCATTTCTTGAGCCTCCCACCTGCCTCTTTCACTGAGATTTACAGGCAGGGGCAGTAAGGTTTTATATACAGAGTCGGGCTTTTAATCAGCAGGAAAGGGATGCTGTCCTTACAGCTTCTCCAACTCTCTGGGTTAGAGTGGGGAGAGGTGAACTCATTCATTAGGGAAGCTGCCCCATGACTTCCTGTTGTTTATAATCAATTTGTTTAAGAGTGACTTTTTAGTGATTTACAATGATATCAATTTTGAAGTGATTACCAATCCCCAGGATCAAACTACTTCTAATGAAGTTTTGATTTTTAGTTTATTTTTTCCTTCAGTATCTCTATTATCCTAATATTTCTGTTTTTTTTTCCTTTCTTTTTATTTTTTTTTTTTTGCTACTCTAATATTTCATAGCAAGATGAAATCAAATAAGAGAATCTGTCCAATAAACAGTCTGGTGATATCTAGGAGTAAAAAAACTGTAGGCAAGTACCCAAGCCTGCAAGATGGCAGAAAAGGGATGGGAGTAAAAAGCAAAGGCCAAGACTGACTGGATTCTGACTATTATTAAAATGTTCCCAGAAACAAAGCAGAAGAAGAAAAAAAAAAAAAAAACTGTCCAAGCATGACAGAGAAAGTCATGCTCAACCAAAACACTGATCTTAACATACGAAACTCATGTGACAAACATTAAATGATAAATATGCCCAACATTTTTAAAGCTTTTAAATTTGAAATACAAAAAAAAAAAAAAAAAAAAAAAACCCACAACAACAAAACTCTATTTTTTTTCCTGGTTCCTTAGTGCCTGTGACTAGATTGATCTATTTTTGGAACAAAGATAATTTCTTTAAACTTGGCTTATTTAATGTCCCTTCCAAAATTTCCAGATCTAAGTCAAATTCCTCAAGCCTTTTTGGCAACGGAAATGCCTCTGCATTTGATGGGCATTCAACCTCTTCAAATAATGTTTATTTATAAAACAACAGGTTGGTTGTTTGGGGAGTAAAAAAAAAAATAAGTATGAGATACAATGAATGAATAAAGTGCACTTACAAACTTGGAAAGACCACAAGTGAGCATACAAATATTAAACAATACAAAATTAAATAAAAGTACATGGGAGAATAATTTATTAGTAATTATTGCCTTTTTCACCTTATTAAATTCATTCGACTATGGTATAAAAGAGAAATTTCCACAAAACATGACCATTCATTCATGTCTTCTAAAAGTGACTTCTTGAGATATTTTGTTTAAGAATACTGAAGACATGCTTTAGCTCATTTTACTCAGTCTCATTCATCAACCAGTAGCATTGGCATCAATCACCTGGGAGCTTGTTGGAAATGCTGAATCTCAGGCCCTTCATTTTTAACAAATCCCCAGATAATTAGTATGCACATTAAAGTCAATGCATAGGAGGCACAAACAATCTCATCCTTTAACTAAACTATGAATAGCTTAGCCCTTGGACTATTTACTTTTTATCAATGGTACATAGCAACTTGCCCAATAATAAATGTGTAAACAACCCAATGAACACATATATAATAATTGCAGACTGTTTACTGATATAGCTTGTTAGGATGACCTGTTTACTTTATCCATTGATTTGCACGGATCCCGTGTGTATCTTATGCTTACATTACATCTTAGCTTAGTGACATGGTTCCTCTTTAATGTGGAGGGCAGTGCTTAAATAATTTGTAAAGAATATAAACATATATAAATATTATTTTCTTCTCATTATTACCACTTTTGGAGTCTGACTTAGGAAACCTTATTTTTTTTTTCCACTCTTGGGCATTTAGAACAAATATGATGTTCATGTATTACATCATGTCATAGGCCAGAGACCAATGCTAGCGCAAATTCTGTATCAAGTGCCAGTATCTAAGAGGGACTACAAATACCAAAGATCATCTTTTTGCAGTTCCCACAAATGAATAATTGAATTTAATTTCCTTTATAGTAAATCATTCAATTTGAATAGTTTTACACTTCTTAAAATAGAGCAAGCATTTGACCTTTAAGCCATCACAAGATTTTATATTTAGTTACTTTAATTAAGGAAATTAAATTCATTTAAGGAAAATTTTGAAGGAAAATTGTTCAACTTAATGATGTTCAAGCTTCACAATATCCAGCCTGGGAAGCTCTGAGTTTCAATATCCAAAAGACACATTAGCCTAT
The DNA here is from genome assembly GCF_902655055.1 of Lutra lutra. Lineage (NCBI taxonomy): Eukaryota > Metazoa > Chordata > Mammalia > Carnivora > Mustelidae > Lutra > Lutra lutra. Next base: position 125,004,770 of record NC_062284.1, read on the forward strand.
GTTTTGCCAGTCCAATGCCATTATATCTGACATATATATAATCCCAGTGTGTCTTCACACCCTTCTCAACCCTTTTACAATATCCTGAATAAAAAGATTTTTGGCAAGTACTACTTTTTTTATGACTGATGTCTAAAATTAGTTATGTATAACCAATATATATCTCAAATTAAGTATTGATTACAATATTAATATCCACATGTGGCAATAGGAATTCAACCTCATCTTCTGTCTCCCTAGATTAGGAACAAGTCACACATCAACCATGCTTATTTTAGTCTTCCTAGGTATTTGCTGTGAAAACTGACATCCTTGCTATTTCCTCATGGGGCTATAAAATTTCTGAAACAAAAAAAGATTTACAAAAAAGGTCTTTTCCAAAATCTAGGCAAATAACTCTATTTTATATAAAGGAATGTTTATATTTATCTTATAAAAGGAAATTGAGATTTGAAGGTAAAAAGTGAATGGCGTATGCCCACACATACTGGAAATGAGCTGAGACTAAAAAACAACTATTTACAGATTAATATAATGCCTCTCAAGTTATATATATAAAGACTTTATTACAAATAATTCAATGGCTAGATTTCTCCCAATGGAGGGCTTCTTGAGTTTTCTTACCAATATTTTATTATAATGCTGACTAAAAATGGCAGCCAGAGAGGTTTGGTGTGACCATTTCAGCCAAATAGTCTGGAACTACAGCACAGGGACTCTGACCAAAAGAGTTACAGAATTGCAGAGAGAGAAACACACACACACACACACACACACACACAAAATCTCTCTTCACAAATCAATTCTAAAACTGGATGAGATTATCAAAAACAGGTCTAGAAACTTAGGCAAACAACAAACCGAGAGGCATTTTATTTAAGACAAATCACTGAAATGCAGTTTTAACCCAGAGCTGTCCCATACTACCCCTTTTCCCTCACTGACTTCCACACTGGAAAAGTAGTGCTGTGACAACCAACAACACTGGGAGGGGCAGAAAAACTCCATGCTCCTGGGAACTGGAAATTATAGCAATACCAATCAATGGAAAATGAATGGAGAAGGCCAGTGATGTAGCAATCCCGACTAGAAAAAGCAAAAAACTGACAGACTAGTCTGAAATTGATCAGGGCAGTCTGGGGAATGAGACAGACATAGTGTGCTTTGATATGGACGGCAGAGGTCTAGAAAGCTGTGGACATCAGCAAGGATGCATGCGCTCTTGTGAGAGACTGAAGAGTGTTATTCACACATCTCTGGCTGAATGTAAGACTATGTGCAAGAGCAGAGAAAACAAGAGAGAGCTCAACAGCAAGATAAAACTGGGGAGCTTTTGTGTACCACTGGAACACTGAATGCATTCCCCAACCCTCAAAACAGATCCATCAGCAGTATTCTGCCCTATAAACTCTAGCCATCTTACTTGCCTTAGACTCTCAGTTGCATATCTTTAACTCTAGGAGCTCTTGTGAGCTCTTTAGGTTTCCCCTCCCTCAATGATGACCTGGAAACTAACTCAAGTGCAAGCTGGGGCAATCACAGTACACACCTTGTTTGTTTCCTGTCTATCAGGGGTCACCGTTTTTATTTCCTTGTGTCCCGTGTCTTGAAACCATTATCTCATATTTGTTTTGTTATTGTTTCAGGTAGGATGTTAAATCCAGTTTCTTGTTACTTCAATTTAGCAGGAAGAAAAAAGCATTCCCTACATCTTTTTTACACTTTCCCATCACTTTTTGATCATTTCCTTCTTTTATGGGGCCACAGGATCTTCCAGACTCATTTTGTATTGTCTTTTCCTAACAAAGAGTCAACCATTTCTCCAGGACCCCTGGTTTCTTTTATTGGATAACAGATATTTAGAAGACAAAATCTTCTAGTTAGATGTACTTACTGGTTATGTGATGACATTCCCAGTTTATATTGCATCTTGGGGTTGATCATTTTTGGTTAATTTTCCACAATTATTCAGATGTCCTTTCAATACGTTCACTCAAGCCTTCTGTTACCTGGGAAATGGTCTTGGTTTATGGATTTAAATATTTAAATATCTTTTTTTTTTCTTTAGGGCCTCCAATTATACATGTTATCTTAATTAATTAATTAACCTTCTATTTTCTCCACTTTATCTCTGACTTGTTTCACTTCTCACTTTAATTTTCATGGTTCTATCTACATACATACTAAAGCTTGTCACATTCTATTTCTCATGTTAATGCTTTTATTTCAAAAATATTTCAAGTTTTTCACTTCTGCATTTATCTTCAGAAAGTGAGAAGTTCTAATTTCTCTTATGTTTTTATTTAAATGAAGTTAATCCACTTTAGTTTTAGTATCTTTTTCTTAATAATACAAAATTTAAAAACCCTTTGGGGTTTTTTAGACAGTCTTTTAAAAATAGCACATCCCACACTATTCACATGGAATCCTGAGAAATAATAAGTGAGAATCCATCATTCAGTACAATTTAACTTGAAAAAACACCTTATTTTTGAAGACACTGTGGTTACTTGACTTAAATGTAAGATAAATAAAATATTTTCCTACCTTCAAGAGTAAATAGTAGTCATATACATAATATCCTAGGTCAGTAAGACAGAAACAAATCACAGGCTCAATGAAGAGATATAGAAAGGTCTGAGGAACCCCAAACACCTAATTTTGACTAAGTAGATAACTTTGAGTTTTCAACAGTAATAGATCTTAAAGATAAAAAAGTGTTAGCAGACCAGAGAATAGAGCAAATGCCAAAGTAAAGGAATAATAGGAGTAAAGCACGAGGACACCAAAGAAATATATTAATTCAGACAAACAAAGAAATATATTAATTCAGACAAACAATCCTGAATGGTTTTCATATCATGTAGTTATTGTCTAATTGTGAAAGGCACTGAATTTCATGCAAGAGAATTTAAATTTTACTTTTTTTTGAGTGAATGATTGTAATAAAAAGGTTTAAGATTGTTTTTACATTTTAAGAAAATCATTTTGTCACTAGTGCAGAGAGAAAGTTAGTAGTAGAGGCAAGGGAGTGAGTTAGGAAGTAGTATAATAGCACAGAGAAGAGGACGTGTCTTATGAACATAGGTTACATTATCATACCTAAAACGGGTTATGTTGCTCTTACTATTTAAGTTGAAAGATAAATTATAATTCAGACATTTTTTAAATATCATAAAATATTCATACTTTAGAAATGCAATTCTATATATTAAATGAAGACCATACTGTGTATATACTTTCACACACTTCAGTAATATTAATTATAAGCCATTCTCTCAAACTTTAATCATAACTATGGCTTACTATTTTAATCTACCATGTCTAGTAATATAAAGGCAATTAAAATCATAACATCAGGGAAGGTAACCTTGGAAATAAGGACAGGGTGACAAAAATAATCTTGCTATGTTCATTCTAGTCATTTTTATTAGACAATCCACGCTTGTTTTTAAAAATAACTAAGTATTTTGTAGTCACATCATAATCAAGAGTTTTAAATATATATATATATTATGTATTATTTTCACCTTAAACCACTCAAATTTGACATAGAAGTACAAAAAATGTTAAATGGAATTAATATATGTAGACATTCAGAATTTTTAAACAAAAGATGCTCATACATTTTATATAAAAGTATTATGTAAGAAATTAGCATGCACAATTGATAATGGTGAGAGCTATTAAATTATGTTTAAATTCATAATATAAGAACAATAAATCATCCATTACCCATCTGGTTAATGTTTTAAATGTGGTCACAATCAATGTGGCTATATGCAACTTTAAGACAAACCAGAACTTTATATATTTCAAGAAAGCAGTACAACAGAGAGGCTTAAAGTCTCATTTCTGCTGTGATGTCACCTAGATTTTATTCCTTGCCATGTCAATTATTAACCTTGTGCCTAAAGACAAGTTAACTTAATCTCTCTATGACTTAGTTTCTTTGGTCATAAAATGAGGGAAAGAAAAAAACCTTAAAAGTTTGTTGTAATGATAGAATGAAATTATGTATTTAAGACACTTAGATTGATGCCTGGTACATAATTTAGTAATTATAAAAGTTAAATACTAAAGAGGAAAAAATACTCAGGTACTTATGGAACTTGTAATTGCAGACTCATAACTAAACCATTTTTAAAACCAGAATCTGCAGTTACTTATGGGTTTTACAATTTCCTTATCACTGTTCTTTCTCTTTCCTTCATATTGCTTTTAGAATATATTCATTCCATAATCATTAGAATTTCTATGGTTTAAACTGTTTGGTTATGATGCCATCTGAGATCAAATGAGGCTGAAGAGGGCACAGTATTAGAAGGGAAAACCCATTTAGAAAGTACTGACTACTGACTCCCCCAAAAAGCTAAGTTAATTAGGTCTACTGTAGTAATGTAGAACACCAATTTAGCAGTCCTACTAGCATCTCAAAAGTAAAGAAATTAAGGAAGGATGTTTAATAGTGTTTTTGAGCATAAGCTGAATTAATTTAACATGTATCTTGGAAAATGGGGAAGTTGTTGGAATTGAGCAAAATTTATTGCTGGACAAAGAAAGATGAGAGTCTAGAAAAACAATGTTTGGTGAAAAATTTGTTAGTCAAACTCTTGAATGATAAACTCATTAGTAGATTCAGTCTAATCTTCTAGAAGCAGATATTTCCTGAATCAAGCAGCAATGTTAGTTTTGCTTGGTCTTGGTATAGTTTAAGACATGACCAGAAAAGTATGCCTGATCCCAGAACTATTTAATCCAGGGCCAGTGAATTATTACATTCTCAAAGGAAATGATGTAATTTAGAGAAAGAGGCAGAGAAAAGCATCCACCTGAGATAAATCCATGATGTTCATGTAGAATAGGCATTGTAGAAAGCTCATCCAGCCTATCACTGGTGGTCCCAATGCTGGGGAGTTAGAGAAGGCCCAAAGTGTCACACGGGAACAGGCAGAAAAGAATCAGAGACAGCAGAAGATTAGAAGAGTTCAGGTGGAGCAGGTTTGATACAGAAACAGCATCTGAGATTACCAGAAACCACAGAAAAAAGTGGCCATAGCCAAGAACAGGGGCTAAAAACTCAGGTCTTCCCCATAAAACCCCTTTCCAAAAATGCTCTCTCCTTTTCTGTATACCTACTGAAGTTATTATTGACACCATTTATTAGGAAATTCATCATGCTAAATGATATAGCCTAATATTTAAAAATCATAATACTTATTACATCTTTGTATATTTTACTCATTTTAGCATCTTTAGTTTAACTTTATATTCCAAGAACTATGCTATAAATTTGTATCCCCAATAGTATTTTGGTAGTGTTTGATATAGAGCATGTACAAATAAATGTTTATTGATTAGTTGACTGGAACATATTTAAGGAGAATTTCATACACACACACACACACACACACACATAGTATGAATGCGTGAATTTTTGTTGTGATTCTGTGCCAATGTAGATGATCTAGACATCTAGCTCTCTCCAAAATAGAGTCCAGTCAAAGAGGGAAATTATCAAGCAACTGACAGAACCCAAATCTGAAATTGAGATGGTGAGGTCCAAGGCTCTGCTTACTCTATTTTTAGTGCAACAGCTGCATAGAGTCAGCTTCAAGATGGAAAGAAAATGATAACATAAGAAATTAATCAAGCTCACTGTAAATCAGAATTTCTATACCTGAACAAGAGCAAGTATTGGTTGATGCAAGGTTTCTTTTTCCATTTCCATAAATTTCAGTTATATAAAGATAGTTACTGGAGAAGTGAGGAAATTATAAAGATGGAGAGACATTTTATTAAGAAATTGCTTCATTAGAAAGTCTTGAGATAAAGTAATATTTTCCACAATTATTTTGCATTATTTCCTCATTTAGTTAAATTGGCATTGTTTCCTCATTCAGTTAGTTTAGATACTGAAGTCTGAAAGATGTACTAAATGTAAGTTCTAACCTGAATTACAGTGTAGTAAAATATGGCCTATGCTGTATTACTTTGCTATTTATTTAGCAGCTGTAATAATGCACCTGTTAGTTCTCTCCTAGGTAAATATTTTATGACCCACTTTTGTTCTTTAGGGAAATCAGTGAAGTATCTGGAGGAGAAGGACAAACATGTAGAAAACTCTATAGAACAATATTATAAAGCAGTTTTAAATAATTTTTAATAATGGCTGCACAGAAAGCAATTAAGTCATTAAAATGAAAGGTGCAGGACAGAATAGTAGCAAGGTCATGAGGAAAATAGTACTAAATGGTAGTACTAAGACTTGAAAGTCAGAAAGCTACTGGTTCAATTTAAGGACCTACCACTTCTGGGTAAACTTGGGCAAATCTTGTAAATTTTCTGGGTCTCGAGTCCCCTATCTTTATTTAAAAAAAAAAAAAGAGATTTTTTTTTTGTTTTGTTGTTTATTTATTATTTTTTTATTAACATATAAGGTAATTCTTTGCTTCAGGGGTACAGATCTGTAAATCATCAGTCTTACACATTTCACAGCACTCACCATAGCACATACTGCCCCCCACCAATGTCCATAACCCAGCCATCCTATCGTTCTCCCCATGCCCTAGCAACCCCGAGTTTGTTTCCTGAGATTAGGAGTCTCTTATAGTTTGTCTCCCTCCCTGGTCCCAACTTTTTTCATTTTTTCCCTCCCTGCCTCCCACGACCACCGCCCTGCCTCTCAAACCCCTCATATCAGGAGATCATAAGATAATTGTCTCTCTCTGATTGATAATTGTCTTTTTCTGATTACTTCACTCAGCATAATAACCTCTAGTTCCATCCACATCATTTCATTTTTGATGTCTGCATAGTATTCAATCATATATATATATATATATATATATATATATATATATATATACCACACATTTTTTATCAATTCACCTGTTGATGGACATCTAGTTTCTTTCCATACTTTCGCTATTGTGGACATTGCTACTATAAATATTCAGGTGCACATGCCCCTTCTGATCCCTACATTTGTATCTTTAGGGTTAAATACCCGGTAGTGCAATTGCTGGGTCATAAAGTAGCTCTATTTTCAACTTTTTGAGGAACCTCCATGCTATTTTCCAGAGTGGTTACACCAGTTTGCATTCCCACCAACAGTGTAGGAGGGTTCCCCTTCCTCTGCATCCTCTCCAACATCTGTTGTTCCTGACTTGTTAATTTTAGCCATTCTGACTGGTGTGAGGTGGTATCTCACTGTGGTTTTGATTTGTATTTCCCTGATACTGAGTGATGTTGAGCACTTTTCCATGTGCCCATTGGTCATCTGGATGTTTTCTTTGCAGAAGCATCTTTTCATGTCTTCTGCCCATTTCTTGATTGGATTATTTGTTCTTTGGGTGTTGCACTGGATAAGTTCCTTATAGATTTTGGATACTAGCCCTTTATCTGATCTGTCATTTGCAAATATCTTCTCCCATTCTGTCAGATGTCTATTGGTTTTGTTGACTATTTCCTTTGCTGTGCAAAAGCTTTTGATCTTGATGAAGTCCCACTAGTTCATTTTTGCCCTTGCTTCCCTTACCTTTGGAGAAGTTTCTAGGAAGAAGCAGCTGCAGCTGAGGTTGAAGAGGTTGCTGCCTGTGTTCTCTTCAAATGTTTTGATGGATTCCTGTCTCACATTGAGGTCTTTCATCCATTTTGAGTCTATTTTTGTGTGTGGTGTAGGAAACGGTCCAGTTTCATTCTTCTGCATATGGCTGTCCAATGTTCTGAACACCATTTGTTGAAGAGACTGTCTTTTTTCCACTGGACATTCTTTCCTGCTTTGTCGAATTAATACCTATTCCCCTGAAACTGTTTCAGAAAAATAGAAATGGAAGGAAGCTGTCCAAACTCATTTCATGAGACCAGCATTACCTTGATCCCAAAACCAGACAAAGACCCCATCAAAAAGGAGAATTACAGACCGATATCCTTGATAAACACAGATGCAAAAATTCTCACCAAAATACTAACCAATAGGATCCAACAGTACATTAAAAGGATTATTCACCACAACCAAGTGGGATTCATTCCTGGGCTGCAAGGTTGGTGCACCATCTGCAAATCAATCAATGTGATACAATACATTAATAAAAGAAAGAACAAGAACCATATGATACTCTCCATAGGTGCTGAAAAAGCATTTGACAAAGTACAGCATCCCTTCCTGATCAAAACTCTTCAAAGTGTAGGGATAGAGGGCACATACCTCAATATCATCAAAGCCATCTATGAAAAACCTACAGCAAATATCCTTCTCAATGGAGGGAAAACTGAGAGCTTTTCCCCTAAGGTCAGGAACACAGCAGGGATGTGCACTATCACCACTGCTGCTCGACATAGTACTAGAAGTCCTAGCCTCAGCAATCAGACAACAAAAAGAAATAAAAGGCATCTGAATCAGCAAAGAAGTTGATCTCTCACTCTTTGCAGATGATATGATACTTTATGTGGAAAACCAAGAAGACTCCACTCCAAAACTGCTAGAACTCATACAGGAATTCAGTAAAGTGTCAGAATATAAAATCAATGCACAGAAATCAGTTGCATTTCTACCCGCCAACAACAAGACAGAAGAAAGAGAAATTAAAGAGCCAATTCCATTTACAATTGTACCCCAAACCATAAGATATCTAGGAATAAACCTAATCAAAGGTGTAAAGAATCTGTACTCAGAAAACTACAAAGTACTCATGAAAGAAATTGAAGAAGACAAAGAAATGGAAAAACATTCCATGTGCTATGGATTAGAAGAATATTGTGAAAATGTCTATGCTACCTAAAGCAATTTACCTATTTAAAAAAAAAAAGATTGTTTTTCTAGCAAGACAAAAATGCAAAAGTTAGAGGACACGAGTCATCTAAGATATTACATATGATACCAAGTATGCAAGACAAACTCAATAAATGTTGACAATTATTTACTTATCTCATACTATATATTAGGCTCCAAACAGATGTACTTTAAATGTTTTATCTTTTTTGTTTAATCACAGGAATGTGGTTCTCTATGAAGTGAACATCCTCAACTTATAGATAAAAAAAACTGAACAAATATAGGAATAGTTATGTTTATCTCATGCCAAACATCCAGAAAAGGAAGAAACAGCTTTAAATATACTTTTTATTTTCTGATTCAAGACTTTACATTCTTAACTACTAGTCAGCAGCACCTCTTATTACTATCACTAAAGGAATGGTTGAATCACCGTATAGATGAATATCTACTTATTGCATCCTAACATAACTAAGAAGATGGTAGCATTCCCCAACCAATCTTCAAAGCAAAAGTAGGTATCTCCAAAATATATCATGTTTTTCATCTTTCATTTTGATGGAACTCATTTCTCAGATTCTGTCTTGCCACATGGCAGCTATCACATGTTTATCCTACTCTTTTCCTGTTATCTGTCCATTACAGATTTGTGACTTATCTTTCTAATTTCCTTGGAGCCTGAGGTCTCATTTTCAGTCTGTTTGGGTCTTTGGGTTGTAACAATTGTGAAGATCTGAGGACATCTGTGGTGCTGAATAATTCAAATCATTATATTTTCTAAATCCCACTTTAGTACAAAAAAAAAGGAGTTTTCAGACTCAAGTCTACTTTGCAACCAAATTATGAATTATTTCCACTGAAAAAGTTGTATCTGAGTAGCCAACAAAATATGCAAACATTGCTCTTTTTCAAGGAGACTAACAAGTTAACAATATACCTATTGAGTCCATGAACATTCTTTAATCCGTGACCTTCATCCACTTACATATCTTCATAAGACTAGATTGTTTTTTTTTTAATTTTTTAATTTAAATTCAATTCAGTTAACAGGTACTGTATTACTGGTTTCAGGGGCAGAATTACCAGTTGCATATAAGATCAGTGTTATCAGTTGCTCATTATATCAAGTGCCTTCCTAATGGTAATCATCCAAATACCCCATCCTCCCAACCACCTCCCCACCAACAACAACAGTTTGTTTTCTATGGTTTAAAGTCTCTTATGGTTTGTCTCTGGCTCTGTTTTCATCTTATTTTATTTTTCCTTCCCTTCCCCTATGATCATCTGTTTTATTTCTTACACACACAGAAGTGAAATCAATTTGAAAGTCAAAAGGTGATCCTCAGTAAAAGATTTAAAATTTTAGGACTACTCTCAAGAGTATTATAAACCTATTTTAACATGGCTGAATATTAATAGTAGATTATCTTTTTTTTTTTTTTAATCATGAGACTATGTGGGGAAAATATCTGCAAGCGCCTCAATGAGCCAGAAGGAATTTCAGGTTTCACTTTAGGTTCATTTTACAAACGTTTCACTTAACCCTCAAAAATATCCTCCAGAGTAGACCTCATATCTCCACTTTACAGGTGAGAAAATGGAGGCTCAAAGGAATTAAGAAAAAAATTATTTACTTGTAGGAGTTGTGACCTATGAGGCTTTATGTAGTTTTTTGTTTGTTTGCCTCCCCACTAGTTATCATTTCAGGGAGCATTAAATTGCCCTCTTTGTTGGCAGCTTGTCCTCCAATTAGAGGCATAGAATTCACCTAGAAAGCTTTCAAAACTATATGAGGCTGGTTCTAAGGCCCAATGTTGAGCATAGTAGTTTGTTTCTGTTTAGAATGACACTTGGCCCCTGATGATTCTGATCTCCACTACAAACATCTCTATTTTCCAGAGCCCCAAGCAGCACTTTAGGAGAAGGGTTGACTTCAAGAACTGCCATCTAGAATCTCAAGTGTGCATTAAAAAAAAAAAAAAAAAACAGAGGTAAAAATTAAAATTGTTTCTATAGATTGGTGTTTGGCTTTCTTTCTCTTCTGTCATCTTTTTTTACTTCCTCTCCTCATGGGTTAACACACCTGACAGTAATTACATGTGAGAAGGCTGAGAAAAAGGCACCTTCAGGAGAAATCAGCAGTACCATATTATCTAGATAATTTGTCTCATAACCCATATTAGGCATCAGCCAATGTTTTGTGAGAAAACTTACCCAGCTATTTCCTCACACTTTTAGTAAGCAGGCTTTCCAAAATAACAGAATTGTAATATAGACTCAAAACCGAATGACCTAGGACAGTGCTACAAAAAGCAGGGTTGGGGATCCACTCCAAAGTGCTTCTTAAGGACAGGGAGTCCCTATCTCATCTCTTACCTTCATGAGGTGGGGTCCTATCTGGATGGAAGCACACAGATAGGTCTCTTGGGAACCAGGAGGACTTAACCTCAAATCAGCTAGTAATTTAGAAACAGGTGTTATTAAACCAACTGGATCTTTCTCTCCTTTTTTTTTTTTTTTTGCAATTTCTGCTGCACAGAATTCATTAGACCTCATTTTGAAAGTGAGGTAACAATGACCTCTGAAGCATCACCAGCTTATAGAAATAAAGTCAGTATCTGTTCATTAGAAAATTAATGGGATTCTGACTTCACTGTAAATAGAATGGCTATAATTGGGCCATACTGAATGATCTTGCTAGAAATGACAGATAAAGATATGGCCAAAAAAAAAATACTAAAAGTACTAACGAAGCACACTCCAGTCAAATGCTTACGATTATTATCAGGATCCAAAACGACAACAGAAACAGATAAAATTTTCTTGGAAGGTTTTTAGTACAGTATTTCTGAGCAATTAGTTGTCTTGACAATAAAACATATATATTTCTTAACAAAAATAATTATGTAATATTCTTCAAGAGGATTCATTCGATAAAACAGAACTGAAGCAAATCCTGTAACAGAATTAAAGACCTTGAATTCAGAACAGTTTCCAGTAAAGGAGATGTCTAAATCAGATATGATTTACTTATAAATCACCTCTTTTAAACATCAAGCTAAATTTCCATCAGTTTAAATTTAGCTTTTGTTGTTTAATGATAAAGCTTGGAACACTTCTAGCTATGTGAACTAGGGAGTATTATTTAATCTTTGCATTGTAAAGAAACCAATTCTGGCTAAATTAATCTAAATGGGATTTTATATGAAGGATACAGGAAGTTCACAGGATAAAAAGGCAGAAAGACAAATGGGTTTAGAAGAGATGGAAAGAGAAACTTACATATCTCAGCACTAAAAACAGAGCCGTAGTTCCTGTTCAGGGCCAACTCTAGAAAGAATGATTTCAACCATTCCATCCTTCTGGTCCACTTCTTCTGCTTCTGGTTCTATGTTCCATTTTTGGCAAGTTGAAAAAAATCTGTCTTACCTGTTTATGTGGCATGCCTCCTCTTTGGTGTGCCAGTCAGAACCAAATCTGCTGAAAAGGGTCACCAGAGACCCCTCAGGTTTTTGGTGGTAGAGGTGCCACCAAAAGGATTGCCAAAAAGGAAACTGGATACTACTAAAAAAAAAGGGAGAGGGTGCCACCTTCACTGACCCCTAGATCCTTTAATATTTAGTATTCATTAGAAGAACTAATATATTTCAGCCACTCTGCTAGGGTTTTATTGTAATCATTCCATTTACTTTTACCAACAAGTCTGTGAAGACAGAAAATTACTTAACAGGAAGCAGAGACTCTGAAAGATTAAATGACTTCCTCTCCATCATAAAGGAAGAAAACTGCAGGCCTGGAACTAACCTGTGTAACCTGATTCTTGATCCTATGATTCTAAACACCAGGAAAGATCAACTACTTCTATGTCTGTAAGCCCAATAAGATACCACCAAAGAATATCCTGGAAATATGTATTTATTAAAAGGTGTCACCAGTGCCTACAAAGCTTAGGCCATCTTATGGTTCAGCAGAAGTTTATCAGAAAGGCTGTTCACATGAATGAGTTTTGTACATGTATATATGATTATACAAAAGTAGACACACTAAATAAAGACAATATTGTACAAATAACTAACAAATTAAACAAATTTGTTTAGCTATAAATTAATAAGCAAAACGGAATGAAAACTAAAATAGAATTTAAAAAAACAACATAGGGGTATCAGCACTACCAGCTATTTAAATGCACCACAAACCTCAGCAAACAGAAAATGTAGTACTGGCCCATAAGAAACAAATGCTTCACAAAAAATAGGAAAGCATAAAAATGTCCAAAGTAAACCCAAACACATGGAAATGCACTTTATGACAAATGTTGCATTTTAAACCAGCTGATAGAAATAACTCTTCCCTAACTGATGTTGGAAAGATGAAGTTGCCATCTGAGGGAAAAAAAGAAACTGAAGCTCTACATGGTACATCAGGATAAATTCTGTAATAATTTAATTATGAAAAATATAAAAATGTACAGGTAAAAAGTAAGAATATATTATTAGTAAACAATAACAAAAACCATAGTAATATTCCTTTATATATTTTTACTTATTTTTCATCATAAGTGCACTCTTTAATTCTCATCACCTATTGACCCATTTCCCTCACCGTCCTCCCCTCTGATAACCACCACTTTTTCTCTATAGTTAAGAATGTTTCTTGGTGTGTGTGTCTCTCTTTTTTTCCTTTGCTCATTTGCTTCTTAAATTCAACACATGAGTGAGATCATATAGTACTTGTCTTTCTCTAACTTCACTTAAAATTATACTCTCTAGCTCCATCCACATCATTGCAAATGGCAAGATTTCATGCTTTTTTATGGCTGAATAACATTCCACTATATATATTAATAAATAAACAAACCACCTCTTCTTTATCCACTCATCTATCAATGGACACTTGGGCTGCCTCCATAGTTCGGCTATTGCAAATAATGCTGCAATAAACATAGAGATTCGTGTATCACTCTGAATTAGTGTTTTCATATTTGGGGGGTAAATACTCAGTAGTGTAATTCCTAGATCATAGGGTAGTTCTATCTTTAATTTTCTGAGGAACTTCCACACTGTTTCCCAGAGTGGCTGCACCAGTTTACATTCCCACCAACAGCACATGATGGTTCCTTTTTCTCCACATCTTCAGTAACACTTTGAGTTCTTCTGTTTATTATATTAAGGTGATAGGTCATTGTAGTTCTGATTTGTATTGTTCTGATGATGAGTAATGTTGAACATATTTTCATGTGTCTGCTGGCCATTGTTACATCTTCTTTGGAAAAAAAATGTCTGTTCCTGTCTTCTGCTCATTTCTAATCAGATTTTTTGAGGGGGATGCTGAGCTGTATCAGTTCGTTATATATTTTAGATATTAACCCTTTATTTGATATGTGATTTGCAAATATATTCTCCCATTCGGTAGGTTGCCTTTTAGTTTTGCTGATGGTTTCCTTTGCTGTGCAGAAACTTTTTATTTTGAAGAAGTCCCAATAGTTTACTTTTACTTTTCTCTTGACTCAGGAGACATACCTAGAAAAATGCTGCCATGGCTGATGTCGGAGAGATTACCACCTGTGCTCTCCCCAACAATTTTTATGGTTTCAGGTTTCATATTTAGGTCTTTAATCCATTTTGAGTTTATTTCTATGTATGGTGAAAAAATTGGTCCAGTTTCATTCTTTTGTATGTAGCCGTCCAGTTTTCCCAACACCATTCGTTGAAGAGACTGACTTTTTCAATTGGATATTCATTCCCGCCTTGTTGAAGATCAACTGAACATATAATTGTAGGTTTACTTCTGAGTTTTCTGTTCTATTTCACTGATCTATGTGTCTATTTTTATGGTAGTACCATGTTGCTTTAATTACTACCACTTTGCAATATAACTTGAAGTCTGGAATCATGATACCTCTAGTTTTGCTTTTCTTTTTCAGAGTGCTTTGGCTATTCCAGATCTTTTGTGGTTCCACACAAATTTTAGAATTTTTTCTAGCTCTGTGAAAAACGCTGGTGGTATTTTGATAGGGACTGCATTAAATCTGTAGATTACTTTTTAACAATATCTGGTCTTCCAATCAATGAGCATGGGATGTCTTTCCATTTCTTTGAGTCAACCTCAATTTCTTTCATCAGTGTTTTATAGTATTCAGAGTACAGGTCTTTCACCTCTTTGGTTAAGTTTATTCCTAGATATTTTATTCTTTTCAGTACAATTGTAAACGGGATTGTTTTCTTAATTTCACTTTCTGCTGCTTCATTATTAGTGTATAAGAATGCAACAGATTTCTGTACATTGATTTGGTATCCTGAGACTTTATTGAATTCATTTATCAGTTCCAGTAGTTGGGTGGAATCTTCAGAGTTTTCTATGTGTAGTATCATGTCATCTGCAAATAGTGAAAGTTTTACCAATAATGAAAGTTCCTTACCAATCTGGATGCCTTTTATTTATGTTGTCTAATTGCTGTGGCTAGGACTTACAGTAATATGTTGAATAAAAGTGATGAGAGTGGACATCCTTGTCTTTTTCCTGAACTTAGGGGTCAGGAACCTGTAAGCTCTCAGTTTTTCACCATTGAGTTTTATGTTAGCTGTGGATTGCTCATATAAGGCCTTTAGTATGTTGAGGTATATTCCCTCTAAGCCTGATTTACAGAGGTTTTTTATCATAAATGTATGTTTATACCTCCAAATTTATATGAGAACACTTCTATTATTATACTTTGATGTTGAAAAAACTAAAAAAAACATGGATACATGTAATTGTATAAATAATAACATGAAAAATCTATATGACATAATAACATGATAAATAAAATCAATGGTTAAGTTGTGAAAAAAAAGTATTTGAAACTCATTTCACAGTAGGGAAAATACCCCTAATACACAAAGTAATCCTCAAAAATATATTTAAAAAGACAAAAAAAAAAAAAAGAAAAATGACAACTTACTGAACAGATAGTTCAGAGAATGGAAAATACAAATGGCTCTTTATGAAAGGATGTTCAACCTCTCTCACTATGAGAAAAATGCAAATCAAAACTACATTAAGATATCTGTTTAACCTAAGAGATCGGCAAAGATCCAAGTTTAAACTTGTACTTTTTCCAACCATAAGTGCTAGGGAAAACCAGCGTTCGATGTATTTCAGATGATAGTTCAAATCTGTGAAAACGTGTGGAGGGCAATTAAGTACTACCTCAACATGTTTACCCTACAAATGTTTCTCCACATGCAAGAAATTACACATGTACAAAACCATATATTATTATGTATGTGGCGAATATACACAAATTTGTAATAGAAAAGTTTGAAAATAACCACATGATCACCAATGAGTTATTTGAATGCTTTATTTTATATGTGCATATTATATATGTATATATACTACTGCATAACATTCACACTAAAAGGTGAATGGGAAATCCCTCCATGCACCAGTATAGGTAGCTATTACGTGGAATCTAAAAAAAAAAAAACAAAAGAGCAAACAACAACAAAAGGAGAAACAGACTCACACATATAGAGAACTGGATTGCCAAAGGGGAAAGGGTAAAATGATGGGTGAAATAGGTGAAGGGAATTAAGAAGTACAAACTTTCAACTATAAAAAAAATAAGTTCCAGGTATGCAAAGTATAGCGTAGAGAATATAGTCAATAATATTATAATACATTTACATGGTGTTTCATAACGTATATAATTATTGAATCACTATGTTGTATGCCTGAAACTAACTTAATATTACATGTCAACAACATTTTAATTAAAATTATTTTTTAAAAAAGACTAGGAGACATTGTTAATAAAAAATTAAATTAAAAGGTCTCAAAAGTGTATTTTTGGATGACAAAAGCAAGATAGAGGAAAAAGTCCATGGACTTCTTCTGTATGAAATAAGTACATGTGTGCTATTTGTTTATATTGTCATAAGCAATCTTTGAATCAGTATACTAAAACTAATGAATGGGTACATAAGGAGCACTGTGTGTGTGTATGTGTGTGTTTGTGTAAACTGGAGTGGGGATAGCATATGGAGTATGGTGGCAGGATCAGGAGCAAGACCAGCTATTCTATGCCTTTCTCTTTTTTCTACTTTTGAACCAAATATTACCTAATCAATAATTTTAAAGGATAAGAAAATCTATTAGCATATCTAATAATTGTATTTCTATTACTCTTCTATTCAGCCACATCAATAAAATTAAGTGTGGGTTTCATCTTCTATTTAATAAAGTCTTAAATATGCTTTTGATATCCTAAGACTCCCACATTGCAGCTTCATCAGTTAACTCAATAAGCTCAACAATAGGTTAGAAACTCTATGTCAGCTTAGACACTCAGCTAATTATGAGTGTCCACATGTGGATTTCCATTTTTATATAAACATATTTCCTTTGCTTCCACAATAGTCTAAAATCAAGTACGAGTGGTTTTTACATTATTCCATTTGGGATTAACTATCCCAAGCATTACTACAATTATAATAATAATAATGATAATCATGAGTTGCAAAATTGATGTTCAAAAACAACAGGGAATAAGTGTAAATTCATATATAAGATCTTGTTTGCACTTTGATTACAAAGTGCTCTTCTTTGTTTTAAAACATGCACTAAAGCAGTTTTGTCATAATGTATATGAACTCCTAGGAACTCAGAGCATGGATAGGAGCTAATATTTAGAGCAATTTCAATGTATTTCTTTTTTTGAAGTTTTTTTTTAAGATTTTATATTTATTTATTTGATAGACAGAGATCACAAGTAGGCAGAGAGGCAGGCAGAGAGAGAGGAGGAAGCAGGCTCCTCGCCAAGCAGAGAGCCCGATGCGGGGCTTGATCCCAGGACCCTGGGACCATGACCTGAGCCAAAGGCAGAGGCTTTAACCCACTGAGCCACCCAGGCGCCCCAATTTCAATGTATTTCATAACCCATTTTATAGAAAATGAAGCTGAGGCATGTAAGGTGGAGTATTTTGATATTTAATAGTTAAGCTCTCAGACACTGAAGCAAGAGTCCCTAGGTTAGAATCACTATTCTAAGGCCCCTGTTATTAAGTTCACTGGATCTCAAAGGCCAGTTTGTTAGAATAGTTTAATAAATGAATGCAACATAAAACAAGAAAATTTGGTGATCATTTCCTAAAATAAATATAATTAATTCATTCTCTCTTTCATTCTATGGTATTTTCTATTCCTTAGTTTTAATAGCTTTGTTGAGGTATAATTGACAAACAATAAATAACATGTATTTTAAGTTTAAAATTTAGTAAGTTATGTCATACCTACACTCATAACCAAGATCACCAAAAGAAAAAATAGTTAACATTTCCTTAACAGCAAAATGTTTCCTCATGTCTTACATAATCCTTCATTACTGATTTTTATGAGCAACATTGCTATTCTATAGGAATAGACTATGGTAGTTTTTTCTCTGATTTTTTTTTTTTTTTTAACTTGGCAAACCAGAAAATACACTGCTTTGCTTAACATACTTACTATGAAGATACTATTCCAAGCTCAGGCAACACAGTAGGAAGAAAAGCAAAAAATGACAGCTGCTTTCATTTACCTTACAGTTTTAAAGTGAGAAGAGCCAATCATTAAACATGAGGTGGTGCTAAGTATAATAAAGCAAAAATATGACAGTACAAAGGGATCTAGAACTACTACAGCAGTTGGAAAGCTTATCTGTATATTATTTAGGTAGAGGCCCTTTTGACAGAGTGACATAGATAATGACATGAAAGCAATGTGATAACCCACTCCTTTAACACCTCCCCCATTTTTTTTTCTTGTTGACTTGATATTCCACAGAAACTAAAGACAATCAATCTAAACTTTTATAATCTTTAAAAAGGGTCTAATAGCAGTAACTAAAAAGATAGGCTTGTAGTGAACATTGAATAATATAATTATACTAATTATAATAGTGGCCAGGACATGGGAAATATTTAATATAAAGATTAGCTTCTTTATCATGACCCAAGATCCAAGAGCAGGGTATGGCAGAGGCAAGATTCCAAGGCAGCTCCTGCTTCTCATGCTACTTCCAAGTGTTAAAACTGCTCATCGAAACTATTTTTTTTTTTTTTTACTGAGTCAAGAGAAGCAGAAACAAAATGACTTGTACATACTCCAGCATTGAAATGACCAGATGATAAGTCATAACATATTGTGTTTTCCTGTCTAGTTTTCATTGTGTAAAGTTTCCTCCTGGTGGTTTAACTTGCTGGTACCATTGTTCCTATTTGTTCATTGTGAGATGACCGGGATTTAAAAACCATCAAGGAATAGCAAAGATGTTCACTTCTTAAAACTGAGAGCATATCACATGCCTTCTTCCTACAATTAATATACCCCATTCCAAAAAGCCGAACTCCCTTTATAACATGGGAGCAATTTGTACAGTTTCCTCAAAGAGATGTCTCTTTTCACACCTCCCAAAGCTACTCTCTGCAGACCTCGCTGAGGCTCAGCAGCAAACTGAACATTATGTCATTTCTACCAACCATCTAAGGGAAGTTACAAAATAATGTAGCCCTTTTTTTTTTTAATGGTCAAAAGAAATAACCAATTCATTCTTTTTCACTCTTCTCTTTTTTCTTACTTCCACTGCTTCCTTATCCTGATGTTTTTATTGAGAGTCTATTGATTGAAACTATCTTGTGCTATTTTCTGACATTGTAACAATGGTTGACCTTGGGTGGCTACTTCACTCTGCTTCAGCTGAGCTATCCATTAAATATAATGCTTAACTGTGCTTGTCTCAGCAGCTCGAAGTTTTTCATTCTCAGGAAACAATTGTATATTCATTTCTATGCCATAAGTACAAGTCATTTTATTTTCTCAAGAACTCAACAGTGAAGATCCATTGGATTGGGCCATTGAAACAATGCAAAGTGTTTCTGGAGAGACCTATGTAAACAGGTCCAAGCATTACAAACTGAAAACCAATCACAAATTTTTTAAAAAGTATCCTGTGGCTTCAAGAACAAGGTGTTCCGGTTAATTTAATTTTCTGGGTTGAGGTCTAACATAATTTAATATTTTTTTATGACAGAAAAGGTTCAATAACTTTACTCAGTCTTTAAAATTTTCTACCATAAGGCAGAAGAGACAGAGCTCATATACTCAATGGCCATAATTGTGTGTGGAGGGTGAGGGCATATAAATATGTATAATCAGTTAAAATATTGCTCTTAACCTTGATCAACACTTTACATTGTCAGAGTACATGTGAATGTCATGAAAGTTTAAAAAATCCCTCCAATTAAGGTTGGAATATAGTCATAAATCAATTACACAATTATCTAGGAATATTTAAGAAAATATCCCTACTAAACAGCAAGATGACATTTATTGATACTATATGAATGGAAAAGGGGGTTGATATTTTATATATTTGCTATATACACAGATAAAGAACATTCTCTATTGCTTATAGCTAGAAACAATTTAGACCTAACTTGATTAACTTCTCTCCTGTTATAGGTGAAGATAAAAGCCTAGGAACATTAGTAACAACTAAAGAATGACAGAACTGGATCAATATCTGAAATTTTTAAATAAGAAAGGAAAAGAAAGCATTGAATTTGCTAAAGTTAGAAAACTAAGGGATCATTTTACAAGGTCTTTAGAAAAATAAAGGTTAATATGAAGAATCCTTCTATAGCTTATTCTCATTTTTCTGGTGATTACAACTGGGAAATGCTGTGCAGGATAATTAATATCTAGAACAGGATCTAACATGAGGTTTGGACTCTACTGGAGTAGTTATTCTGTCCATAGAGACAAGATTACATCAAACTTAATATTAAAGCATTTAGAAGCTGAACTGAGGGTTAGAAATATGTTATTTCTAGCTTATTTCCTGGTGCTAAATGAGTTTTAAATCTATAACCCTGTTTATCTTCCGATGGACATAGGCATATATCCCTGTTATTGCAAATTGTTTATGAGAAGTCCACTGGCAACTTCTGAAAAAGGTTTGCTAGCTAATTAAACAGAGTATTAGTTAAGCACCAGCTGCCTTGATCAATAAATCCCAACTTTCTGGGGTAAATTCCAAACTTACTGTGTTGATACAATAGAACATATTATTCACCCTCATGTTATAGTACATTGCTTCTATTTCTGGGTGGCAGCTGGTTCCACATGGAGACTCAGGGATCCAGGCTCTTCCTGTCTGTGTCTCAACTATTCCCTAGTGCTTCTGCTGTATCCTATGTATATGGGTATATGAATAGGGAATGGGAATATGGTGATATGCAACAGAACACTTGCTTACACTTCAGCCTGGAAGTAACACAAATGAGGGAGTAAGATATGAGGGAGGTCAGGTAGGCGGAGGGAAAAGTAGTGAAAGCAGGGAGGACAAGGCAGACCTTAGCTTCGAAGCCATTCCCTAGCAAAAATTCTGTTAACAAATGTAATGGGAACACATCTTTGGGGAGCATCTACCTATCTCTGACACATCACATATGTGAGACATATTCCCTCTTCTTGAGTTAGAACTTATCCTGCCACCAAATGTGACAGTTGGAGTAATCAGCACAAGGACCAGGATAATCTGCTTATTATATATTTCTATTTGCAACAGAAAGCAATTGGTTACAACTGTAGCAGAAGTTTTACTTAAGGGTTAAAAGACGTAGCACACGCAATGATAATACCAAAGATTTTTCAAAAACTGATAGGAAAATGGCAAAATCCAATCAGAATGGGTAGATTATCAGCCCTAAGCATATATTAAAAATGCTTTTAAAATGTAAAATTCTGTACCTAGTAATTGTTATAATTTGGCAAATATGCAGTATTTTATAAATAAAGGACTGGTTATGGTTCTAGATTTGTATTCTTCTACATTAACAGTACTAAATGACTCCTCTTGGATTCATGTACCCATAATTTTTCTTATTTATTAACCCCCGAGTTGATATCTACCTGCCAGTTGGGATTTTTTTCTCCTGTGGATTCATCAGCTTCTAATGGTACTCTGACCCACTGTGCTGTGGCATCCTGCATTTTGTGTGACTAGGACCCTAAGCAACAGTGCTTTTTAAATTGTGTGAACAGACTTGTAATGATGGTATTAAAGTGTAACTTATCACTGTGAAAACTTGTGACTTCCAGTTTAGCTGCTCAGAGTCCATTTTTGCTTTCATCCAGGTGCTTGGTTCTTTTGTAAGTGGGTAATATGTACGTGCCCTCTGTATAAGTAAACAGTAACTGAAAACTGTAAGACCCTTAAAACACTTATTCTTTTGCAGTATAAATACAGTCTATTAAATTCCATCTATGCCCTGTTCATATTTTCTCACCACACTGGTTCCTTACAAGTAATGCCAAAATAAAGATCAGATTAGCTCAGAAATAATTATTTTAAAGGTCTGAGTATGTGAAATCACAGCTAATGATATTTACTATAATTAGGGAAGCAAATTAGAAGAATATTAAAGCCTTCACATTTCAGTACTCATAGATAGATTTCTAGGTAATTACAAAATAACATTGTTACTAATGATATTTTTTTTCATAAAACTGAGACAATTAGCAATATTTTCCCTGTAAGAAATAATTTGGCAAATTTTTGTAAAAAAAAAAATAGCTTTTTGTCTATGGCTATTTTGTCTCAGTGAAATAGACTGAAGTTTTGGAAATTTAAGACAAATGTTCATGCCAAAGCCACTTTATCTTTGTTAACAACAAAAATAAAAGATTCTTAATTATTCTAAAAGTCCAGATAATTTGATATTTATATTTGTCAAAGAAAATGAAAGACATTCCATTACATCTGTCAATTGCCAAATACAAAATATATTCAAAATGGTACTTTTCATGTGAGGGAAGAAAGTGGAGTATTAATTGCTGATCGTGGTCATAAAAAGATTACAATCTATTCTGAAGACCGAGGTATATCAAATAAACAACAGCTTATAACTGCAAGTTCAATGATACAGTTGAGAATACAAGAATAGGAAAGCATGCCAACATTTTAATAGTAAATGACTAATATTCAAAAGTTTAGCTAGACAATATTCCACATGGTATCATCCTTTTAGATATTTAGAGCTAATACTACTCAGAAAGCACCATCTGCAGAATTCATGGTATCTACAGGGAATATGTAAGAACATGAAAATGGGACTGTCATAAACAGTCTATCTTAAGAGTGCATGCTTGGTGCTAAGTATTCTATTAGGTGCCAGAAACTATGTGACGCAGACATCACAGTCTAATGGAGACATGGTAAACAAACGTATAACACATTCAAAGTGAGGTTTTGGAGCATATGTTTTGAGAATATAGGGAAAGGGCATCAAACCCATGTTAAAAGAGGCCACGAGGGGCGCCTGGGTGGCTCAGTGGGTTAAGCCGCTGCCTTCAGCTCAGGTCATGATCTCAGGGTCCTGGAATCGAGTCCCACATCGGGCTCTCTGCTCAGCAAGAAGCCTGCTTCCCTCTCTCTCTCTCTGCCTGCCTCTCCGTCTACTTGTGATCTCTCTCTGTCAAATAAATAAATAAAATCTTTAAAAAAAAAAAAAAGAGGCCACGAATGGACAGTTTTAAAGGCAGACAGCCATTAGTCTAGCAAAGAAGAAGCTGAAATATGGAGAATGTTCCACACAGAAGGAACAGAATGTACAAGGCTGCAGAGAAAATACAGATTGGTGCCAAGAGTACCCTTTACTGGAATGCTGCATGTGTGTGGGGGGAGGGTATGATTGTATGCCCTATATGCTAAAGGTATTCAGATGTCCCATAATTGCTCTGTGACATCCAAAGATACTCTGTTCTCTGCGTTTTCAGCTACTTTTTCCCATGACATCTACTAAAAAAATATGTGCACACTGAACAATAACTAGTAAATGATTCACAGGTGTTATACCCAGATTTCAATATAGGTCGACCAATTTAGAAAAGTCTTTTTGACTGAGAGATGGCTTGTTTTGTAGAACCAAAGGCAGTCTATTATCTCTTTTTTTTTCTCCTACACCTTTATGGCATTTTTGGTTCTCCAGGAAAATAGATTCTGAGAAAGGGACAGGACAGAGTACTAAATATGGGATGGTCTTGTATAGTTGTCCTAATCAGTATGAAAATGTTAGGCATTTATCCTTATATCAACCAGTCACTGCATGGGGCCTGACTCCAGGAAGGGGCATGACTTTGGGCCAAATAGCTTTCTCAAGCTCATATACATGTCCAGAAAGAGACCATCTGGACCCAGGTGCAAGCCTGCAGTCACCAACCCTGCCAGCAGCTATGGAAGTGAGTGCTTTAGTCCCAAAAGAAGATTCTGAGTGCCAAAATGGCTCTTAACTTTCCAATATGAGTTAAGTCAGGTCTAGATCTTGCTAGTCTCTAAAAAGAGACAAACATAATTCCCAGCAACAGAAGTTTTACCTAGTTGCTTAGAGGGACTGGTATGAAATCTGAAGGCTTCTCAGAAGGGGAGGTGGAGGTAGTCTCCCTCCATGCCTAGGCCAATTACAAAATAACAAAACCCTCCAGAGAGGGGTAACTTCAGTCATGGAACTTCCTTTACCAGACCTTCTTAGCCTAGTAGACTTACTAAAGATAAACAACAGAGATCTAGGAACTGACATCGAACTTTGTTACATTCACTCCACTAGCTTTGACATAGTATGTGGAAACCAAATGCAGGCAACCTGTACAAATAATTTATTTTAATAGGATCGTTCAACATAAACTTTATTCAGTATAAAATTATCGAATAAATTTTAACTAACCTTTCTCTTAACACCTCTCCATACACACATACATACTTTTGGAATAAAGGTAAGGATAAAAGGCCACAGAAGTTTTATCTCAAGGTTTCTGCCTGCAATGGCCCTCTGGCTTCTTGGCTAGGTCTACTGGTCACATTGTTTACATGAATAATTTTTCTTTACCAAGAAATCTCTTAGGCCAATACTGTTGATTAGATCTTGTGACAAAGACCTCTGTCAGAGAAAAACCCAGAGCATCCACTGGAGTGAACCTTGAAACATTAAGAGAGTTCAAGGTCAACCTAAAAGCCTGTGGGGACAACTAACTCAAGGCAGTGATAACTCATGATTCTCATACTGCATAGTAGGAAACTTCCTAGCTTTGACTAGCTTCTCTAGAGATGCTGATGTTCATCCTGTAGCCTATATGCAAATAAACCAACCCAAATTTTTTGATTCAAGACAATGATTCATACATTTGCTATTTCTTCTAATTCCAATCATTTGACTGAAGGTTTTATGGTTATATAGATTTGGCAACCCTAATATATTAATGCTAAATGAAAAAAATGTAAAGACCTTCACATGTGGGATTGTAAGCAGACCTCGTGTGTCATCCAAACTGGAGCTGGTCTTAAACTACATATTCTTACGCTCTAATGAAAGAGGCTTTACGATTATATAGGGAGACAGAAAAAAAAATTGCAACAAAGAAAAAGAAATGTAACATTTTATTTCTGTTAAATTTTCAGCCCTGCAGAGGCAAGAACATAGCTCCCAAAGGAGGTAAATCCAATAATGTGTAATGGTGCCATTATAGTACATCTTGGAAAGGAAGGAGCTGGGGGACCAGAAGTTCAGGTGCAGAAAGAAGAAGGACAATGTTTTATTATGCATGATAGTGTAGGAAATGCTTTCAGTGTTCCTTGAGATAAAAATTTATCTAACTTCATTTAATTAGTTTATGAAAATTATTTTCATATAGAAACATTTTGTGAGCAATATCAATTTAGAGCTTTTCAGGCACTCTGAAACCAGTTCGGGAATAGCTATGCTAATACAACTGCAAACTACTGGTACAGACTAGTGGTTCAACATGGACTCTGAAATAGATAACTGTAGGCTACATCATGAATATGTCACTTAAGGTTTCCATAAATTTGAGCAAGTTACTTAACTTGCTTATGTTTCTTCATCATCTATAAAATGAATTGCAATATATCACTGACTTGTGTTACACACAGTAATGTATTTAAAACAGAAAAATAGAAGGTCTGACTATATGTCATTTTACTACTGAAACAGTCTTTTTGTCATCTCTTATTATCTCAGAAAGCTTAATCTATATTTTTCTCACTTAATCAATAGTAAGTATTGAGCCCTTGCAATGTGCCACATACTGTGAGGTATGCTTCTGTTATGAAGGTAAGATGGAAAAAAAAAAAAAAAACAGTCCTCATCTTGCACACTAGAAGCTTATAGTCTAGAGCAACAGTTGGCAAATAATCAATTACTATATATAAGTAGAAGAAGCAAATCATTGAATAAATTCATAGTGAAATTATTCTTGGGACATCCTGCTGAAATTATTGTCATTGATCTCTTCATGATTCTTGGGACATCCTGCTGAAATTATTGTCATTGATCTCTGCATGACTTGCTAAAAGATTCAAATGTAAAATTTATAAAAAGTGTTTCAGTATCAGAGAAAGGAAGGATGCTTAATATGGTTTATCTTATTATGGAGAACTCTGAAAATGTCTACAGGTATGACAATATAGAATTATTTGAATAATAATTAGTGTGTGTACTAAGCATCCATTAAAAGTCATGTGATGAATTGATATGCATTAACTCTCAGTAAATAAGAGAAACAGAATAAATATATATGTATCCATTAAGTTTTCTAATATTCAAGCCATTACACAATGAAGCTCAACTACATGGAGGTACCATAAGAAAAAAAAAAAAAAAAAACTACAGATAAGCGAGGAAATATTATACTACCTCTAGGTGAGAGATTATGAACATTTTTTTTTCCATTTAGGTCTTTTCAGTATTTTCAAAGATCACTTATTATCTTAGAGATTAAGAAATTATACAGGAAAAAGTCGCCAGTATTATTCTCATTTCTAAAGGCATTAACTTATTTTGTGAACTTTGTTAATTACACTTGAAGATTTTTAAAGAGTTTTCTATATTCTCCAGATTCAGAAAATTTCTATCATACAACTAACCTTGGGGAGATCACAACACATTGCTGCTTCATCCTGAGGAAGTATGCAAGGCATTACCTTCCCTGTGCTTTCCTTTACTTTGTATTAAAGAGAGGCCTGGGTATTACTAAAACTGCTAAAGCATCAAATATTTTCCCCGAGTCACAGAAAAAGGAAAGGAAATTTTTTAAAACATTTTATTTACTTATTTATCTGACAGAGAGAGATACGGTGAGAGAGGGAAGACAAGCAGGGGGAGTGGGAAGGGAAGTAGGAGAGGGAGAAGCAGTCCTCCCACCAAGGACATGGGGCTCAATGCCAGGACTCCCAGGACCCAGGGATCATGACCTGAGCCAAAGGCAGATGCTTAGTGATACTTAGTGACTGAGCCATCCAGGCACCCCATGAAAGGAATTTTAAAAGGAACCTTACTAATAGGTGACCCAAGGGCAATGCCAAGTTGTCCAGCTACTAGAGTTTTTCAAAGGGCAAGTGGGGATATCTCTCTCCTTTTCAGGGAATTACCTTAAGATTCCTATTTCTTTTTATTTTTTTTTAAGATCTTATTTATTTATTTGACAGAGAGAGAGAGAGAGATCACAAGTAGGCAGAGAGGCAGGCAGGGTGGGGGGAAGCAGGCTTCCCACTAAGCAGAGAGCCCCATGAGGGGCTTGATCCCAGGACCCTGAGATCATGACCTGAGCCAAAGGCAGAGGCTTAACCCACTGAGCCAAGCAGGCATTCCTCCTATTTCTTTTTGATCTATACTGATTACCTATGCATACATTCCACCTGAAAACATTGTACAGCACTTCTTTTTTCCTTTAGAATATCATCACTCTCCAACTTCAAGCACAGGAGAAACAGGCAAGTTAATTTTAGTGCTATTTTTGGAGAAGGTTGTTGAGCTCTTAAAATTCTGTTGTGGTTACTTAGATTGAAGCTGACAATGACTGCAATATTCAATCCCTTTCCACCTAGGCATAGATCTCACAATTGCCCCTTATAGAAAATAATCTGAATGATACTGAAGTCCTTCATATTCACAGGGAATTCCCAACACTTTGATAATGACTTTCCACTAAGAGCCTATAAATAGTCTCTTCAATCAAATATATTCCATGGAATTATAAATATAAACAGCATCTATTAAATTCCTAGCTTGACAGACTAAAACTGCATACCTATTATTGTTTTATTCTTTGAATGGGGAGAAATGTTTTCTTGTGAGAGTTTCCTCATTAAGTGTTTGGCAAATATAAGATACTGTTATTCTCTACATATAGAATTTTTTTTAAAGATTTTATTTATTTATTTGACAGACAGAGATCACAAGTAGGCAGAGAGGCAGGCAGAGAGAGAGGAGGAAGCAGGCTCCCTGCCAAGCAGAGAGCCCGATGCGGGGCTTGATCCCAGGACCCTGAGATCATGACCTGAGCCGAAGGCAGAGGCTTTAACCCACTGAGCCACACAGGCACCCCTACATATAGAATTTTTAATAAAAAAGTTAAAATATTTCCTCGAATATTCTGGAAA
Source organism: Lutra lutra (assembly GCF_902655055.1). NCBI lineage: Eukaryota > Metazoa > Chordata > Mammalia > Carnivora > Mustelidae > Lutra > Lutra lutra. The sequence continues at coordinate 125,033,020 of NC_062284.1, forward strand.
TCACGGGTGATACCTTTAATAAATTGGTTGTCAATTAAACTAAAACATAAAATCTTTAAAAAATTATAATTTGTCTATTCCAAGCAGACAACCAGAAATGGAATGATGATATTAGATAATTTTAGGATGACAAGCACTTATCCAAAGTATTCAACAATTAGAATACATTTTTGGAGGAAGAAGAACCTATCAAGCATGCTAAAATTTTGCCTTGACGGATGAGCACACATTTATCCAACCTGTAAATAACTTTTGTTTCCTTATTTTATGAGTTAAAACTATTTATTTTTAACCAGAACACACACACACAATTAACACATATAAGCACACTTAATGATTTAGGAAAAAAGAAAATTATTAATTCAAATAAATAAAAATTGAAGAGTCCTAGTGAAGAGCTCCAACAAAGCTACAATGACTTAGGTTATCTCAGGAGTCTACTTTCTCTGTGTTGGCTTCATTCTTAGGCTTCATTTGGTGGTCTCCCAGGGCCATAGACTATTGCTTCCTGGTAACAATATCTCTGTTAACAACCCTAGCCTCATATCCTCTCATGTTTAATATTACCAGCAAAAGTTCTTCCTATTTTCAAGTGTAGCCCACAAAATTCCTAGTCATTCTGATAAAATCAGGATGTGTTCCTACTTTGCCTGAGCTACCTACTGTGGCCAGGAAAATACAATGCACTACCCACCGTGGCTTAGGTCATGTATGGATAAAGCTCTACTTAGACAATATGAATTAAGAGTTTAAGAGGGTGGGGTGCCTGAGTGGCCAAGATGGTTGAGCATCTGCCTTTGGCTCAGGTCAAGATTTCCAGGTCCTGGGATCCAGCCCCAAGTTGTGCTCCCAGTTTAGCAAGGTGTCAGCTTCCTCCTCTCCCTCTACCTCTCCCTCTGCTTGTGCTCTGTCTCTTTCAAATGAATTAAAAAAAAAAAAAAAAAAAAAGTTGAAGAGGGTATAATTCTAGAGTGAAAGTTGAAACTCTTGCTAGAAGTGGCAAGCTGGTAAGTATCTAAAACAAAACAAACAAAATAGATTACTAGGAATCTTCATTTTACCTTTTATCAAGGACTTTTATTGACCCTATCAAACACTAGGAGATCATCAAGTTAATGCCCTGATTCTCAATTACATGAAGCTTACAACATTCTCCAGAGAAACATCAACCTTGCATTTATGACTTTACAAACTCACACACAAAAAAATGAACAAATAATCTGTTAATAAGAATGCTAACTTTTCTCTGGGTAGAAAGAATTAGAAGACCATGCCATAATTCTTGGACTTTGAGTTATAGAGTAACAGAGGTGCTCTAGGTCAGGAAGTGTTCTGGGGGTTGATTACACTGATGTTGCTGCTAGGAAACACTCAATGAAATGTTTTAATGGGATATAGAAAGAATTTCCTTGAATATATTTCTTTTCCCTGGGAAGACATAGGTTGACTCTGGGAGCTGGTGTCCAGATAGACAGAAAGGGCAACAATAAAACCTTAAGAGAGACCGCCAACTCTGCTCCTAGCTGGCCGTGTGACATTGCACCAAATTCTTCATATTTCAGACTCAGCTTCTTTGGCTGTATATTAATTTTTAAAAAATGCATGAATGTCATGCAGCTCCTAATTTATACCCAATTTCTGTCCATCACTGAACAAAAACGTATGATGCTGGACCTGGAACAGCATCATATAAATTTTGTATCTTTTTAAATATATGGAATTCCTATATTTGTGGGAAGTGAATGATCTGGCTTCAGTAGTTCCTGAATTTTATTCTGGAATTTATTGATCTCTTTGAGATATAATCCATTGTACTGACATAGGAATGATAATGCATTCATTACAGGACTGTAGAGATTTTTTAAAAATCAAGTTTTTACCAGATATTTGTGGAAAACTACTGTCTATCAGCCTCAGGGATCTGGGGAGGTCGTTATGTCAAATACCACAAGCTTTCAAATATCCATGAAGATGAAGCCTCACCAGATAATTTTGAGAAGCCCCGGCTTATCTTACATATGCTGTAGCCAACCACATTGGTCCATGTCCTTCTGATGGCACAGCACACCGCTGCTGCTCCTCTGCATGGGAACACTATCTGTCTTCCTGTCTAGAGGGTCAATTCCCAGTGCCACCAAAGCTGCAATACAAAAGTTGCTAAATGCTAGAGTTCTTTCCCATTTTCACTGTGATGCTGAATCTCATGCATAAATAAGGAGAATCACTCTCTCCAGCAAGTAATGTGTTGTATCATTCACCTCTCTCACAAAGCAATATTGCTTATTCTCTCCATCTTAAATGGATTCTAGAGAATGGAGACCCCTTAAATTTATTCCAGAAGCTTCTTTCTTTCTGTAAGGAATCAGATCTATTTCTTGTAATTGAGCAAGAGAACAACATCCGGACTGCACTCGACTTCAATATGTCTCCAATGACCTTCCTCCCCAGGCAGACACATAAAACTTCCACTCCACAGACCATAGGCAAATCTCTCATGTACACTGAGATTCAAAACCCCCAGCAAAATCCACTCAGGCTCTTCCTACAATCCCTGCTCTACTAATAACCTATGAAATATAACAAAAACATATGTTATCCTTTGATTGAGACATCGTATTATTTCAACTCAGCTAACCTGTAGGCTAACGTTTTTTTCTCACTCTGATAACCAACTGATAATTCTTGGTTATGGATCAATATCAATTGATCAATTGATCAATTGATATTGATCAATTTATATTCATATAATGAATATAATGAATCATATAATGAATATAAATTGATGCCACCTGTAATTTTGGTTAATAAACCTGTTTAATTTTTTTAAAGATTTTATGTATTTATTTGACAGAGATCACAAGTAGGCAGAGAGACAGGCAGAGAGAGAGAGGAGGAAGCACGCTCCCCACGGAGCAGAGAGCCCAATGTGGGGCTCGATCCCAGGACCCTGGGAGCATGACCTGAGCAGAAAAGGCAGAGGCTTTAACCCACTGAGCCACCCAGGCGCCCCAGGAAATCTGTTTAAACATTCTGGAACACTGGCTATAATAACCTAAAGCCATTATTATCAACTATGGTTTTCTTAGCAGGAAATTAGTTTACTTCTAAATCTCAGACACTGAAACCTTCACAGATAGATTCATAATGATTTTAAAATTATAAATAGGTGGATTTCTAAAAGAAAGGCTGAAAGAGAGGAAAGAGGCTGAGACTTGCCTACGCATATCTGGCAAGCGAGGCTGGGCTTAGAGAACGATGTAGCCTGTCAATGAGTCTTTGATTATACCTTGGACAGGCAAGCTTGCATTGATCATACTTGGCAGCTAAGTTTAATTTTGCTATTTGACCAAGATCAGTGAAACATGTATCTCCTCAATGGTAGCTGTCAATTACTTATTGAGAAAGAGACAGAATTTACTAGATTCAGGAGCCAGATTTCAAAATGAGAAGCCGCCTTCCATAAGTGTACAGGTATCATTAATGGATAGTTCAAAAGTCTTTGAATTAGAATTATTACAGAAAAGAAAAGGTTAAGTTAAGTAAGCTGATTAGAAAATATTGTGGATATCAGCAAAGGTGATTTGTTTAGAAATAATAATGAGATATGTAGGAATCAAAAAAACCTCTAGTAATGAAAAAAGAAAGATCAAGTCCCATAGAAAAACAGCTTATTAGCTGGAAGAAGAGTTTTGAGGAACCTGAAAAGAAGCTCCTTCCTCTCCCAAATTAGGCATGGACTAAGGGAATGAGGACTTTTAGAATAATATATCCACTGTGCTTGTCCAAAAGATAAGACAGGAAAAGAGCTAGCAGAAAGGTGAACATTTCAGTGAAAGACGTCTTAAGACCTTATCACCAGGAAAATTCCTCCTTCTGGAGAGCACCAGCAAATAGGTTTCCATTAGGATGTCTGTTTAATCAAATTATTCATTCTTCAATAGAAAAATAATACAGCCTCCTTTTGGAATTTTTGGAAAATATTTTCAAGTATAAAGAAGATAACATCAGCCAGGCAAAATCTACTATGTGAAAACCATGTTAATAATTGAAACTTGTTTCCATCCAGGTGTTTCTTTATATGTGTACTTGATATCATAACATATTTATAATTCAGTATCTTGCTTTATTACTTAGAATTATAGCCTACGTATTTTCCTATAACTAAAAAAGTGAGTATATATTACTTTAGAGGCTAAAACATTATGTATATCAAAATTATTATTACCAAAACATTTACTTTGTATATGATGCTAGCTGCTAGAAACAATGACATTAGAGGTATGCTTCATTTTGAAGGTTTTTTTTTTCTAAAGTACTTTTGAATTTGCAGTAAAAAACTGAAGTGATGAAGGAAAGAAATCCAATTTTCTTGAGCCTGTACTATATGTCATCAACTATTCTAGATTTTTTATGAATGTCATGTAGTTCCTAATTTATACCCAATTTCTGTCCATCACTGAGATTCAGAAGTATGTGCCTATCAGTCTTCAAGCAACCAAGCCTTACCTCTTAGCCAATTTGCACAAAGGACAAGGGAAGTTAGAATAGGAAAACTCTTTCTTGGTGTCTATTGGAAAGCAAAGATGATTTTTAATAAAACTCAGTATTTATTGCTCTAATGTGTATCCTGGCCTACTCCTACAACCAACTGAAAGGGAAGAGGGTAAATAAAAGCAAAGTGCTATTTCTCTAAAATTACGGAAGAAGCTAGAAACAGTTTTGATAGTGTTAACATAAAGGGGAAAGATAAAGTTACCCCAGCTTCTGAGCAAACTCCCAGCAGTGTCACTTAAGATCTTCAGTGCAAAAATGTCAAGCAACAGGTAGATCCCAGCAGGTTCAGAGAACCCAGTGGAAGTCAATGTGTTGCCTGCTAGAACAGGGCAATATTGATGCTCACCATTTCCTGGGCTGCCATTTCCAGAGAGAGATGGCAGCCATGTGCAGCAAATGGGTATGTCTAGAAGAAATGACAGCAGTCCAAATGATGAGAATTTAGGGGCAGATGATTTAAGCACAACTGAGAAACAATTTGAAGAGCCATAGGAATTCCTGGAGAAGAAGAAAGAGAATTTTCAAGAGGCTGGGGTTTTGCATTAGAAGGGGAAAGGGAGAAACGTGTCTTGTATTAACTTATTTAGGCCTACTGGGTATAGCCACCAGCTAAACTGAGAAAGTTAAAGAACTGTGTAAGTTCACCAAAGGGGAACACAAATGGGAGTTCACAGGTAAAGGGAGCTGTACATATTTCAAGAAATCTATATTGAATAGTTCCATTAAATAGAATGGATGAAATCAGAACAGGAAGAGCTGCTCCTGGGTTTAATATATGGGCAGATTCCTCTGGCACACACTAAGATATACAGAGACATCCACTGTCAAACAACAACTTCAGAGATGATGCCACAGATGGTGAAAGTTGCTCACCCTAATTGATGGACTTTGACAGCTTTTTTGAGTGATCATAGCCCTTTTGGGTTGGCTTATTATCTACCCACGGAGGCAGAAAAAGACCAAGGAATTCTCAGGGCAGTAGTATTCCTGAATCAATATCACATAAGCCTACTCCTAAAGGCGTTCATTCAGGAAAATGAATTCTGATGCTTTTTCCTTGCAGACGGAACGAACTAGGATAGGCTGTATTGATTGATAAGCGTTTCATTAATTTTTACTGCCCCTGTCCATGTAGATCAGCAATACCCTAGACATTCTCCAACCAGCTCAAAGATCAAAAAAATCTTTTATTTTTTAGCATAAGTCCACCTCGTGTAGATTTACTTACACATTTTATTAACACCCCAAAATTCTCAAATTCAATCAGTTCCCTAACATAGACTGGAGGTTCTTCAAAAAAATTTTTTTGTAGAATTATGTATTCCTTAGTATATATTTAGATTGATATATTAACAATTTTCATAAGATTAATATTAATAAAATATGTAATTTCTCATGAATTGCATATATATATGTATATATATATATAACTAATTTAAATATATCCTCAAAATTTGAAGGGGCTAATTTAGTTCAGTTATGGAGAATGTCTGCTGCCAACAGACCTATGTAACATACATGACATATAAAATACCTATAAGACATACATAATTCTGACTATAAGTCAGACCTCATTGTCATCAGTCAAATCAGACTTTCTGCAACCTATGAGGTTTTTTCCCAATTCAAATAAGTTAGTTAATGTAATAGCACTCAACTAGTCTTAAGAGTTAACTTGCTTCCAGCTTATGTGTTCCTTACTTACTGATTTAAGATCTCTAGGTCAATAGCAGAACTAACCTATTTCCTTGAGACTTACAGACCACTGGCTTTGAGGAATAAAGGACCAAACCTTCCCAGAAGATAAGGCCTGACTATATTTGAAAACAGATGCTGCTTATGCCAGCAAGTCTGTTCAGGTTGATGTTGACTTATGACTGACTACTTGGGCACCTGCTTCCCCTGCTCCTAGCCCCCTCCCTTGTCCCATGGCTCTCCCTTTAAAGCCCTCCAGCTTCACCCAAATGGAGAGCATGGTCTCTGAGGCATGAGTTCAATGTTTTCCAAGGTTGCTGACTTATTGAATAAAGTAACTTTTTCTTTCTCACCATCATTTGTCTCTCCAGTATTTATTTTGAAGCAGCAAGCAACTAAACCTGAGTTCAGAACAGGGTCTCTGACCCTGTATAATTAATACAATTATATATGACAGTTATCCTCAATTCCAAGATATAAATCTACAGGATGGATAGCTGTATGGATGACTAGATAGACAGACAGACAATAAAGAATTAGACATGATCTTGCCATGAATGTGCTTCTTGTGTAAAACCAGTTACTATTTCTTAATTACTTGGGGTGCCTGGGTAGCCCAGTCAGTTGAGCATCCAACTCCTGATTTCCACTCAGGTCATGATCTCAGGATCATGAGATGGAGCCCCACGTAGGGCAGTGCTTGGAGCCTGCTCAAGATTCTCTCTTTCCCTCTCCATCTGCCACTCCCTCACCCCTATCCTACTGACACACTCTCTCTCTTAAAAAAAAAAAAAATATATACTATTTCTTTAAAAATTTCCCCTGGTCTTATTTTCAGAGTCTCATTCAGGAACTCTGCAGGCCGGAATAGCATTTTTTTTTTTTTTTGGACACTCAGTATTTTACATACTAGTCCAATGCACCGTGAAAGCAAGATTCTGTATATACGTGAGAGGTTGACTGCCTTCTGTTAAATGAAGAAGAAGAGGTGAAAAAGGGGAAGTAGCAGAACGCCAATGCCATTCTCTGGAAGACACATTTTAGGGAAGAGTACACATGGAAGTTAAGAACTGGGGAATTATTTTTTAAAGACTGTATGCTTGGAAAATCTCCATATACTTTCAGAAGTATGTGTGTCCTAGTCTGCAGACCACAGAGCTAGATATATAGATCTAGTTTTGTGTATCCTTATAGTTTTATATTGAGGTTTATTTAAAATGAGTCCTTGTATTTGGATAATACTGGGAAAGGGTTCTCCTAACTCAGGCATGGGTTCTCCCAACTTCCAACCCCAACTAAGTTCCTGATTTACTTTTTTGGCTGTGAAAAGATTCTTTGCCTTCTTCTCCCAATATCTTCTTGGATTCACTGTTAATATATTTTATTAGATATTACAGATATCTTTGATAAAAGTATTATAATGTGATTTTTCAATTATGGCCCCACTTATATCAGAATCCTGTTTTTTCCCCCAATTATAAACCCTGTCTTCATATTAGAAGCCCTTGGGAAACTTTAAAAAATTACTAATAAGGTGGCTGCCTTCAGCTCAGGTCAAGATCCCAGGGTGCTGGTCCTAGGAGGTAGCCCCACATCAGACTTCCTACTCAGCGGGGAGCCTGCTTTGCCCTCTCCTGCCTGCAGCTCCCACTGCTTGTGCTCACCCACTCTCTCTCAAATAAATAAATCTTAATAAATAAATAAATAAATAATAACTACAAAGTAAAAATACTAATAACTGGCCCTATCTCCAGAATTTATTTCACTGGTATGATGTAAAGACTATGTATCAACATTGTCTAAAAAATAATAATGATTTGATGTGCAGTTAGTATTGCTTTAGTCATGAGAAATTCCAGAAAAGACCCAACACAACAAGCTGCATTATTAGTAAGAGGTCTCTGAGTTACCAATATGCCTCCAAATTAGCTTTCTCTGTTTGCCAAAGCAGTTTGAAAATACAGATTAAGTAATCATTTCAAGAATCACTTGGAGATGGGATTAACTCCATATATGCATTATTGAGATAACTGAAGATTACTCCTTCAAGTTTCCCAGCTTATTTAAAAATCTATTCTAAACCAAATCTACTAAGGTTCCAAGGAAAGACCTAAGAAATAAGATAATTTTACAAGATTTTTGAGAACTTTGATGTACTCATTTGTCATATGGTATTGAGTTTAGTGGAAGTAAAATTTTCAAATAAGTAAAGATGGATAAGAAGACGAGTCTACGTCTCTAAACATCCACAATTCTAAAATGTACTGCAGGCAGCCTTACAGCTGTCCCTCCTTATTTTTTTTTAAAGATTTTATTTATTTATTTGACAGAGAGAGATCACAAGTAGGCATAGAGACGGGGCGGGGGGAGGGGGAGCAGCCTCTCTGCTAAGCAGGGAGGCTGCTTCCCATGCCCCGCCCTCAAGACCCTGAGATCATGACCTGAGCTGAAGGCAGAGGCTCAACCCACTGAGCCACCCAGGCGCCCATAGCTGTCCCTCTCTAAAATCTTTCTGATAAAGAGCCTAAAGCGAAAGTCATGGTACGACCTATATCCTTGTAGTAAATTAATTTTTACTGAAGTGGTTTCTTCTAGATGCAAATTAGTATGAATGAACTCCTAATGCATATTCTTCAGTGGAAATGCTAATTATTCTCAGTAGGCAAAGTTTAAGAAGGCCAAAAGGGAGGTGCTTAAAAAAAAAAAAAATCAGTGTCCTCCCCTTTAGAAAGAAAATCAGTTTGAAGGTAAAGGGCTTGAAGAATAATGAAGGTTAATTGCCAATTATGCAGAAAAATTATGCAAAAACATGAATAAAAAACACCTTCCTGCACTATTGCCCTTTCTTTTATTTGTGTTACAGTGTTATTGTTTTTTTAATATTGTTCCAAATTAGTTTGGTCTATGTCAGTAGTATTTAGATCTAGAATGTTCTTCAAAATAGAAAACAATAATAGTGACCCTGAACTTAGAATCCGATCAAAAGAAATATCTCAGGGAGAATGGGGGCAAACTGAAAGGGGAGCTGGCATGTTCCTGAAATCTCCTGAAGCTGATTAGAACAACTGGGAAGTTAAAATATTCTGTTCTCCTGACACAATCTCCTTAAGAGTAACTGGTCTGGTCACATTTCCCATTTCATCGTGATTCAGTCTTGGTAGCTTGTATGTTCCTATCACGGTCAGGCAGACCATATAAAATGCTGAACAATATTCTCTCTGGGAAATTGTGAAGAAGAGTTTCTTTCTTTCTTTCTTAAATGACTGATTGAATGTACTAGTGAAATCATCTAGGTATTAAAGCTTTACTTGTGAAAATGATTTTATTTCAGATAAAATATTTTTTACTATGTATATTCAGAATTTCTACATTTTTTATTTTCTACATGTAACTTGTGTTTCGTTAAGAATTTGTCTATTGCATCTAAATTTTTAAACTTAAAAGTATCCTTTTATTGCCTTGTAAATTTTTATTGTTAAATATATTTCTGGAAAACCACAGTAAACAAATGTACAGCTCAATGAATAAGCTGGGCACTTGCCTCATATTTCAATTCCACTTTGCATTAAATCCTCACTCTTATTTTCTGGGATTAGGTTTCTATGATTTACTGGAAGAATATATTAATTAATAAGACTATAATATAGCTATTCTCTAATTTTTAGTCTGTAACCATATAGAGAACCTGAAAGTATCTCTTTGAGAATTGTTATGACTGACCATGCCTGGGTCAGCTGTTCATACCTCAGGCCAACAAGGCATGGGTCAGTATCACAAAGAAAATACAGTTGCCCACAGTCCATCTCTATGGTTCTCAGAAGGGGATCAAAGCAAGATGAGTTCCAAGAAAAAGTGAAATATCTGAGTTGTGAACAGAGCCCAAAATACATCTACTCCATGTTACCAAGATTATATACTTAAAATAAAAATAGCAATATTTCATTTTCTGGTATTTCCCAGAATTATTTTTCTTTTTTCCTGAGGTTTTCTAACTTCACTGTCTAGTAAGTACAATAGTTTAATAATTGGTTTATGAGACCAACGTAAGCCAAATTTCATAAAAATAATTCAATTTTCTTAGTATTTTTGGATGGAGAATAAGAGGTGAATAAAAGATTTGCCAAACTACTTTTTACCACTTCAGAATCTTCAGAATACTTTAATATTATACCATTTCCTCAGAAATCTGTTTCATAAAGCTATTTTAAATCATTAAAAAAATCTCAAAAGGAAATTTCATGAACCATAAATAAAATGTGTAGTTGGTTGAGAAAAGGATTGGGCATATTAGCAAGGCAAAGATGATTATCGCAATCTCCCTAGTGAGAACTCTCAAAGGCTAAATTTCAGGGAAAAGCCTATGAAATGCTTTTAATGATAGAATGTGCAGAGAAGTGTTTCAAGTCCTACAGAAATCCTATCTGGTAAGTAAAATGATAGGAAAAAAAGCAAAAAAGCCCTTTATGGCTCTGCTTCCATTGGAAATTGAGACTATTATTCTTACTATCTTTATAGTATTTTATTATTATTATTATTATTATTATTATCATTTTAAATTTTATTTATTTATTTGACAGAGGAAGAGAGAGAGAACACGAGCAGTTAGAGAGGCAGGCAGAGAGAGAGGGGGAAGCAGGCTCCCTGCTGAGCAGAGAGCCTAATGCAGGGCTCCATCCCAGGACCCTGAGATCATGAGCTTAGCCAATGGCAGAGGCTTAACCCACTGAGCTACTCAGGCACCCCTATGTATTTAAATTATTGATGGGATATTTGATTATGTTTCCTTAATCATATACAATAGAAAATGCATTCATGCTATCCCTAAAAAGAAAAAAAAAAAAAAAAAAAAGCTTTCACTTGCAAACAGTCCAAGGAAGTAAGTACTTTATTCAACAAATTTTTTTTTTTAAATGTCTAATTTATCTAGGGTGTTCTGGAGAATAAGGGAAAATCTAAGGACAAAACTTCTTATTGATTTGTAGAACACACTGTTAGATATAAAGACATGAAAACAATTGTAATTGACATATAAAATGACATATAAAATGACAAATTCCACAGGAATTTTAAAAATGGTACAATTCTAAAAAAATTAAAAAAATGAAAAATTAAAAATGGTATAATTCTAAAAGAGAGCAGAAAGACTTCAGGGAGGATACCAGGTTGTAATTTGGCAAATTAAATAGCCTACATAAATAGTGAATGTATCAGAATGTAAATACGGATTTGTCAAATCAACTTATATAAAAATTAATATTCTATAAAAACAGAGCTGCTCTATGCACATTGCACAATTTAAAAATTTTACTGTTTAGTGACTTTTGGAACTTTAGATATGTATATTTTGTGCACTACTGCTTGAAACTGAGTCTTCAAAGACAATCATCATACATAAAAAAAGCTTCCTTGCCCATTCCACTATTGATTTTTGTCAATGTTTTATGATCATAAACAATACTGAGAAGAACATTCTTATATATGTTTTCTGACATATATGGGTTGAATTTTTGAGTCTTCTGGGGTCTGAAAATATTACTTTGCTGTTTTAATTGTTCTGAGTATTACGATATTGAAATGTGTATATGTGTTTGTTTTCACTTGAATTTCCTTTCATATATAGTATCTATTTTTGTTACTCTGTATTTTGTAGTTGTCTTTTCTTTGTGATTTGTAAGAGTCATTAATTTTTCATAGTGAAAATAATGCATTTTTGTTTATAGAAGTTGACAATTTTTTTTCTAGTCAACATCTTTCTTCCCTTTGTTTATGTTAACATTTTTCATACTGATGTTTTAAATGCTGATACAGTAATATTTATTAACTTAGATTCATTTCTTTCTTTGTTCTTGTGTAAGAATTTCATACTTACCATAAGGCTATGAAGATAATTTCTTGCTTTCCACTGAAAGTATAAAATTTTTCTTTCAGATTTATGCCATTAATTCATCTGAAAATGATTTTTATTTATGAGAACCCAAGAGTCATTTTTGGCTGTTTCTTTATTTGTCATATAGATAAACAGCTATCTCAACACCATGTTGAACAGGCTTTTCTTTCCTTACTGACTTAAAATGTCTTATTTGTCACATTTCAAGTTTTCATATATGTATGGTCTTTTCCTGAGCTTTCAAATGTTGTGTTTCATTTGTTCAGTTGAGCAATATCATTCCAAACAGGAATGCATTAAATCATAGAACTTTAAAATGTATCTTAATATCTTCAAAGTAGAATGATTTTTAAATATCCATATTGCAGGTGTCCCTTATTAAACTGATACTAATTTTATTATTAATTTCATACAGAGCTGAAATAGATGCAGAGAATGAATAACATCAGTTCTTTGGTATTTGTTGGGAACTCCTATCTGACATTCACTGGGAAACTAAACCCCCAGAGGAGCAGTGGAGCAACTAACCACAAACAAGAAAGACATCCCAAGTACAAAACATGGAGCCCTGTCAAGTTGAACTGGAAAAATGAGTTCCCATAATATCTGGCTTTAAAAATGAGTGACCTGCCCCTCCAAACTGCTGCCACTGGAGATGCTCTGCTAAAGTGGCTCCTGCCCTGCCATCGTAGGCAGGCAGCCCTAACCAGTACTGGTGCCCCTCCAATGTGACTTTTGTCCTAGGGAACAAGACAGACAACCCCACACAGCAGTGCAAACCAGAGTTGCTGTAGCTCGGTCTTTTAGCTGACCGTGCAGGGGGCAAGCATTGACCTTCAGTGTGCCTATCGCTGCTGCAGAGGCTAACTGCAGACAGCTACACTGAGTGCTGGCCTCACCCATCAGTCAAGCCACAGCAGCTGCAGCTGGGACTGTCAAACACAACCTACTGTCCCTGCAGTAGGCAAAGCAGGTCACTGCAGCCAGCTGCACTGAGGGCCAACCCCACTCACCAGTGATCCCTTAGTAACCACAGCTAAGATAAAACAGTCAGGTACATGCAGCCCACATAAAGTGGACACCACTAAAGCACTTCATTCCGGTGAACAAAAGGATTGTGCTACAGGGTACTGCAGGACCTCTTTGACAAAAGGCCACTAACTACTTTCAAGACCAGGAGACAGAGTTGATCTATCTAATACATAGAGAGTTACACAGAATGAGACAGAGGAATATGAATATATTCCAAACAAAATAATGAGACAAAAACCTCAGAAAAAGAACTAAACAAAATGGAAGGAAGCAATCTACCTGATAAAGAGTTCAAAAAAAATAAGCCATAAAGATGCTCACTGAACTTGAGAAATAAGTAGATGAACTCAGTGAAACCATAACCAAAAAGAAAAAATACAAAAAGAATCATTCAAAGCTAAAGCATACAGTAACTGAAATGAAAAATACACTAGAAGGAATCAACAGCAGATCAGAGGAGAGAGAAGAACAGATCAGTGATTTGGAAGACAAGGTCATGGAAAGGAACCAAGGTGAACAGCAAAAGAAAAATAATAATAAAAAAGGAGAAGAGATTAAGGGACCTCCATGACATCATCAAACAGAGTAGCACTTACATTATAGGGATCCCATAAGGAGAAGAAAGGGAGAGGCGACAGAAAACTTATCTGAAGAAGTAATAGTTGAAAACTTCCCTAGGTAGGAAAGAGACATCCAGGCCCTGGAATCACAGAGAGTCCCAAACAAGATAAACCCAAAGGGTCCACACCAAGACACCATAATTAAGATGGCATAAGTTAATGGTAAAGAGAAAAATCTCAAAAGCAGCAAGAGAAAAGGAAACACTTATATACAAGGGGAACTGTGTAAGGCTATCAGCTGATTTTTTCAGTAGAAATTGCATATCAGAGGCAGTGGCACAACATATTCAAACTGCTACAAGGAAAAAACCTACAACCAAGAATACTCTACCAGGAAAGCTATCAATCAAAACTGAAAAAGATATAAAGTGTTTCCCAAACAAAAATTAAGGGACTTAGTCATCACTAAATGAGTCTTGCAAGAAATCTTAAAGGAAATTCTTTAAGTGGAAAGAAAAGGCCTAACTAGAAATAAAATTATGAAAGGAAAAAAATTGGGGTAACTATAAACATAGTAAAGATAGTAAGTAGATTAATCACTTACAAAGGCAATATGCAAATTAAAACACAAAAGTAGTAAAATCAATGATATCTACAGATATTACTCAAGAGATACACACAATAAAAGATGTAAAATCAATCATATATGTGTAAATTTATATACAAAAAATCATATACATAAGCATTATATACATCACTAAATAAAATGTGGAGAGGGAGGTAAAACTTTGGTGCTTTTAGAATTGTACAAACTTAAGCAATCATTAACTTAATAGTTACAAGTTACATTACACAATAGTTACATTAACACATAGGATGTTATATATAAAACCCATGTAATGACAAATAAAAAACCTATTATAGACCAAAAAAAAAAAAAAAAAAAAGGAAAGAAAGAAAGGAATCCAAACATAACACTGAAGGAAGCCATCAAACCCCAAGGGAAGAGAGCAAGGGGGCAAAAAGGTACAGAGAAGAACCATAAAAGCAATCAGAAAATGATTAACAAAATGATAATACATACATATCTACTAATACTTGTTTTAAATGTAAATGGACTACAAAATATACAGGGTGACTAAATGGATTAAAAACAACAACAATAGGGGCGCCTGGGTGGCTCAGTAGGTTAAGCCGCTGCCTTCGGCTCAGGTCATGATCTCGGAGTCCTGGGATCGAGCCCCGCATCGGGCTCTCTGCTCTCTCGGGGAGCCTGCTTCCTCCTCTCTCTCTGCCTGCCTCTCTGCCTGCTTGTGATCTCTCTGTCAAAAAAAAAAAAAAAAAAAAAAAAAACAAAACAAAACAAAACAATAAGACTTATCTATATGCTGCCTACAAGAGAAACCCCTCAAACCTAAAAACATATACAAACTGAAAGTGGACAGACAAAAAAGTATTCTATGCAAAGAAGGAAGGAAGAAAGGAAGGAAGGTGGGTAGGTAGGTGGGTAGGGTAGGAAGGAAGGAAGAAAGAAAGAAACCAGAGTAGCAATACTTATATCAGACAAAATAGACACTAAAACAAAGACCACAGCAAGAGACAAACCAGGGCATTATATAATGATCAATCCAAAAAAGGATACGACAACTGTAAATACCTAGGACCTAAATACATACAGCAAACATTAACACACATAAGGTAAGAAACTGACAATAACACAATAATGGTTGGGACTTTAATACTCAGTTACATCAACGCATAGATGATCCAGACAGAAAATCAACAAGGAAACTGGCTGTGAATGACACATGAGACCAGATAAACTTAACAGATATACACAGAATTTTTCATCCAAAAACAATAGAATACACATTCTTTTCAAGTGCACATGGGTGCTCGCTTCGGCAGCACATATACTAAAATCAAGTGCACATGGGATGTTATCACATGTTAGGCTACCAAACAAATTTTAATAAATTTAAGAAGACTAAAATTATATCAAACATCTTTTCCAACCACAACAATAAAAGACTAGAAACTGGGGCACCTGGGTGGCTTAGTGGGATAAAGCCTCTGCCTTCTGCTCAGGTCATGATCTCAGGGTCCTGGGATCAAGCCCCACATTGGGCTCTCCGCTCAGTGGGGAGCCTACTTCCTCCTCTCTCTCTCTCTCTCTGTGTGTCTCTGCCTGCCTCTCTGCCTACCTGTGATCTCTGTCTGTCAAGTAAAAAAAAAAAAAAAAAAAAAAAAAGACTAGAAACAATCAAGAAAAAAATACAAACACCTGGAGGCTAAGTAACATGCTACTAGACAGCCAGTGTATCAACAAAGAAATCAAAGAGGAAATAAAAAAATACAGACAGACAAATGAAAAGGGAAACACAACAGTCTCAAATCTCTAGAACATAGCAAAAGTGGGTCTAAGAAGGAGGTTTATAGTGTTATAGACCCACCTCAAGAAACAAGATTCTAACCTCATACCTAAAGAACCTAGAAAAAGAAGAACAAGAGAAGCCCAAAGTTAGTAGAAGAAAAGAAATAATAAAGATTAGAGAGGAAATAAATGATATAGAGACCTAAGGAAACAATAAAAAAGACCAATGAAACCAAAGAGCAAGTTCTTTGAAAAGACAAACAAAATTGATAAAATTATAGCCAGGCTCATGAAGAAAAATAGAGAAAGGACTCAAATAAATAAAATTAGAAATGAAAGAGAAAAAATAACAACTGACACCACACAAATACAAAGGATTATAACAGAATACTATAAAAAGTATAGGCCAACAATTTAACAACCTAGAACAAATGAATAAATTCCTACAAACGTACAAAATTCCAAAACCAAATTAGGGAGAAATAGAAGAGACTTATTTCTAGTAGCAAAATTGAACTGATAATCAAAAAACTTCCAACAAACAAAAGTCTAGGAACAGATGGCTTCACAGGTGAATTCCATCAAAATTTTAAAAAGTGTTAACAACTATTCTCTTCAAACTACTCCAAAAAATAGAAGTGAAAGGAAAACTTCCAAATTCACTTCATGAGGCCAGAATTACCCCAATTCAAAAACCAGACAAAGATGCTACATATAAAGAAAACTATAGGCCAATATCCTTGATGAATAATAGAGGGAAAAATCCTCAACAAAATATCAGCAAACAGAATTCTGAACAAACAGTAAAAAAGTCATTCACCGTGATCAAGTGGGATTTATCCTGGGGATGCAAAGATAGTTTAATATTCACAAATCAATCAGTGTGATATATCACATTAACAAGAATAAGAATAAAAATCATATGATCATCTCAATCAATGCAGAAAAAGCATTTGACAAAATACAATCTCGGCTTGGGATGAAAACTCAACAAAGTGGGTTTAGAAGGAACATACCTTAACATAATAAAAGACATATATGAAAAACTCAACAGCTAACATCACACTCAATGGTGAAAACCCTTCACATTCTAAGATCGGGAACAAGACAATGATGTCTATCCTCACTATTTTCATTCAACATAGTACTAGAGGTCCTACACACAGCAATCAGAAAGAAAAAGAAAAAAAAATTTACCCAAATTAGTAAGGAAGAAATAAAACTATTATTATTTGCAGATGACATAATATTATATATAGAAAACCCAAGAGGCACCTGAGTGACTCAGTTGGCCAACCACCCACCTTTGGCTCAAGTCAGGATCTTGGGGTACTGGGATTTTGTCCAATGTAGGCCTCCCTGCTTAGCAGGGATTCTGCTTCTCCATTTCCCTCTGCCCCTCTCCACCTCATCCCCCACATATATTCGGGAGCTCTCTCTCTCTCTCTCTCTCTCTCAAGTAAATACTTAATCTTTTTTAAAAATCTTTAAAAAAAAAAAAAAAAGAAAGAAAGAAAGAATACCCTAAACACTTGATCAAAAAACTATTAGAGGGGCGCCTGGGTGGCTCAGTGGGTTAAGCCTCTGCCTTCAGCTCGGGTCATGATCCTAGGGTCCTGGGATCGAGCCCCACATCAGGCTTTCTGCTCAGCAGGGAGCCTGGTTCCTCCTCTCTCTCTGCCTGCCTCTCTGCCTACTTGTGATCTCTGTCAAATAAATAAATAAAATCTTAAAAAAAAAAAAAAACTATTAGAACTAACAAATGCAGGCAGTAAAGCTGCAGGATGCAAAATATAAACAGAAATCTATTGCATTTCTACACACTAATAACTAAGTAGTAGAGACAGAAATTAAGAAAACAATCCCATTCACAACTACACCAAAAAGAAAAAAAAAAAGAATTAACTTAATCAAGGAGGTGAAAGACCTGTAGTCTGAAAACTGAAGATGATACAAACAAAATGAAAAGATAGGTCATACTCATGGAGTAGAAGAATGAATATAGTTAAAATGTTCACACCACTAAGGCAATCTACAGATTTAATGCAATTCCTATCAAAATACCAATATTATTTTTCACAAAACTAAAACAAATAATCTCAAAACTTGTATGGAACCACAAAAGACCCTTTGGAAATGTGGACAATACATGCAGATAAATAAAACTGGACTGCTATTCTAAACTATATACAAAAATTAACTCAAAATGCAGACCTAAATGTAGGACTAAACACCACAAAACTCCTAAAAGAAAACAAAGGCAGTAATCTCTTTGGCATCAGCCTTAGCCACATAATTATGGATATATCTCCTCAGGCAAGGGAAACAAAAGCAAAAAAGAACTATTAGGATTATGTCAAAATAAAAATTTTATATGCACAGTGAAGGAAACCATCAGCAAAACAAAAAGGCAACCTACTGAATGGGAGAAGATATTTGTGAATGACATAGCTGATAATGGATTAATATCCAAAATATATAAAGAATTTATACAATTCAGCATCAAAAAAAAAAAAAAAAAACCCTCACAAATAATCTGATTAAAAATGGAGAGAGGACCTAAATAAACATTTTTCCAGAAAAGACATACAGATAGTCAACAGACATTTGAGAAACAGCATTAAAATAAAAAAAACTTAATTAAAAAAAATTTAAAAACAGAAATAGAAGAAGGATATGTAGAAAAAGAACTCTTATGTACTATCTGTGGGAATGTAAGTTGGTGTAACTGTGAAAAATATGGAGGTTTCTTAAAAAATTAAAATAGAAATACCATGTGATCTAGGAATTCCACTACTATGTATTTACCAAAACAAACAACAAATAAAAACACTAACTTGGAAAAACAAAAGCATCCCTATGTTTATTCCAGCATTATTTACGATAGCTGAGATATGGAAGCAACCCAAGTGTCCATCAACAGATGAATGGATAAAGATGTGGTAAATATGTGTATGTGTAGGTACATGTATATTTATTCAACAGAGTATTACTCAATCATAAAAAAGAATGAGATCTTTCTATGTGCAACAACACAGATGGAACTTGGGGGCATCATGCTAAGTAAAAAATGTCAAAGAAAAATACGTACCATAAAATTTCACTTTATATGTGTAATCTAAAAAAAAAAAAGAAAGAACACAAGAAACAGATCATAAGGAGAAAAAATTATGGTTGCCAGAGGAGGATGAGTGAAACAGATGAAAGAAATTAAGAGATACAGACAAATAAGTCACCAAGATGAAAAATATAGCATAGAGAATATTATAAGTAATATCATAACATTTGTACGGTGACAGATGGTAACTACACTTATGATGGTGAGACTGAGTAAAGCACAGGATTTTCAAACCACTATGCTATATGACATCTGAAACTAATGTAACAATGTATGTCAACTAAATTTCGATAATAAAAATTAAAACCTAAAAAGTATTCCAGTGATCTTATTTTCATGTTTTGTTCTTTGCTAAAGTTTTTAATTATCTCCTTTCATAACTTCAATCACTGTAACATAGTCTCCCTATTATAGTTCAATCATGTGAGGTTCTTCCCACTATTTATTGTAGCTCTTAACTCCCACTCATGTTGCATCACTCCCTCGCTTGTCAAGTTAATTTAGACTCATCTTCTGCAGGACTTCATCTGTGTGTCAATAACTGAACTTATAAAGCTCCATACCAATTTCTATTTCTATTTCTATTTCTAATGAGCACTCCAGGCTTATCCTTGGCCAGAGACTACTTAAATTTAATTTAATTTTAATTTAATAATTTAAATAAATTTTGGTTTGGGGTTCCCATGAATGGTGAAAATTCATACCTCAGTCTAAGACAAGCAGAATTATAAATTTTCAGGATTGTTTTATTTTCTACCCAGACTCTAGCCTGAATAAGATGACTGTCCTATACTGGAAGGCATTTTGAGTGTCCTGGTTTAATACATGCTCAGTGTTAATAGTCTACTCTAGCTCAGTTAGATGCTGTGCTCTCTTTTGTTCTCTCTACACAAATATTGAAGTGCAAATCCTTATTTAGACCATATCTATCCCTCTTCTCTCCAAAAGATCCCAAGGTAATACCAGCATACTTCAAATGTAGTGCCTGTTGTATTAATTTTATGGGAGATTCTGTCCTACCAGCTCAGATGAGTCCAGATGAGAGTAAAGACAGGTGAACTGATTATGATAATAGAGACAAGAATATGGAGTTATTTAACTTGAATGATAGAACCAGAGGAGAATCTGGGAAATGTAAATATTTCCTCCAGCACTGAAAAGGGTAAAATACAAATATTTGTTACAAGAATTCTGCAGACCAAAGGAAAAGTCAGATTTACACAGATTTTATCAAAATAAACATAAAAGTTTCCTAAAAGTCATTACTCTCCTAAGATAAAATGAAACACTCCAGCAGCTATTTATTGCAGTTTTATCAATAAAATACATTCAAGAATGAGAGGTAAAATTAATGGACAACTTTTAATTCTGTGTTACAGCTCACTCCCCTTATTTCTTATTTCCATTTCTATGTCTTATTTCTTATTTCCATTATTTCTATCTTCTTCTTATTTCCATTTCTCCTGTTAAGATGTGTTCTGAAGGTTTCAACTTCATTCGAAGTAATCAAGGCCATCACAAGGAGAACTCTACAAAGCCCATTGCTTAGGCAATCGTATCTACCCAGTTATCTATTAAGAAGTAAGTCAATAGTGTTTTTAGTTTGTACAATATTTTTGATGATCGGGGGGAAAATATGGTTATTGAACTTATAATATTTGTATTTACTTATTCAACAAATATTTATTGATCAAGAACCTGTCCATATGCTGAAGCAACAGACTAGCTCCCTACCTCATAGTTTGTAGTTTAATTAATCTTTAAGAATAATTTTATGTATTTCAAAAAACTAAAAATTAAAAAATAATTTTATGTATTTTCTTTTTTTTTTTTAAAGATTTTATTTATTTATTTGACAGAGAGAAATCACAAGTAAGCAGAGAGGCAGGCAGAGAGAGAGGAGGAAGCAGGCTCCCCGCTGAGCAGAAAGCCCGATGTGGGGCTCGAACCCAGGACCTAGGATCATGACCTGAGCCGAAGGCAGCGGCTTAACCCACTGAGCCACCCAGGCGCCCCAATTTTATGTATTTTCTAACAAAAAAAGAGACTGTGTAGGGAAATTTATTTCAAAATGCAAGCATCATATGATGATTACTCTTATCATTTATATTTTAGTAACTGAAGATATGTCTAATTTATCCCCTGAATAAATTTTATGCCTTCCATAACATCAAAATTGTGATGTGGACTTCAGAGAGTATTACTAAATTTAACAGTATGAAACATGCATTTAAAAATATCAGCTGACACTTTTGTTAATGGGATTTTAAATTGATGCAACCTCTTTGGAGGGTATTTTGACAATGACTTCTAAAATGCAAAATGCATTTGTCTATTGACCCAGGAATTCCATTTCTAGGGATTTAACTAGAATAATATATTTTCATATGTGTAAAAAAGATGAGCCTATAAGACTTTTTATGGTATTGTTGAATTAGAAAAAAATGGAAATAACTCAATGCTTTTCAATAGAAAAAGCATTAGAAACATAAAATATGATATACCCAAATAATACTACCTTAAAACAGTGTATCTAAGAAAAGCTCTCCAAAATAAAGTTGTGAACACACATTTTTGTTATATTTACCCATGCAACACCCCTCTTCCCACCCCAAATTTCCTACTTCCCCTATCATTCTGAAACTTAGGTTGTAAGGCATCCTATTTTCAGGGCTCCAGATAAGGGAGAAGAACTCAAGAAACCAAGAAATCAATTAAAATGCCAAGATCTATGGTCTCCTTCCCAAGAGCGATGACAATAAAGAGAGATGCAAATTATTTGGAGTTAGAGAGATTTTTATTCTAATCTAATCCACTACCCACCTGTTATGAAACAAAAGAACCCCAGGATAACTGAAGTTAACCAAGAAGAGACAAGATCTAACTCTGAATTCCCAAGTAATGCTGCAAAACATCAAAATCTTGACCTCTCCAACCCACCACAACTTGCTCAGCTAGAGACCAAGGAGCTGAAGAAGGAATGGTTGTATAATCCATCTGGGCAGATGTTGCAAAGGCAAACCCCTGCAAGCCCCAGCACAGACCAGGAAATCAGTGGAATAATTTCTGGTGAGTTCAAGGAAGCACACAAGAGAAGTAAGACAGTATCAGTGATCACTAGCACATCAAAGTAGCATGGTGAATCAGAAAAATGTTACCTGTGCCCTCAGGAGAGCCACAGAGCCAGCTTCAAAGAGGCCTGGCAAAAAGCAATGAGAGATGTCTTATCAGTAACCTGTGGAGATACTTAATCTCAGATGGGAAGTAGCACTGAGGTGCACAGAGAATGAAGAAAATTCCAACACCTACTCCCTCCCCCATTTCATGCTTAGCACTTCCTACATCCCTGAGATGCTACTTCAGGGGAAACAACAGGCATTTGCTAAGTTTACCAAGATTTTGTTTCTGCTACTGGTGGAATGGATGTTCAAAATAACATATAAGTGGAAAGGTTAATAAATAAAGCTATATGTCAAGAAAATCTGAATTTGTGATCTGGAATTTATAGGAACTATATTTTGATAAGAGGGAAAAGCAAAAGTAAAAATGTGTGTACTATTTGCTCCCATATGTGTGTCTATATATTCAGAGACCATTTCCAGAAAGAAACATAAAATATTAATAGTAATTGACCTGAGTTTTTTTAAAATATGAAAATTTTAAAAATAGTGACTACACATTGAAAACATTAAGAATATGGGTCATTGTCAAAAGTTATTCAATAGCAAGTCTTTCTCTTCCAACTAGCCACAGCCACGTTCTAGCAATCTGAGTAAAAAAAAAAAAAAAAAAAAAAATACAACTCATTCTCTCATTTGATGAGTGACATTTCTCTTGATTTCTTCTCTGCAGGGTAGTTGTCATTGTTTCTATCTTCAGAGGATATCCTGAATTTAGGTCAATAGATCTTGACCTGCCAGAGCTATGTTCAAAAGCTCCAGATATCCGAAATGGATTGCTTTTAATTTTTTTTTTCCCTAAGAGCATCTTCTGTAATTGGCAATTAACCTTAGAACATTCTCTAGTATTTAACTTTCCTTCAAACACTGTCTTTTAAAAAGTCTGGGATTCCTTATAATGGAAGAGGCATACTGGGCCCATAAAATGTTGCTAGGGTGAACAATTGGGAAATGTTATTTGAAGACAGTAAGACAGTGTGTCAAAAAGATATCCCCAGGACTCTATTCCTTTTCTGCATACAGGCCCTTTCTTCACTAAAGGGTTAATATAAAGTTACAGATACTTAGAAAAAGAAAATCAAAGTTCCTAATGTGTGTGGTATCTATGCAATTTTTACTCTACCTCTCTTCTCCTCAACCACATCTACCCTCCCACCCACCACCACCCCACCCCTGGCCATCCCCTCATTCTCTTTCCTTTTTTTTTTTAAAGGTTTATTATTTGAAGGGTAGTAGGAGTACTGGGAGAGACATAGAGAATCTTAAGCAGACTCTGCCGCTGAGTGCTGAGCACAACCTGGGACTCTATCCCACAATCCTGAGATCATGACCTGAGCAGAAACCAAGAATCAGACACTTAAGCAGCTGTGTCACCTAGGCGCCCCGCTCTTTCCTTTTAATGATTCACATCTGTTTTGTACTTAGGCCCATTTTTTGCCCTCATGGACAATTACTTAAAAATTCCTTACCTTTGGATAATGCCTGATAGCTCGTAAAAAAACTTAAAGATCCAACATTTCCCTCTTTTTTTTTTTTTTTAGGATTTTATTTACTTGAGAGAGAGAGAGAGCATGGGGGTGAAGGAGGGAGAGTGGCAGAGGGAGAGGGAGAAGCAGGCTCCCCACTAAGCAGGGAGCCCAACATGGGGTTCAATCCCAGGACCCTGGGATCATGACCCCAGCTGAAGGCAGACACTTAACTGACTGAACCCAGGCACCCCTCAACATTTCTTTTTATGTTCATAACAGAGTCTGAGACAACCAAGGCAAAACTTTTCCCATTTATAGATGAGGAAATGTATACACTTTCCCAAGATTAAATAAACTTCCTCTATCAGATTAAGTCAGATATCTAGATTCTAATTTAGCTTTACATCTTCCAATAGCATTAAACTACCTCATTTATGGTATCTGAAATTAAATAGCCTGGTAGACCCCACTTTTGAGTCAGAGGGACCAATCTATTCACAGTGAGTTAGGCAAAGGGACCAATTTGTTCACCGTGAGTTAGGTAGGGTAGGCCCCATTAGCTGGGCTTTGAGAAATGCATCCTAAAGATCCACACTGCCCGAGTCCTACTCTGGAAGCATTTCAAGGACACTATTCTTACCGTCAGTGTACTTTATAATTTCATGTACCTCTGAGAATGGTGGCAAGAGTTAACTATAATCAGGGTGAACTTTAGTTCTCCCCAGACCTTCCAACTGCCTAGCTCTCCTCAAAAGAGCATGCTGCACATTTATTCTAAAAATCAGTGCAAAATCATCTAGGTCCTTCCTTAGGTCACTAATATTTTTCACAGATTTAATACCAGGAACGTAGTATATGAAATATACTGTAACATGTAAAATCACACTGAAAACCATCAAGGTTTATAAATATAAGTTATGAGCTCCTTTAATTAAATATCTGCTCTAGTCAATAAATGGTAGCTTGTCACTGTAAAAAGTTAACACAGTTCACAAAATTACCAAACTTTTACTCAAGGTAACTGTATATCAAATAGTAACATTAACCCATTAACTCCAGTGAACATATAACTAAAACTGTTAACAATAACTATAAAGAAATAATTTGGGGCGCCTGGTGACAGTATCAGTTAAGCGTCCAACTCTTGGTTTCAGGTCAGATCATGATCTCAGGGTTGTGAGATGGAGCCCCCCAGTGGACTCTGGGCTCAGTGGAGCGTCTGCTTGAGATTCTCTCTCTCCCAGCCTCTGCTCCTCTCCATGCTCACACACACACTTTTCCAAAATAAATAGTCTTAAAAAAAAAAAAAAAAAAGAATGCATGTGTTTTGAATATATACCATGTCTGTAGACTATAATATTTGCCAGAAATACAACAATAAACATAGCCCCTGCTCTCATGATACCTACATCACAGTGGGAAGAAGAAAATTAATCAGATGATATAATCAAATGATTACAAAGGAAAGGAGTAACTTAGAGCCCCAATATTCTCATCTGTACAATGAAGATAACAATTTTACCTAACTCATAGCTTATTATAAGATTGAATAAGTTTAATGTATTTAAAATGTTTATCCCAGTGTCTGACACATAGGATGCACATACAAATGCTAATCTGTTTATCATGTCAGTCCAATCATATCTACAAATTAATGAGTATGAACTAAATGAAAATATTTCTTTAAATATTTGTTTAGATATAGCATCTCTCTGAACATAAAATTTAACTATAATTTTACTTTTCTCCTTTTCTCCAAAATCATTCATTTTGTTACTGTTTCAATATTGTCTTAGTTAATCTAGGAAGTAATTATTCACAATTTGCCACAAAGAAACTCATGGCTGGTTTATACAACACATAAAATCTGTCATAGCATTATCAAAAATATGTATGCATTGGGTGCCTGGGTGGCTCAGTGGGTTAAGCCTCTGCCTTCAACTCAGGTCATGATCTCAGAGTCCTGGGATCAAGCCCCACATCGGGCTCTCTGCTCAGCAGGGAGCCTGGTTCCTCCTCTCTCTCTGCCTGCCTCTCTGCCTACTTGGGATCTCTCTCTGTCAAATAAATAAATAAAATCTTTAAAAAATATATGTATGCATTATCTAGTACCTGACACATATTTGGACACCAAATTAAATGGTGGCAATCATATAGTATGTAGCCTTTTCAGATTGGCTTCTTTCACTTAGTAATAGACATTTAAAGTTATCCCATGTCTTTTTATGGCTTGATAGTTCATTTATTTTTAGCACTGAATAATATCCCATTATCTGAATGTACCCAAATTTATCTATTCTGTTACTTAAGGACATACTGGTGGCTGCCAAGTTTTGGAAGTTATGAATAAAACCACTATAAGCACCTATGTACAGGTTTTATGGGGTTACAAGTTTTCCACCTCTTTGGGTAAATACCAAGCACTGGAATTGCTAGATCATATGGTAAGAGAATGTTTAGTTTTATAAGAAACTAGGTGTTAAACACAACTCAGGAATCATTGAACACTACATCAAAAACTAATGATGTATTACATGTTGACTAATTGGACATAATAAATAAAAATAAATAATTTATTTTCTTCCTAAAAAAAGAAATTTCCAAACTGTCTCCCAAATTGGCTTTACCATTTTGAATTCCTACCAGCAAAGAGTGAGATATCCTGTTGTTCCACATCCTCATCAACATTTGTTATTGTCAGTGTTCCGATTTTGGCCATTCTAATAGGTATATAGTGGTATTTCATGACTTTAATTTTCATTTCCCTAATGACATATGATACAGGGAATTTTTTTTTTTTTTTTTTTTTTTTTTTTTTGATGAGGCTCCACACCCAGCATGGAGCCCAGTGCAAGGCTTGAACTCACAACACTGAGATCAGGACCTGAGCTGAGATCAAGAGTCAGACACTTAACCCACAGAGCCATCCTGGTGCTCTTGGAGAATCTTTTTATATGCCTTATTTACCATCTTCATATATTCTTTCTACCATCTTCATATATTCTTTAGTAAGGTGTCTGTTAAAGTCTTTGACCAATTTTTTAATTGGGTTGTTTTCTTATAGTTGGGTCTAATGAGTTCTTTGTACATTTTGGATAAGTCCTTTATCAAGTGTGTCTTCAGCAAATATTTTCTTCCAATCTGTGGCTTATCCTCTCATGCCTTTGACATTGTCTTTCACAGAGCAGAAGTTTCTAATTTTAGTAAAGTCCAGTTAAACCATTATTTCTTTCATGGATCATGACTATGGTATTGTATGTAAAAAGTCATTATCATACTCAAAGCCATCTAGGTTTTCACTTAAGTTATCTTCTAGGAGTTTTATAGTTTTGTGTTGTACATTTAGGTCTATATTCATTTTAAGTTAATTTTTGTAAAGGATATAACATCTGTGTTTAATTCTTTTCTTCACATGTGGATGTCCAGTTGTTCCAGTATGATTTGAAGAGACTCTCTTTCCTCCATTGTATTGCTTCTGCTCCTTTGTCAAAGAACACTTGACTATATTTGGGTGGGTCTGTTTTTGAGCTCTCTATTCTTTTCCATTGAGTGTTCTTTTTATTTTTAAAGAAAGATTTCTTTTTTTTTTTTAATAAAGACTTTATTTGTTTGAGCTAGAGAGAATACAAGCAGAGAGCAGCAGGCAGAGGGAGAAGTAGACTCCCCACTGAGCAGGGAACCCGACGCAGAGCTCCATCCATCACGACCTGAGCCAAAGGCAGACACTTAACCAAATGAGTGACCCAGGTGCCCTGAGTATTTGTTCTTCCACCAAAAACACACCGGCTTGATTTTCGTGGCTTTATAATAAGTCTTGAAGTCAGATAGTGCCAGAGTTTCATCTTAGTTTTTCTCCTTCAAAATATTGTGTATTCTGGGTCTTTTGCCTCTTCACATAAACTTTAGAATCAGTTCAGCAATATACACAAAATTACTTGCTGGGATTTTGATGAGATTGCATGGACTCATTATCAATATATATATTTTTATTTTTAATTTTTTAAATAAAATTAATCTTTTAAATTATCTCTACCACCTATATGGAGCTCAAACTCATCACCCCAAGATGAAGAGTTGCATGTTCTACAGACTGAGCCAACCAGGGGTCCCCTCAGTGTCTTTTTAATAGAGAGTTACCAAGTATCGACAAAATTACTATTAGCTGTTCCCTTCCTTGAGGAGGTTCAAACAAGGTTAGTCTCAAGTTTAGAATAGCAAGTTTTCATGGGACACAGTGAAACACTGTATGGCCATCCTAAATATAGTAATCCACAGTTCTTAAATTTTGTAACTCTTTGAGAGTCCTATTAACTGTCAAGCAAAAGAGCAGCAATCCAAAACCTTAATAAATTCTATTTCTTTGAACCTGTTTTCTAATAAGCCTCCAATAACGAATTGCCAGTTATTGACTACATAATAGTGTCATGGAGCTTTCCTCACTTATCTTCAACTTATCTTCATAAAGACTCTGCAAGGAGGACACTATTACCCCTGTATTACCTGCTGCTGATTTATACCAGTGATTTGCCCAACAGTTAAATGCTCAACTGTCAATGGTACAGCCAGGATACTCATCTGTGACTTTACACTCCACCACGTTGTATCTTTGCCAAATAAAGCAAAGAGTGAAAAGTATACCTTGATACAGAAAAATTAAAACACCCCCAAAAATTCAGCCATAACTGCAAAATCCTCAGGATAATCTGAGAAGGATACATGATTCAGGATTGTTATTTTGAAGTAGAACTTTTCACATATTGATAGCAACATGATGTAGGGAGGTGAAAAATAGATCTGATAACCTTTCACTGTTATAGTTTTCATTTAGTAATCATTAGATATTATTTGAAAAAGACTTTGGTAAGTTTTAGCCCTCTGTTTTCATCTTTCTTGAATCAAAGATGTCTTTGCTTGAAATATTAAGAATTCCATCAACTAATCTCTTACAACTATTTACTGAGTTAGGCCACTACTCCTTAATAAGCACTGGCCTCATCTATGTTCAGAGGTATAAAGATAATATAATATCATGATTATACCTTCTACAGACACAAATGATTTATACTTATGAAAAATTATAATTATTGTGAGTCACTTCAAATTTGAGAACTCATGGAGGGCTGCTCAGAGGTTTGCTGGAGAAGCACCCCTGCACTACCACTGTTTGCTAATTGGGCTTGTGGAAAGTTCAGAGCAATGATTAGGCATGCCAGGATTCATCTGCCGAGTAACAATTATGAATCCCAGCAGGGAGCAGAAGGGCATGCATTACCCAAAATAGCAAACAGATCTTAAGATGGCAGAGAATTACTATAAGGAGTCAGAAAAAGAAACTAATTTTTAAGAAAGCAAATAATAGCCCACAAATTATGTTAAGAATGAAATAATAAGTTAAATAAAATTATCATAGTTACAGTAACTAACAAAATTAAATTCAGGGAGAGAAATAGTAATACAAAATGGTTTAGTTACAAAGTCAGTTCTTAATCCTAGCACTTGTTCAAAAGAGAATGGTAGCAAAGAGCAAATAACAGCTGTTTAATGGTGTACAAAATGAGAGACTAATTTAAGAGAGGCTTTAAAACTTTGACTATCACAGATTCAAAGAAATCAAACACAAAAAAGAAGCAAAGAAGAGAGAAGAAAAATGAGAAAGAGAGACAAACCACTTCCATGCATATTGGAAACCTGTCAGGGAAATTTCGATTTATCTGGTGTTAGCTATAAATGGAACCAGGATGTTAGAGACAGCCATAATTTGAGGCAAGGTCTTTGATACTGATATTTTCATCAGTACAGAACTTGAAGGCTTGTTTTCTCTTTTATCCATTACCATTTCCCACTGATGTTTTTTTGTGTGTCTCCTACCTCGAGAACATATCATTCATTTAACTGGGACCTTGTCTGCCTTATTAACTACTCTATCTTCGGTGCCTACAAGAATCCCAGGTACAACTAAAAAAAATATTTATTAATTCCAAGAGTGACTTTGCATATCCAAAGACATTTGCTTTGTCATCATCCTTGATTATTTTTCTAGCTTAGTATAGTCTCTAGATTCAAAATTACATGTCTCAGAACTTTGAGGGCATTTTCTTTTTTTCCCCCAGCATCCACTCTTGCTGATGAACAAACAAATAAACAAAATACCAAAGCTTCTGATCCTTATTCTTTTGTATGATATTATTTTTCTCTCTGGAAATTTAGGATCTTTCCTTCATTCATACCTTGTACTCTGAAGTTTCTTGAAGTATTTCCCATTCATCTGATTTGGGTTTTTTAGGCAACTTCAGTACATAATTTATGTCATCATTATCTCTGGGAAATGCCCTATAATCATCACTTTGGTTATCATTTCACATCCATGTCTTTGTTGTCTCTGTAAAATTCCTATAGTCAAATATCCTTGATTAATTATCTGTGTCTTCTATTTTCTCTCATTTTCCTTAACCTCTTCATTTTTTTCATTTATTTACACTAGAGATCCCAGCACTTCACTCTGGGACACCAATTCCCATCCTTGCAGACTTAGATCTCTCCAAAATGTCTGGTCAGCTTTTGGAAGGGAAATCTTGGGTTTTGCCTCATAATATAAACTATTGGTCCTTTAGCAAAATGGGTGTGGGATAATAAAAATGAAGTGAATTGCTCCATATAGTCCACATACAGGCTTACCATTACTTCCTATTTCTAACTCTTTTCCTCCTTTACCCCCTCTCTAAGCCTCAAATCTCATCCTAGGACTTGGTGTCATACTATAAGGCAAAATCTACACATGTATCTGCTTTAGTTTCCTTCAAGTTTTCTAGGCGCCTTATTTCTTGATCCATTCAACAAAATGTACTGAGTATCTCCTCCATTCTACAAACTGTTTTGGATTCTGAAGTATAGCCAATAACAATCCAGGCTTTAGCAAATATTCTCTCACCTAAGTAGTATCTTCCAGGAATTCCTTACATTCTTATATCTGATGATGATCTCCTCTCCTGTTCTCTTAGCTGTTTATATATATTTAGGACTATTTAAATGGTGTCTCAAGAAGCAAAAAACAAACCAAAAAAAGGCTTTATATTCTTGGTCTCCTACTTTGAACTACAATCTACATCTAACATGCTGGTTCTGAATTTTACTTTGTAAATTTGTAAATGTAATTTACAAGTAAAATAAATGTAAATACAAATGTAAATATAATTTCTGGCTTAACTATGCTAGAGAAATGCCTTATTTTCAGGTTGTTTTATTTCATGATACTTCCTTGCACATCATTTTGGTGTTTGGCAACCAACATGGAATATTTGCCATTAAATCCATGTCAGTCTTTTTCCATGTCAAAATAAAGAAGAAATAAATAATAAAAAACAAAAGACAAAAACAAACAAACAAACAAACAAACAAAAAATAATAGTTTTTGAGAGACAGTGTGGTCCAATATAAGGACTCCAGGCTTTGTACTAGGAAAAAAAAGGCTTGAATTAGATTTCTTGTTCCACCACCTATTAGCTAGTAGAGATGGAGTACTTCAATTCAGAGACTCAATTTTCTTACATGAAAACTTAGATTAAATTATGCTTGATGAATAAACACAATAAAGGTTGATAATAATGCATGGAAGTCATACTCAATACATAGTGCATAGTACATGACCAATAACTATCGTAGGCATAAACAGGCAAGAATGCTGTGAGGAGAGATGTCATTTTAAGAAATTATAAAAGAGAATTAACTTTACTAATCTAAACTATAGTCAAAGCCATTATCTTAATCTGTACCTCACTGTCATGAGCTCTATGAGCTAATATTTAGATTAAACAGTTTAAATGTACTACGACCACATGAAGAAAAAGATTGTGATTATATATATATATACACACACACACACACACACGTACACACTACACACAAATATACACATATATGTATACACACATAACCAGAAAAAGATAAACAGCTGGAATAATTGAGTTTTGACAACTAATAGTTAAATCTGTGATTTTTTTAAAATTTATTCTTTTTTTTTTTAACATATAATGTATTATTTGTTTCAGGGGTACATGTCTATGATTCATCATTCTTACACAACTCACATCACTGACCCTAACATATGCCCTCCCCAGTGTCCATCACCCAGCCACCCCATCCCTCTCACGCCCCTCCCCTCCAGCAACACTCAGTTTGTTTCCTGAGATTAAGAGTCTCTTATGGTTTGTCTCCCTCTCTGATTTTTTTCTTGTTCCATTTTTTCCTCTCTTCCCCTATGATCTTCTGCCTTGTTTCTTAAATTCCACATGTCAGTGAGATCATATGATAATTGTCTTTCTGATTGACTTATTTCACTTAACATAATACCCTCTAGTTCCATCCCTATTGTTGCAAATGGCAACATTTCATTTTTTCGATGGTTGCATAATATTCCATTGTGTATATAAACCACAGCTTCTTTATCCACTAATCTGTCAGTGGACATCTGGGCTCTTTCCATAGTTTGGCTATTGTGGACATTGCTGCTATAAACATTGGGGTGCATGTGCATCTTTGGATTATGACATTTGTATATTTGGGGTAAATACCCAGTAGTGCAATTGCTGGGTCATAGAGTAGCTCTATTTTCAACTTTTTGAGGAATCTCCATATTGTTTTCCAGAGTGGCTGCACCAGCTTGCATTCCACAGTGTAGGAGGGGTCCCTTTCTCTTCATCCCTGCCAACATCTGTCAGTTCCTGACTTACTAGTTTTAGCCAGCCTGACTGGTGTGAGGTGGTATCTCACTGTGATTTTGATTTGTACTTCCCTGGTGCTGAGTGACGTTGAGCAATTTTCCATGTGTCTGTTGGCCATTTGGATGTCTTCTTTGCAGAAATGTCTGTTCATGTCCTCTGCCCATTACTTAATTGGATAATTTGGTACTTGGGTGTTGAGTTTGATAAATCCTTTATAGATTTTAGATACGAGCCCTTTATCTGATATGTCATTTGAAGATATCTTCTCCCATTTTACCTTTGTCTTTTGGTTTTGTTGACTGTTTTCTTTGCTGTGCAAAAGCTTTTTATCTTGATGAAATCCCAATAGATCATTTTTACCCTTGCTTCTCTTGAGTTTGGTGATGCGTCTAGGAGGAAGTTACTGCAGTCTTCCATGATTTTCTTAAATGAAGTCAAATCATTACTTTGCAAGGTATTGTTCAGCTTAGAGAACTGGTAATAATTGTATTTCACATGTACGGGGCGGGGGAGTACAATAAAAAACAAGGCTTTTAGTAAATTACCACTGGCCTTCTTATCAGAATTTGTAAATCAACCATAGAACTGAATTCTTCCTGCTCATTAAAATAGATCTCCTGGGTGAGGTAAGAATTCATAGTGATATATATGGTGCACTGAGAGGGAATAACTTCCCATTAGATATTTTTATAGATATTTTATTGTGTATATCTACTCAAGCAAAGTTCTGTCTTGTTTACTTTGAAATGTTGCCCTCAATTCTATCAAGATTTTACAAAGCTGCAGAGTAAAACATTCAGAGTAATGCACTGTGCTTTTTATTTTGCTTTGTATGATGACAGTTCTTTAATTCTGTTCTGAAATGTAGATTTGTCAAGACAGCACTTTATTTGAGCCATCACCTTAATTTTCAGATCCATATGGTTTAATTATCCCATTGAAAAGAGTTGGAAAACACCTACCTGCGTTTCACTTACGGCATATCTTTCCACAATCCCTCAAATGCTGTTCTTAGAAATTTTCTTTTCTCATGGAGATTGGGTAACTCATCTCAGTTTTCTCATCTTGGCAATCAAAACATCTAATACACAATCTAGTTTTCTTTCTCTGCTTCTACCCTCTTTAAATTGCCATGGCAATGAGAATGCTGCTCCTTCTGTTTAGGGAAGATGACATTTAGCAATGCTTTGCTATATTATTTCATATATATGTGCCCTACAGTCACTTGAACTGTTGGTCATAGATTCATGAATCCTTGAATATATGGATTCCACCATCTGCTTATTACATCTTAAATCAAAATGTCTAATCAGAATCCTTTTTGACTAAGGCATGTTTGTATGTGTTCTCTGCCCCTGTCTTGACAGTTTCTATTTTTTTTTCCTTCTCTCTAAACATTTGCAGAAAAATGAATAAAATGAAACAAAGTCCCATTTCAGATAATTAAGATAATATATCAGAGGATATTATCAAAGGTCTCTTGTGTATGGTAAGACAAGTCCCATGGTAAAGCTGACCTCTCTCTTCTGCTCATCTTTTTATAAAGATCTATATATGTCACATTAACAGTACTATAGGGCTGCTGCCCTCAATGGGGCAACTCCAGAACTCTGAGCTTTTGTTCCCGAAAAGAATGTCAATAGTGACATCCATTGTGCAAGGAAAATCTGCAAACCCCTCCTTCCACTGTTATTGTTTTAATAAACCATACAGGCCTGTAGCTACTCTGAGGATAAATGCCCCATAATGTCTATGGTTACTTCTCAAAATGGCCAATGTCTCTATTTACCTGATACAAATGATAAACAAAAGGGCAGCTTATCATGCCTGACTAGATCTTTCCTCTGAAACAATTCTGGCCCACACAAGACATAAAAACTTGAAACAAGTTGTTTTTTAAAGATATCTGAGGAGTGGCCTATGTGGCTCAGTTGGTTAAGCAGCTGGCTCTTCATATCGGCTCAGGCCATGATCTCAGGGTCCTGGAATGGAACCCCCCCGAGTAGGGCTTTGCGTTCAGCAGGGAGTCTGCTTAAGGATTCTTTCTTTTTCTCTTCCTCTGCTCCTCTCCCCAAACACCCACTTCCGTTCATGCTCTCTCTCTCTAAAAAAAAATAAGTAAATTGTGTAAAAACAACAACAAAAAAAGTTATGTGAAAATTATTTGCTGGAATTATTGCTTGAGAGAGAAAGAAATGATATGTCATCATATCAATGGTATTCACCTTTCGCTACTATTACAAACAAAAATCAAATTGGTTCTGAGAAAATAGACGAGAATAAGGGGAAAGTGAAGGTAGAGAAAGTAATAAAAATATAATTAAAAATATTGTCACAACTCCACAAATCATTGTGGATACTTCCCATTCTACTACCTAGAATACCTTTCTATTCTACCTACTTTTCTTAAACCTTGATCATTATCATCACTCCCAGCCTTACAACATGTGCACACATAAACACAAACTCACACTCACACAAACATACTCACAGAACCGAACCAGAAAAAAGAGAGAGAAAAACAAAAAAAGGGACGAAGAGGTTAAAATAAAAGTATCACCATGTGATGTGAATACAAGGGTGCGGGGGAGGGAAGCTGTCGGAACAGTCCCTGCTGATTTCATTTCCCATCACTGATCCCTGTATTTAATGCCTCCTGGTATCAGTGTCCTCATCCTCCATCTTCTTTCCACCACAAGTAGCTTACGGTTTCATTATCTGCTTCTTCTGAGATTTTTAACTTCTAATCCCTACCAAAGAGCTTTATAGCTAAAAGAGAATCTCTTAATTTTCTCTGCCAGAGCCATTCATTTGATATTACTGTTCACTCCAAGCACCTCAGGGTAGACTCTGTGTTCAGATATGACAAAGCTTCATATATTTTAAGTCAGAAGTGTTTCACAAACAATCAGCATTAATACAAATCATAAAGTATAGCCAAAAATATTTGATTTGTAATTATTAAAAACTGTAACATTTCAAAATACTTTCATATTGAAAATTCAGAATGTTTATGTCCTTTAAAAAAAAATCAATACATTTCTGTCAGTAGAATTTGATAACTTAGCTTCCTTCATGCAAACTAGCTTGCAGTTTTGGGAACCATTCTCCAGGGATATATAACTACCTGGCATATGGTTTCTACCTTCATGTGGGATGCAAGCATTAGCTTTTAATATATAAGAAAATTAAGTGCACTCAGCCATGGAGCAATGCATTTTTTATCAGAATTCTGAAAAGTCAGCTCCATGCTTCTATTTCTCTCAAGAGATGCCAATGCAATTGTGGACAGCAGCTTTGATTATAGGAGGGATAGGCTGCTTCAGTAAGAACCAAAAATTAATGTAGCAAATACAAGTGATAATGGTCTGATCATGGGTCCACGTGTACATAATGCTGTGCTAGACACTAAGCCTTTTGACAAAAATCTACAAATTGAATTTTTTTTTAAATGGCACCTCTGTCTCTAGCGATTCATTTTAATTCAACAAATATTTAGTGATGGCTTGTTGCAGAAACTTGGAATTCATTAGTGAACAAAACTTCGATCTGTAATGGAACTTACATTCATTGAAACACACACAAAAAAAATTTTCAAATAAATTGTATAACGTTAGTTGATAAGTCTGATGGACAAAAATCTGGAACAGAATCAAGCGGATCAGGAATGCAGGGAGATTTAATGCTAAATACAGAGATCAAGATGGTCTGCATGGAAGTGAAGACCTTTGGTAAGGTCTTAAAGGAGGTAAAGGGATTAACCACGCAGGCAGCTGAGGGTGGAGAATCCCTGGTAGTGAGAGCAGCCCTTAAAAAGGCCCAAAACCAAGAGTCTAAGTTGACACCTTCAAAGAACAGCAAGTAGGCAGAGAGAAAGGAAATGGAATGAGCGAGAGGGAGAACTGTAGTTAAAGAGAAGAAAAGTAATGAAATGATTGTGGAAGAACGGATTATCAAAAGCACTGTATATAGTCTCTTTCTTTCACTAAGTGAAATGCAAACTCTCTCAAGGTTTGAAGAGATGTATGACACAACTTGCACAATGTATCTATAAGACTGCATTGATGAGACTGCAGAGATCAGAAGAGCCCGTGAGAGATACGTGCAAGCAGTCACCCCGGTGATCTGGACAGCATGGCAGCAGCGGGGAAAGTAAAAGGTGGCCAAACCCTCAGTATATTTTGAAAAGTCAGCAAGAATCCCTAATGGATATATCTATGGATAAGTAGAAAATCTGATCAAATAGTATTGAAACCTGATAAAAACTAACACTTTAAGATTTTATTAAGGGATATTCATTATCAAATTTGACCTCAAAATTAAATCCTGACTGACAAGCAAGATATTATTTATCTCCACTTTACAGATGAAAAATAAAAGGAGGTCTATTGAAAGATGAAGGAAACTATTATTTATTGAATGAATCCTGCAAACAACTTCTTAGAAGGAGTAGTCTTTCAAATTTGTTACATCATTTAATCTTCATACAAGCCATGACAGTAAGGATCAGCCCCCAGTTTTGTAAATAATAAAAATACAGTTAGAATGGTCTGTAATGTACCCAAGTTTCCACAGTGAGAGTCATGATTTAACATAGTTCTCACCCCAAAGTATTTTTCTTTTCATAATTCTCAGCTTGCTCTGCTATCTGGATGCATCCAAAAATAAACCTACGAAATATCTTCAGTCATTTAATCCTCCCAACATGCCTATGGATAATCAATGTTGTTAGTATCCATTTTCTAGGGTATAGGACAGAAAAAAACTGGGATATTTTTCTTCAAGGAAACACAATCAGATATAAAAAGAGATTAGGAAGAACTGGCTCATGTGATTATGGAGGCTGAGAAGTCCCATGATTTGCCCATAAGCAAACTGGAGACCGAGGAAAGCCAACAGCATCCTTTAGTCCAAGTCCTAAAACCTGAGAACCAGGAGAGACAATGACATAAATCCCAGTCGAAGGGCAGGACAGGAGGAGATGAGATGCCCCAACTCAAACAATGAGGCAGAAAAAGGCAAGAATGTCTCTTTCTTCACCTTCTTGTTTTATTTAAGCCCTAGAAGGATGGGGTGATGCCCATATACATTGGGGAAGGCCATTTTACTTTATTCAGTCCACTGACTCAAACGCTAATCTCATCTGGAAACATCCTCACAGACACACCCAAAAACCATGTTTAACCAGGTATCTGGGCATCTTCTGATCCAGTCAAGATGACTCAAAAAATTAATTATCATAGATACATAGCAATATGTACAAAGGCACATGCTAGTAACTGGCAAAGATGAACTTTAAATCTATGATCAGTTGACTCTAAAAGCTACAATCTTCACAACTAAGCAGCACAAAATAAAAATACAAAACTATATGCCTTACTAGACTCCCATAAATGAAGCCTGTACCTGAAATTTGTTTGCTAACTGCAAGCTTCCCTATATTCACTGTTTGTTATTTTTATCATTACCTGTTGGCCACCTAATTTAAATTTCAAAATCCAAAAATAAGTCAATGAAAGCAGTCTCCAAGGGTTGGGACAGTCATAATTTGGATGTTGCTGATGACACTTATCATTTTACCTCTTTCAATGAGCATAAACTGAACAGAGAAGAAAACCATCACAGCAGCCAGGTCGCGCCTTGAATGCTGAATTCTACACCTGCTATCCCATCTCAGGTGCTGGAGGAGTGGCTCTAGGGCAAGAAGTACACCCCAAGGACTCATCTGCCCTCACCTGCTGTTCCTGCCATTGAGAAATGCCCTTTTATTTACTTCCCTTTGGCTCAGCCATCCAGGTGTAATCCAGAAATTATGCTTCAAGGCCTGGCTGCTGAAAGTCTGTCCTGTGAGAAGAGGTCCACTGTGTCTCTGTCACTGTCCCTTAGAGTGCACACTGATTAAAGTTTCAGTGGAATTCAATTAAATCTAACATGCATATATGGAGTTCTGCAATGTGCCTGCTACTCTTTGAGAAAAGCTAAGATAAATCAGCTCTTAAGACTTTGGCTCTCAGAATCTGGTAAGAAAGATAGATAAGAAAAGGTATAGGTTTAAAGAAATGAATGGGATAGATTCTCCAAAGGAGAAAAATATGTTTAGTTTGGACTCTAGCAAAAAGGCAAGCTTAACTGTTACTAGCAGGTTTAAGAATTATTTATACAGAAACTTGTTTCTAAACTGACTTAGAAATATGTGTCTGTCACTTGGAACAAAGGAAGGAAATGTGTATTTTAGACTAGACTGCACAAATTTATAAAGGCAAGAATGACAAGTGTTGGGAGAAAGGTAAATAATCTGTTGTTATTGAAAAACAGGATGCGGTTCATCTGGGTGGCTGAGACCTTAAGCGTCTGCCTTTGGCTCAGGTCATGATCCTAGGGTCCTGGGATCCAGCCCAGTGTTGGGCTCCCTACTGAGTGGGAAGACTGCTTCTCCCTTTTGTGTTCCCTTGTGTCTCCCCTGCTTGTGTTCCCTCTCTTGCTGTCATTCTTCCATTCTCTCTCTCTCTCTCTCTCTCTCTCCAATAAATAAATAAATAAAACAGGATGCAAAAGAGTGAATATATAGGGGTAGAGAAGATTACAAGAGAAGTGTGGCTAAAAGTTGAATCTTTAATGTAAAAAGGCATTAAATTCCAGGCAGGAGATAAGAGGATTGTGTTTTACTTTCATGCAAAGCTTTAGAAAGCTTTGAGCCTGGTAGTTCCATGACCAAAACTATACTCTGAGAAGGGCTAGTAGAGCAATGCGTAGGACAGAATGATTACAAGCAGGAAAACGAGTTAGGACCAAAGATAATAAGGAAATGAACTAAATAGTAACACACAAAGAAAATAAAGTTAGAGGCAAGAGGCACTGAAAAGTTAAAATGAAGAATATTTGATAGAGTTGAGATATAAACAACATCAAAGCTGAATAACTGAGAGAATGTAGGGGTCATTAATCAATACAGAAAGCTCAGGAGGAGTGAGGAAAGCCTGGTGGATACCTTAAAGTTTAAAGGCCTATGAGATATGCTTATAAAGATATCTATTAGCAAGTATCAATGATGGTACAGAATTCAGAAGGGAAGTACAGCCTAAACATACAAATTTTGGATACATTTTCGAGAAGTGATGCCATAGGATTGCATAAAATAAACAGAGGAATGCCCAAGAAATCTATACAAAGTAGTTATGCCCTTTACCATTTACTTCTCCAGCTGTGCCTGAAAATTCACATTGCTCCACATCTATGTCAACACTTGCTATTTTTAGCCTTTTAAAATATTTGCTAAGCTGATAGGTTCAATATGATATCCAGAGTCCTCAAGTCAGACAACCAGGTCACACAATTCTATTCTCTCATCAAAATCCACCTCCATTACAGCAGAAAAGCAATACAAAAATGTTAGATATTCTAACCAGATATATAAGCATATTTGTTGTCTGTTTTTAATATCTCAGATCTTCCTTGGTACCTCCTAAGGTAGGAGTTTTGTTCTTAGTGTCTCAGATTTTCCTCAGTACTTCCTAAGGTAGTAGCTTTGATTGATGAACGAGTTTTGTGTGTGTGTGTGTGTGTGTGTGTGTGTGTGTCTCCCATTACATATATTCCTCACTGGGTTGGTGTAAAACTCAATATGATATAACTGTGATATTATCTACTCCTCCTAAATAACATTTAGTGAAATTACTTACCAAAGTAACACAGAACAAGAAAAGTATACATAATTGTTTGAACTCATAGGAAATATCTGATGTAGGTAGAAGCATAAATTAATGCCAATCATTAGGAAAGCAATTTGACTCAATGTATCAAAACCCTGAAATTTAAGAGGTGTCCACACAGAGTCTGCACCCCCTTTTGTATTTCATCACAGTGTTGCTTCTAAGAACAAGGAAAAGAAAGTATTACAAGGTATAAATTTTTAAAAATACGGGCATTTTTTGCTAAGCTGTGTAATATTGCTAGAATGCACTTTGTGTCATTAGTTAAAATGATCCTTTAAAATAGGTGAGTTGTGGGAAATGTTTCTGATAGTCTTATGTGAAATACCATCTTATTCTGCTGAAATGTGTGTCTGTATGTATGAGAATGTGTGTCCAGAAAATAACTAACTATATCAGACTATGTATTCATAGGTGTAAGGGAGTTTTGTTTCTTCCTCATATTTTATGTCATAGAACATCGTTACTGAGTATGAATACTTCAAAAACTTTTAAAACTGTTGTTATTTAGAAAAAAATCAAAGAATTAGTATTACCATAAAAAGTAACTTAGTTAAGGAGTTCTAGAGATTGACTATTCTTTATTAATGCCAATCATTAGGTCTTTATAAAAATACCCTTTGGTTCTTTTACAAAGTATATCCATAAAACTTTATCAATAATAAAATACAGATAAATCATCCCCAGATAAATAAAGTAGGACATGAACTGGTGAAAGGAGTTCTCATAAATATGACTTAGATATGCCATAGAGTGACATAACTG
Source organism: Lutra lutra (assembly GCF_902655055.1). Lineage (NCBI taxonomy): Eukaryota > Metazoa > Chordata > Mammalia > Carnivora > Mustelidae > Lutra > Lutra lutra. The sequence continues at coordinate 125,074,079 of NC_062284.1, forward strand.
GAATCAGAAATAAATAAATAAATAAATAATCTTTAAAAAAAAAAAAAGAAAAGAAACAGGGTTAAAAATTGTTATGTTTGGGGCACCTGTGTGGCTCAGTGGGTTAAAGCCTCTGCCTTTGGCTCAGGTCATGATCCCAGGGTCCTGGGATCAAGCCCCACATCAGGTTCTCTGCTCAGCAGGGAGCCTGCTTCCCCCTTTCTCTCTGCCTGCCTCTCTTCCTACTTGTGATCTCTGTGTGTCAAATAAATAAATAAAATCTTAAAAAAAAAAAAAGTGTCACCTTTACCACCACCGTACCATTCTGTTGCACAAGAACGCCCTGTTGGATGACGTTGCAGGTGTAATTTAGGACAAAGGGGTCAATGACCGTAACACTGAGACTACGCAGAGTTAGACAAAACACATCACTGAACACGTGCCTCCAAGAGGAGGAACTGAGCACAGTCCCTCAAGCTGGAAAAGTCTGAGTCCTCTCCTGCCTTCAGATGAAACATGGTCATCAGATATTGGTGGTGAGTTATAAGTTTTTATAACACAAATAAAATATCTAGTTAACAAACAGCCCCAACTATTTGCTCTGTGGATATTTTCATTCAGGATATCCAGAGATTTACTCCAATTTTCAATTTAATAGGAGATGAATCATCCCCTTGCTCTGGCAAAGTATGTTTTACAAAACTGTATCTGTGCAGGGTAAAATGAAGGTTGAGTATTTATTTAGATGAGGTGATGATTACAGGTCTCTCATCTGATTTCATCAGTAGAAGCTCTCCCTCACCAAAAGTACAATTGTTTTCTTTAGGTTTCTTTTGCTTGAGTCACCCAAAAAACTAACTTGGCTTTTATTTTAATATATACATATACATATACATATACATATACATATACACACAGACAGACACACACATGCCTACTCAAGTGAATCACAATTTTATAAGGTGTTATATTAACAATATTTTTTACAACTCTTCACCAAATGAAGCAAAGGGCAAGATTTCCTCTCCAAGACTGTGATAAACTCTGTCCTTTGAACTTAAATGTTTGGGGTTTTTTGGTTGGTTATTCAGTATTGTTTTGTTTTTGCCATTAGCATTCTTTTTAAGACCTCTCTTGGCCTGAGTTGACTTATCCCAGGATATAGTTATTAACTATGTATTCGTTATTATAATTATAGTTCTTGAGGAAATTTTCTTAAGTTATCTTTTAAATGTATCTGAAAAATGATATTTGGTGGTGCCAGCCAAGGCAGATAGAAGGAATGCCATGTCTTAGAGAAAGGACCGGCAGAAGCCATGTGGGCATTTCCATCTTTCTGTATGTGGTATCTGATCACCTATTTCTTTCTCCACCTTCAGTCTCCTGGTATATTTCACTTTTGTTACTGGCATTTGCACAGCCAATAACTGCCTTGGATGATGGCCTTGGTATTGTCATACGGATAATATATTTTCACAAGGATGAGTTCTTCTTGGAACAATTTATCCAGTGGATTAGACTCTCCTGCATCAGAGCTCAGCAGGTCTTCCTGTTTCAACTGTCTGCTAGTCTAAGATTTATTAGGCTCCACTCAAGGTACTTTCCACCAGGTATATTTCATTTTGCAGGCTTCCTGATGTTCTTCAGAGTATAGTGAGTTGTAAATGTTATGTCACACTTGTTGATTCCTTCTAAATGCACATGCTTTAGAAAAAAATAAGTGAATTTCTAGTGTTATTTCATTAACTTCCCTTCAAAATTTTGAAAAAAAAAAAGACAAAACAACAAAATCTACACAGAAGAAAACACTCCCCTGAAGAAGTGTTGCCCTCACTGTTTCCCCCTCCAATGTGCTGTTTATTCTCCATTTGCTATACACACAAGCAAATGGGTTTGCCATATGTGAAGCACTGGGAAGTTTTGAGAGGATGGAGAATGAGAGAGGGTTGAGTATGCTTTGCCCTGAACCCTTCCTGACTCAGTGTCAAGGGATAGTAGTGGTTATTTCCTCCAAGACTGAGCTTCTAAAGGTAGCCCCCCTTGAATACTTACATTTCCTCTTCTTGGCCCTCAGCCCAGGGCATGGTAATGGCTTTCTGCTATTCTTCCTCTCTAAGAGCCTTGCCTTAAAATTTCTTGTGGGGTTCCTCAGAAAAAAAAAAAAAAAAGTCTTTTATACCATCTGAGTTTGAATCATTTTCCTCAAAGGACCCTGACTGAGTCTACAGGTCTTGGTAAACTGGGAGGTAATTAACATTTCAAGATGAGTGGTTAGCTTGTAATTGTTGGGTTGTTTGTTTTGTTTTGTTTTTCATTCTTTTTTAATGAAATGCTGTGATCCATTTATCCAAAGGGTAAGGTGCTTAGTACTGTGCATTTCAGGTGTGCATGCCTAAGCCATGGAATAGTAAATAAATTCTTGAGAGTCTGTGCTTTAAAAAAAAAAAAAAGTTAGGGCATCTGGCTAGTTCAAGAGGTAAACACACAACTCCTGATCTCAAGGTTGTGAGTTCGAGCCCCATATTGGGTATAGAGGTTACTTAAAAATAAAATCTTTTTTAAAAATGTGTTTTCCTTTGTATTTATTGGTTTAGTGTAATTAGCAAGATTTTAGAGCTTTACACATTATTTGTTTACATTGCTCACAGGATAAAGCAGCTCAAGTTACATCTTCCACTTTTTTTTTTTTTAAGACATTTATTTGAGAGAGAGAGAGATAGAGCATGTGCATGCAAGTGGGGGTAGAGGTAGGGGGGGCAGGGGAGGAAGTGGACTCCTCACTGAGCCAGGAACCAGACTTGGGCTCCATCCCACAACTCATATCATGATCTGAGCCAAAATCAAGAGTTGGAAACAACCAGCTGAGCCACCCAGGCGCCCTGACTTCTACATCTTTCCACCCCTCTCCTTAACTTACCTGGCATGGACAATGATGGACTACCAACAGAAGATGAATTGTTTAGATTTAAGATTTCCCTTTTTCACCAATATCATATAAATGACCTCGAGAAATCACAGATTATCCATGAGCTTTTATGAATCGGTTTAATGATCTTTTTCTATAGGACAAAAGTACTTTGGTGAACCACTTTGCACGTGGTCAGATGATGCTTAGGAGGATCCGTTCTCTTCCCAGAGTGCTTATTTTGCCATGACGTAGATTAGGTTAAAGGAAATACCAGAGTCTGGAATGTTCTAGGTCGCAAAAGTTATTTTGATGCAGTTTCTGATTAGTAGTAAAGAAGTTTACATTCAGAAATCATCAAGAAACCCAAGTTTACCTTTCAAATGTTGATGTTTCTACAACGAATCAAGTGAGAAACATTTGATGTACAAAGGATAATCAAAGCCACCACATTACATGAAACGAAGGAACCTGAAATATATTATAATCTACTATGTAAATAGTACCCCAAACTTGTTCAGTGTACAACCTAAATAGCTTGATTCTGATGGCAATGATGTAGTCCATGAGATTAGCTCAACTAACAGAGAATGAGCTCTAAGCACATGATCAGTGCATATTTATTCAACTGCACTCAACTGAATTAAATCAGGCCGTAAAATACGCTATCCAGCTTCAGATTCTCATCTCCAGTCCTGAATTATTCAATCTAATCCATCAAATAATTTTCTTTACTGTGTAAAAGCAAAAGTACTTATATATAAACTATTTTCTAGGGCAAAGGTCAGCAACCTTTTTCTTAAAGGGAAAAATAAATAAATTAAGCCTCTGGGCCATATAGTCTCTATCTCAACTGCTTAAATCTGCTGTGTAGGATGAAAGCAACCACAGATAACACAGACATGTATGGGTATGTTAAAAAAAGATACTGTTTTATAACAGTTGGACTATAGGTAGTAGTTTGTCCATCACTGATTTGAGTATGCCTCTATTTTTGTGTATGCAAAATAAAACATCATTAATATCAAATTTTTCTCTTATCAACCTACTTGTTTTATTTTATTTCCATACATATCTTTATTCATGAATTCTACTTCAGACACAGAGTCTGATCCTCCAGAAACAGAGCTAAGAATTTATATTTCTACATAGCCCCCAGTGACTGAGTTGTCTAACCACATTTGACAATAACCACTGTAATTAATTCCAACTCCACTATTTAATTTTTGGCTTGAAATATTTGAATTATATCTAGATGAAGTTTTTAAGAGAAATAACTCTATCCTTCTAATTATTCAGTTCAAAGCCTTTATTTCTCAATGACTTCCACATAATATTTCCAATTCATCAGCAAATGCAGCCAACACCCTCTTCAAAATGCGTCAATTACCTGAGTTCTTCTCACTCTCTCCACTGCTATCACTGGAGTCTAAGCTACTACCTTCTGGATTTTCACAACAGCCTCCAGACTGATTTTCCAGTTTTTACCTTTTCTACCATATAGCTATATATATGCAACATCCAAACATTATTAAAAAAAAAAAAAAAAAGTCAGATCCTTTCATTTCTCTGGTCAAAACCCTCCAATCTCATCAAGAGTAACAGTCAAATTTCTTATTAAAACCTACGGTGCCCTTTATGAGTTGTCCCTCTCTTTACCAATTTGTTCTCTAACATTGGGTAGACCATGGGACCCCACTGGCCTCCAATCTGTTCTGTGAATGCGGCAGGTACATTTCTGCCTCTGAGCCCTTTCACCTGCTCCTCTAAGAGTCAAAATGCTCATCCTACAGATACCTACTAGGTTCACTCCATCTTTCAGATGGTTCCTAAAACATCTAAGCCAGGCTTCTCTGGACAACTGATATCAAAATTGAACCCTTCCGCCTTTCTTTGCAACTATATTCTTTTTTAGTTACAGCATGTATGTCTACATGGTACATATTGTTTCCCCCTAGTGTTTCTGTTTGTATACTCTCTCTTCCACTGGATTGTTTAAGCCCCATTAAGGCTGGAATTTTGTTTCTTGAATGAATGAAGAAATGATTGAATGTGACTTTATGCTTTTTTATTCTTTACAGCCATGAGATGTTTGAACAACATGTTCCAATATAAAACTGTTCCTCCTGACCCAATTCTTTGCCAGGCTATTTTCACTGTTTTTCATTTTAGTTCTTGATTGGAAACTGTCTGAAAATAGAAGTCAAATCTAAAATCATCTTCTCAGAATATGAAGGTGATTTTATTGATACGGTTTCTTTAAATACCAATTGAAAATTCTGACGGAATGTGTAAATAAAATGGTGAAATATTATCTCAATATCATCACAGTCTTAAGCAGTACTTTAAGTTGTTATTTTCAGTTTTTGTTATCCCAGCTTTCCCACTGAATTTAGACTATGGTACCATAAAAACAAAAATGAGAGTCGAACTTAAAACTAGGTAGCAATTAGTTGGTAAAACCCCACAATATTTCTTTAACTTATATATTCCTTTATTTTCGCTTTCCACTATCTTCATATTAGCTCTGAAAACTGCAGGAGAAAAAAAAAGGCAAATATATAACTAAAATAATAGTAAACCAAAGGATACAAACCCCTCATTGGAAAATTTAACTAATTCCTAATCTTGAAATTCTGCTGCTCATCTGCTGTCAGCTGTTATGTGAATACTGAAGGGCTCTAAGTCTATCTATTGATGTGTTTATTTTATTGCTGTAAATTCTTTCAGGAAGTAAATTTACACTTTTAATAGTACAAAAACTTATAAAAAATAGAGCAGAGAAAAAATAATTGCCTCATTTTAATTATTTTTTTTCATTAGGTAAAAATAAGAAGATGTTTGGAGTAACGAAAAATAAATATAGGAAAAAGTTAATTGCCTGGAAGCAATTAATACAGTTGAAAGATAAAAATTCTGAAGCTACTAACGTTTGCGCCTGGGTGGCTCAGTGGGTTAAAGCCTCTGCCTTCAGTTCAGGTCATGATCTCAGGGTCCTGGGATCGAGCCCCGCATGGGGCTCTCTGCTCAGCAGGGAGCCTGCTTCCTCCTCTCTCTCTGCCTGCCTCTCTGCCTACTTGTGATCTCTGTCAAATAAATAAATAAAATCTTTAAAAAAAAAAATTCTGAAGCTACTGACTAAATGCAGCTTACTATGTAGCTAAAATTATACAGAGGATAAAGAAGTACATCAAAGAATTATATTGGAAGTTTATTATACTACTCTATCTAAAAACTGATAGAATAAACAATCCAAATCTTTGCAGATTCAATTATTTCAATAGTAATGTATATGACTGATATATATAGCACCTTGCAAACAATAATTAAGTAAAATACACTACTTCACCTATATTTTCAATGCTATCTCAAAAGAACTCAGAACAGGGATGCCTGGGTGGCTCAGTTGGTTAAGCTGCTGCCTTCAGCTCGGGTCATGATCCCAGGATCCTGGGATCGAGTCCCTTATCGGGATACTTGCTGAGCAGAGAGCCTGCTTCTCTCTCTGCCTCTGCCTGCCACTCTGTCTGCTTGTGTTCTCCCTCTCTCTCTTTCTCTCTGACAAATAAACAAAAAAATCTCAAAAAAAAAAAAACCACCTCAGAAAAATAAGAAAGAAATATATTTATAATGCAGTAATAAGGATTCCCTTTCAAAAACACAAATATACAGTTGGAAACTAAAGACCCCACTTCTAAATAATTCCACATTAAAAATAACCATACTGAAAATTACATGACATTAAAGATTAAACCACAAAAATGTCTAAAACTAATCAAAACAAGTAGAATGTAGCACAGCTCCCAGACATGAAAGAGTAACTAGAGAGGAACTTTCTTTTCCATTGCAAACAGTTTAAAAAGTGGACAAAATATAAGAAAAAAATGTTTCCAGACATCGAGACAATAGGCAGAACAGGACGATGATCCTTAAGAGAATAGAAACAAAGGAGGCTCTACAATGCTCTGGCTTTCTGCCTTAAGGCAGTGTCTGGACAGACACCCAGGAATGAGGAAGGCAAGCAGAGAATAATGGGATTGATGATTTGAAGAAGCACGTTTCTCAGAGTTTGCGGAAGCTGAGGAAGAGGGAATGTGCAAGGCAGAGACTGAACTCCTGACATTTTTATTAAGATCCCCTTGAATTTCTGACATCATACTTATCTGTGAATGTAAAGCTGAAACTCTATGAAGCTAGGCAAATAACAAAGGTAGGGATTACAAGTGAACAAACTCCAAACATCTCAAAGGACTAAGACATCCAAATTCCAAGCAACCAGACTGTAAAAATCTCATTCAACATTCAGCGCAGTAGAAATGCTTAAGAGTCACACTTCAGAAGGAGTAAGACCAGACTAGCACTTTAGTCTCACCCTAAAAGAATTTAAAATCAAACCTTGAAAGAATCAAGTGAGCCAAAACAAACTTCAGCACTTTTTAAAGAAAGATAACAAATCTTATACACTCTCACATTCATCAGTCATTATGTCATAAATTCACTAAGAAATTACTAGGCATATGAAGCAGCAGCAAATGTGACCCAAACCCAGAAAAATTAGCAAAACAGAAAATTAGCAAACAGAAACAATAAAGATGATAGATTGAGCAGAAAGGACTTAAAAAGTTATGAACTGAAATTATAAAAATATTTTAAGATTTAAAGAAATCACAATAAGGACAAGCCAAAGATATACTAAATAGACACAATTTTAAAAGGTTTATCAGAAAAAAGCAAGAAAATCACAACAAAACACATAAGGGCAGAAAAATGCACAGATACAGGTAAGTAGAGATTATTTTTAAATTAATAATTTTACAATGTAGATGAAATTGAATAATTTCATCTTTATAATCATAATCATAGAATCATAATTGAAATGAAAATTTCTCTAGAAAATATTATATCACAAAAACTGACAAAAATCAATGGAAAACCTAAACAAACCAAAGACAAAGAAACAGAACTGTTAAAAAAAAAAGAAAGAAAGAAACTGAAGTGTTAATCAGCAATTTTTGACTACCTCCACCACCTGCAATGGAAACAAAACCCAAAAACTAAACAAAAACAAAAAAACCTACAAACTACCTGATTATTCCGTGATACAAATTTACAAAACCCACAAGAAACAGATTAATGCATATACCCTAATTATTTCATAAGATACCAAAGAAAGCTTCCAAATTCATTCTATGAAGATGATAAATAAAATAAAATGATGGGCCATTCTTACTTCTATTAATGTATCAACTCTGCCATTAAATACTTAGGTAATCTTGGATAAGTTACTTGACCTCTGTGAGTGTCTACTTTCCTGTCAATAACAATGCTTATATAAACCCTACTGAGGAGAGACCAAGCCTAACCTAAAAGCTCATCTCCTGTCCACTTCCACCAGTAGAAATGATCAGGTCTAAACTGGCACAGTGAAAGAACCAGCCCTTGAGCTCCAAACGCGTTCCTCTCTAACATGGCCACATCCCTAATTAAGGAACTTCCACTATTTCAGAGTTATAGCCAACTTTGCTGCATTCCTAAAAATACTGACTCTCTACTAGAATCCTCACCATGGCAAATGCAGTCCAGCTTTGCCAGGTGTAAGCATATTTCTCCAAATATACTGAAAGCTGGAATTCCATGTATATTCTGTTACCTCTCTGCTTATTAGTTCCCTCCCTCCCCCCACCAAGAAACACTATTTTCTATTTGACTGTTTGACAATAGTCTAGTGTGTTTATTACCCTTGCATAATACCTACGTTCAATATGCTCACTGTGACCCACTAAGGAAATATTAATTGAATTTATTATTCAATTTCATTAGCCATTATTAGTTTTATCTTACTGAGACAACTATTCTCCATATTCTGCCACACCAAAATAATGATTTTAAATTCTTTTTTAAAATAATAATCCCTCTTAACATTTATATCTTTTCATTTGATCTTTTCTTTGTATTTACTCTTATGTGTTACACAAATTGTTTTAATTTGGGATTTAAAATTTCAGAATGCTATATGCTGATATGTAGCTTAAAACAGAGTTGGACATAGAGGAGTGAATATTACCCAAACTGAGCAAGAATAAATTTCCCTCTGTTATTACTTTGTCCTTCACTGACGGTGCAAGGCCTGAGATATATGTTTGCACTATGTTTTCTGTCTGCCTTGGATTGCTATAACGAGTCAAGCTGTCAGTGGTGAGTGTGTGCCACAAGGACCATGAATATGTAGAATGCAGCAAGATGAGAGGAACCTGAGTGTATAGTGTTGACTCCAAGGACACGGTGTTCCTGGGTTACACCAGATTTCTAATATTATTAACCAGTATTGGTTAATAATAAAACCTTATTTTCATGAATCCTTCCTAGTGCAAGTATATAAAAAGGTGTTGATCTTCCCCGTTTCTAACTTCAATCAAAATTATAAAGTAGGGCAAAGGGAAACAGGCATGTATGGAACACCTATTAATTACTCTCTGCATCTTTTTCCACGGTCTTAGCTTTCCTTTTGGAGCTCTGCCCTCCATATTCTTCCCCTACTTTTCAGCTGATGCTCCCTTCAGGGGTCCACAGAAGTAGCTCACTTTTATGGAATCATTTTACTAGAGCCCCCACATCAAAATTTCTTTGCATTGCATTCATTTTGAAGCTTAAATGGTAAAGGACTACTAATAAAAAATTTTAGAGCCTAACATTTTACAGAGCATTGTCACAAATGGCATTTTAACTGATTCTACTGTGTCCATCTGGTAAACTCACTACAAAATATTAAGGCTGATCATGAGAGGAAACATTTTACATTTTAACTGAAGCTTTTTTTAAGTAAAGTGGCCACATATTGAAAGAAACATTTTGGAGAATGGTTACATACGTGTTGGCAAGGTACTTTTGTTAGGGGTACTGACATCTGAATTATTGTTGTCAGAACAGTAGACAATTTTTCATTCCCCAAATTCTCCACTATTCCCTATTTCTTCACTCTGAAAAGAAGGGCTAAACTTTTCTGAGAACCAATGTTTCTTACACTTTAAAAATTATTCTTTTAGATTTCACATGACAACTCTATGTGATTGATGAGTTTTAAAAGTATACAAAAAAGTATGTCTACACTGATTTCACTAAACTCTCTGTAAGGTTTTAATGTTTCTGATTTCCTAACCACCTAAGACATTTAGAGAATCCCTTGTGATAACTGGAAGATGCAATCATAAGGATTTTATTCCTACTTTCCAATATCAAATGAAAATGAGTTATCTTTAAAATCCATGTATCTGACAATATTTTTCACTGCTAACAAATCATTGTTATCTGGTTTACAATTCTGAAAAATGTGAAGCCCTTGTCATTTTTGATATTCTAAGTTAAACTGCTTATAACAATCCAAGTCTAAGCTTTAAGAAGTAGTTATTAAACCATGTGCCTCAACACTGATACCCTTTGTAGACTTTACTAACTGTTGGAGAACATTTTCCAATTTGATTTTAAACCAAGTAACAATTTTGCCCAGCTTCTGAAGGGCTAGCAGACATTCAAAATCTGGAAGAAAGAAAATAAATAAATAAATAAATAAATAAATAAATAAATAAATAGGACCTAGCTCCTACTTCAAAGAAGCCATCTACAGTCCAAGATGGCTCAATCATATGGCCAGCTGTAAACAAGGGCTGTTAGCTAGGAGTTCAGCTAGGAATATAGACCAGCACCCCTGCACATGGCCTCTCCATGCTGCTTGGGCTACTCATAAGCAGGGAGGCTGATTTCACAGAAAGATCACTCCAAGAAGGAAAATTAAAAAGAATCTAGTTGAAAACCTCAAGGCTTCTTCTGACTAGGCCTTGGAAATCCACAAACATCACAACAATCTATTTTAGTGGTTCAGAATGCAAGGGGCAACCCAGATTCAAAAAGAAGAAAGCCCACCTGGGCAGGAATACTGCAAAGAACAATGGTCATCTTTGGAAACTAGCTACTATACGTGGTATTCTACCAATGCATTAAAAATGCTAGAAGATTCTGGGGAAAATTCATAGATAGTAAGTACTTGTGAAAGCAGCAAGTGTTGGTCTGTTGGCCTGTTCACCCTATAGGTGCCTGACTGTGGTAACAGAGCATACTAGTTGAAATAACATAGGTGTCTGATGATAGGGAGTTCAGAGACTAGAGAGTATAGAACTGAAAGAGTTCAATAGTATACAGCCCTCTTGATCTATCAATTTTCTACTAAGATAGTATAAAGTAAGGCTGATGCCATGTTTAAAGATAAAGAAGAGTCAAAATAAAAAGGATATTCTGTATGAATATATTTAAACTGAAAGAAATAACTTTGGAAAATAAATTCTAGAAAATTAGTAAGATTAAGGATAAGACATTACATATTACAACTTATTGGTTCAAAGATATCAATACCTAAATATCAATTTAGAATTTGATTTGAAAATATATGTGAAACTGGCACACAATGGGTGTTCAAATGGCAATCTTCTTTCAATTTTTTCCAATGCATAAGACTGATTATTGGATTAATGTGTGATCTAATTTATCTTAAAAACAAAATATAATTTATGTTACAACCTAAGATACAGAGATCTATGATCATATTTGTGAATGGATGTACATGACTTAACATACATAGAACTCTCAATTCATAGTTTATACCTTCTGTAAAGGGTATTTTTTCCCTTCTTAATTATTGCCACCTAAATCTCATCAGTTATTACAAGGTAATCACATCTTCAGATCTAGAATTCCCCAATTCTAATATCAAAATATATTGCTGTGTTTAAGCCAGAAAATAGTTGTAAAAGTGAAGTAAAAGAACCTCTGCAGAAGCTATATTTTAACTACTGCATATAAATACTTCAGTGACTTTTGACATTCTTTATTACTCACTGGAGTTCTGACTTTAGTCTTGTCTAGTAATATATTTATTCTGTTTTGTCCAATAGCAATATTAGCAAATATTGCTCTCCTCCAAAATAAGTCCACCTGAATTACGGTACCTCCAAAATCTTCAGTAATGCCTTTCTTTTCTTTCTGCATTCCTAGCAAAGTCACGTCTGTCGTGGAAAATGATGCTGATTATATTCCACTGCACCTGTGTTGACATGTATCTGAGAGATGATTTTACCACGGTTGTATGCCAGTGGAGGGAATAACTTCTGGGTGGGATTTCTGTTTAAATGTTACAGTCCCCATCTGGAAATTCAGGTAACTCGTAACACATATGAAATTGAATCTGTTAATTTAAATTAACTTTAGAGAAAATGTTCCCCTGTCATCTAGGCTCCAATTTTCCCAGAATTATATGTGAACCAAGAAGATGGCAATTTGAGTTACTTTTTATCTAAACCACTGAAATTGAAGCTGAATTAACTTACAGATAACAGCTCACTATTGCTAAACTGATGATTTCAAAGTTGAACACGAACCTAACAGTGGAGAATTATTTCTTAAATTGTTCTAAAATAAACCAGACAGCAGGAACACATTTGGGCTAAATTTACTCTCATTACCTTAAAAGAAGAAAGAAAAACTGAGGCTCATTTTACGTACTGTTATTGACTTTTCTAAGCTAATGTTTTCTTTTTATATCCCACCAGCAAGACTTGCCGAAAGGATTTGTTGTGTACTTCAGTAGGTGAATGCAAACTGCTCTGTTTACCTGTCTCCTGAACTGTCCTCAGGAGAAGGTAGGGACAAGGGAGGTGTGTATGGAGAGAATTCTCGGAAGGAAGTATACTTATCCAAGAACTCATAGGGAAAAGGCAATAAAGAGTTCTTCCTTTTTTCTTCCCCAAACAGTAAATATCAAACATTATGTTAAGGCCAAGGAAGGAGCTGATATTAATAATTTGGAAGGCACACTTTAGTCAACATAGTAGGACAAGAATAGATTTTGGTCTATTTAAACAAACAGGAATAAAAAGAACAACATGCCAGTGATTGGGACAAGGCAAGAAATCTGGGCAACCAAAGGACATGCCAATAATTAAAATTAAGAGTCCAGAGAGATCAACATTTCAGAAAAAGCCTCTTGAGGTGAAGACAGTGAAATATGGAAAATAAGTCTATTATAATAATAGAAGGAAAAATCACCCCTATGTTCCCCATATTCCATACCTCCAATCAATGTTTCTGGCACAAAGCAAATATTTAATGAATACGTGTTGTTTTGAATTAAACCCTGATGAACTAAAGACTGAAAAGCTTATTGTCCCAGAGCAGAATTATTACTGAGGTGTCAAGAATCAAATACAAATTTGGGTTCCACTTAGGATTTGGGAAGAGTGAAAGAAAGATTGTGAGAAAGCTATTAACCTCAGATGAATCTGTGAAATTTAATGAATGAGAGCCACTGGGTCTCACAGGACACCCAATCTTATCTCAAATGAGACACTCATATGAGACATCTCATAGGAGAGATGTCATTAGGTCCTTAGAGGCATATGACTTTCTAGAAGTTCTCTGTCTGGCTTCCTCAAAGATAATCTTTGTGTCCATACACATATGAACAGCAATCTGTGCATCCACCCTTTACTGCCAGGTAGCAAAATTCACCAAGAGACAAAGATGTTGTTCTTAGGTCTCTAATCTTGGCTAGATTTTCTCTTTGAACACGTGTCCTTTCTCCTTCACTAGATTTTCTCTTTGAATACATTGCCTTTCTCTCCTTCACTAATAGACCAAAAAAGACAGATAAAACAGAGTTCTAAGAATACCTCCTAAGTTTTACACAGATCCTAGAGGGCTTCCCTGAGACAGCTTTAGAGCCATATTCAATAAATTCATCCTATGCCAGAAAAGAACACATCCTTTTCTCAACACATTAACAAGAAAAATAGAATTTATTGAGAATGTCATAGACAGACAGGTAAGAGAAGTCAAACCATACCACACAGAGTGAAGTTAAAACAAATCCCCACTTAGACACCTCTGCTGTTCTTCCAAAGGCTTTCTCTGGTTTCCAGTTGTCTCACCTGCCCTCCCTCATTCTCCTCACAGCTTCTAATATCCTCTAATGTTCTAAACAATTCAGCTTGACTTTTTATGTAAAGACAACTGTGGAAAGGAAGCCAAGAAAGCAGCCACCCTGTACTTTAACTTACAAATTAGTTCATTGACTATTTTGGATCATTTAAGAAATTTCTTACAGGTTTACCTCTCATCCAAAGTAGCTTATTAAAGTACTCATCTAAGGGGGCGCCTGGGTGGCTCAGTCATTGAGCGTCTGCCTTCAGCTCAGTTCATGATCCCAGGGTCCTGGGATTGAGCCCCGCATTGGGCTCTCTGCTCAGTGGGAGCCTACTTCTCCTCCTCCCACCGCTTGTGTTCCCTCTCTCACTGTGTCTCTCTTTGTCAAATAAATAAACAAAATCTTTTTTTTTTAATTTTTAAAAAGTACTCATCTAAGTTTTTTTCTTTTTTAAAGATTTTATCTGTTTATTTGATAGAGGGAGAGAGAGAGAGAATGCGAGCAAGCACAAGCAGGGGGAGTGGCAGGCGGAGGGAGAGAGAAGCAGACTCCCTACTGAGCAAGAAGCCTGATGCAGGACTCTATCCCAGGACCCTGCAATCATGTCCTGAGCCAAAGGCAGATGCTTAATTAACTAAGCCACCCAGGCATCCCTAAAATAAGACTTTTTCTAGGAGGAGTCTTGCTGCTTAGAAAATGGGATTTCCTCTATACCATTCCTAATGATAGAAAAACCTAAAGTTTCAGTATAGCCATTCTTAGCCATTGCTCCTCTAGAAGCTATGAAAAGGAGGTAGAAAGTTAAAATGGGATCAGGGAGAGACAAGGTAAAGTGTAAAGAGGAAGATTCATAGACAGAAAGGTGTACAATGTCACAGACATATTATTAATATCTCTGAAATTCAGTTTCCAGAAGGTAAAATTAAAATAATAATAGTATTGATCTACAAGGGTTATTTTGATATTTTTTGAGAATAACTGAATTGACAAATGTAAAACAGTTTGCACAATTCCAAATGATGTCTGTCTTCCTTTTCTCATTTACCTGAATGGCAGGCAAAAGAAGGAAGCATTCCAGGTAAGAATAAAAAATAAGTACAAAGAATAGAGAATGGAAAAAAAAAGAAGGTCTATTCAGAGTGAAAAAAATGCTGCATGGGAAAAGCAGTCAAGTATTAATATCTCAAATTTTAAAAAATCTCATGTTTATGATTTTGTCATATTCTTAGTTCAGAGTTACTGCAATTTATTTAGTAAAAACAACTACCCAGATCCTGTTTTCTGGTAAGTGGTGGGGAAAAAAAAATGACACTGTGCAATTTTATTCTCTATTCTGCAAAGAAGTGAAATGAACTTAGGGCAGTTGGAATCCCTATTGCTATCATTTTACCTCCTCACCTTGCTAAAGAGGGGCTATCAGTAGGGTTGAGGAAACCAAAGTACAAGAACTTTTCCCTCTAGAACATCAATATGGAAGACCACTCAATTTAAATGCAGGAGTGTAACCAAGCAACTCAGACTAGCCTACTTTTTAAACATGAATTCACCAACATGACCCTCCAAAATTCACTTTATTCTACTTGATTTCCTCCTTTACCAGTAGAATTCTTTTTATATTCCTTGGAGAAACCATCATGACAAATTATTTGTCTGTGTTAAAATTCTGACTCAAAGATGTATTTACTCAGAAATTGTTGTAATGGATCACCAATTCCTCAACTATACAATGGCAATGGACTAGGCCATCTCTAAATATTTGTCATTTCTTTGTCTATACTGCATAATAATATTTGATCTATGATTTGATATCAAATAGCCTAGGAATGTACTCAAAGTCATAGTATCAACAATAATGATGATGTCTGTTGGTAAGTATAGATGTTGACATAGTGTAAACCATTATAATAAAATATATTGACCATGACAGACTTAAAAATCCCCTCAGCTTTACTAAACTTGAATAGGTCTCTTTGAAGACTACAGGCTCCTGAACTCCCTTACAGCATTTACTGCAAAAAACGTGCAACTTTAAATTTTTCTCTGGTCTTTCCAGATCTAAATCTTCTCCCAGTCTCTTACCTGTTTGAAATTTGTAAATGTCTTTCTTAAGGACCTGCAAACCATCTTTTCAAAAGGTAATCATCAATAAAGACAATGTTCCTGTCTTTTTGAGTGAGTAGAAGCCTAACTTAGATAAAAACCAATTAACAAACACAAATGGCCTAATCACACTGTCAAACATCACCCCTCCTCATACCTCCCAGTACTTTCCCACTAGCTCACCTCAGGACTTAGTTCTCCCACGGTGTTTCAGTGGAACTGAGTCTGGGGAGGGAAAGAAAATCTTCTCCTTCAACCTCCTAGGATTCCTGACCAGGTTTGAAAATTAAACTTACAAAGACAGATTAATGGAAGAAGACATACTAATATCAGTTTTACAAGACGAGACACTATAAGGAAATGAAAACCCAAAGAAAGAGTTAGACCTCTATATGTTTATGCTAGGTTCCATGAAGAGTGCAGAGCTGCGGAGGAATAGGACAGGTTAGGGAGTCTGAGGAAAATGTAATAAACTGGAGAGAACTTAGCACAGCCTGTTTGTTGGGGTTCTTCTTGGTGTTTGTATGTCTTTGGAGAGAAGAATGGGAGGGCGTCTCTCTCATGAGGATGTTATGATGTGTTACAGGGAAGAAGAGTAAGGGGGAAGAGGAAGACAAAGTGACCTTCCTGTTTTGCCATGTCTTCAAATTTCTTCAGCTTAAAATATACAATATCCCAAATGCCATATCTTAGGGTAGCATGTCCTAAACCTCATTTAGTTCAATCTCTCTCCCCTGCTGCAACAGACTAAAATCTTCTTTGCTTATTTATCTTGTTCAGTGCAATATTTATTTAATAATATGCATTGCCTCATTCTTTCCAATAAACAAAAAGAGAAAATCATGTTACTGGCTATGGTTTATGTTTGAGGGAACGAAAGATTAGATCACAGTCTCATTGTCATATAGCTAGTTATTCTTCTCCTTCTACCAGTAGGAGGGATCTGATGACAGGGGACTCACACTTCATTTCTTCACAGCAATGAGTTCACTGCCCATTACAATTCAAGTCTAGGATTGGGGTTGGGGCAGCCTGCTCTATTCTCACGTTGCTATTAAGTCACAAATTTAAACCACCGAACCACGTATGGCAAGGTGGTGTGCTAGAGTGAGTTAGGAGGTTGGCGTTCAGGTTTCATCTGTTCTAACAGCCCATCCTGCTGTTAGACTATGAAAAAGTCACCCACAATCTCCTTCTTGGACTGATATTTGTAAAGTGGCATAGAAGTGAGGTTTCGAGTTAGGAATATTCATTAACATGTATGGAATGCTTATTATATACCGTGCATTTTGAAAACGTGATTTACATACATAATGCATTTAATGCCCCAACAAAGTCCTAAGTAGCTAAATTATCATTCACATTTTACAAACCAGGAGACACAAGGCAGACACTAAGTATTCCTACAGAAAGTGTCAGGAGGTGGCAGAGCCAGGATGGGAAAGCACAGAGTCTGACATAGAAGCCCGTGCTCTTAAGCAGCTGCACAGCAGGTCCACCGGCATGAGGTATCAGCCCCATCACTCAAGACACAGCATATTTTCATAATTACTACCGTTATTTACCCTTTTATTAATATGTGGATATGTCATGCTTGTTAGACTACTTCACTAAAATACAAACATGGATTTTTTGGGGTCACAGCTGTAAGACAGGAAGCTATTTGGGAAGCTATTCTACATATTTTATAAATATATACATATATGTAATACAAATATAAGAGAAATGGGAAGCTAGCAGACCCCATCTTTCAGAGGATATCTGACAGACAAAATTATGTACACAATTAAAGTATATTGCCACATCCATTCCTGAAAGAAGAGTAACAAAGTGTGAACTTCAAGAGTGAGAGGGTGGGGTTGGATTAGAGATGGGAGCAGAAAACAAAACCAAGGGTGATTTTCCTCCCTTCCTTTAGTGTAACATTTAAATAATCTGAATATTATTTAATTAACATTAGACATTAGAATAACATTGGACATTAGAATAACATAATGTCCACCTAAACACCTCAATGTGATGTAAATAAGACATATCACAAGTATGAAATCACTGGATATAAAATTGTCAAAATTTCAGAGAGGCCATAGGGACCTTTGCTGGATCTTCAGTCACCGGGAATAGAGGCCACTCTTAACGACAGACGCATCATAATCTCACTTAAAATACATACAAATGGATGAAAATGGTAATTATTTTAAATCTGCTAGAGAAAGAATTAAAAAGCTAAGAGAATTTCCATAGTGTCTGAAACAGATTGGATAATTAAAGAGCTATCCGAATGCTTCACAACCAAAAAAGGTGTCTGTCTATTCCTATGTTTTATTCTATGCAAATACCACATTACGACAAATAAACAAACTCAGGGAAATCTTCTATCCTTCTAATAACACCACTTCCTCCTTGTCAGACTTTTTGTTGGAAAATTCCTTTTGTCATTGAAGGAGTAACATTGATACTTTATGAAATCAGCTTATTGTCTTAAAGCCCCAAATCATTTTTTCTGAGGAAAGGGCTGTTACTCTTTGTCAATCAGATGATCACTGTGTCCCTTTTCACACCCTTATACAGAAGCTTTGTTGTTTGGTTTATTAATGCTAAGAACCAGAGAAAAGGTAACACTTGGAATGATATGCAAATATTTCAAATGTTCTTTAAATTACCCACTGCAATCTTCGGCTAAAGGTGAATAGAATCTGGTAATTATTTTTATTGATATGTGTGTTCGCATAGCAAGTGTTATTTCCAAAGGTTAATTATTTACATAACCTCTCTAAGTTATAGCTCCTGCGTCTTGAAATTTGTCTCAGCACAGCATAAATTCCAAAAATCTAACTTTGCCTTTCTGTAGCATCCAAGAATTATGAGGTTGATTACAAAGGAAGCAACTAGGAATTTAAACAAACTTTTCATGAATATGTCATGAATGGCCTCCAAATATTTAGAAAATCTAGATGTACTTATAAATTTGACTTCTTTATAGATAAGGACATTACAGACTATCTTGAAAAGTAGAGAATTAAGTTACCTAAAGCATATAACACATTCAATTTGGATTACTATATGTAAGACTATCACATATAAGAAACACTAGGATATTGTTTGGGGTTTTTTTTGTTTATTTAGTTATGGTTTGTTTTAGAATAGTTATCATGTCAGTCACTCATTACATTTCTTTCTATTAAATATTAAATATTCACTTTATATGCTGGATAAATTTTAGGCCCCCTATAACCTCCATGCTCCTGGTATTAATTCTGGCATTATTTCCCTCCCACTGAATGTGGGTGAGACCTGGGACTTTCTTCTAACCAGTGAAATATGGTAAAGATGATTGGAGGTCACTCCTACGATTACATTATGTAAAATTTCACCTTGCTAGCAATCTCTGTCTAAAGACACTTTTTTTTTCTCAAAGGTTTTATTTATTTATTTGACAGAGAGAGAGATCACAAGTAGGCAGAGAGGGGGGAAGCAGACTCCCTGCCGAGCAGAAAGTCCAATGGGGGGCTTGGTCCCAGGACCGAGATCACGACCTGAGCCGAAGGCAAAGGCTTAACCATCTAAGACATCCAGGCCCCCTGCCTAAAGACTCTTTTTTTTTTTTTATTATATTTTTTATAAACATATAATATATTTTTATCCCCAGGGGTACAGGTCTGTGAATCGCCAGATTTACACACTTTACAGCACTCACCGTAGCACATGCCCTCCCGAATGTCCATAACCCCACCCCTCCACCCCCCATCAACCCTCAGTTTGTTTTGTGAGATTAAGAGTCACTTATGGTTTGTCTCCCTCCCAATCCCATCTTGTTTCATTTACTCTTCTCCTACCTCCTTAACCCCCCATGTTGCATCTCCTCTTCCTCATATCAGGGACATCATATGATAGTTGTCTTTCTCCGACTGACTTATTTCGCTAAGCATGATACCCTCTAGTTCCATCCACGTCGTCGCAAATGGCAAGATCTCATTTCTTTTGATGGCTGCATAGTATTCCATTGTGTATATATACTACATCTTCTTTATCCATTCGTCTGTTGAGGGACATCTAGGTTCTTTCCATAGTTTGGCTCTTGTGGACATTGCTGCTATAAATATTCGGGTGCACGTGCCCCTTCGGATCACTACGTTTGTATCTTTAGGGTAAATACCCAGCAGTGCGATTGCTGGGTCATAGGGTATTTCTATTTTCAACATTTTGAGGAACCTCCATGCTGTTTTCCAGAGTGGTTGCACCAGCTTGCATTCCCACCAACAGTGTAGGAGGGTTCCCCTTTTTCCGCATCGTCGCCAGCATCTGTCATTTCTTGACTTGTTCATTTTAGCCATTCTGACTGGTGTGAGGTGGTATCTCATTGTGGTTTTGATTTGTATTTCCCTGATGCCAAGTGATGTGGAGCACTTTTTCATGTGTCTGTTGGCCATCTGGATGTCTTCTTTGCAGAAATGTCTGTTCATGTCCTCTGCCCATTTCTTGATTGGATTATTTGTTCTTTGGGTGTTGAGTTTGCTAAGTTCTTTATACATTTTGGACACTAGCCCTTTATCTGATATGTCATTTGCAAATATCTTCTCCCATTCTGTCAGTTGTCTTTTGGTTTTGTTCACTGTTTCCTTTGCTGTGCAAAAGCTTTTGATCTTGATAAAATCCCAAGAGTTCATTTTTGCCCTTGCTTCCCTTGCCTTTGGTGATGTTCCTAGGAAGATGTTGCTGCGGCTGAGGTCGAAGAGGTTGCTGCCTGTGTTCTCCTCGAGGATTTTGATGGATTCCTTTCTCACATTGAGGTCCTTCATCCATTTTGAGTCTATTTTCATGTGTGGTGTAAGGAAATGATCCAATTTCATTTTTCTGCATGTGGCTGTCCAATTTTCCCAACACCATTTATTGAAGAGACTGTCTTTGTTCCATTGGACATTCTTTGTTCCATTGGACATTCTTTCCTGCTTTGTCAAAGATTAGTTGACCATAGAGTTGAGGGTCTATTTCTGGGCTCTCTATTCTGTTCCATTGATCTATGTGTCTGTTTTTGTGCCAGTACCATGCTGTCTTGATGAAGACAGCTTTGTAATAGAGCTTGAAGTCCGGAATTGTGATGCTACCAACTTTGGCTTTCTTTTTCAATATTCCTTTGGCTATTCGAGGTCTTTTCTGGTTCCATATAAATTTTAGGATTATTTGTTCCATTTCTTTGAAAAAAATGGATGGTACTTTGATAGGAATTGCATTAAATGTGTAGATTGCTTTAGGTAGCATAGACATTTTCACAATATTTATTCTTCCAATCCAGGAGCATGGAACATTTTTCCATTTCTTTGTATCTTCCTCAATTTCTTTCATGAGTACTTTATAGTTTTCTGAGTATAGATTCTTAGTCTCTTTGGTTAGGTTTATTCCTAGGTATCTTATAGTTTTGGGTGCAATTGTAAATGGGATGGACTCCTTAATTTCTCTTTCTTCTGTCTTGTTGTTGGTGTAGAGAAATGCAACTGATTTCTGTGCATTGATTTTATATCCTGACACTTTACTGAATTCCTGTACAAGTTCTAGCAGTTTTGGAGTGGAGTCTTTTGGGTTTTCCACATATAATATCATATCATCTGTGAAGAGTGATAGTTTGACTTCTTCTTTGCCGATTTGGATGCCTTTAATTTCCTTTTGTTGTCTGATTGCTGAGGCTAGGACTTCTAGTACTATGTTGAATAGCAGTGGTGATAACGGACATCCCTGTCGTGTTCCTGACCTTAGCGGAAAAGCTTTCAGTTTTTCTCCATTGAGAATGATATTTGCGGTGGGTTTTTCATAGATGGCTTTGATAATATTGAGGTATGTGCCATCTATCCCTACACTTTGAAGAGTTTTGATCAGGAAGGGATGCTGTACTTTGTCAAATGCTTTTTCAGCATCTATGGAGAGTATCATATGGTTCTTGTTCTTTCTTTTATTAATGTGTTGTATCACATTGATTGATTTGCGGATGTTGAACCAGCCTTGCAGCCCTGGAATAAATCCCACTTGGTCGTGGTGAATAATCCTTTTAATATATTGTTGAATCCTATTGGCTAGTATTTTGGTGAGAATTTTTGCATCTGTGTTCATCAAGGATATTGGTCTATAGTTCTCTCTTTTGATGGATCCTTGTCTGGTTTTGGGATCAAGGTGATGCTGGCCTCATAAAATGAGTTTGGAAGTTTTCCTTCCATTTCTACTTTTGGGACAGTTTCAGGAGAATAGGAATTAGTTCTTCTTTAAATGTTTGGTAGAATTCCCCCGGGAAGCCGTCTGGCCATGGGCTTTTGTTTGTTTGGAGATTTTTGATGACTGTTTCAATCTCCTTACTGGTTATGGGTCTGTTCAGGCTTTCTATTTCTTCCTGGTTCAGTTGTGGTAGTTTATATGTCTCTAGGAATGCATCCATTTCTTCCAGATTGTCAAATTTGCTGGCATAGAGTTGCTCATAGTATGTTCTTATAATTGTCTGTATTTCTTTGGTGTTAGTTGTGATCTCTCCTCTTTCATGATTTTATTTATTTGGGTCCTTTCTCTTTTCTTTTTGATATGTCTGGCCAGGGGTTTATCGATCTTATTAATTCTTTCAAAGAACAGGTTCCTAGTTTCGTGGATTTGTTCTATTGTTTTTTTGGTTTCTATTTCATTGATTTCTGCTCTGATCTTTATGATTTCTCTTCTCCTGCTGGGTTTAGGGTTTCTTTCTTGTTCTTTCTCCAGCTCCTTTAGGTGTAGGGTTAGGTTGTGTACCTGAGACCTTTCTTGTTTCTTGAGAAAGGCTTGTACCGCTATATATTTTCCTCTCAGGACTGCCTTTGTTGTGTCCCACAGATTTTGAACTGTTGTGTTTTCATTATCATTTGTTTCCATGAATTTTTTCAATTCTTCTTTAATTTCCTGGTTGACCCATTCATTCTTTAGAAGGATGCTGTTTAGTCTCCATGTATTTGGGTTCTTTCCAAATTTCCTCTTATGATTGAGTTCTAGCTTCAGAACATTGTGGTCTGAAAATATGCAGGGAATGATCCCAATCTTTTGATACCGGTTGAGACCTGATTTAGGACCAAGAATGTGATCTATTCTGGAGAATGTTCCATGTGCAATAGAGAAGAATGTGTATTCTGTTGCTTTGGGATGAAATGTTCTGAATAGATCTGTGATGTCCATCTGGTCCAGTGTGTCATTTAAGGCCTTGATTTCCTTGTTGATCTTTTGCTTGGATGATCTGTCCATTTCAGTGAGGGGAGTGTTAAAGTCCCCTACTATTATTGTATTATTGTTGATTAGTTTCTTTGATTTTGTTATTAATTGGTTTATATAGTTGGCTGCTCCCACGTTAGTGGCATATATATTTAAAATTGTTAGATCTTCTTGTTGGACAGATCCTTTGAGTATGATATAGTGTCCTTCCTCATCTCTTATTGTAGTCTTTGGCTTAAAATCTAATTGATCTGATATAAGTATGGCCACTCCTGCTTTCTTCTGATGTCCATTAGCATGGTAAATTCTTTTCCACCCCCTCACTTTAAATCTGGAGGTGTCTTCGGGTTTAAGATGAGTTTCTTGTAGGGAACATATAGATGGGTTTTGTTTTTTTATCCATTCTGATACCCTGTGTCTTTTGATTGGGGCATTTAGCCCATTAACATTCAGGCTAAGTATTGAGAGATATGAATTTAGTGCCATTGTATTGCCTGTAAGGTGACTATTATTGTATATTGTCTCTGTTTCTTTCTGATCTACTACTTTTAGGGTCTCTCTTTGCTTAGAGGACCCCTTTCAATATTTCCTGTAGAGCTGGTTTGGTATTTGCAAATTCTTTCAGTTTTTGTTTGTCCTGGAAGCTTTTAATCTCTCCTTCTATTTTCAATGATAGCCTAGCTGGATATAGTATTCTTAGCTGCATGTTTTTCTCGTTTAGTGCTCTGAATATATCATGCCAGCTCTTTCTGGCCTGCCAGGTCTCTGTGGATAAGTCTGCTGCCAATCTAATATTTTTACCATTGTATGTTACAGACTTCTTTTCCCGGGCTGCTTTCAGGATCTTCTCTTTGTCACTAAGACTTGTAAATTTTACTATTAGGTGACGGGGTGTGGACCTATTCTTATTGATTTTGAGGGGGGTTCTCTGAACCTCCTAGATTTTGATGCTTGTTCCCTTTGCCATATTGGGGAAATTTTCTCCAATAATTCTCTCCAATATACCTTCTGCTCCCCTCTCTCTTTCTTCTTCTTCTGGAATCCCAATTATTCTAATGTTGTTTCATCTTATGGTGTCACTTATCTCTCGAATTCTCCCCTCGTGCTCCAGTAGCTGTTTGTCCCTCTTCTGCTCAGCTTCTTTATTCTCTGTCATTTGGTCTTCTATATCGCTAATTCTTTCTTCTGCCTCATTTATCCTAGCAGTGAGAGCCTCCATTTTTGATTGCACCTCATTAATAGCTTTTTTGATTTCAACATGGTTTGATTTTAGTTCTTTTATTTCTCCAGAAAGGGCTTTTATATCTCCCGAGAGGGTTTCTCTAATATCTTCCATGCCTTTTTCGAGCCCGGCTAGAACCTTGAGAATCGTCATTCTGAACTCTAGATCTGACATATTACCAATATCTGTATTGATTAGGTCCCTAGCCTTTGGTACTGCCTCTTGTTCTTTTTTTTTGTGGTGAATTTTTCCGCCTTGTCATTTTGTCCAGATAAGAGTATATGAAGGAGCAAGTAAAATACTAAAAGGGTGGCAACAACCCCAGGAAAATATGCTTTAGCCAAATTAGAAGAGATTCCAAATCATGAGGGGGGAGAAAGGGGATAAAAAGGTTCAGAAAGAAAAAAAAAAAGAAACAATTAAAAAAAGAAAACCAATAAAGAAAAAATATAAAAAGGAAAAAAAAATATATATATATATATTAGATAAACTAGTTTATTTTTTTTTGATAGATAAACTAGTTTAAAAACGTTAAAAAAGAAAAGGGTAAAAATTAAAAAAATTTAGCAGAAGAAGAGAAAAAAAATTGAAAAAGAAAAAAAAATTAAATTAACTACAAGGCTAAAGAATCATGGGGAGACAGCCATGAGTTCCGTGCTTTGCTTTCTCCTTCTTTGGAATTCTGATGCTCTTCTTGGTATTGAAACTGCACTCCTTGGTAGGTGAACTTGGTCCTGGCTGGGTTTCTTGTTGATCTTCTGGGGGAGGGGCCTGTTGTAGTGATTCTCAAGTGTCTTTGCCCCAGGCGGAATTGCACCACCCTTACCAGGGGCCGGGCTGAGTAATCCGCTTGGGTTCGCTTTCAGGAGCTTTTGTTCCCTGAGCACTTTCCGTAGAGTTCCTGAGGACTGGAATGAAGATGGCAGCCTCCTAGTCTCTGGCCCGGAGGAGCCGAGAGCCCGGGGCCCCACTCCTCAGTGCGCCCTCAGAGAACAGCGCCCAATTACTCCCGTCACCCTGCCTCCGGCCGCGTTCCAAGCTGACCGAGCCTGCGACCGGTTCAAGGTAACCCCGAGCTTAGAGCTCACTCCTCGGCTCTGTCTCTGTAGCCGGCTTCCCCGTTCTAATACCTGTGAGCTCTGTGACACTCAGACACCCCCGATCCTTCTGTGACCCTGCGGGACCTGCGGCCACGCTGACCCCGCGTGGGCTTCACCCCGGTTAAGCCTCTGGAGCGATGTCCCTCAGCGGAACAGACTTTTAAAAGTCCTGATTTTGTGCTCTGTTGCTCCGCCGCTTGCTGGGAGCCAGCCTCTCCCCCCGCGGTCTATCTTCCCGTGCTTTGGATTCACTTCTCCGCCAGTCCTACCTTTCAGAAAGTGGTTGATTTTCTGTTTCTAGAATTGCTGTTCTTCTCCTCTTCGATCTCCCGTTGGATTTGTAGGTTTTTGCAATCTTTAGATAAGCTATCTAGCTGATCTCCCGCTACCTGAAGTAGTCTCAGCCTGCTACTTCTCCGCCATCTTGACTCCTCCCCTGTCTAAAGACTCTTAAACACTATTTAGAAATTGTCCTTTATGACTTGATGAAGTAGTCAACCATGTTGAAAAAACCCAAGTGACAAGATGTAAGTGGCCTCTAGAAGCTGAGGGTGGTTGGCCTCCAACCAACAGCCAGCAAGTACAGGCCATCAGTCCTATCACCTCAAGGAAATTAATTGTGCCAACAACCTAAGTGACCTTGGAAGCAGAATTTTTTCCAGCTGAGCCTCTTTATGAGAACACAGCCCAATTACCACCATGATCATATCCTTGTGAAACTGAGAGCAGAGGATTCCATTAAGCTTTGTCTGGACTCCTGATTTACAAATAACTTTTATATAATAAATATGTGTTGTTTTATGCCACTAGGTTTGTGGTAATTTTTTATGCAGCAACAGTAAGCTAGTATGCTTCATACTTTGCTATTAATCAAATAAAAACTGAAGTATCAGAGTATCAAACCCAAAAATTTTTACTTGCACATGATAAAAAGAATATAGAGAATGAAGAGTATATGATAAAAACATATCTTTCTCGTAAGAAAACAAGTCCTACTTCTAAAATGTAACCATTATTAAAGCATTTTTATGTAACCTGATGTGGGAAACAAAGGCAGAAGAAAAATTATTAAATTTCCTTACTATCTACAGCCCACTGTCAAGTCCTTGAAACAGACAGAGTGACAGTCCTCGAGGGACTCAAATACCTTGAGGTTAATACTCTGCTAAGGGCAAAAGGCAATCCTAGCCTGATCTGTCCCCTCCTTGCCCCCAGGATCCTGTAAGTCTACTTTAACCTATAAAAATTCCTTTAGAAATATCCTTTATATCTAACCCCCAATTGGCAATCATCCCCCAAGCATATGGCCCATGGATACACATCTGAAGGGTCTCCTGATGAAGGTTTTATTAGACAGTAATAAATGACCTTTTTCCAGTAATAGCTAGACCCATCAAGGTCCTGGAAACCTTGCTTTCAAAATTCCTTAGAGACTCAGACTATCCCTAACTGCCTCCCAACTTGAAAGTATATAATGGGCCATTTCTTCTGACCCCAGTGCAGCTCTTTCTGCCCACAGGTCCTGTCCCCACGCTTTAATAAAATCACCTTTTTGCACCAAAGACATGTCAAGAATTCTTAATTGGCCGTCGGCTTCAAAACCTAACGTTCTTACCTACCAGAAATCTTCTGAACAATTTCAAGTAATTTATAAGACAGCCTATTTCTCCATAATTATCCTGAATATATGTACTTTAAAAATTATTTAATTTGAATAAAAGAAATATAGTAGTAAATAGATGTTTAATTTTTCATTGTTTTAAATCTATCAGTGAGATTAGAATATTTTCATTTGTTCAACTGAAATTTAACTGTACTTTCTTCTGTGAATGATCTGTTTATATTCTTTGCCCATTTTTACTTGGTAATTTATTATCAAGTATTGGTATTTATTATCAATTTATGAAATTCATTAGTATATTACTAACAGTAATGAACTGTCTCTCAAAAATGCTTAATTTTTTCCTAATTTTCTTATTTGTGTTTTGACTTAGTTTTGGGTATCTATTCCTCTGGAGAAATGTTTAAACTGAATGTTTTCAAATCCGTAAAGCTTCCCCTTCTTGGTAATTCTAAAATAACTGTTTTAAAAAACAGTATTTACTGAGTATGTGTTTTACAATCTGATTTGTTATTTACTTCTTTAAAAATGCTGAGAATGACCCACTAAATTGATTTTTTATAGTTTTGAAGTTAAAGTTCCTATTCTTTTGATGAGTATAAGACATATTCAGGACAAATCCACTAAATTTGTAAACTCTTAGATTAATTATTATTTTTCTCTTGAAATATTTACAGAGACACAAAACTTTGGAGTATTAAAAGTAAAACAGACCCCTATTAACTTTTGATTGATTGAGATGATGGTTCTATGCTGTGCTTTTACCTATATAAATTACATACTATCATTATTTTGTACAGTGAAGATGTGTATCCATACACGTAGATTTGCTTTGTTCATTATTCCATGTATAATCTTTGACATCATCTTGGATTGCTTTGCCATTTTTTGTTTTAAGATCAATCTTTTCTGATATCCTGATTACCTTCCAGAGTTGATGAGATTATCAGGGGATTATCAAAAAAGATAAATGACTGATGGATAATAACTTAGAGATCACTGTTGCTTCCTCTCTACCCCACTCTACACCCAATGAAGCATTAGTGATAATAAGATATAAAAACTAAGCTCAATACTTCAAAAAAGAGTCTCAGGATTTTTTATTGTCCAAAACATTCCTAGAATGTTAAAAACAGCCAGTGGAACTTAAGATGTCAAAACACTGTGGAGATCAACCTTTTTTTTTTTTTAAGATTTCATTTATTTGACAGACAGAAAGAGACAGAGAGGGAACACAAGCAGGAGGAGTGGAAGAGGGAAAAGCAGGCTTCCCATGGAGCGGGGCACCTGATGCAGGGCTTGGTCCCAGGACTCTGGGATCATGACCTGAGCCAAAGGTAGCCATTTAATGACTAAGCCACCCAGGTGCCCCTGGAGATCAGCTTTGACAAAAACTAGTAAATTGGAAGATGTAGTAGAGTTTAACTTAAGCCTGTATTCTAATCATATATATATATATATATACATCCTGTTACCAATTCTGGACTTAAGTCCAAGGAATTGTGTATGATGTTATTTTCTATAGCATTTCTATTTTCTATTTTCTATTTTCTATAGCACATTTATATGTGAAATAAAGTAATTTAATGAAAGACCTAGAGCTGTAAGTATTATATTAGCCAGATCACTAGCTGCTGTATATAACAGTTCAAATACTCTAGGTAATTGTTTCTTTACTTACAAAACATCTGAAACAGGCTCTTCTCTAAGTGGCACTTGAGGAACTTGACTTTTTCCATCTTGTGGTTACACCATCCTCTAGGACCTTGTCATCATCTTCATCCTGCAAGCAGAAATGAAAACGTGTCAGAGTTGGTTAAAATCCTTGGGCCAGAGATACCCCATCACCTCCACTCACATTTCATTATATAGACCTCAATCATATGGCCATAACTATCTGTAAAGACTAGCAAGTAGAGTCTAGCTAGCTACATTACCCTTTTCCCCCCCAAAAATATTTTAAAAATTAGTAACTTGGCAAGTTTTTTTTTTATATATATTGTCAGGCATTAGTCTTACAAACATATTGGGGAAAGAAGAGCATTTCTGAAAAAAAGACAAAACTGATACATGTATATATAAAATTAAAATGCATGCAAACCATACAATGTTGAGGAAACAAGTTTACATAATACAAATATAAAGAAATCCATAGAAATTATCAGTCCCAAATTCAGAAGAGTAGTTATCTTGAAAGTAAGGAAAGGGAACATGGGGCAGGGAGTTACATAAGGGACATTAACTTTATAATGTTTTATTTTTTAAACTATGCATATAAGTTTTTATACAGAATATTTCAAAATATATTTTTAAAAGAACCTGATAAACCATGATTCTTTATGGGAGAAAATATAAACCACATAAGGCAACCAGCTATCTAGATCATTTTACTAAACAGATTGTGTGGATAGGTGAAAAGTTGGAACTGAGATTGCACAATGTTAACATATCTTAGAGCACTAATTAGTACTTGCATCCACATGAAAGAAGAGAATAGGCATATTTTTATGATAAACAAAGATCTACAGATGGGGGTAATAAAATGAAAAACTAGAAGTGTTTTTAAAATCTACTTGCACATTCCTAAGAAATGCTTCCTTGCTAAGTCAGAATGTTGTGGCATTATGGCCTCTAAGACATGCTAAAATGCACCTATTGACACTGATAATTGAAGAAAAATCCCACACCAGCTAGATAACAAGCAGGGTTGCTTACTATGAATTCCACTGAGGATCAGGAAATCTCATCATCTTAGTGAAAATTTACTCTTGACATCTTCAGCTTGTCTTTGCTTGAGAACTAAGTTCTCATAGTAAGAATGCCTCGAAGTATTTCCTACTATATTGAACTGTTTTACTGTACTTTTTTCCTGAAGTACTGATAACTTCATATTAGTATTCCTAAAGTATGTCCTTGGCAAGATATCTAAGTACCTTTAAGATTATTTTAATTAACCAATTAATCTCTATTTTGTCTATTAGTTTATTTGAAGATATGAAGCACTTATTTGCACTCAAGTATTGCCAAATACTTAAGTTTAAAAGTTTGCTTCTTGGACAAAAATTGAGCAACACAAGTAGTCCCATGATTGTTTATCATAATTGGAAGTTGGAATAATTGAAAACAAATACTGATGGCTAAGCAGTGAGAAGAGTGGATAATACCTGTCATAAAAATTCAGTGAGAGGTCATTAAGAAAAATTTCACAGAAGAGAAGAGAATCTTTGTTGAGCTTAAAGCCTATATCTGATTTCAATAGGAAGGGAAAAGACAGGAACAATTGTGCAAGTCATTTTATTTTATTTATTTTTATTTATTTGTTTTTTTATAGGTTTTATTTATTCATTTAACAGAAAGGGAGAGTACAAGCAGGGACAGCAGCAGGCAGAGTGGGAAGGAGAACCAGGCTCCCTGCTGAGCCAGGAGCCAGATGTGGGACTCAGTCCCAGATCACGACCTGAGCAAAGGCAACCACTTAACAAACTGAGCCACCTAGGCATGCCTGTGCAAGTCATTTTAAAGTTATATTTATTTAGAATATACTGTCCTTGATAAAACCACAAATATCTATGCTATGTAAGAAGACTGGCAGGCACTGGGACCTATTCAATTTCTTCTCTACCTACTGAATCACTATAGAGATATATTTCTATAACCACATAAGAGGATTTTATTTAAAATTTATCTGTGAAAATTAATATTTACTTCGACAAAGTTAATACAATCATACATAAGTGTATAACAACTACCATATATTCTCAACACAAGTTTTACAGGAAGTAAATGAATGTGATTTGTTTAAAATATTGTTAAACTGTGAATGTTGTTAAAACTGCACACATATTATGCATTATTAAAGAATATTTGTTGCAGGCTGTCCTAATTTATATCAAGTATGATGAAGAAGATCTAAGAATATAACTATATAAAGATATTAAGACAAATAATTACTTGAATAGTTAATAATAATACGAAATAATTCTTTGATATATTAAAACAATTTCCTTTTTCCACCACTAGAATGTGAGCCCCACAAAGGCGTAACTTCCTCATGGCATTCTCTTCTATTTCTAGGAGTTTGCACAGTGCCTGGCACAGAAATTCAATATAGTAGTTAAAAGAATAATACATTTGTCATTTATATACATATTCACAATATAACCTATACTTACTCATATATACTTGTCTACATATTACAAAAACATCTTATTTTTCAAGTTAGAAATACTAAATATTATTTAAATCTGCAGATTTTATATTTATATATGTCAATAATAAGCCAGTTGAAAAGCACCATAAATAAGGATAGGATGTGTTATTTATGTGTACATCTGATTAATTTTGCAATTAGTGCTTATCAAGTAATATCTCCCTAAGCTGGCATTAAAGGGAAAAAAATCTTAATTTGGAAGAATCTATTTTAAGAAGGAATAAATTAATGCTTTATTCTAACTTCAGAATAACAAACTGCCGCACTTAACACCGTTTATTCCTCACTGACCATAAACCCATGCAAGAGCATACTGTTTTCCTCTACCAGGCAGTTGCAGTCATCCAGTGTCCCAAGCTGACAGAAGCTCTGTTATCTGTACCACATACCTAGGTTTCCTAAGGAGCTGATAACTGACTAGCATATAAAGAAAAAAGAGCAGTTATACAGGGAGGCAATTCTATGAGCCAAGCCTGAGAATTGGCATACTTTCCTTCCACTCACTTTACATCACTTGAAACTACACAGGACTACCTCTATCCACAGGGATTCTGGGGAATATAATCTGTGTGTCCAAAAAGTAAATAGTTTTATTGCACAGTTACCAGTCCCTGCTGTAGACTCAATCACATACTCCACCTGGAGATGGGAATTTTATTTAGAAGGAAGTACAACCAAAGGATTGAGATAAAGGGTTATGGATTCTGACAAAGGAGTATGTTGAGTTTGACTGGAAAGTGCCGAGATAGATGCAGGTGTGGGCTTTGGTAATAGGTGCTTGAAGCAGTCAGAATTTGCATTCATCCATGTCTTTTAGGCCAAGCGGTAAGAGAAGCTTTTTGGAATGTAGGATGATAAAGTATAAGGTTATAGACCACTCCCTAGATTTGGACCAAGAATCGTCAGACTTTATTCCAATTAATATACTAACCATTCTTCAGCCCTTGTGTAATTTCTCACTCAATATATGAAAGGAAAAATTATTACAAAGAGGTGTTATAAGCCTGAAGTTAGCACAGAAAAATGTCCAGAAATCCAAGGGAGCTGACAGACACCTCAGGTAGAAATTCTCACCCAAGTTAATGAGGATCAAGGAGGAAGACATTCGAACTATGACTCTTACACCATGCCTATAAAGTAAGTCCAACAGGTTAATAAGTTAATATGTTTTTGCAACAATGTCTTCATATCATTGGAATACAAAAAATAACTGTTTTGAAAATATGCATCATTGCTTATGTGAATCCTTGAAATGTTGTGCAGTAATACTTGAGCTAAAACCAAAGGTACTTTTTCACCTCTGGACACACCAACCATACTATCTGCAGGAGGTACAATGATATAAATGGTAAGAAAGCAAAATAAAGATACTGAGGTTCTCTCCCTCTAGGAATCTGCATTCTAATATAAGTCCTGTAAATTCTTCATGACATAGATAACTCTTTGTGGAAACTTACCTTCATTCCTTCCTTCACATAACCTCAGAGACAGCAAAACAGAAATAGCACAGACATGGAATTCATATCATATCTAGCAGTATTCTCTGACTTTTGTCTAATTTCTTATGAACCATAAATCTCATCTGTAAAATTAATATACCCTCCTTGCACAGTGTTTAACACATTGCAATTTCTCAAGGAGTGTTAATTGTCACCACTCCAGATTTTTTTTTAAAGAACGTTTTCCCAAAATGAGAGATACTCATTTTGACTGATATAAGTCTATTTCCCAAATGCTAAATAATGGTAATTTATTTATGAAATTTTGCCTGTACTGATGATTCTGCTCAAAATGCAATGACTTAATTGTTGGCTGTTATTTTTATATTGGGGATTTTGAAAACATTAGTGATTTTTTTTTTAATCTGGCAAGATGATGACAATTGTTCTTGTACTTATCCTGATGTCTATGATATTTGCTTATATATTTTGGATTTTTTTTTAAGGAATTTATTTATTTATTTGACAGAGAGAGATCACAAGTAGTAAGAGAAACAGGCAGAGAGAGAGAGAGAGAGAGGAAGCAGGCTCCCTGCCGAGCAGAGAGCTTGATGTGGGACTTTATCCCAGGACCCTGAGATCATGACCCGAGCCAAAGGCAGAGACTCAACCCACTGAGCCACCCAGGTGCTCCATACTTTGGATATTTTAAATGATTATTAACTGGGAAGTGAGGTGTCAGTATAAAGGTGAAAAATAAGGGATTTTGAGGCAGATTTTCTGTTTATTTGCCACAATGGAATTAAATATTAGCTGTTTTAAAAATAATAATAATAAATAAATAAATAAATAAATAAATAAATAAATATTAGCTGTTTTAAGGACATGCCCCTAAATATATAATCTTCTTTTAAAATATAATCTTCGGGGGCACCTGGGTGGCTCAGTCGTTAAGCATCTGCTTTTGGCTCAGGTCATGATCCCAGGGTCCTGGGATCGAGCCCCGCATCAGGCTCTCTGCTCTGCAAGAAGCCTACGTCTCCCTTTCCCACTCCCCCTGCTTGTGTTCCCTCTCTCTCTCTCTGTCAAATAAATAAATAAAATCTTCTAAAAATTATATATATATATATATATATATATAATTATATATATATATATATAATCTTAGGGCGCCTAGATGGCTCAGCTGGTTAAACGATGGCCTTCGGCTCAGGTCATGATCCCAGAGTCCTGGAATCGAGTCCCACAACAGGCTCCCTGCTTCATGGGGAGTCTGCTTCTCCCTCTGACCTTCTCCCCTCTCATGCTCTCTCTCCCTGTCTCTCTCTCAAATAAATAAATAAAGTCTTAAAAAAAACAAACAAACAACTTTTTAAAGTACAATCTTTTAAGATTTCTAAAATAAGATTATGAATCAGGACATTCTATCATTGAGACTATTTATGAAAATCTTTTTCTATTTGTTTTACTCAATTAAAGACTAAATATCCAAATGTCAAGCTGGTGTGCTTTCCTGGATCAGTGTATCATTTACATTCTAATTAGAAAACAAGACCCTATAGAAATGGAGCTGCATCTTAGTCATTTGAGCTATATGAAGATGGATCAATAAATAACGTTTTCACAAGGGAACTTTTTCTTTTTCAGGAGTTTGCTTAGATTAGGAGTGAGCAAAATTCTTCTGTAAAGAGCCAGATAATAAATATTTTCAGCTTTGTGGGCCATATGATTGTATTGAAACTACTAAACTCTGGCATTGTAGCATGAAAGTGGCCTTAGAAAATAAGAAAATGAATGAGTGTGGCTTTATTCTAACAAAACTTAACTTACAAAAATAGGTTAAAAGTCAGATTAGGAGAAGAAATAGTTGATATTTTCAGATTGTTTCCATCATTTCCATCTCCAACATCCTTAAAAATGAATATAATATCACTTAAAAGAAAACTACACAAGTGGTTTAGGGTCTCTAAATTAGCACATTTATAGAGATAAGAGTTGTCCAAGGACTGTGTTTTCAGGTTCTTTTTACTATGGGCTTCTTGGATCCCTCTTTCTCTTTTCATTTCTGTTCTGCTCCTGTATCTTCCAATCAATGTTAACTACAACCTACCTCCACCCCCACACACACATATAAAATAATAATAATATAAATAACCAATATTTATTCAGAAAGATGCTAGAGCAACTGTTGTCTCAGCTATCTACATCTTTGAAGGATAATCAATCTTTCTTGACTTTGGTTATTACACACAAACACACACACACACCAAGGAGCTGTCACTGGTATGTCAGACTCCAATGGCTCTGTTTTGACAATAAAGAGGCATCTCACATGACTCTTTTCTGATTGGGACTATGGGTGGTCTAATACCTCAAGTTCCCTGATAGGATAATTGGAAGCCATCAAACAGTAGCTTTCTCTATGGCTAAGAACACATCAAATATAGCAAGAGGATTTTAGAAGAATGACTCCAACCTAGGGGGGGAAATGTATTTTTGCTTGAGATATATGACATTCTCTTATATGGGTGGACCATAGTGAAGCTTGCCTCACGGGATTCCCATTCCTCTTAAACATGGACTGGTCCTGGACTTGTTTTAAGTATGGATAATGTAGCAGAGGTAATGCTGTGCCGGTTCCAGTACTAAACTGAAACAATGCCCAGAAGCTTCCATCTTGGTGTTCTTAGGTGCTGAGTCATTGAGTTTCCATGCATGAACTATGGCCACCCACCCAGAAGACACCAAATGGAGAGAGACCACTTGGAGAAGTAGAGTTCCTGAAACTGCACACCCAAAGAGAAAGGGGGGAGAAAGAGGAGAAACAAGGGGAAGAGAGAGGGGGACAGTCTTAGCCATTCTAGTATTTTAGCTAAGGCCAGACTCCAGGGGACGTGACAGTTTAATGCAGCTACACAAAGGTCTACTGACAAGAACATGGGAATTGCCTAGCTGGAACCAGCCAGACTGAAGAACTATAAGTAAACAAAATTATGTTATTTTAATCCACTGACTTGGTGGTGGTTTGATATGTACCCATATATAATTAAAGTAAAATCTGGCACCTGGCAATAGAGGGGATTGCTAAAACAAAACTTGAAACTGCAGCATTGACTTGAGGAGATGCTAGTAAGAAGACAACCAAACGACTCTGAGGAGAGTACTATGGGAGGCTGGGAAAGCAGTAAGGAAACCTTGCTTGAGATTGAGGGAAAGGATTCAAATTAATTACTGATGGGATAATTAAAGAAACTGTCACCTATGATAATTCACCAATGTTCCTAATAAGCTTAAGAATTTTGCTAAGGAAATTTCCATGGAGAATACTACAAGTGCTTATTGGCTTATTTTTGCTACGTATGAGAGGTTACAGAGAGAGATGAACTAAAGAAGGAATTTCTTTTCATTTTCTAACAGAATCTATAGGAAACACTCCCAATCTGAATGTGCTGGGTTGAAAAATAAAAACTTTGCATTCAGAGTGATAGGGAAAAACTGTACTCTAAGATGGCTGACCAAACCAGCAAGGGAATTCCTGTCCCTGTCTCAAAGCCCTTCTGGATTCTTCTTTCCTACCCTGTTTCCCACGTGTGCCAAAAGTACCAAGTTTGTGTTAGTGGAAGAATATAAATTCCCCTCCCTGCTTTTGCTCGGGGCTCAGACCTTTGGAGAACAACCTCCTCTGAGCCCAGGGGTGTTAAATAAATCTCCGATCCTCCATAGTCTCCGAGTGTCACTTGGTTCTTCCGACAGGATCCAGTCCAGGTTCCGTAACAATATGATTTGCCTTTAGCAAAAGGTTCTCAAAACAGAAATGGCCTGGAGGCAAAAATCAAATCCAGGACAAAAACCAAATACAAACTTAGGAGTAAAATCAAGTCAATGACACGGTTCTAAGTATCTTTCTAAAGATTTCAAAAGGTCTTAAGGCAGAGCTTCTCACACCCTCTCAGACAGAAAAGGGGGCTTCTAAAGGCTTTTAAAGATATGCCTTGTACACACTGTCCCCTAGAAGAAAAAACTTCTGGAGATGCTGAATAGTATATTGTTTCATGACTTCCTGGCCCTAGATCCATGTGAAGTTGGCTCTATCTTGCAGAGATTTGTGGGCGTGGGTTTTGTCAAACACGGTCCTTGTAATTTAAATTTTAAAGGGTCTTCAACATTTTTAAAGAAATTATAAATTTGGTCTATAAAGGGACAGAGACTGCACAAAATACAAATCCAGATGGAAACACGGGCCCTTTCTTATGGAAAGTTAATCATTAAAAGTCAAAGGCCCAGATTACAAAATCAAACAACAGGAAGAACCATTCTAAGGTGATGTGGAACAGAAATCAGCCCCAACCAATTTGTATCTCCTATACCAAGGCAGAAGGTGAGGATGGTGCTAAGTGCTTGACTGGATTTCAAAATTTCTGTGAATTACTGAGACTTTTGTCTCCAGTTGACCCCACTCCACTCTCACACAAACATCTGTGTGGAAATGTCCGCTGTATTCCTTGTTTCCCTGCCTTACCAGCAAATGTTTGGTGGGTTTGGAAAAGAAAACATGTCTTTTTAGTTTTAATATTTTCTGAAAGAAATAGAATTTTACCAAGAAGTCTTATTACCTGGACATAATTTAGATGAAGAAATCCAGGATCTCTGGCCTGACTTGAAGCACTGATGCAATGAGATGTTTTACGGTCCAGGGTAAGGGGTGAATGTATTTGACATGGGGGAGGAATGCAAATCATTAGGGTACACAGGGAACACTACTAGATTCTAGTGAATCATGCCTTCCATTATTTATGATCTCAATAAGCACACTCTCATGTAATGCCCTTCTCCTTGAATCTAGGCTGGCCCTGACTTGTGTTATAGTGTTAACAAATAACGCTAGCCAGTTCCTAGGCTTGACCTTAAGAAGATCTCACAACTTCCTTGTTCTGTGTGGCCTTGGGAACCCTGACCACCAACTCCACCTCCATTTAAGAAGTCATGCTATCTTGATGGAAAGACCACAAAAAGAACCAAACAGAGAGGTTATGTAGACAAAGTCCTGGAGACTCACTGGAAAGAAAGATGCT
Organism: Lutra lutra; assembly: GCF_902655055.1. Taxonomy (NCBI): domain Eukaryota; kingdom Metazoa; phylum Chordata; class Mammalia; order Carnivora; family Mustelidae; genus Lutra; species Lutra lutra. The sequence goes on from NC_062284.1 coordinate 125,111,908, forward strand.
AAGTCCAGCAACAGGCTGACCGGAAAAATGCATCCACATGAGGGACCCAGTACAAGATAAAGCAGAATCCTAGCTTAGACCAAGAATCATGAACAAATAAAAGGGCTGTTGCTTAAATCAACAAGTTTTGGCATGTGCTGTCACACTGCAATAGATAAATGAAACAAGAATCATACTGTTGAAATGCAGAGTAAAGTCACATCTCACCAGCTGATGGAATAAATTATTGAAGGAAAATAATCATATATTATAAATGTGTCTTTCTACTTCATAAGTGTCTTTGTCCATATTTGTACATATACTTATACATATGCATATGAATGTGCGCATATATATTAAGAATACAAAGCATGCATCCAAAACTGAATAATTTCATTAACTCATGACTAAAGTTATTAGTCTGTCAGTTGATTCAAATCCATTTCATCAATTACAACGATCCAGTATCCATAACCACAGTATCTTGACACCCTTTTGAAATACCAGTAGAATTATACTTACTTTTAATTTTAGTATACATAAAATTGCAAAAACCAAACTCAAAAACACTGATACAACCACCAAAACTTGTCACTCTTAATCCACTACATAGCACTTTCCCACCCGGAACACATAAAAAAGTTGAAAACTAATATCAATTCATCTTTTTTTCTTTTTTCACATAAGGAATTTTTAAAACATTTCCATAATAAAAAGAACAGAGTCCTATGTTAGCTTTTTGTTTATACCTACTCCAGTTACAAACTTGTCTTTACTAATAATTTAGCACATTTGTGAAAAAAATTAACCCTCTCGATATTGGTAAACCACCATCCCCAAAGAACTGAGAATTAACCTATGCTTTTCTGGGAATGAAAAGAAAATAATAACTACAGTCCATTGATTTTACTATGGATAACCTCAAAATTTCCCCTTCTAATCATACCTATAGTTGTTTATATATCTGATTTCATTCCCTTCTCTCATTATCTTTTTCTCTCTCTTCAATATAATCCAGCTGTCATTTTCATGACATTTCCTGGATGGATAGTTATAAGACTGAGATCTGAAAGCCATGGAGGAGGAAATATGGGGAAGTAGTCATTCTAATACAAGAATTCATTCATTCTATTAATGGAACTAAAATGGTGACTTTCTGTGTTACATCCAGTCATTTCCTAACTTAAGGAAGTAATATTAATTAATTTTAAGCTATTTATTAAGTAAATTTAATAAAAATCATAGTTCATATACAACCATTAATCTTTACAACCTTCTTACAAAGCAGGCATTTTTTTTCCCATGTCATTTGTAAGAAAGCTAAGTTTTACCAAAGCTAAGTGACTTCCCCACATTATACAATCCTTAATCTGGTGTTTAAACCTTTACTCCCCAAATCCAAAATATGAGCTTTTATACAATACCTATTCTAATACATGATTTAATGCCTTCAGATTTCAACATAGCAAATCTTATGCTTATAACTTGAAAGTCCACAGAAGTTTTTAAAAAGCTTGAATTAAAGGTGAAAGCTTAAAATAATTCTAGTAATATCTAGTAATAAAATGTAAAGGTCAATAAATATCCAAGCTATTATACACTGTTAGCATTATTCTCTGCCTTTGTCAAGAAACTTTATAAGTCTCACTTTATCCTTTTAAATCTTTGTGGGTTTCCTGTCACCATTCTCCTAACTTTGAGGTAAGAAAATGAAAATAAAGAAAACAAGTGATTTCCTTAGTATACATACCGTAGCACTTGGAAAAATCAGATTCATAACAACAACTACAACTAAATAGTAACAAAACAACTGAATCAAAAGTGAAAACTTCAACCACTTATACCACTTATACCAAACATCTATGTGCTTAGAAGCATCTCTATAATTGACCAAATAACTGGATTATTTCATAATTTGGGAAGTACATAAATAACACCCCCTATGCTATATCCCCCATGCTACACATTGTTTGGTTACTGGAATGTTAGATGTGTAACCAGGAATGCTGCCTATTGTACATGAGATGAGAGAGGTCAAATCAGGGCCACTTCTTTGAGAGAACTGAAGGCATTTTAGATGCTGGGCTTCGTGTACAGCCTTCCCTGATTTAACCCTAATCATATCATGTACTTTGGTCTACAACAATGGCTCTCAAACCACATCCCATTAGGCTACACAGACAATTCTATAGCACTCTATTCTAATCAATCAACTCCCACTTTCCAAAGGAAACATTACTCTATTATGAAAATTTCCATTTTGCCCCTTATCTTCTGGTTGGTATGCATGTGAACTATGCAAAATTATAATAAAAACAAAATTATAAGTCAACATTAATTGATGTTGCCCTTATAATAGTCTTTTAAAAGTCAAATATACTATTGCTGCATATAAGTTTATTTGTTGTATACTTAAAACAAATTATGATGAAGAAAAAACAACAGTTATTTTGAAAAGGAAGCAAATCAGCAATTCAAAACTATTTTCAATTCAAAACATTGAAAAGCATCCTTGCCCCAAATTGTGAGGATTCAAATTTTCCCTTTGCAACACATATTAGGAGCTTCATAGGCTGCTGTGGTACAACAGTCAGACTTTTTATAATGTCGAACTTAAAATCTTCAGCAAACTGAACCATGCCCAGTGTTTTGAAAGACCTGCTTTTAGTGACCCACTGGATGGCTTACCAATACTCACTTACTGCTATTTAAAACTAAAAGTTTATAGAGTACAGTCACAGTTCAATAAAAACACAAGGAAACAACAAGGACTTGAGACTCTGATTATGTTTGTAGTTCTTCAGGAGGCTCCACACGGCCAATCGGTGGACCTTACAGTATGCTTAGAAATCCTTACAGTAGGTATTTTTCCCTCACTTTTTAAGTATGATTTCGAATAAAACACTGAGTTTTCTAATCATGTTTGTTCATCAGAAAAGCAGACTAGAAATCGAAACATGACATGTAATTATGGGACTGACTGATGTATTGGTCTAAATTCTTCATTCTTCCCTTCTTCTTATTTGCCAAGGCATTGTCATGGGCAGAGTATATTTCTCCTTCACTTGATTCCAGGCTTGACTACTTAAACTTGCATTGGCCCATGGAGTAAGGTAGAAGTCAGTGCTAAATTTGAGCATAGGCCTTGAGAACTCTTACATATTTCTTGTGTTCTTTTTGAACTGTCATGAGAAGAAAAAAAAGTTATTTAATCTGTCAGCTCTCCAGTAATGATTATCTACTTGCATAGATATGGTATAAGAATTCTCACACATTGGGGGCGGTGGGTGGGGGACCTGGGTCATTCAGTTGTTAAGCGGCTGCCTTCGGCTCAGGTCATGATCCCAGGGTCCGAGGATTGAGCCCCACATAGGGCTCCCTGCTTGGTGGGAAGGCCGCTTCTCCCTCCCCTACTCCCCCTACTTGTGGTCCCTCTCTCGCTGTGTCTCTCTCTGTCAAATAAATAAATCTTTTAAAAAAATTAATAATGGCATTAAGCATTATCCTCATCCTTATACCATGACATTATGTTCATGTTGAATATAACGGAGTGTACACTAGTGTACAAATTGAGTATACATGAGTGTACAAATGCCAAGCCTTCAGTAAATGTAGAATATAATTGAGTGTACATGAGTGTACCAATTGAGTGTAGATGAGTGTACAAATGCCAAGCCCTTCAGTAAATGGAGGCTAATATTCTGCTTTTCATTTCAATCCGTATAAATAACTAATGGAAACATTTTAACAGAGATTAAGCTATTTTAGGGAAAGTTTGAGATAAAACCTAAATAAAGCAGGCAATGGAGCTAATTTCATTTGTAAAGCACTGGACTGAGCCACTGTGCGTGTGTGTGTGCTTGTGTGTGTATGCATGCGCATGCTTGATGAGATTTAATATATTCATATGGATTTTCTGTGAACCTCCTTCAGATACTCTGTACTTTAAGGAAAGTTACTTCTTTTGATTCCATATAGCCAACTATGAGACAAATCTGTGATTTTTAATAATATATGCATCAAGAAAACTTTGGCAATAAAAATATTTATTATGTTGTAGCATGAGGAATGAATATAAAAGAATCTCAATTCAGTCATAACTGTACTCCCAGCCAGAGTGTGACAGTAAATCCAGAGATGAAATGAAAGATTAATTTGTGGAGATGGCAGTTTGGCAGGCACATATTACTGCCATATTGTTAGTCTTGCGGCACAGTGGGCCACATTGTTTTTCTTTATGCCATTGACTCACATATATTTGCTTAGGTTTCCAAGTAGAAGAACAAGTTTTTTGGGGTTTTTTTTGTTTTTTTTTTTTCAACTGCATGTTATTAGGTGGTGCTATTCCATATTGGATGTGGTTATGAATCAATTAGTAAACACTTCTCTTGACGGGAGTGTAGCTAATACACAGACGATTGTGAGCAGGGATGCTAATGCAGCAGGCATCCAGGCTGAGCCTAAGGAGTACACCTAATAAAGCAGTGCAGCTAGTGGCCCTCAGGTGTCAATTTGCATGAACTGATTTACAGGATGGAAGAAAACTACTAGGTTCAGTGGTGGCTATGATTTGGAGAAATAGGGAATGAAAAAGAAAGGGTGGTACGTGAAGAAGCAAGGTGCAAGTCTCCAGGCCGTTCCTCAAGAATTAACCATACGAAGATAAGTAGACGGGGTTAAAGATGTGGCGCTGTCTCACGTAAGACTCAAAGACATGAGGACCCCAACGAGGGCAGCATCAGTGCTCAAAGAGCAAAGGGAGATCTGAGAGCAGAATCCATCCGCATTGGGTGGGCAATGTTAAGAGGTGGCACCCTTGGCGCCTCTGCATCACTGGCAGGCAGGTACCAAAAGTGGTGTGGTACCTGTGCAGTACCACAGCGAAGCAACGGTGCAGAGCAGGTGCAGCGGGAGGTAGAGCTCAATGACAGCCAGTGAGACCAGAGTGAGTTACGGGAGAACGCCATGCTGAGATGTCATCAAAAAAATCTCCAGGGACACTCAGAAATCAGTACTTGAGACTTTGAGTTACACACCAAGTTCTCTGCTGTTACACAAGTGTGGCACTGTGAAATTTGTTTAGTGTCGCCTGGAGAAACAGGTCTCTGCCTTCAAAGGGCTTGCCAGGTAACAGGGATGACAGAATAATACACATGAAAAGATAACATAATGCAAATGCTTCTTGAAAGACAGAGACTACGATTACTCCAGAATCAGAGAAGAGAGATAAATATGATCAAAGCTTCGAAGGTGGGTTCCATTTTATATGCTGCATGCAACAAATATTAAACATTAGACTTGGGAAGCCCCTGCATCCCCTTCCCTCCCGCTAGGTTTCCGCAATCTGTCTATGTATGCCCAGGGCATCCTGTATCATTATTGTACTTAACTCTGAATGGTACTTGTGTATTTTCTTGCCTATTTAAACGCAAATTGCAAATTCTGGCATATAAAAGATTGTCTTTATAGTTGGCATCTATTTTTTTATTACATAAGTAGCTATTATGTTAATTATCACTTAACTATTGAAAATAATGAATCCTCATAAAAGGAACCTAAAGACCTTAATTTTGACAACCACAGATCTATAGGTTATCATGGCCATAACTAGCTTATTCAGAAATACTGATTGCCTGAAAATCTACAAAAAAGAAAAAAAAAATTAAAAATTAAAAAAAGAAGAAAAGAAAAGAAAAGAAATACTGATTGCCTGTAGCTGATTTTCAGGTTTCAGATATTCAACAAAACCTTCCATTTGACAACTGAATTTGATAGGCTGAAATGCAAGACCTCTTGATCCCAGTAAGTCACCCACCTTGTACCTACAGTCCAATAAAACTTGGATAAATTTCTGTGATAGCAAGTGTGAAGAGATGGAAGCCCTAATCTTCTGTACTTGTAGACCCCAAAGTTTCCACAAAGGACAGAGAGGCCCAGTTGTGTAACAGTGCTCCACAAATTTCCTTTCACTATTAAAATGCCAAGTTATTCTTCTATTCCAATGTCTTTAATGCCTGGAATTGACACGAACATTTTCATGCAAGCTCATCAGGAAAACTATTTTAAAAATTTTTTCAATAAAATAAAAACATTAAACTATAATATAGGCAAAAATCCCTCCACACGGCTATTCATTCTCTTTTGTTACATGGAGGCTCCTGCCAGTGTATGATTTCAAAACAACGTAAGTGTCCCTTACTCGTAAATCTAACCTTTGGGCCCACTAACTTCACATCGCCCCTCCTCAGCAGCCATTACCCATTCAGACTTGCCAGAGCCCAACAGCATTTGCCTTCATTTATGGCGAAGTGAATGAAGTGAAAATAGAGGCTATTAACTAGTCTGGTCTGTACCTGAGAACTTGGAGACACAGGGCTCCAAAAGTAGAGAGATTTATTACAATCTTTTAATTTTCCTCTATTAGTTGGATATACAGGCAGTAGTTAAGGGAAATTATATGTCTCCCAAAAAGGCAGTTTAGTGTTCTAGGAGTTTAAAAAAAAAAAAAAATTTAGGTATTTGTCTTACGAACATCCCACTTTTTCCTTTAATTCACCTAGCTGATAGCTTTAAAAAAATGGCTCTGGTCTCATGCTTTCCCATTGAAGAATTTTAGAGAAATGGCCATCATTTAATAAACTATCAATCTAGCTCACATAATTTTAGTTAACTAGGTCTATTTCTCCTCCATTTGTGTGTAATAGTAATGATTTTCTCATCTATCCACTGGCCTCTCTGCCTGTTTTACCTTTATAGAGACCTGATTATTAATACTGAATTGCAGTGACACTTAATCAACCACAAGAACACATATGATATATTTCATGGTCACAAATGGCCATGATCTCTCCACTTTTTAAATATGACACACTTAACAGTATGTCATCTTCAAGTGTGCCAAAGTACTGCCTTGGTACCCCATTCAGCAACAGGAGAGCCTCCTTTAGATGGGTTCTTCTATTCCAAACAATGGTGCTCATTGTTTCTTAGCAAGCTGAACCCAGGTGTTCACCAGGTAGAAATAAACAAATGTCTGTTATCTTTGACAAGCTCTTAGATTTACAAATTGTGTTCATTTCTTTAATTTGTCAGTATTAATGTCAGAAAGCATCTGTAGAATTTATAGAAATGACCCCCTTGAGTTTATCAAAGATAAAACACTCAAAAATGTCAAACCTTGTTTTAGGCGGTTGCTATCTGAATCCTGGTGTTGGGAGGGAGGTTTCAAGAGGGAAGGAAGTTGGAGTGATTAAGTAGGCTAAAGACAGAAACCTTGTGAAGTAAGTGAAAACAGATGGAACTTATGGTTTAGCATTGCTCATTTTAAATGTCACTGCTGGTCAATGATTTGTTTCTGTATCACATAATATTTATTATTGATAACCAGTTAGAGATTTAGGTAACTCAGATTCCAGGAGGCAGAGAAAAAAGAGTGCATGTAAAAACTAGTGAAATCTGAATAAGGTCTGTATTTGAGTTGATATAATTGTACCAGTGTCAATTTCCTGGTTTCTGACAATGTATTATGTTTATGTAAGATGTTATCATTGGGGAAAACTGAGTGAACCATACACGGAAACTCTCTGCATTATTTGTGTAATTTCTTTTAAGCCTTAACTTATTCAAAATAACCAGTACTCAAAAAATGAAGAACACAGGCTATCAAAGAGGATAAAAAAAGATTCTCCCTGAATTGTAAGGGTGGCCAGTCATTTAACCTTTAAAAATAATGAACAACAGAAACTGGTAAAGCATATTAAGTGGCAACCTTCTTTTACTTTTTTTTTTTTTAATCTTTCAAATGTTTTAGGTTCAAAATAGCACTTGCATTTCATTAGCTATGGCCATCCCAGTAAATAGTACCAGATCTGACAATACTGCTAATAAGGAGTTGGTCTTCTTAATCTAAAACATATCTTACTGTTTTTGATCTTTGCATCATTTTTTTTATTGTGACTCAGGGCATGATTTGACAGCTCTTTCAGAATTCAGCATTCTTACCTAGTGGCAACAGAGCAGGTCTTCATATTTGCCAAGGTCTCTCTTGAAAGCACTTGCTTTGCACTTGTAAAGGATTTGACAAAGGTGACAGGCTTAAAGAATAAAATACTTTTGAATAAAGTTTGACAACTGCCAATCTCCACAATACCAAAATATTTTGTCACAAGATGTGTAGCTTGTTTCAGAAAGTTGGAGTGTTCCTTATTTCTGAAATCACTAAGATATGACACAGATCAGCACTTTCTCACATTTGCCCTGAACTGTGAACTCTTCCCACCTCTAACAATACACACTCTTTCCACCTCCTACATGAGACATATACATGGTTTCCCCCACAGTCCAAATTCTTAGATTAGAAGATATAAAACAAATGAGAAATAATTACCAGTTTCTTTATACTAGGGATGTTTGAAATAATAATTATTATTATAAATAATAATAATAAGACTGAAGTTTTTCCCAGATCCTAGTTCATTTTCTTTAAAATTATAATGTCATCTTCAGACACTCAAAAGGAAAGTTCTTATCCCCCATGCACCTCTTATGGGTATTTTGTAGTTCCTTGAGTATAGATTTTTAGTTAGCTTTTTTGTTTCTTTTCTTTCGCTGTCAAGTCTTCTCCTTTGCATTCAGGAATATTTCTTGCGCAGATAATATGCATTCTCTGTAGCTTCTGAGATGAGTAGACTGCAGCCCTACCCTATTCTACAAAACAGATTTTCTATTATATTGCTAAGAAATTAATAACTAAAATCCTAATACAGTGCTTATTTTGCTTATCTGAGAATTATAAAACCTTGTTCTAAAGAAGAATATCAATATTATCTTACATTTTTTTAAGCCCATGCCTTTTCTGAAGGGTAAGTGAGTCTTCGGATTTAAATTCAAATTTTCACAACAATTCTACTAGGGATTGGGACAGCCACTTGAAAGATGATATAGCTGAGCTCCAAGAAAGAGTGTCTTGCCTTTTTTTATATACACCTAGACACTGCTAGAATCCAAAAAAATGATTCAGATGTCTTTCAGTCCCGTTCTTCTACCACTAGGCTACAGGCATTGTGAGCAGGCTGATGATGGATGTCTGTGCATTAAAACAATGGGACTGCTCTCTGGCCAACTCATGCCACAGACCAAACATTCCTAATTAAGATGTTGTCATTTTACCTAGGGGAAAAGCTTTGGCCACAGTCCAACATGCCCATAAATAAGAAAGACTACTAGAAATATGAGAAAGAATAGTTTCAAGCAAAAGTATCCTTCCAGGATTAAGAACATAATTCAACATACTACCCAAACTGATTTATGGATGCACTGTACCAGGCTAGTTTGTAATTCAGCCCTTTGTGCAGTGTACCTTCTGCTGGCCAAATTTGAAACTACATTTTTAAAGCTGGAAATTGAGCTCATTTATTCAAAGAATATCCCATTTTTTTTCTTCCAAAATGTATCATTTTTTTTTTGTAATGAAGAATTACTAAAATTTTTGCTTACACATATATACCCTTTTCTTTCTCAATGCCATCCCCTAACACAAAAGGACATGCACAGCCCCATTCAATACCTGATTCTATCTTTCATTTTTGGTGAAACATATGTTATATTGTACTCCTTGAGGAAAAGATATAAGAAAACTTTTCAATATGAAATCCAAATGAACCCCCTTAGTTTCACTGCAGATAAGGCATTCCACACCTTCCCACTTCAGGCACATTTCCTGTCCTTAGCTTCTTTGAACCGTCCACTTTTCCTTTATGTCCTGTTGTGTTGTACATCAACAACAAGATGTATGAATTTATTTCACTATTTAATCAGACAATTCTATCCTGAAAAACATTAATATATAAAAGTGACCCACTATGGAATTTTTTTTCTAAAGAAACATCCACATCTTGTTTTAAAATTACAGAATGTAATGAGCTGACTGGTCAACTCTGTATTCAGGGCATTAAAAGAAACATCTATGACTTTTTTTTTTTTGAGCACAATCCCATGGATACCATAATGTTGAAGAGGATTCCCAGGAAAATCTGCAGCTAAAGAAAAAAGAGTGCTGAATTACTTCAAACTAGGAGTCCTGACCTTGTGCTTTTGAAATCTCCATAGGAATCCAGGTTCACAGTCCTAAATCAGTGAGTTTGACGGTCTTTGCTCCATTCCATATGGAGGGCAGAGAATCTCTTGTCTGTCATAATGATGGAGCAACTAGAAATTCCCTTCAAAAGGACGCCAGTGCCTTCTCCACAGCCACTGCCAGTTAACTATGCATGCCTAATTACTCGGTCACTGATTAGCAGCAAGAAAATCCCTGTCTGGACTGTGGAGGTGATTCTAACAGCAAAAGTCACAAAGCAGTGCCTACTTTGGTAACGAGAGCTGCAGTATTATCAGGCTGAGGACAGGCTCTGCCAGCAGGAGCAATATACCTCTGACAGTAAAGATGTCCAGCCCCAACAACCTCCTTTTCTTATCCTCTGATAGGTTGACATAATCCTCCAAACCTTTAGGAAGGTCTCAGCTGACCCATATAGGCATGTTTCCCTCTTGACCTTAGAAGGGAAGGCTGAAATGCAGTACCTAGCCATCTGTGCATGATCCTTGGGTTGGAGTGTCAAGCCCCTCAGCTTCAATGCCTCCCCGTCTTCCTTCTCTGCAGGCAACTGAGTGAAATAAGAAAGCCTTCACTTTTATTAGTACCTCTCTATTTGGCTTTTAAAAAATATGATTCTTTTTATGATGCATGGTACTTATTCACTTTAGTTTGCCTCCTGTAAAATGATAAAATACATTAACTTGCTCTATTCCCTTTGTTGTTTGAGCAATAACATTCCTTAGATTTCATGTGGCAGTTCCTAGGCATTTATGATAGGGAAGAAAAATATTAACCATAATGAATACAGATATAAATCACTGTGGCTATGGCATCTTGACATTTGTTTTCCTTAAACTCAAATCCACAAGTTTTCCAGAAACTGAGGGCTTGCAGCTCTGGAGCCATGAGTCAACTTTGCTCCCACTGAGTTGGGAAAAGGATTAAAGATGTGAGAGGCAGACTGGAGCTGTTTTTAGAGTCTTGGTCTCTGTAGAAGAATTGAAAACTACTTACACCTGTTCCTAAACCTGCAGGCTGCCATTGTCCCTGCTCTGGGACAATCTGCTTAAAGACTTTTGGAAGTTTCCATGGTAATTCAGAATGAAATATCTCCTCTATCTTCCAGGAGTTGATGGCAGAAACATTGTGGAATTATAACCTTGGTTAGGGAATGAGGAACAAGAAAAGACTTTAGCTTAAGAATCTGTAGGGTTAACATCCCTCTGTTTTCTTTTAGTCTCCTAGTGAAATGATGTATAGGAGGAAAACAAGAACTGTGTATTTATTGAAAGATGATTAAATAAATACAGGGTTAAAACGGGAGACACCTCAGAGCAAGTGAAGAAGAGATCCAAAGATGCTGTCTCGAGTTTTGTTTGTTTTTGTTTTTGTTTTAAGGATGAATACTGCCCTATTATAATACTTCTCCTTAGAAAGATGATCGTTAGTCCATGTTTTTGATTATTGTTATCCCAGCATCTTTGGGTTCATGAGAGGAGATATTTCACTGGAAAGGAATTTTTTTGAAAGAGTTGTGAGAAAAGTAGCTATTCAAAAGCTTGGAAGAGCACAAATCAATCCCAGAACACTTTAATCTTTGCCAAAAAGGGAGGTAAAATAATCCCCCAGGTGGCATTTTCTGAGTTTTCATAGCTCTGAAATTCCTACAGGGGCTGAAGAGATCTTTGTTTTATTGCAGACAGATGGACTGGGAATGGCCAACAAAATCCATTAAAATCAATAGTTAGCAGAGGCTGAGATGCCTTTGGCAGTGTAAGTATTCTGCCAACAAAGGCAGCTAGAGTAAGCCTTGCTCACCAAACCTTTTGCTGTAAGACAACTTGCTAGCTAAATTCGAAGGCAGGGTGGGGAGAAAGTCAGTTTAGATGTTTATGGAAAGCTGGAAAAAAGTACAATAGTTTTCCTCATAATACATAGTTAATCTAAATGTATTTTAAAGCACAGACTAAAAGTTGCCACTCTGGTGAGGGACGCTGACACTGCAGGAGGCTGTGCATGCGTTGAGGCAGGAAGGATGGGGGAAATCTCTGTACCTTCTCTGCAATTTTGCTATGAACCTAAAATTGTTTTTAAAAATAAAGCCTACAGAAAGAAATCAAAAGAAATGGGAGGGAGGGAAAAAGAAAGACAGAGGCTGTTTCTAACGAACACATGGAAAGGTAAATGGGTTAATTCAAACATCAAGAACATGGTTAATATCGGGTTTTTTTGTTTTTGTTTTCCAGTTTTACTACTGAATACCTCTCTTCATTCCTAAAAGGCAGGTGCATGATCTACTCAACATTTTAAAAGTTCATGAATAAAATCCTCAATTGGGAATATATGCATATTGAACTTAATAGAGTTAGGAAGCCAAAAAACTGACACTTAAGAAAAGATTAACATGTTATTTGTGAACACTCGGTGAATGATAACAATATACTGTCTGAGTATATGTTTAGCAAGAAAATTGACCTATTAACCTTCCAAGGTTAACTTGGAAGGCAAGATTATCCTGGCTCCTCTAAGGATGTACCACAAAAATATTTACAACAAAGATAAAATGGACAAAAAAGAATTCAGGGGATGAGAATAATTGGATTTTATCCTTATAAGTGCTGTTTATTTGGTTAATATCCTTGATTGTTCTGACAATGGGGTTTATATGGAAAGAATTCCATAAATTATAATTCAAATTTAGACAAACCACAGAGTGAAATGGGGACATTAAAAATAAATTTTCAAATATGATTTATTGATGATAAATCAGTTTTCTTGTATTACTAATGATTTTATATTGTATCCTATTGTTTTGTATCAATTAAATTACAAAATATGGTTCTAGTCAAATGTATTGTCAAGAATTATTTCTAAAAGTTAAAATCTGAGTACATAAAAACAAAAATTTTTTTAAATCTCTGTGTTTATTTCCAAACCAAAAAGATAACAAGCAAAATGGTTCCTTCATAACATACTAAAGTAATTTGAACAGTTTCTTAGCTCTATGTATATTTTTATGAAAAATCTATTTTTTCAATATAGTCTTATTTTTATTCTTTATCATAAAATTGCCTATAATTTCTTTCAGAATTTGTCTTATGGATAATAAATGTGTATGACTTTCTATAGTCCATTTTGTATTGAGAAAATGATCTTTCAGGTTCTAGGGTAACTAGTAAATTCAGATAATATTCTGGTGAATGGAGAATATTCTAAATTTTACTAGTATATATATGTGTGTGTATGTGTGTATATATATATACATATTTATACACATATATATATAAACGTGTGACTATTTCACTCAAAATATTTTCACAGCTGCCTTTTTTCATCTATCATATTAATATATGTTAGTATTTTACTCAAATATGTTTCAATAATGGGTCTGTGATTAAAGGAGCGAGACTGACACAAAGCAAAGGTCAAGCAAAGCTTTATTTCGCACCAAGCATCAAGAATCATACTAAACTTTCGGTGCCGTGCCTCTTACAGAGAGGGCGACATTTCTCTGCTTCACAGAATAGCTATTAAGGGCAAAGGCCATGTGGTTGGTGTTGGGGTCCGTTATCAAAGGAACGAGACTGAGACAAAGTGAAAGTTATGTGAAGCCTTATTCTATGCCAAGCATTAGAAGTCAGACTGACCGGCCAGGGCCGCCTCTGAAGAGAGCGACCCCCTCCCGATCTCACAGGCTGGGTTTATAGGGCATAACTGCAGACCCAAGGTACGTGGCTTCTATTGTCAAGGTGTTTACTCCTGGAATCGATGCCCGGAACCATACCAGGAACTACTGGGGCGTTTATTCGCGGAATGAAGTCCGTGGATGTAAACAACAATATGGCTACCTAGGCAATATGGAGTTGCTCTGGCTAAGCAGGCCCTAATAGTTAAACAGGTTTTAACATTAAATTGGCCCTAACAGGGGTGCCTGGGTGGCTCAGTGGGTTAAAGCCTCTGCCTTCGGCTCAGGTCATGATCCCAGGGTCCTGGGATCGAGCCCCGCATCGGGCTCTCTGCTCAGCGGGGAGCCTGCTTACCCTTCCCCTCTCTATCTGCCTGCCTCTCTGCCTACTTGTGATCTCTGTCTGTCAAATAAATAAATAAAATCTTTAAAAAAAAAATTGGCCCTAACAATAGATATTGCTCCCTAAGAATAGATATTGCTTTATTTCCAGAAAATTTTTTTTAAAGATTTTATTTATTTATTTGACAGACAGAGACCACAAGTAGGCAGAGTGGCAGGCAGAGAGAGAGAGAGGAGGAAGCAGGCTCCCCGCTGAGCAGAGAGCCCGATGCTGGGTTCGATCCCAGGACCCTGAGATCATGACCTGAGCCGAAGGCAGAGGCTTTAACCCACTGAGCCACCCAGGTGCCCCTATTTCCAGAAATTTTTATACAAATTGCTTCTACTTATGCTTTAAAAAATATATTTCATGAATTTTAGAAGTTTCAAAGTTATAGGCCTTTTTAGACAAAAAAATTAATTTATCCAATTAATAAAAGCAGCTCAAACTTACAAGTTTTGTATCTAGGTTAAGATAGTCCAGAGAATATTCACAGAACTTCAATATTAAATCTTATATGCCAAAAATGTTCTTAGTTTAATTTTTTAGCTACTTACTTGCTTCATAGGGATATCTCAATGACTTCCTGTCTGTATGCTTTTTTTCCTCAATAACTGCAATTTACTAAAATCTTAAAAATCTGAAGTTTCTACATTCCATTATTTGGTTGTATTTTTTTTTTTTTAATATTTTATTTATTTGACAGACAGGGATCACAAGTAGGCAGAGAGGCAGGCAGAGAGAGAGGAAGGGAAGCAGGCTCCCTGCTGAGCAGAGAGCCCGATGAGGGGCTCGATCCCAGGACCCTGAGATCATGACCTGAGCCAAAGGCAGAGGCTTTAACCCACTGAGCCACCCAGGAGCCCCTATTTGGTTGTATTGATTAAAAATGTCCAACTTATCTTGAACAAATACTGAAAGATCTTCCTCTAAGAGATCAGGAACAAGACAAAGATGTCCACTCTCACTACTTCTATTTAAAAATAGTACTGGAAATCCTAGCTAGAACTATCAAACAATAAAAAGAAATAAAAGGCATTCAAATTGGTTAAGGAAGAAATAAAACCTTCACTATATGCAGACATGATACTACGTATAGAATATCCTAAGGACTCCACCAAAAAACTATTAGAATAAATAAATTCAGTTAAGTCACAATATACAACATTAATACACAGAAATCTGCTGCATTTCTACACATTAATAATGAAGTAGCAAAAAGAGAAATTAAGAAAACAATCCCAAGGGTTCCTGGGTGGCTCAGTGAGTTAAGTGTCTGCATCAGCTCAGGTCATGGTCCTGGTGTCCTGGGATCAAGCCCCACCTTGGGCTCCCTGCTCAGTGGGAGTCTTCTTCTCTGCCCCACCCCCCAAAGCTCATGTTCTCTCTCACTCTCTTGCTCTCTCTCTTTTTCATAAATAAATAAAAACCTTTAAAAAATCCCATTTACAATTACACTAAAAAGAATCAAATAACTAGAAATAAACATAACCAAAGAGGTGAAAAGACCTGTACTCCAAAAACAATAAAACCCAGATGAAAGAAATTGAAGATGACACAAATGGCAATATATTCCATGTTCATGAACTATAAGAACCAATGTTGTTAAAATGTCCACACTACTCAAAGCACTCTATAGATTTTAATGCACTCCTTACCAGAAGACCAATAATATTTTTCACAGAACTAGAACAAATTATACCAAAATTTGTATGGAACCACAAAAGACCCTCAATAGCCAAAGCAATCTGAGAAAGAACAAAGCTGAGGTATCACAAGCCCAGATACCAAGATATACTATAAACCTGTAGTAATCAAACGAGTATAGTACTGGCACAAAAACTGACACACAGATTCCTGGAACAGAATAGAGAGCCCAGAAATTCACACATATATATGGTCAATTAATATATGACAAAGGAGGTGAGAATATACAATGGGGAAAAAACAGTCTCTTCAAGAAATGATGCTTGGGAAACTATACAGCGACCTGGAAAAGAATGGAACCAGACCACTTTCTTACACCACACACAAAACAAACTCAACATGGATTAAAGACTTAAATGTGGGACCAGAAAACATAAAACTCCAAGAAGAAAACATGGGCAGTAATTTCTCTGACATCGGCAGAAGGAAAATTTTTCTAGATACATCTCCTCAGCCAAAGAAACAAAAGCACAATTAAACTACTGGAACTATATCAAAACAAAAAGCTTTTGAACAGCAAAGGAAAGAATCAGCAAAACAAAAAGGTAACCTACTGCATGGGAGAAGATATTTGCAAATGATATATCTGGTAAGCAGTTAATATCCAAAATATATAAAGAACCCATATAACTCAATACACACACACACACACACACACACACACACACACACACAGACCCCCCCCAAAAAAAAACAATTAAAAAATGGGCAGAGGACATGAATAGACATTTTTTCCCAAGAAAACATACAAATGACCAAACAGACACATGAAAAGATGCTCAGCATCACTAAACATCAGGGAAATGCAAATAAACCTATAATGATATATCACCTCATACCTGTCAGAATGGCTAAAATCAAAAACACAAGAAATAGTAAGTGTGGTGGAGGATGTGGGAAAAAAGGAACCCTCATGCAGGTGGCAATGTGAACTGGTGCAGTCACTGTGGAGAACAGTATAGAGGTTCCTCAAAAAATTAAAAATGGAATTATCATATGATCCAGTAATTCCACTACTGGGTATTTACCTAACAAAAATGAAAACACCAGTTTGAAAGACATATGAACCCTTATGTTTAATGCAGGATCATTTATAACATCCAAGATACAGAAGCAACCCAAGTATCCATCCATAGATGAATGGATAAATAACATGTGATGTACACACACACAAGAATATTATGCAGCTATAAAAAAGAATGTTACTGCCATTTGCAAAAATAGGGGTGGGGCTAAAGGGTACAATGCTAATTAAAATAAGTCAGAGAAAAATAACCACTATATGATTTCACTCATATGTATAATTTAAGAAACAAATGAACAAAGAAAGAGACAGAAAAAGAAGCATTTTTAAATATAGAAAACAAACTGGTGGTTGCGAAGATGGGAGGTGTGGGATGGGAGGTTGAGTGAAATTAAGAGGATTAAGAGTACATTTATTAAGATGAGCACTGAGTAATTACATTTCAACAAAAAAGTAAATAACAAAACTGAGAAAAAAAATTTCCAACATATCTTGTAACAATATTATATTATAATTGAGTAACTCCATTTCAAAAAATATTCAGTACCACTGAGGGGTACTTTATTTGATTTCTAAAAGTAGTTACCAAAAGCTAAGACATTTCTAAATTCTGGTCGATGAGGAGTGGCAATGAGAGAAAAAGGGTGGATTGCCTTGTTTAAGCTAATACCGTATTCAAACTTACCTTCATCACACACACACACACAAAAAAAAATCATTCATTTATTATCTATCACTTATCTATCTATGTAAACTTTGACAATGACAACTTCTCTTTACGTTATAGGATGCTGTGGCTTGCTTAGACTAAATTATGAAGGATGTCTTTACCATAACTAAATCCAAATTTGTCAGTTATGTAAGATTATTAACTTAGTAAAAATAATGTTTTTACCATAAAATATACTTTATCAAATTTATATTTGTACTATTAATACAAAAGCAATGAAATATGCCTTCAACATTAAGCTTTTCAACTCCATTTGTAATAGAATGCTAATGTCAGGTGTTTTACCTTTAACAGTATGACAACTCAATAGTTTTAATAAATTGAATAAAAAAAATCTATCCATTCTTGGTATTACTATCACTGATTTTCTCTTTGATGCATCTGATGCTAATGATATTAAACAGGCATAATTTTACTGTTTTTATATTCTTCCACTAATGAAGCCAACACTTTAACAGCTATAATTGCACAAGAAAACTGAAAACAAGAGAAATTGAGAAGAACAAGTATTTGATCTCGATGAAAGACCATGTTTAACAAATGATTTTTTTAAAAGAGCCTTCCATAGTGACACAAGTTAAATCTGGCTGTTTATTTAGACAGAGGGCCAGGGAGGGGCAGAGGGGGAAAGAGAAACGGGCTCCCTGCTGAGCATGGAGCCTGAGTCCCCTGATCTCAGGATCCACAGATCATGACCCCAGCCAAAACCAAGAGTCCGAGGTTTAAATGACTATGCCACCTATGAGCCCCAAATCTATTTTCTGTGGGTTTTTTTGCTTGTTTTGTTTTAATGTAGCTGCTGAGGTCTTCCTTTTTATGTGTTCAGTTATTTCATTACATCCTCTACGGCGGATACTAAAGGTCAACAGACATTTTAAGGAATTTATACAGTTACATAAACTTTTTTTGAGAAATAAAGTACAATACACATCCTTTAATTAAAGACACATCTTTAAAAAGTCACTGCTGTAGGGGCGCCTGGGTGGCTCAGTGGGTTAAGCCGCTGCCTTCGGCTCAGGTCATGATCTCGGTCCTGGGATTGAGTCCCACATCGGGCTCTCTGCTCAGCAAGAAGCCTGCTTCCCTCTCTCTCTCTCTGCCTGCCTCTCCGTCTACTTGTGATCTCTCTCTGTCAAATAAATAAATAAAATCTTTAAAAAAAAAAAAGTCACTGCTGTTGAAAGGATTTACCAAAAAATTTTAAAATACATTACTGATCAATAATGCATTTGTATTTTTACATCTTTTTTTTTTTTTTTGACCTGGTAATTTTTTTTTTTAATTTCTTTTCAGCGTAACAGTATTCATTGTTTTTGCACCACACCCAGTGCCCCATGCAATCCATGCCCTCTCTAATACCCACCACCTGGTTCCCCCAACCTCCCACCCCCTGCCCCTTCAAAACCCTCAGATTGACAAAACCAGTTAACAAGTACATTGGACTATTCTCTACACAAACTCCAGCACAATTGCTCAAACCCTATTTTCCAATGTATTTAATGCAAAGGTCTCCTCTAATTTCCTGATTCCTGTTATCATCACTCAAGACACCAACATTCTGCTTGCATCTAAAGTTGCAGAGCACAGTCTAAGGCAAAGCTGGTTGCTAAACCAAGTGCCTAGCGACAAGAGGAGAGCAGCATCAAGGTCACAGGCCACTTATTTCCGAAGAACTTGGTTTAAGCAAGGGTCCGGCATTTAGTCCTTGAAAGAGAAGGTGAAGGTACAGTTATACATGTGTACCTATATGCGACTAAAAAGGGGCTGGAGAAAGAGATAGGAGTCACCTCTGTTCATCTTTCATATTTTATCATATGTTAAAGTAAGAACTTTGTTTCCTGCACACGCATTTCATAGCGCTAGATGAAAAGCGGCCACTAGAGGTCTACCAAACTCATCTTGGCTTACTGAAATGCAACTTTTATTAATAATACAATTCGGCTCACCAACTAAGATTCTGACATTAATTCCAAAGTCCGTGCTCTTTCCCCAAACCAAACATACGTCGGCTTGGATAACGACGCCTGCCGCTTGGCCAGGTCTTGAAAGGGGGACCAAGCAGGGGTGGGTGTGGAAAGCGCCCAGTGAATAGCGCCTACTTGACGTCATCTGGGCGCGACCAGACGCTCTAGCGCGACTGAGGGGGCAGGGGTGCCTCTCAGAACAAACCGCACGGGCGATGGCCGAATAAGGTGGATAAAGAACCAACCAAAAGAGAGTAAGCACAGTGTCAAGCGGGAAAATCAGCGCGGGGGGGCTTTTCTGGCCCCACCCAGTCCCCCAGCTCTAGAAGGTCTTCTGGGAGAAAGTGGTTTGAATCCTATTTGACTCCCATTTTAAAATGAAAAAAATCAGGCGTAAATGCTAAGCTGGTCTGGAAACTGGACAAGAGACACGAGGTGGAATTGTTTCGGGCAAACTGTAAAGTACCTTATTTATATAAAATCCTGACTATACAGACCATGACTGAGAGTCACTCTGGGAAAGGATGTCCTTCATAACTCCTCACTTATTAATTCCTTCTACTTACTTAAATCGAATATATACACAGATGTATAAATTTAGATGTAGTATTTTTATAGTAAAGAAACAAACAAAAATCACCATGTAAAAGTATGTATGGAGAGCAAGGGAGAAACTGGGAAAACCAGTAATAGGTTAAAGGAGCCTGCCAAGAAGGCAGAAGATGGACTACTGTATTAAAAGTAGTTTTCAGTTCCAAAGTACACCCAAGCCCCTTGAATACTTTCAAACTACTTATAGTTATAACTAAGTGATTTGCCTAACACATTTATTAGTATTAATCTAAATCCATCTTAAATTTTACGTATCTCTTTCATAGGTAAATTATTATCAGTGATTCTTGTGAATGTGAATTAGTTTAAGCTGATTGTGTTGCCTCAGATCTACCATCCATCACCTGCTGAGTGAGGACCTGAGATGATTTTTGAATTAAGTAGTAGGCAATAAAATAATATTTTAAATTTGGGTTTCTTTTAAAGATTTTATTTACTTGAGAGGGAGAGTGAGCGAGTGAGAGAGAGAGAGCACGAGCAGGGGGAGAGGCAGAGGGAGAGAGAGAAGCAGACTCCTGCTGAGCAGGGAGCCAGATGGAAAAGGGCTCCATCCCAGGACCCTAGATCAGGACCTGAGCCAAAGGCAGAGGCTTAACCAGCTGAGACACCCAGGTGCCCCTTAAATTGGGGCTTGTATTTACATACTCTGAATCCTTTCTACTGTACCAGAATAAACTGGGGCTTGGGGAATTTTGTTTTTGTTTTTGTTTTCTTTTCTTTTAAAGGATAATTATCTATTTTAAGATTTACTGGGGACTGGCAGTAAAGGTGTGCTATAATTTCTACGACTACTGAAAAAAAAATAGAATTTAACAATCTGATTAATCCAATTTGTGGGCCTGAATCTTTTAAAAGAGCTGCTTGGTGAATAATCATGGAAATTGTCAAATTGAAATATTTCTGTTATACTATTAAAAAATCGTTACATTCTTATATCAAGTAAGATCAACAACTGGTCTCTCCCACTTGTTTATGGCCTTATTTGGCTGTTATATTACGGGCACTTCCCCCCCCCATACACACACATATACACACACGCATACCCACACCCCTAATATACAATGCATGTAAGTATTTGTTATGTCAATATTGCATAATATATTCTGAAAGCACTGTCCAAAAACCAATGTTCTACCTCATGTGGCAACTTTGGAGATTTTTTTTTTTTTTTAGATTTTATTTTATTTTATTTGACAGAGATCACAAGTAGACAGAGAGGCAGGCAGAGAGAGAGAGAGGAGGAAGCAGGCTCCCTGCCGAGCAGAGAGCCCGATGCAGGGCTCGATCCCAGGACCCTGGGATCATGACCTGAGCCGAAGGCAGAGGCTTTAATCCACTGAGCCACCCAGGTGCCCCAACTTTGGAGATTTTAATTCCTTGACTGGACAAGTATACTAACTTGGATAATGTAAAAATGATCTAAATGATACATCATGACTGAACTGGAGATATATTTATAGTTCTTATATGGTCTGCAGTCATCAGAGTCTCCATTTCAATTTCCTAAAGGCAAAAACAAACAAACAAACAAACAAACAAAAAACCATTATATCTTTGGGGAACAGGGCCAAAAGTTAATATGAAATGTGTTTATTTGTGTCTTTTCTGAAAACTTAACTGAAAACAACAGATTTCTCTCAAACTGTTTAAAACCTTCTATCACCATTCTCCTGCCTATTTCCCAGTAGTTGTATTTTTCATCCTCCCACCCCAAAAATGCACACGTGGAAATATACAATTATGTGTACCTCTTCATTCTTAACAAGTTTCTTCTCTCTTTAATAGTTTTTGATCATGTTCACCCAAGCCCATGTATCAATTTTTCCCTAACCAAGAAAGGTATTCTCTTATGCCATCCTCTCCGTGCCCTGCATAAATATTCCCACAAAGAAAGTGACCTGTTAATTATGAGTGATTGCTTTTCCCATCCCAGGGTGACTGAAGAATAATTTCAACTAAGTATTCATAGTCAGGGATCATCAAGTGATTGCTCTCCAGATCAATCTCCCTGGGCCCAAGTGCTGCATGGCTGTAGCCTGAACATGGCATTGCATTACATCTGTCCTATTCAGCCCAAATAAGAAGACCTTATTTGCTAAACCATTTTAATTCCTTCTGCACAATTTAATTATGCTTCAGTGCAAAACCACCTGTGACCTTGGGTTTAGTAATGAAATCCACTCCCTAGTCAGCACTACAGAGTAGTCTGTTGGTAAAGATGGTGCAAAATAAGAATCTTAAACATTGCTCATAACTGGAGAAACAATCGTTTTGACTTGTTCTCTTTTAGTTTGCTCACAGGCATTTGGCTGTTTTTTAAAGGAGATATTGTATAAGAAGTACCTTCACTGGAAGATTTGAATAAAATTCAAAATCACTTATAGCTGTTTCAGTGAGAAAACGGGGAAATGTCAGTTTTTTTCCTGGACTCTCTGAACGATGGGGCATTTTTAAAAAATAGTCTTTAATTTCTGTCCCTGAGAACTAAGATAAAAACATATAACATGTAAATAAATGCTACTTTTGTATAATTCTGGGTCATTTGATAGTCAATTATTAATTAAAGGTGCTACTTAGTTTATAATGATGCTTTCAGAACCCACTTTATTTGGCAAGTTCTGCTTGATGAAGGTATGGAATACTGATTAGAAAAAGTCATTGGTGGGGGGGGGCACCTGGGTGGCTCAGTCAGTTAACCGTCTGCCCTCTGCTCAGGTCATGATCTCAGGTGAGGTTCAGCCTCACATCAGGCTCCCTATACAGAAGAGAGTCTGTCTCTCCTTTTCCTTCTGCCCCTCCCCCATCTCACCACACTCATCCTCTCTCTCTTGCTCCCTCTCTAGCTCTCTCAAATAAATAAATAAAATCTTTTAAAAAGAAAAAAAATATGCACTGGGAATTTTTAGGTTCTTAAACATATACATTTTAATAGACCACCTTTGGATTTGCCATTATGGTACGTGTTACATCTTTTATATGTCCTATCCCCCAGCTTTTCTCTGGGCCTTGTGATTTTTCCTCCAAATAATGTTCCCTTCCACACAATCCATTTACTATTCTAGCCACTAGCATGAACACCACATGGTCTTACCTGTAAGATGCATGCTAGCCCATTTTGCTGATTTTTAAGATTAAGCACATTTATTTTGTCATATTTTAATGTCTCTGATAACTGGCTATCTTACAGTCAGTAGCATCTATCATTGCTTTTGGCCAGGTGGCAGATACAGTGTAACTGTCATTGACTGTGTTTGGATAAACATTGTCATAGCTGTTCATGTGATCCTTTCTTTTACATCCAAATTAGAATAATGAAACTTTTTTTAATTGAGCTGTAATTAATATACAACATTATATAAGTTTCAGTGTACAACATAATGATTCAATACATGTAAATATTATAAAATAGGGCACCTGGGTGGCTAAGTTGGTTAAGTGTCTGCTTTCAGCTTGGATCATGATTCTAGGGTCCTGGGATCAAGCCCCATGTTGGGCCCTCTGCTAAGTGGGAGCCTGCTTCTCCCTCTCCTTCTGCCACTCCCCCTGCTTGTTCTCTCTCTCTCTCTCTCTCTCTCTGTGTCAAATAAATAAATTCTTTAAAAAAAATTAAAATAAAATAAAATGATCATCATAAGAAGGCTCGTTAACATCCATCAACACACATAGTTACAATTTTCTTTCTTGTTATGAGAAGTTTTAAGATCCTTCCTCTTAGCAACCTTCAAATATATAATACAGTAGGGGCGCCTAGGTGGCTCAGTTGGTTAAGCACTTGACCCATGATTTCAGCTTATGTCATGATCTATGGGTTGTGAAATGGAGCCCTGAGTAGAGCCCTGCATCTGGCTCAACACTCAGCGTCGTATCTGCTTGAGATTCCCTCTGCCCGTCTCCCACTCATAGCTTCTCTCTTTTTCTCTCTCAAATAGATAAAATCTTTTTTTAAAATTCAAATATACAATACAGTACTATTAACTATAGTTGCCATGTTTTATATTACATCCCTAGGACTAATTTCTAACTGGAAGTTTGTACCTTTTGACCATTTCCACCCATGTTGCCTACCTCTCACCCTTTATCTCTAGCAATTGCCAATCTGTTCTCCATATCTCTGAGTCCTTTTCTATATTTTAAGTTTCACATATAAATGAAATCATATGGCATTTATCTTTCTCTGTCTCATGTACTTCACTGCATAATGCCCTCAACGTCCACCCATGTTGTTGCAAATATATGTATATAACATTTTCTTTATCCATTCACTCACTCACACATCCATGGGCACTTGAGTTGTTTCCATGTCTTGGCTAGTGTAAATAATGCTGCAGCAAACATGGGGGTACAGATATCGTTTTGAATTAGTATCTTCATTTTCTTTGGAGAAACACCCCAGAATTGGAATTGCTGGTCATATGGTAGTTCTATTTTTATTTTTTTGAGGAACCTCCATACTGTTTTCCATAGTGGCTATACCATTTTACATTCTAACAGTGTGTGGACGAGGGTTCCCTCTTCTCCACATCCCTGCCAACACCTATTATTTCCCTATTATTTCTTGCCTTTTTTGATAGTAGCCATTCTAACAGGAGTGAGAGGATAACTCATTGTGGTTTTGATTTGCATTTCACTAATGAGTAGTGATGTTAAGCATCTTTTGATGTACCTGTTGGCAATGTGTATGTCTTTTTTACACCCAAAAGGGTATAAAGGAGCTTTTTAAAAATATATAAAGTTAAAAAGAAAGAGATAACAAAACACAGGGTTGTAGTTTAATTATTAACATTTTACCTTTTAGGAATGCATAAAATAATAATGTGTCTTATACAGGCATAATTTAAAGATCTTGTAGGTTTGATTGCAGACCACTGCAATAAAGCAAATATCACAATAAAGCAAGTCAAATAAGTTTTTTTGTTTCCCAATGTATGTAAAAGTCGTGTCATATTATACTGTAGTCTATTATGTGTGTAACGGGATTATGTCTCAAAAAACAATGTACAGACATACAGACCTTAATGAAAAATACCTTATTACTAAAAAAATCTGAGGTTTCAGAGAACTATAATCGCTGAACACATATCACCATAACAAATACAATAATAATACATAGGTCAAAAATACTATAAGAATTTCTAAAATATGCACAGATATGAAGTGAACAAATACTATTGCAAGAATGATCCCAATAGACTCGCTCTGTGTGGGGTTGCTTCAAACCTTCAACTTGTAAAAAACAGTATCTGCAAAGCACAATGAAATGAAGTATGCCTGTACTTAATGATGTCATACACTTGATGGAATGTGCTAATTCTATTGTTCCCTCTCCATTAGGCCATCCACCCTCAAGATTGGCCCATTTTTGCATTCTCCATTAGTCCTTCCCAGTTCTTGCAATTGCTTTTTCCCCACTTCCTGGTTGTACATAGAAGTGTCTGTCCTGTCCATGAAGGTTGTCTGTTATATTTGACTTGATACTCTATGGCTGAGTGTCTTACATGACTCTTATTTCAAGAATCATGGAATATGGGGTGCCTTGGTGGCTCAGTTAGCTGGGCCTCTGCCTTCAGCTTAGGTCATGATCCTGGAGTCCTGGGATCAAGCCCCGCATCAGGCTCCCTGATCCTCAGGAAGCCTGCTTCTCCCTCTCCCTCTGCTGCTCCCTCACTGCTTGAGCTCTCTCTCTGTCTCTGCCAAATAAATAAATAAAATCTTAAAAAAAAAAAAAAGAATCATGGAATATAACAAAAGAAAGGATCATAAAGTCAATTTAGTGTAACTGTTTAATTTATTGTAGTCTAAGATATTGAGGCATTGAGACCATTGGAGTTTAAGTGTTAGTGACAGGTCTGAGACCATGTAACCGTCTCTCATAAGCAGATACAATCCCAAAATTAGACGTGGTTCTGACCTACAAGAGTTGATAGAGCTGGAATCTGATAGTATGTTCCCATTTTCTCAAAGCATGATATTTCCAATATACCAAGCCTTCAATGTCTTTGAAGGAGGTTTCATGAGTCAGCTATTGTGCCTGCCTCAGTGTCTGGCTGTATCCTAAATCCACACTGAATGCTTGTTCAGTTGAATTCAACTATCAAACTATCAAAAGTTAAAATGTCTTTAAAATTACAGGCATGGGTGAAGTTTACAATGCCTCAAACCCTGAACAGCCTTATTTTGGTTGTCAGTCTTCTCAGGCTGTGTGCTTTTCTCTCACCCCCCACCTCCCCAAAATGAATGACAGAGAACCAAGAAGCATAACAAATGAGCTCCTCTATCCTAGCCTGAATGAAAATGCCAAGACTCTCTGTGGATGTTCACAGACACCAGATTCTCTTGATAAAAAAATTGCAACAGTGTAACTTGTTCAAGCATTACAGTCCAATCAATGCCCTTCTTGTTTAGAAAAAAAAATAGATAATAAAGTTTTTGAAGGATTCAGAGGAGCACCAGTAGTGACTAGTTATAAGATTTAAAAGAATGGCAAAAAAAAAAACAGTGATAATAAAAAGAAAAAAAAAACACTAAGAGGAAAAACATAAGGGCATCCCTTATGATCTGTTTAACTATTCTTTTAAGAACATATATTCGAAGAGAAATAAGATTTTCAAACTAAGATACCAAAAAGGACAAAAGAAATTCATTTCCCCCAACACTGCTCAATCCCAGCTGAAGGTTAACTCTGCATTAAGATTTAAGTCATGGTTTGAGTTTAACTCTCCTAAAAGTAGAAGTAACAGCATTGTATACATTGATACATTCCTAAGGGGATTACCTAACTCAAAACACTAAAATTTGGCAGTAAGCATAGACCCTGTGGAGGATTAGTCTCATTTATAGGAGTCCATGGACACAGTATGATTTTAGAAGGTCTCTCCCACCAACCAGAAAAAGATGCATCCATGCTTTGAAATTTGCACAGGTGGAATAAGGAGAGTTAAGTGAAAATGCAAATATACCAGACCATAATTAATATTAAGTAATAATCCATCATTAGTATCTCAGAATGATTTCATTCATCAGATGGCTGTTCCAAGGGGATAGCTATGTGATAACACCTTTCTCCAGGATATACTCAATAGATAGACTCTCTCAGAAGAGGAATAGAGTGAATGGTGGAAAGACAAAGGGAAGACATGTGAATTGGGAAGAATAGTTTAGGGCATCAGGAGGATCTTGGACTGGCCTTTTAAGTAACAAAGCCATATGCTAAAAGACTTCTTCATCTCCATTCAGTTTTTTAAACCATGAGATAAACAAGCAAAATGGGATACGTATGATATTGGTGGGTGGGGTATGGAGCTGGAGGGAGTGTTGATGAAACAGGGAAAGGAGACAAGAAGGAAGGACAGGAGGCAACCAGCTGGAGAGAGTTTAATTCCCTCTTTATGGTCCTATAAGTCCATGATCTTGTCTAGTGGCTTTATTGAATTAACCCAACTAGGGGCTTCTGGGTGGCTCTGTTGTTAATTGTCTACCTTCAGCTCAGGTCATGATCCCAGAGTCCTGGGATCAAACCCAGCTTTGGGCTCCCTGCTTGGCGGGAAGCCTGCTTCTCCCTCTCCCACTCCTCTGCTTGTGTTCCCTCTCTCGCTGCTTCTCTCTCTGTCAAATAATACATAAAATCTTTTTTTTTTTTTTTTTAAGAATTAACCCAACTAACTGGAAAGTCATTTTATTCTTTCTTGGGTAATACTTTCTAATATTCAGTTAATTCAGAAAATCCATCTTTAAAAAATATTAGAAGATTTCTGTGGTTTAGCTGCTTTAAAACCATGATCTAAAAAGCAGTTTTCTTGTTTTTGTCTACCAAATTAGATTGGGCGGTTTTTCTTCTCTGTCTCTGTGTCTTCCCCCCTCACCTCCCACTCTTACATATATATACATGTATGTGTATATATCCATATATTCATTCCCTCTAAAAATATAGACATGGATATTATTTACCTTCTCTCTCTCTCTCTCTTTCTACATATATATGTTTGTGTGTGTGTGTGTGTATATATACACGCACACAAACAAGCACACATAGACACACAAAATCAAATACTTTATGCAACAGGCTAAGTTGTTAAACTATTGCAGATCATTCAGAAACACATTAAAGTCTCATCCCTTTTTGGATTATTCTGTACTAGATACATTTCAGTATTCTAAGCGCAATACAAAAACTCATGCATTCCTCACAATAACCCTATGAGAAAGTTCTTCTCATTATATAGGTGAGGAAGTAATGGTACAAATTGTGTATGCTAATTCAGTCCATTCAGTTCTAATGGTCAATAATAAGTTTTTATGTTAAATCAATGGATGATTCCAAATTTTACAATAATTTTGCTTTCTTTATAATTTTTAGAACTAAAGGTTGGGTTTAAAAGAAGAGTTACTTGGCTTCCTTGTTCATTGTATATTAATTATGTAACCCAGTGGGAGCAGGGAGCTGATGGGGAGGGTACTTTATTTCCCATTTAATTATTGTCTTCTGCGTGTTTGTAGCTGATTTTTCATGCTACCTGTGGGGAGGAAAGTGAGCAGTCAGATTTGGGTACTATTCTCAACCCATTCATCCCAGCTACTATTGTTATAAAGAGTTTCAAAAATCAGAAGAGGAAAAAAAGTACTTCAATCAAAAATGACTAGAGAGTATTGGTAGGGGACTTCATACTTAAAATGGCTTTAACTGATTGTGTATATGGAAAGAAGAGGAGAAGACATTCCAAGTAATGGGAATAGTAGCATAAGCAAAGGTGTGCAGAAGAAAAGTTTGAGAAATATTTGGGAAATATGACTTGTCTCTTTGACTTGACTATAGAACCCAAGTATAAAAGTCAAAGGGGTGAAACAGGAAGGAATGTGGGATTACATTATAAAAAGGAGTTGTAAAACAGAATTAGAAATTGTATTTGATTCTTGAGGACACAAGAAGTGGGACAGTGTCTTAGTAATCCTGGGCTACTACAACAAAATACCATAGGTGAAGTAGCTTCTCACAGTTCTGGAGGCTGGGAAGTCCAAGATCAAGGTGCGGGCAGACTCTATGCCTGGTGAGGGTCCTCTTCTTGGCTTGCAGATAGCAATTTTCTTACTTATCCTTCTATGGTGAAGAAAGAGATCATCTCTTCAGTATCTCTTATTTTAAAGGCACTAATCCCATCAAGAATCTTCACCTTCACAACCTAATTGCTTTCCCAAGGTCCTACCTCCTCATATCATCCAGTTGGGGATTAGGGGTTCAACATGAATTTTGGGAGGACGCAACATTCAGTCCACAGTAGATAGTGATTTTACCAAGCCAAATTTAAAAGCATTAAACTGATAGACATGACCAGGATAAATTCAAATCAGAAGACACTAGAGGTAAGAATATCAGCATATTACATAGGAAACTAAAATTTCGCTCTTACTTAAGTGACCTCAATTAGCATGACAGGAGAGGATTAATGGGAAAACACAGCTTGATGTGATGACTAAATAATAATTGAAATAATGCGACTATCACTTAGCATTTGTAATTTGTCAGGCATTAAGCTCAACATTTTATACACTTTATAACATTTAAATCTCACACTTTACCAGCTATAATAATAGTAATGACAATAATGATATGGGTCACCAAAAATTATATGATGCTTAATAAGTGACAGACATTATTCTAAACACTTCAGATAAGTCCTGAGAACAACTTTATGAAGGAGGAAATATGAATATTCCCATTTTAGAGTTTACAAAAGTGAGGTACAAAGAGGGTTATATAAGTCGTTTTATCTCTATTTCATAGATGAAGAATCAGGGCTTAAATAGATGAAATGATTAACCTATGATCAATTTCAAAGCTGTTCTTTTTCTTTTTCATGGAGAAAAATAAACATTATAAAAAGTTTAAAAGGTACTCATCTTTACTATATTTTTAATCTGATTTCACATATGTTTCTGTGCATAACTGGCTACATTATTTTGAAGTCCTGGTTTCGTAACACAGCCTCAGGTATATAAGTGATCAACAAGATATCATTTTATTTGTTTTTCGTACAAGCTCGGCATAAGGCACTTATAGCTGACAAGATTCCTTAAAACACTGTCAGAGACCCAGTTGGCTTTCATTTTTTTTGCTCTGCTAGTCTAAACAGGAAGGATTATTAGGTCCTAGATGGTTACTCTGTTTCCACCTATAACCCTTGCATGTCAACCAGCAGGCAAGTGGAAAGATTAGGGCATGCATTCTTTCTTTAAAGACATTTCAGAAATTACATATATACTTCCATTTTACCCCATAATTAGAATTTAAGTAACACCCTTATATCTGGTTGCAAGGGAGACCAGGAAATATCTTTAGAGAGGCTTCCCTTTTCAAGGAAAAGGGTATAGGAGCATTTGGGGGAAAACTAGGAGCTTTTGCTACATTTTCTGTCATTAATTCAGTGTTTAGCTTATCCTCACTGCTTCTAATTTAATTATTAGTTCTGTAATAACCTTGTTTCATCTATAATTTGCTTCTTTAGCTATACAATCTCACTTTTCATCTCTGTTTTAGTTTTCTTGGTCTGCTGTAACAAATTACTATAAACTTGGTGGCTTAAAATAACAGAAACTAATTCTCTGGCAGTTCCAGAGGCCAGAAGTCTGAAATCAAGTTCTCCGCAAGATTGGTTCCTTCTGGAGAGTCTGAGAGAGAATCCCCCACCCATGCGTCTCTCCTGGCTTTTGCTGGTAAATGGCAATCCTTGGATCCCTTGGCTTGTAGTTGAATACACCCCTCATCTGCCTTCATCTTCTCCTGGTCTTCTTTCCCATTTTTCTGTAACTGCATCTCCTTTGTCCCTGTGTCTTCTCTTCAGTCTCTTATAAGGAATTGGTCATTCAATTTAGGATCTACCGTGATCCAGAGTGATCTCATCTGAGAGCTTTAATCATAAATGCAACAACCCTTATTCCAAATAAGTCCACATTCTGAGGATCTAGGGGAACATATCTTTGGGAGCCACAACGTAGCCCACTATGATATCATTTTTTGTTGTTTTGTTACTTTTTTGAATTTTGTGTTTATTAAATTTATGTTTCCATTAACTTTTTCTATGGCATAAATCATTCCTTGGAAATTTTCACCTTAATTCTTGCATTATATGTTATTTTAGATTGCATTTTCATATAAGTTTTCATGCTATTTTTCTTCCTTTCTCTCTTTCTCTCTCTCTCTGTCTCTTTTTAATTCGGTTGTCTATGGGACAATTTTTTATTTCAACTTTTTCTTTTCTTTTTTGATGATGGGGAAGAAGATATATACTTGCGTGGTTACTATGTGATTCTTTTTCCATCTTACTTTACCTAATATGTCTTTGTCCAGACCTTCTGTTAGTTTTGACATATGTGGATGATTTATCTCTCTTTATCTCTTTGTCTCTCTTCCTAAATATCAGAATAGGAACCTGTTGTTCCTTCTCCAAGTATTTCATATTCTGACATTATTAAGTAATCTGAGGACATGGAGGAGGAGGAGGAAATAACAAATAAAGTTATGTATACAATAAAGTTGTATAACTTATTTAATAGAATATTTGGCCTCTCTCCTCTCTTATGAGGTGTTACAAAGGTCCTGTACCAGAGTTCTCATCAACTGGGAGGAGGGTAAATTCTGATTATCCTTTGCTAAAGCTTCAGAGTATTTTGTCCAGTTCAGATCATGGAGAATTCTGTTCCATCATAGCACTAACATCTTTATGGGATCTTCTGGTTCAAAATTGTTCAGAAACTCATGCATATTTTCCCTTTACACACAGGAAGTGCTCCAGGAGGACTCCCTGGCCCACAATACATTGGGTATCGCTCAGGAATCGAGTTTGATTTGCCTCCCTGCTGCCTCCAAGATCAACATCTTGAAGCAGCAGCAAATTTCATGTGCTTCTTGCTGATTACATAGTATACTTTACATAGGATTTCCATGGGACTTGGTCCTGTAGGCAGACCCAAGCATGTGTGGCCTTTTAGAACTCATAGGGTCAGACCCAAGGAAGCCTTCCCTAACCAGACCTCCAACTTGTGTTAACCTGAAGAACTAACCCCATGGTGTGAGGCTTTTGTGCTCTGCTTGGCTCCACCAAGAAGCCAGGAGAAGGAGATGCAGAAAACCCACTAAATTTGCTCTCTCAGACTTAGTGGCTCTTATAAGAATTCTTAGTATTTACTGTAATGGCTTTAGGTCAAAGAAGTGTGCCTAAATTCCATGCCAAAGTCCTAAATCTGTCTCCATCTCTGTCCTTTCCTGTCTCTCTTGATATATAAATGTGCGTGTGATATATCTATGTATGGTTGTGTCCCTTTCTTTGATTGCTGAGGATGATTTGTTTAACATTAAAAAAATGTTTATGTTGATTTCATCAGTTATTATGAGAATACTTTGATTTGACATCACTACATAATCTATTGCCCTCACTCTTTCTCTCTTAGTTCATGTTTGATGGTCATGATCCAGAGGGGGAAGAGATAACTGGAATCAAATGGATGATCTCCTTAACTGTTCGTTATAAACCCCAGAGAAATCAAAATGCCTTTCTAGAGTTGAGTTCACCTCCTTTGACATAGATATGTTTTCCCAGAAAACATTCATTGGTATTTTCTATTTCCTATTTCTGTTTTCTGAGACCAAGTCATGGTATAAAAGAAACTGGTGAGTTCAAAGTTCTTAATATCAGTTCATGTTTACAAAGACCCTTCTCCAGATATTAATTCAACATTTTTCTGTAAAATATAAGTTAAAAAATAATATTGCTGGCAGGTAAAAACATAATATCTTCTTAATGCTGAGTATGATTGAAGCTGTAGAATTATCCAAGTTATGTCACTGCCTTATTATCATCACAGACACTTATGGCATAACAAAAACTATTTCAAGGAAACTTAAGGAAGTGTGGCTAAGTATACAGACTATAAGCCAAATTGGTCAAGTAAAAATATGGTAAGTTAATAAATATGATTTAAAATATATATAAAGTTAATAACTTCACTTTACAAGGGTAGAGGATGAAGCCAACTCTTCAATAACATATAGGCTAAAGCATAATAGCATAAAATACCCAGAAGATAAAAGAAGAAAAATTATGACAAGTTTGACTTTCAACTAAAATTCAATGGTTTTGAAATTGTAAGAGGGCAGAAGTCATCAACACATGCTTGAGGAAGAGAATTTGAATATCATGTAGGTCAGTATTTGGTTAAGCAAAGTGGAAATGGAAGGCACCCAGCCTTTAACCTACCTAAGAAGGTCAAACTTTGCATTCAATTAGATCACCTTTTCCAGGTTATCAAAGTGTATTTGGATTCTTTCCCAATCCTTGGAAGGATACCTTAAAATATAAATATATGGAAATAATGTGCATATAGCTTCTTGCTGAAGTTCTGCATTTTTCTTGGGCACTGATATCTTCCTCAGGGAATTACAGCTCCTTTAATTACAAGTGCCTCAAATGTCCTCAGATTCTCTAGTCTTGAAAAGATAAAGATAATAAACTCACTCAAACTAAAAAATAAAGGTCTCTAAATAGTAAACCTTCTAAAGCAGAACAGATTCAAAGAAAATCTTAACCCCACGAATAAACTAGAAATTTGGAGTCAATTAAGACAGTAAGAAGATAACTTGGGTGAGAAGATCTTCTGAACCTGTTAGAAAACACACACAATTTCAAAGGTAATTATGTTCTACCCCCCACCATCTCCCCACCCTAAGTAAAAGACTCTATGGAGTCTTTGTTCTTAAGACTTTAGGACTAAGTCTGGGGAACAGAGCAGAGTAGAGGGTAAGAACCTGGCTTATAGCATTTGATACACTGGGTCAAATGCAGGGCGTACAACTAAATAACCAGATGTCCTTGGTTAATCGGCTCCCCTGGAACTCTGTCTGTTTCCTCAGAGGTAAACTGATACTGTAATATTATCTGCGTCTTGGAGGTGTTGTAAGGATAACATTTGGCAGATAAAGTTAAGTGTTTTTGTGTGGAGCCAGACACATACTAAGCACTCTACAGGAGTCAGCTGTTATTTTCATTAAGGTATTTAAATTGTTCACTGCTACATCTTTGAGACATTCCTGCTTGGTAGATTTTGCTTATGGTGAAGTTTCCACCATGTTACATGGTGAGAAAATACTGGCTGCCAGAGGTAGATCTAAAGAGTTGAGAGTAGCTTAAAGTATGAAAGTCAAATGTGTTAAACATCCAATCACACTTAGCTTCTACAATAAACATCCTATCAACTTAGAAATTACTCAGGGGACCCAAAAAAGGAGTTAATCTAGAAATAACTTCTTTTTTTTTTTTATTTTGGGAAATAAGTTTTAATAATAGAATTCTTCAGAGTTACAAAATCACTTTTCCTTTTTTATTATGATCTTTTATTCTACCTTTGAAATTTGCATATATTTATTAAGAAAAGACCACAACTCAGGATATAATTTAACAAGCAAAGTTATTGTGTAGGAAAAATGTGCAGAGAAATCAGTTATGGAAGATTCTCGATTTGGCACCACAGGTTGGGAAATAGCAAACATGAATCTATGAAGGCAATCTGTTTCAGTGTTTGTCAGGAAAATGAACTCTGGGCAGAAAATTAAGGCCAGGAGCTTTAGTGACAATTTGCTGCTGAGAGAAGAAAAACCATTGCAGGATAGATTAAAGGAAGAAATAATGATTCTATAGGACAGCACTTCCTACTCGGAAGGGATTTACTGAGAGCTATTTCCCTCAGGGTATCTGCTGTAGCATGCATTCTGAACAGAGCCATCCTTAACCAAACCCTGAATGTCGTAGGGCACCAGTAACTCTTGCCATTCCCCACAGTATGTTCGGCCTGCCACCGTTCTCTGACAAGACCATGCTCTCCAGCTGGAAGGGACCCATTCGCTCTGAATTAAGGACTGGGGCTGTGCTACCTAGGAAGTGTTGACCTTGTAACCAAAGGATAAAAATGAACACAGGTAGAGGAAAAACATGAATACAAAAAAAAAAAAAATAATTCCAATGGTGAGTATCAGTTCCCAGTTTGTTAAAAAACAAACAAACAACAACCACACAAAACCAAAACCTGCTGGTTTGAAAACTTCTGGGGATCCTCTAGGTGAAATATGAAACTGGCCTCCATGAAATGCATCCCCCCTCCAAGTGGAGGACAGGGAGAGAGCAAAGGAAGAAGCTGGCCAATCGAGGTTGGTGGGTGGCAGTTTTCATAAGCAAAGGGAGCTCACTTATTATACAGACTTACTTACATACTTATTATACAGACTTATTATACAGACTTGGCAGCAAGATGCCTGAATCCCCACACCCACTTTCTTACACATCAATAAAGAGTGGAGGGGGGGGCGCCTCGGTGGCTCAGCGGGTTAAAGCCTCTGCCTTCGGCTCAGGTCATGATCCCAGGGTCCTGATATCGAGCCCCGCATCGGGCTCTCTGCTCGATGGAGAGCCTGCTTCCTCCTCTCTCTCTGCCTACTGTGATCTCTGTCTGTCAAATAAATAAATAAAAATCTTTAAAATAAAAAATAAATAAATAAAAAAGAGTCCCTACCTGGGTTTAGTCATGTATACCATGCAGCTGTTCTCAACTCCACATCACTATCTCAAGGCCATTTCCTTGGAGCAGCCTCTGGGAGCAGGAAGTCAAGTGAAACCTATATTTCCAGGACAGGGGAGGAGTTGAAGAATTTCTGATTGGCTGGGTCCAGCTGACAGGTCTTTTTTTTCTTTTTTTTTTTTTTTAAGGATTTTATTTATTTATTTGACAGACAGAGATCAGAAGTAAGCAGAGAGGCAGGCAGAGAGAGAGGAGGAAGCAGGCTCCCTGCTGAGCAGAGAGCGTGATTCGGGGCTCAATCCCAGGACCCTGGGATCATGACCTGAGCCGAAGGCAGAGGCTTTAACCCACTGAGCCACCCAGGCGCCCTGACAGGTCTTTTTGATGACCTCTACACTAACACAAAAAGGAGGACGAAGAGAAGTGTTATTTTGGTATTCCTTCTATCCTATTGTTTAATTTCTTCTGATTATAATTATCAGTGTATATCAGAGATATTGCAACTGTTGGATTTTCTTTAACAACATGATTTTGGGGAAGGTGAATTATCTCAACTACAACAATGGAATCCGCATCAGAAACAACAGTCCTGGCTAAGGGGAAGAGAGTGGCTACTTCTTGTAACAACCAGTGAGTTTAATATCACAGCTCTCAGCTTGTGTGGTCTGTGCTTTGTTTTGTGTAAGGATGAATGATGAAAGGATGAGAATAAGTAAGAACAACTCTATCCCTATTATAAGAAAAAGACTTGCCTCTTGAAAAAAAAGGAATATGTTCAGACAATGAACATGCTCTGAGATGTTTAGGTTTCTAACCTAAAAAGACACTTTTGTTCATGAAATTCCTGAAGGCAGCTTTGTTTTGCTGCAATGGGTCTAAAACTCTTTTGTTCTAGTACCCTTTTTTAATCATTGAAAACACTGCTTTTGTCACACGATTTTTACCCACAGCAGGGCAGCCTCTACTCTGATCTTTTCCACTTCTTTGTATATTTTCAAAGCTTAAAAATGCAGGAAAGAACTTGGAGCAATTTGATAGAAATTTCAGTGGATTATCATATTTTATTCAACTCTTCCCATTTCACTTAACAGCAATGACTATAAGATCTTTGTAGTCTAGGTTACTTGGAGGATGCTACTTTCTTTCCTCCCTCTCCCTTCTTTCTATCCAAATTCATTGTTCAACAGATATTTATTGAAAGCCAGGGATGCGCTAGTTGTTGATAATGCAAAGTTGAATATAAAAATGATTTTGGCTATGAAAAAATTCCATATGCTCTTGAAGAAGACAAGTAGATCATGCAACATTAGGGGTAAGAATAAGGTATTGGGGGAATAGAGTAGAGATGATGAGCAGATAGCCCAGTGAGGAGGTTAGGAAGGAATTTTTGGAGGAACTATGTAAAATTTAATTCTTAAAACTTGCATAAGAGGTAGGCAGGTAGCTAAGATGTGCATGGGGACATTTGAGATACTAGCAACAATAGGGGTAT
This sequence comes from Lutra lutra, assembly GCF_902655055.1. Classification (NCBI taxonomy): domain Eukaryota; kingdom Metazoa; phylum Chordata; class Mammalia; order Carnivora; family Mustelidae; genus Lutra; species Lutra lutra. Next base: position 125,149,131 of record NC_062284.1, read on the forward strand.
ATACCTAGTTACCTGAGAAACTGCAAACAATGTAATATCATTAGACTGCAAAATTCTATCTAGGGAAAGACAGTGTGTGACTATAGAGATAGGAAGGGCCAGCTCAGAGTCAGGCATACTCACTATGTTAAGGCTCTTGAATTTTACCCTATGTGATATGGAGTGTCAGGGCAATATTTTAAAAGTGCCTTAATATCAAGGCACCTGGGTGGCTCAGTCATTTGAGTGGCTGACTCTTGATTTCAGTTCAGGTCATGATCTCAGGGCACTGAGATTGAGCCGTGCATAGGGCCCCATGATGAGCATAGAGTCTGCTGGAGATTGTCTTTCCTTCTCCCTCTGCCCCTCCCCTGCTCATTCTCTCTCTCTCCCTAATAAATAAATAAAATCTCTTTAAAAAGTTTTTTCAAAAGTGTCTCAATATCCAAAAGTATGTCTTCTTATTAGCCTCACATATTAATCCTTTTTCATTAAGAGAATACAATTCTATGAATTTGAGAAGACTTTCTATTAATATTTTCCAAACTGATAAAGTAGGCGAGTAGTTTCCCTGTGATATTACTAAATGGGTACTGGCAGCCCCTAAGGGATAGGCACCTTCTAGGATGGACCCCTCCCTACTGATATCCATGCCTTTGTGTAATTCCTTCCCCTGGAGTATGCACTGAACTGAGTATCTTTCTCCTAACCAAAATAATATGGCGAAAGTGATGAGATAACACTTCCAAGAATAGATTATAAAGGACTGTGACTTCTTCATTGCTGTTATTCTTTCAATTACCTTCTCATTTACCGGTTCTGTTGAAACCAAAATTCATGTTGTGAGCTTTCCTACTGAGAGACCTATATGGCAAGGAACAGAGAGTAGCCCATGGCTAACAGCCAGCAAAGAACTAAGGCTCTCAGTCCAAAAACCCTGGGAGTAAGTTGGGAAGTAGTTCTACTCCCGTTGACCCTTGAGATAATGGCATCTCTGCTTAACATCCTGATGGAAGACTTGTTAGAGATCCAGAGTCAGAAAACCCAGCTTAGCCACATCAGAGTCTAGCCCCAGATGCGATGAGATAATAAGTGTATATTGCTTGAAGCTACTCCATTTTGGAGTAATTTTTTATGTATCAATAGATACATAAAATATGTATATATTTATATACATAAACATATACATATGTATGTATTTATTTACATATATTATGTATATAATATATGTATATTATGTATATGTATATATGTATACATAATGTATACATATATACATTATGTGTATATATATATATTTACATATACATATGTGTATATGTAAATAGATAACAAATACACATAACAGCAAAAAAACACGTTCCTCTCTCAGCTGACAGTGTTCAAAGGTCTACCAAAATTGCTTTATTCTCTTGGGTTGTATGTCATTTATCCATGCTAAGATTGAGAAATGAAGACATAAGAAGCAAACAAAATGGGAAGGAATCAAGAGCACCCTCGTCTGTAACATTTTCTTGGACTCCCAGTGGTTGTTTATCTGTGAAAGACCCAAACTTCTTCACCATTGGAAGAAAGGATCAGTGTGGCTCTCAGCGACCTGTCCTCTGACTGAGCACGACACAAAGGCAGCCTTTTTCGGGAGCATATTACCAAGAGGTACCAGTCTTTCCATGTGAATTAATGATTAAATGCCACAGTCTTGTTTTATATATGCCTTGCTATAAATGAGGCCATATTTGACGGAGGTAGAGGAAAGGAGCCAGAAAGAAGATGGAGATGACATTTCTATCTACATATTTAGCAGGGCCATCTTAGACTGTCTTCTTTGCAACTTTTCTACTTAAACGTACCTACCGATTCCTGTGGGTGCTTATTCACTTGTCTTTTGTTTGCATTTGTACATTTGTTGAATATCTAAGAGCTGCTAGGAGTGCCTGGGTGGCTCAGTCAGTTAAGTGTCAGATGCTTGTTTTCACCTAAAGTCATGATCTCAGGGTTGTGAGATCAAGCCCCTGATCGGGGTCCAGGCTCAGTGTGGAGTCTGCTTGAGATTCTCTCCCCTCCCTCTCTGTCCCTCTCCTCTTCTGCCCCTGTTGACTCTCGCTCTTTCTCTCTTTAAAACAAACAAACAAACAAATAAATAAAATCCTTAAAAAAATAGCTAGTATATGAAAATACTTGCTGTTCCAGATACTATGCCAAGTGCATTTCATACATTAATTTGTCTTAATCATTAGGATCCTTGAGATCCGGTTGATTTTCAGAGATTCTGAGTTAGTTGGTTTTGTGCAGAACCAGAATATCTATATTTCTAACAATATCCCTAGGTGATTCTGATGCCCATTTAATTTCGAAGACTGCTATACTACACAGTAAGTTTAAAATACTGATATGAAACATGCCTTTTTAGAGGCAAATAGGATTAGTTCAGATGTTTATTTAATACCATTTAGTGAACATTTGTAAAAAGTGCTAAGGTAGGAGTGTACTGATTTAGTACCAGAGTGTCCAACTAAACAGGCAAAGGGTTGGTTATGGTTGTTGTTGACTGGTGGAAGAAGAGATAGTGACAAAGGAAATCAGAGGCAGCCTACTGGATCCAAGTAGCTACTCTTCAGGGAGAGAAAAAGAATAAACTAAATATTAAAAGCTTATGAAAAATAATTTGCTACTTTTCAAATATCACATTTCCTCCCTTCAAGAAATTCTACTTTTCCCCTTTATTTTTTGTTTTTAGCACTGGTCAATGATTCCATTTAACTTCACAAATATTTACCAAGAAGTTAGTTAGGGCAACTAATGGTCTTGGTTACTCAGGAAAAATTGTGGAAAAACATCCCTGGCTTTCAGCCACTTCTGGTCTAACAGGAAGAAGGTAAGACAAACAGGTAAGTATTACAATATGGGAGAATACCAGAAAGGAGCTAAAAGTTCAGAGCATGTAGCTCTATCAGAGGAAAACCAAATCAGAAACAATGCTCACCTTCCCAAATTGTCCTTAGAATACTTAAATTCTACACTCATTCAAACAAATTTCTTCTTCCCCATCTTTACCGTCCCAAACTGTTTCCTTTGGGTTGGTGCCGAGTGCTAAAAAAATCCCATATAACCTTCTGTAACTGACTTCTTGTGCAGACAAGAGTAAGAAAAGTCAAGTAAAAAAATGCATATGTTGTTCTGTCAGCACCAAAACAAGACTGGAGGGTTATCAGGACATTTAAATTTCTCTCTCAGATGACTGAGAGAGTGCAACCAGCTGCACTCAAATTGCATTGAAAATAGATACTTTGCAAATTCTCATCTAAATGAAAGTTTAAATTACCAAAAGCAGTCTGACCGGTTATCTTTGACTAAAGTGGTTTACAATTTGCATATAAACTTCATTTCTTTTTCTAATTATGCTGAATAAAATGCATTCATTTTCTCTGTGATTATAGGCCAGGCCTGCCAAACACCTGTGACTGCCACAAATCCTAATTTGATATTTATTTACTTCAAAGCAATCTTATTATCTAAATGATTCAAAGCATCAAAAGCCTTAATTATTGATAGTCAGTTTGATAGGGTTAGCTTCCGTGTCCTTGGGTGAGGGTTTGAGATTGGCTCTTTCCTTTTCAAGCATTACTTGGCTGCAAGAGGCCATATGATTCTGCTATTAAGGGTATTGGAAATCACATTCTTATTTAATTGGAACTAGATTTAGACAGTATCAAAGAGCCAAGCTTTACAGCTGCAGTCTGTAGGCTTCCAGGTAAAATGTTTTAAATCCTTATTTATACTTAGTCTTCAAAATAAGCATTGTATATTATATATATTTCCCAACCCTTTGGAGAAAAAGAACAACTTTCCTTTTCTGTGAAATTTTAGGACCAGCCCAGGAACTGTTGGAAAAACAGGATAATGTAAATACTATTCCAGGGGCAAAAAGAAGGCATCTGACAAGGAAGCCATTGGACAAGGGGTTTGAGGATGGCTGGGTATTGTGTCCAGGCAACATTGTTTCTATGTTTGCAATTTACAGAAATGGAGAAGATGAGCAGACTAGTTAAATACAAACCTTTGCAAAATTTTACAACTTGCCAATAGGTCCTGTAGGATCAATGCCACACAGCTAGCTCATCATTTCCTAAATAACATTTCATTAGAGCACTGGGTGTGGTGCATAAACAGTGAATTTTGGAAAACTGAAAAAAAAATTAAATTAAAAAAGAAAGAAATTAGTTGAGCTACTTGAAGCTTCGAGTGGAGTTTTAAGACATTTACCAGAATTTCCTAAAATGTGGACACTCGAGAGTCCTTGAGACCCTTTCAGGGATTCCATGATGTCAAAACTATTTCCATATTACTACTAAAAAGTCATTTGCCTTGAAGTACCTGCGTGGCTCAGCTGGTTAAGCATCTGAATCTTGCTATCAGCCCAGGTCTGGATCTCAGAGTCTTGAGTTCAAGCTCCACAGGGGAACCTTCTTAAAAATAAATAAATAAAAAAATTTTAAATATTAAGCATTTACTTTTTCACTATCATTCTCTTAAAACCGTATGGTGGAGTATTCCAGAGGCTACACATTACATGTGATATTGCAACAGAGTGATTACAGAAGCCAGTAGGAGAATCCAGCTGTTTTCCATTAAGCCAAGTGTTAGAGATTCACAAAAATGTAAAAATAATACCACTCTTCCCACAAATTAGTTTTCTTATAGATATTGTAGATATCTTTATAAAAATACGGTATTTATATTACCATGTAATAAGTTTATTACTTCTTTAAAAAAGAGATTAATTTTTTAAAATATCATATTTTAATATGGCAAATGTTAATAAACATAATTCATATAAATGAAAGCTTTTGAGTGGTTAATACTTGAGTAGTTTTTGAGAGTGTTTAAGAGCCTCTGATTTGTGTAAAAGAATAAACTATACATCTTCTTAAGACATTCATCACTTCGTGACTTTTCATCACTCACATGTTCTTTGACCAAACTCTTAGTTAAGGCCTTCTGTTTGCTGTGCTTTGTACAGCTCCAGTAATAAACAATAAGGATATAGCTTTCAGAGAGCACACAATCTGGTGTTAGAACTCTACTTGCAAAAAGATAATGAAACTGATATGCTGCCCAGTTGCTGTGGCAACAGAGATGATTAATACGACAAGCTCAGGTTGGAGGAGTCAGGCAGAGCTTGATGGACAATGTCTGGCTTACAGTATTTTACCAACATTAAGCCTCTGTTCCTTCCTTTCTTCCTATCATCCACTCCTCCCCACTTCCCAACCCACTTGGTGCTGGATCTCCTAACAAAGACTGTGGATGCCTCATGTATGACTCCATCCATTAGCCTTGCAAGTACTTCCAGCATTTCTTCCTGAAAAGCAAATTTTTAATGAAGGAAAGGCATAGGCATGGGGGACACTGGGTGGGGCGAGATGGGGAAGACTTACACATCCTGTTGTAGATAAAAGCAGCATCGGCTTGGCTGCCAGTAAATCAATCGAAATGGCTATGGGCTTCAGTCATATTGGAAAAGAAAGGGAGAGGAAAAAAGATGATAATGCTCTTAGGATTTGCAATGGTTGTCAGGCAGATGGGCTGTGGGTTCTACCTATAGCCACTGCCAGATCAATGAAATGCCTTATTTATGCTTGCTCTAAGCTATCACTTGTCAGGGGTGATCGCTTGTAGTGTGCCTCAGAACAGAGGTAACATGAACACAATGTGACACTCAATTAACCACATGTGTCAATCAGGAGAAGCCCAATGGATTCCACTTTGTCAGCAGGCCCACTCCCTGTGTGTGCGTGGGAGACAGAGCCCTTTCATTACTGGCACTTCCTGGAGGCTTCCTGTTTCTAGGCATCGTCCAGATCAATTCTGTAGACCTGAACTAATGTTTCAGTACAGAAATCTAAAAGGTGAACCACAGGATTGCATTTATCTTCTCTGCTTGTTATGTGGCTCAGGCCATAATTCAGTGCTAACAGAGGTTCACAAAATAATTCCTCCTTTGCTCTTCTGCCTTAAACTCAGATTTCTCACCCTTCTAACCGAGGGTAATAATGGCATTCATTAGTTGAAGGTGATGCTTTTTCGCGGGCTTAGTTTAGCTCCTAGCCCCCAGCTCCTACTCCTTTTCCTCCGGCCGAGACTGGGACATTACTGCATTGCGTAGACTCAGCCTGGTGAAATGCGATATTTTTAACTTTTTTCTCTGGGGCCATTTCCTTAAACCCCTAGATTCTAAGAGCTGGAAGGAGACCCCAACTGCCATCTTGGTCTCTGTATTTGTTCAAAACAATTATTTTGTTAAACGAACAAATGAATCTTAACCATGTTTTACAAAACAGAAGTAAAAAAATAAGGACTTTTAATCTCCAGAGACAAAACTTCCATTACATTTAGGGAAAAAAAAAAAAATTGTTGGGTGTTGTAATGCAGTTTTAATCCCTTTATACCATGTTTTCCACTTACAGGGATATATCTATGTATAGGTAGATATAGATATATGGACATATGTTCACTTTTCTATGCTGATAACTTCCTCCTTCATCCCTGATTTCCTGATTTACTTCCAGAAATAAAACTGAAGGGGGTGGTCTGCCTTTACATGTATACAAGTAAATTATAATTCAAGATTATAAGAATTAACATACATTAGTAAAAGGCAATACATTTTATAATGATAAGGAGAAACATGTCTCTCACTAAATGTTAAAGCAGAAGACACCACAGCATGCAGCAGCTGGGAAGCACTTCTATGCAGAAGGCAGTCTGCGGTAGCAAAACCAAGAACAAAGGATCTAAGACCATTTCTATTTGAACGCTGACTCTGCCATGTACGAGGTGTGTGACTCTGCCATGTACGAGGTGTGTGACTGCCATGTACGAGGTGTGTGGACTTAGGCAAGGTATTTAGATTCTCTGTGCCTCAATTTTATCTTGATAAAATGGAGATAATGGCATTACCTACCTTGGGGGTTGTTGTGATTAGTATATGAGTGATTGCATTTAAAACACTTATAACAGTGGGAGAACCATTCTAAGTGATATATGTTTTCATTCTCCTTATTACTTTATCCTTTTTGAAATAACCCTGTCATCCAAGGGCTGCTAGCCTCCGGTATCTTATTAACTCTAATTTTATTGCTAAACATTTTTCAACATATTGTCTCTTGATTTGGGGTCGAAGGACTTGTCTTTGCAAACCCCGTCCATTGGTCCCAGCTTTGTGTTATTGGAGTATGCAGTACAAATACATATCTTCTTCTACATGGTAGGCTTTCAGCCATTTGACTTTAATGATCATGTCACCACTTAGACTTCACTGGTCTGAATTAGTCATAGGCACATTTGGCTTTGAGCTCAGGATCTGGAACAGGTTTTCCAAGATTATATCAGAGCTCAGCAACCTTTAGACGTGGAATGTAGGCACTTGTTTTTTATTTAAGCTTGTGTCTTCCTTGGTCTCTTGATCTATAAAATGGGATAATATAACCTAGACTTTATCTTGACAATTCACTGTGGTAATCCATGAAAAAATGCATATTACACTCCTTGAAGAGGTAGAATGTCACTCCCCACTACTTACACATAAGCAACACAAAGTAACTTCTTTCCAAAGACTGCAATATAAGAAGGGGGAAAATAAATAAATTTACAGTGGAGAAAAAAACTAATAAACACTACCTCAGCCATGTAATCAAGGTTAACATCAACAGTGATAAATAATGTTGGTAGTGTTTCCTTGATGTGATGCGATGAGTATGGCACTTTACTTCTGTGGTCTTCCTCCCCAGAACCCATACCCCCAATCTATTTGTGAGAAAAACATCAGATTAATCCCAATGAAGGGTAATTCTACAAAACACCTGACCAGTACTCCTCAAAATCATCGAAGGCAGCAAAATTAAGGCAAGTCCAAAAGACTGACACAGAAGCTTAAGAAGACATGATGAACAAGTGCAATATGGTACATTAATGGGACATTGATGGGATCTTGAGACCAAAAAAAAAAAAGGGATTATTAGGTAAAAACTAAAAAAATGAAAATGAAGTATGGACTTTAGTTAATAATAAATATATTGATATTGGTTCATTGTGAGAAATGTATCAAATTAATATATGACCCAAATGGTAGAGGAAACTAGATGCAAGGCATAAGAAAATTCTTTGCACTTTCTTTGCAACTTTTCTATAAATCTAACATGATTCTAAAGTTAAAAGGTGAAAAAATGGTATACAAGTGTCTAAGCATAGCAAAAACCCAATACATGCTATTATTTATTATATTTTTATTAGACCTGTTCTCATGTGACATGGATTTCACTTGAGATATACCAAGATTTGAGAAGAATTGTGTATGTGGACAAGAGGAAGGGACATGTTTGTGAGAGGGAGGCTTATTCACAGTCATTGATCAGGATTTCAGGTCTTTGCATTCATTTTGATCCCAAAGAGAATTCTTAATTTGGTACTCTACTCCTCTAGCAAATGCTACTGCTTAATAATTTTTTTTCTCTGGGAGATCCCTTGACTGTCCTCTAAGTATTCTGAATCAAAATCTGAAACTCCAAATTAACAGTAGGATGATAAATGTTATATTAATGTGTTAGTGTGAATTTTGGTTCAATGTTGTGTCTAAACTAAAGGAGTACAATTGACCTTAGAGGTATGGTTTGAAATGACAAGCATGTGCTTGCCATCATCAAATACTTGGCTGCTGGTAATAAACACCAGGTTTATAAGCAGCTTCATAAAGTAGAGGTCTCCATGGCTCTCCTAAAGTAGCCTGTGCTCAAAAGACATTTATACCACCTGCTGCTACTGCCCTTCCATCTTCTGCAGCTCTCCCCTAAACCTGTTGTACCTCCTAGGACCTGACAAGACAGATCTAGGTCTTCACAGTCCACAGATGTCAAAAAATTTCCACATCCTTTTCTCTGCCACGTGAACACTGATCCCTAGCCTGGAATGATCGGAAGCATATCCCTGTACTTTCACTTTTGGAACAATTTAGTTTTCAATCAATAAAGGCAAACATTATAGAGACAAAATTATTTCTTGAAAACCTGTACATTTGGTGACTTTTGTCTAGTTATTCTCAGTATTTGTGGTTTTTCCTTTGATATTTTATTTTCTCTCTTGAAATTTGGTAATGTTACTACACTACAAAGCAAAGAGAACTATGATATCTTTTCCATTTTACATAAATGGATCCGTGTTCTTTTGACAGTTTTCTGGCCGATGCTGACAGTGTATTTCCCATCTGAGCAGGTGAGGATGCATAATTCTCCATGAACCCCACTTTACAGTGGTAGGCTGTCAGTTCATTTTACACTGTATTCTAGTATTTTAACTAAGGTACATGAACCAGAGCATAGCCATGGAGGGGCAGTGGCCCAGATTACAGGGTAAGCAATTACCTTAATTGATCTTATTTCCTCAGTTACATTAATATATTACCAATTATACATTGTATCTTTTTTCCCAATAGAATGTCTCCAGCTTATGTCTCACATATCCCAGAATAACCACTGGCAAGTCCAGTCACACCTGTGTTTGTGAAATCAAACTATATTCCATGGATGACAAGATACCTGACAGCATTTCCCCAAGGGTTTTGAATCCATGGAAATTGGTACAGAAGAAATACTTAATGTTATAAATACTCATATTTATTTTTCCTAAAGACTGTTTGATGTTAATGATGGCTCCAGTAAAAAAGAAAAGAGTGAATAAATGTGTGATGAGAAAGGGTATATTCCCATTAACTTTCCCAGATTTGTTACTGAAAACAGAAAGAGTTCTACATTTTCAGAGCACTTTATCTGCACCTGACCTGTGAGATTGATTTTTTTCACCTTTAAGTTATGATAAATGAAGAACGGTAGTCCTTAGGACAGTATAAAGCCCCTTGATATTCTGCCATTCTTCCCTATCTTTCCCCTAGTGCCTCTCATTTGGTCACTTGACACCTATTTTCTATGTGTTGGGGATACAATCATGGGCACGATGTGGTAGCTACTCTTAAGGAGTATATATTTTTAAGCAGAATCCATTTTGAACATGTTGTTAAAAGGCAAAGCTACTGGTTCTTAAATAGCTCCTTGAAGACAGTGGCATCAAATCTGTGACCGAAAGGACCAGAAGGAGGTGCCAGGCTGTGGGAAGGATGAAGGGTAGAAAGCATTTCAGCGAGAGGAAATAGCAGCCACTCAGTGCCTTTGTGGAAAACAAAGTATATGTTTGAGGAATGAAATTTTGAACCAAGGGTAAGAACAGTAGAAAGCATTTCTGTCCTTCTGTTACAAGATAGAACTGCTGGAGAGGGCTGGAAAAGGCTAGGTGGATGATGTTTAATGGCAGGTAATGGCTTTGCAGGAGAGCATCAACTGTACATGAAAAACTGCCCACTGGAAACTCAAGGTTATCTTTAAAAAGAATCATGACTGTTCTCACCCAAATGTAACACTTTTATTGGCTCCAGGAGGAAACTTTTGCTCAAAAACATTTCCTCAGAAATTCCAACATTAGAGATTTATGCCTGTGTCTTAAGAAGCTCAATTTTTTAAATGTCAGTACTACTTGAGGTTAAGCAGAGCCATAATTCATCCATGGTTTGGTGTGGAGTCCTGTGATACAGATGCTTTTTGTCTCTTTATGGATTAATCATACCAATTATGACTGGAAAATGGGAACTTCCATGGGAGGGTAAATGGAAAGGTCACTCTTCCTCTATGAATTATCAGAGAAGGGATCTGTGCAAAGAGCAGGCCACTTCGAGAGGTTGCAGAGGGACCCCTGGTGAAGAGAGGGAGCTGTATGGAGTAATACATGTGAACTCCATCCTTTCACTCAATCTCTAGCAATGTACCAATAATTCAGTTTTCTTTTGTCTCCATTTCCATTTTTTTTAAAGATTTAATTTATTTATTTGACAGAGAGAGATCACAAGTAGACAGAGAGGCAGGCAGAGAGAGGGAGAGAGGGAAGCAGGCTCCCTGCTGAGCAGAGAGCCCGATGCGGGACTCCATCCCAGGACCCTGAGATCATGACCTGAGCCGAAGGCAGCGGCTTAACCCACTGAGCCACCCAGGCGCCCCTGAAAATTTTTTTATTACAAATAGATACTGAATTTTGTCAAGTAGTTTCTATCTATTGAGAAGATCAACTATTTTTTCTCCTTTATAGAATCATGTACGCTAATGATTAGTGAATTTCTGAGAAAATTCCACTTGATTTTAATGCATTATATTTTTATACTGTTGAATTCAGTTTACTAACACAGTATTAAACAACCGTATATCTATTTTTATTTGTGTCCCTCCTGGTACACAAAGAGCTTATTATATTCAGCGTTTCCAGGGGACTCCTCTGAAGATTGCTAGAGTCCCTTTTCTATGCAGCTCTCTTCTCTCTGATATCCTGTAAGGTTCATCCCTTTTTCTGCTGCATCCTTGAATTAAAATCTCGGTTTCCTCTGCCAGGCAAGACCCTGCTTTCTTTTTGGGCTCCATTGTCTCCATTTAGAAATTGAATCCCTGGGGCGCCTGGGTGGCCCAGTGGGTTAAAGCCTCTGCCTTTGGCTCAGGTCATGATCCCAGGGTCCTGGGATCGAGCCCCACATCAGGCTCTCTGCTCGGCGGGGAGCCTGCCTCCCCCTCTCTCTCTGCCTGCCTCTCTGCCTACTTGTGATCTCTGTCTATCAAATAAATAGATAAAATCTTTAAAAACAAAAAAAAAGAAAGAAAGAAATTGAATCCCAGGGTGAATATGGAGCTCATCTTATGTGTTTCTCTTCTTTTAAGAATCACAGCCCTGCACATGGTAAATGGTTGCTGCCTCTATCTGTGCAGCTCTATAGTAGCTTGAAGTGGGAGGTTAACTTGGGTAAACATTACTGAATCTTGGCCAAGCTAGCAATCTCTTATAAACATTTAAGAGCTGACAGGAAAATCCCTCCATTCCAAAAAGAAAGTTCATTTTAAAAACATCTTTTGAAATTCCTTGATTATGTCTTTATTCATTTCCATCAAGTTAACATATTAGAAGATATTTCTTTAGTTTATATGTGCTTATAATTTTATGCAGACCTACATGCCGTATCTCTACGAAACTCTAGTTTTTGTTTGTTTATTTGTATTATTCTCAGTACACGATAAAGATAAAAAGTAACAGATTTTCATGCACAGAGAACATAATTTCATGCTTTTCTTGCTTACCCAAGAATTCCACTGTACTACTATGACATTATAGAGTGAACTGGGAAAAACATATTCATTTTTACTAGAAATTTGTATTAATCTTACTCTCCAAACATTTATTTTTCAACAGTATATATTGCTCCAGTGCCAAAACATGTATGTAAAAATTAGAGTGACTAGGACTTGCTTTCTCTTCCATATACTACATACACGGTAAGTTGAAATGGTGCCAGTAGCTAAGCAGGGAACGGCTAAAGCAGTTAAAGCTAGAACAAAAGAGCTCAACAGAGGAAGGTGCATAGGTCATATCAGATGAGCGAGTTATTTCACAAGTGGTCATATTTAAATTTTTGTTTTCTCATTCTCATCTTGCTTTTAGAGGTAAACACTAGAATGAGTCAGAAGTGATTTTGTTGTTGTTGTAAATTATTTTGGTGTTGAAATCCTAGCTACACAGACATGTATATCCCAAAGGTGCTATATTATTACTGTGAAGTTAACTTAAAATAAAATAAAGTATCTCTATCAAATACTAACAGAAAAATACGAAGCCTCCCTGTTATAAACACAATACTTATATAGTTGAACCTTGTGGATTACCTAACCTTTGCTGTTTAGGAAGATTTTTTATTCAGAATGCCAGTGTAATTTATAAGCATATGCTTGCAAAAACAGATGCTAATGTAAAATATTTAGAACATTAAAATTAAATATTTCATGCCCCGACATAGGAATAAGCATTTGTATGTCAATATTTACATTATTTGTAGTTAAATGTATGTTTTCCCATATGTTCAAAAAGAAAAAATTGCAAGCATCAATTTCTCCTCTCACAGGTTTATAACATAGCAGGTTGCTGCTTAAATAATGAAAGTGGTCTTTCTAAAAGTCTTTTTAGTTTAATTTCTGTGAAAACACCACACCTGTGAATACAAAAATACAAAAAGTGGATAGAAAAGTGTCAACACTGTTCATAGAACTGATACCATCACTCATATTTTCTCTTTGTTTGAAAATTGTAAATAAGACCAGACCAGTAAAACGAGGCCTGAACTTGACTTCCGATAGGTATCTAAAAACAACTATTAGTAACGTTTTAATTTTTTTCTGATTTCCAGTTTTGTGTATTTGTAGATGGGTGTTTATATGTACGTAAATTTACATGGTCTGTTATCTTATTATTTGTTGGGGTCTCTGAGGGGTCCGAGAGGACCTAATAAATAGCATTCTTTTAAAAAATCCAAATGTACACATTAGGCAATAAAATAAAGAAGCATGAAATGCAGACCAAATTTCAGTGTTATTTCTGAAATTTGGTCAGCATTTAAATCTAAGATGGTAGATACAGCTTAGTATGAGAACAAAATACACACAGTATATAAAGACCGGATATAAGCAGACATACACTGGATTAGGCAGTGTGGCCACAGGTGAAGCTCACCACAGTTGGACTTAAGACACGAAGGAACAAAGGAGAACTCCTGAACCTAACAAGTAGCTTGTTTCTAAAAGGAGTAAGGGAATTGCTGTGTCAAATTTTGTTTTTCCAAATCTACTCTTCCCCATGTTAATGATCAGATAAGTGACTGTACCTTCCCTGAACAAGCATAAGTAGGGGGGAAAAGTCCAGGAATGTTACACTATTGAGCTTTGTTGGTATGGACAGAACTATTAGGAATGGAGAATAGACATTCTCCTACAACACTCTACACATTTTTATATATATTTGCTTGTCTTGCATTTTTATTTGAATAGAGACCTTAAAGAGAAGGTGTGGAATAGCTTTGGATGTAATAGAGAACTAGCTTGGCAGTGATCTTCATCGGTAAGAGGATCTTCAATTCATTCCATCATAAGTGAAGGTATGGCCAAGTGAAGGACAGGGTAAGGTTTGCATATAATTTACTAGTTGTTGGGACATAGACAAGTTCCCCAAACTTGTTGAGTGTCTCCTTCAATTATGAAATAACAATAAGACCAAAATCTCACTGAGTTGAAAGATAAAACACATGAAACATAATAGATACTTAGTAAGATTTTTAGTTCCTTAGTATTATAAACAAATTCTGTTTTTCAAGTTGAGTTCAAGTTATTACGGACTCCTTGAGGCATTAATGCAAATTTCAAAATACTTAACAAAATATTCATATCATAAGTAGTGGTAGCAAATTAAAACACAGATTGTTTTCTAATCATATAGATATTATGGTATGAAAGAATCATATGATTCATCAAGTAAATACAAATATTTATAGTATTTATTTAAATTTTTTTTTAACGTAGGTAGGCTATTTTATTAACCTGATTAAATTTAACTGGTAGTGTTAATTTTTTTAAGATATTATTTATTTATTTGACAGGCAGAGATCACAAGTAGGCAGAGAGGCAGGCAGAAAGAGAGGGGGGAAGCAGGCTCCCCACTGAGCAGAGAGCCCCATGCAGAGCTCCATCCCAGGACCCTGAGATCATGACCTGAGCCGAAGGCAGAAGGCTTTAACCCACTGAGCCACCCAGGCACCCCGGTAGTTTTAATGTTTTGATGGAATATCTTTTTTGAGTGTGGAGCTAAAAATCTTTTAGATTAGTTGACCAACAACCATTTTTGATGTGTAGCCTCAGGATTAGCTCTGGAGAATGTGTTGTAGGTTTCACCCTCAATTTATGAAATGGGTCTTGATCCATGTAACTTCCCCTGGTGTTTTGGACTTCTGGATATATGAGTTAATGAAAGCATGCAAGTAGCAGACATGCAGGAACATCTATTCAAATACAGTTAATTAAGGTAGCACTTAGTTCTTGTTCAGTAGAGTGAAATATTGTCAATCCCTAAGCATACAAGTTGACATAAATACGACTCATTATAGAATGTTTGGTAATTTGGAATGGTGTATGTTTATTTCATATTTTTCTGAACAACCAGGGAAATGTTAATGGGCCAAATTATTTCCTTAGAGTATTGTTAATATATTAAACAAGACTTCTTTGATTTTCATTCATTCATTCATTGAACATTTTGTTCAAAAAATGTATATTGATCACCTCTTAGGTACCACACCATTCAACACTGACTGTTCTTTAGGCAGTAGAAACACAAAGATGATTATCTTACTCTCCTCAACTATGAAGAACTCATAATCTTCTGGGGTTTTTATAAGGAATTTCCCCTTTTTTGGAGAAAAAGGGACTCATGTATTTATTTGATTTTATTTTATGAATCATACCTTACATAATTTAATATCTCCTGACACATTTCCATTCAGATGATGCATTTACTCTAACCAACACAACCCAGTATTTGCATCTTTGACAGCAAAGGAGAGACTGACTAATGGAATTGATGCTTGGTTTGAATAATGTAGGATGTTGTGACAATGACAGTAGCAACGAATCTTAAATAATAGGTCCTACCTGATGCAATTTAAAAATATGCACACTATTGTCTTAGCTGCAAATATGTTAGATTTCATTGCTGTTTCTGCAATGCAGCTAAGTGTAATCCATCTCAATGACAGTTGACAAGAGAAACTAATTTCTCTTAAAAGCACTTCCCAATTACTTTTTTTTTTTTTTTTTTTTTTTGCTAAACACTAAGCAGTGTGAGACATTTGAGCACAAACTCTTTCCTCTGTCTTTTCTCTATGTAGAGGAAGGAAATTGAGGAATATGGCAAGTATTAGGTGTTATTTCCTTCTCTGGTTACAAACAATGAATTCCTATAGTAAATGGCCTGTGGACACTTAATTGTATCAAACTTTTGGGTAGATATGATGTACATTGTTAATGAAAATGATTTAGAGGAAACAGATTTATATACCAACTTCATTTCCAGTTAAAACAAATATATCTTAGAAGGAAAAAAGGAAGAAGGGGAGAGAAGACAAAAGGAAGGGAGGGAGAAGAGAAAAAAAAAATTCTACTTTTCTACCCTGAAAGCAAAATCTCAGAACAAAGTAGGAAAATCTTGGTTACTCATATATATATTCACAAAAGCTATGTCTAAAAATTTTAAACAAATAAAACAGCTAAGTTTTGTAGAATGCAGCATTAGAAAGGTGTGAAATATTAGTATATATACCCTTTTCTTAAATGATAATAATGAGAGTTACCCATGAGGATAAAATATGCTTCATCTCAAGTGTCATTGCTTGAAATTTAAATATTGAGAGAATGAATGTTCCCAGAAAATTAATAGTCTTAAATATTACTCAATAGACTGCATATATCATTTCAATACCATTTCATTTTGTATCTTCATCCCAATTTATATCAATCTTTCCTTGACAAAGTTATAATTAATTTTGTAACTTGCATATGGAAGTTGGATGAACTTCTCCTTCACTCACAATGATTTAGCATTAGGAATGAGATTGATGGTATTTTAATGAAGAAAAGAAAATAATAAAAGACTTTAAAAGAAAATGACTTGTTTTGGTAATGAGACATGATATTATTTTGATGAAGATTAAGAGAGTTGGAGTATATGTAAGGGGAAAAAAAAATTCCCAGAGCATATAATAGGACAGACAACCATACCAAAAGATGAATAAAAGAAATTGTGCTTCTATAATAGTTTATACAAATGAATTAGAGTGTTTTTAATAGCATAATTCTAAAACTATAAAGAAAATCACAATATATTTGAAACAGAATACAAAGAAAAATATTAAAACAGGGGAGATGTATTCCAAAGGAGATGCTAAAAAACAACAAAAAGGTTTAGAATAGTTTATGAAATATGTTAGAGGACCTTTGGTCCCCTCCCTTATAGCAAGGATATAGCTGATGAAGGGACTTTGAACTTGAGAGAGGATTTTAAATTATTTATTTGAAGTGAGCCAAGCTAGAAATCTCTCTCCCTGTCCTGCTCCACAGCTAGGAGGGGGAGGCTGACTGCTATCTCAAAATTCCAGAACAAGGTAGAAGGACTTCTAGGAAATTATTCAAAAACTATATGTAGAAAGATGTGTTGATGAATTAGGAGTCTCCTCCATTAAAAAAAGAATGCAGCAGTGGAGGTAATCCCTCTTTAACTTAATTAAAAGACTTCCAGATAAGCATTTACAGCTTAATGTGCTTTCCTGAAGTTCGAGGAACACAAAGACTGAAGGATCTAAGGGCGAGAGATTCCTAAATAGCTGCTTTGCAAGCACAGTGAAGGAGAGATCGTTGAGCTGGTTATAACATGCTCTCCAGCATTAGTACAAAAGTGGACCAACTGAGGGCCAATAATGAGAGAAAACATCCAAGAATTATTTTAGAACTCGTCCAAAAGCCATTCTGGAAGGACACGTAGGCTTTAACCAGAAAAACACAGAGGGTTTGTGGATTCTTAGTGATGAAAACGGAGGGACTAGCAGAAGCAGAGGTGCACTTAGTTCTGTCAGAAGGACTGGAGGTGAGTGATTCCTCAAAAGGATGGGGACATGCTCTGAAGAGCCTACAAAAGTGAGTCAGCTTTGTGTATCTGTCAAATCAATTCATAGATAACCAGTGAATCCTCACTTCAGTGTTGACAGAGAAGTTTCCTTTACCCTTTACTTCTGCTCTTTCATTGATCCAGATGTTGATGGCAGGAATAGGAACGCAATAGAGGGAAAGGAGAAAGACAGGTAAGTAAGCTTGGATGGAGGGATGAAAAAAAGAAATGTAAACTGTTGCTTTCTGCCAAATTTCAAGATTCTTTCAGATTCAGATTGGGAAAGCAAAAAAGCCTCACTTGATTTTAGATCAAATTTGGAGCTTAATTATTTCTTCGGAATGGATTTTTTTTAATTTTTTTAATTATTTTTATAAACATATAATGTATTATTAGCCCCAGGGATACAGGTCTGTGAATCGCCAGGTTTACACACTTCAGAGCACTCAACATAGCACATATCCTCCCCAATGTCCATAGCCCCACTGCCCTCTCCCTACCCGGAGCCCCCACCATCTCCCACAACCCTTAGTTTGTTTTGTGAGATTAAGAGTCTCTTATGGTTTGTCTCCCTCCTGATTCCATCTTGTTTCATTTGGGAATGGATATTTTTATTACTTGATTGAGATTTTGCTTTAAGACTTAAAGTAACCAGCCACTGGTTTTGTGGGGGCTTCCTATTTTTTTTTTCCAAGGGCAAGAAAAGAATTTGCCTCCTGCAGGCATTTAAAATGGGAGAGAACACTATGGAAGTTCCTCAAAAAATTAAAAATGGAACTACCATATGATTCTTTGCTTCTGAGTATTTACCCAAAGAAAATGACAACCTTAATTCAAAAAGATATATGTACCCCCATGTTCATTGAAACATTATTTACAGCAGCCAAGATAGAGAAACAACCTAAGTGATGGATGAATGGATAAAGAAATTGTGGTATATGTATATACACACACACAAGAGAATATCATTCAGCCATAAAAGTATGAAATCTTGCCATTTGCAACAACATGGATGGACCTTGAGGGCATTATGTTAAGTGAAATAAGCCAGAGAAAGACAAATACATTTTAGTCTGTCTTATATATGGAATCTAAGAAAAACAAATAAAACAAGCTCATAGATACAGAGAACAGATTTGTGGTTCCCAGAGGTAAGGGGTGGAGGATGGGAGAAATGGCCAAACTAAAACTTTGTGGGGTTTTTTTGTTTGTTTGTTTGTTTTGTTCTAAGATTTATTTATTTGAGAGAAAGAGAGAGTGAGAGAGAGGGCACACACATGCCCATGTGATTTGGGGGAGGGGCAGGGGGAGAGAATCTTCAAGCAGACTCACTGCTGAGCATGGAGCCAGATGTGGGGCTCAACCCCATGACCCTGAGATCATGACCTGAGCTGAAATCAAGGGTCTGATACTTAACCAACTGAGCCACCCAGGTGCCCCTGTTTTTGCTTTTGATTTAGTTTAAATAAATTGAATATTTTTTAAAGTATGGCATATACACATGGAATAAGATCTGTTAGAACATAAGTAATTTTTTTAAGCATCAGACTCTTAGTTTCGTCTCAGGTGTGAGATGCGGCCCAAGTCCATCTCCAAACTCAGAGCAGACAGAGTCTGCTTGGGATTCTTTCTCTCTTCTATTCCTGCAACCCCCTTTCTCTCACTCTCTCTCTCTCCCCTCCCCTCTAAAATAAATAAATTTTAAAAAACATTAAAAATCTTCCATGATTTCATCAACTAGAAATAATAATTGTAATCATGTTAGTATATTTCCTCCTAGTCTGTTTTCTCTGTTGAAATTTTATGTACTTTGTATTATAAATTGTATGTGTATTATAATATATTATAAATCAGCATTCTTACTATAAACAATTCACATACAGATATGAATAAGGGAAAAATTAACATTTCCTATAATTCCAACTTATAATAGCTACAAAGATAACTATAGTGAAAAGTTACTATTATCTGTTATACATACATTATATATAATAATATAATCTGTTACATATACATTATATATTTATATGATAATAGTATACTTATATATTATATAATACATTACATAATGCATATTGTCTGTATACCCATCACTTGACATTTTTACCAAGTGGCTTATACTATACATTCTCTTCTGTAATTTGCTTTTTTTAATGTAACAATATATCTAGACATCTTTTGAAGTCCAAATATGTTTATCTACTCCATTCTAAAAATGGCATATAGTATTCTATTGCATAAACATACTGTAGTTTATTCATCTTAATCTCTACTAAGGAAGATGTGTTGTTTCTGATTTTTTGAAAAGAAAAAAAAAGAAATTTTAAAAATTGCTTGATGGGGCACCTGGGTGGCACAGTCAATTAAGCAGCTGCCTTCAACTGACGTCATGATCCCGACATCCTGGGATGGAGTTGCGCATCATGCTCCCTGCTCTTTAGGGAGTCTGCTTCTCTTTCCTTTTGCCTGGTATTTCCCCTGCTTTCTCTCTCTCTCAAGTAAATAAATAAATAAATAAATAAAAAAAATCATTTTAAAAAATTGCTTGATGATTGCATCCCATATATTGGTTTGTTCAATGTATTGCACTGTTAGGAGTTTACATACTGGGATGCCTGGGTGGCTCAGTCAGTTAAATGTCTGTCTTCGGCTCAGGTCATGATCCCAGGGTCCTGGGATTGAGCCCCGCATCGGGCTCCCTGCTCAGCCAAGAGTCTGCTTCTCTCTCTGCCTGCTGCTCTCCCTGCTTGTGATCTCTCTCTCTCTCTGACAAATAAATAAATAAAATCTTAAAAAAAAAAAAAAAGGAGTTTACATATTGTTACAATGAATGACAGTGATCCTAAATTATTGAAATTCTTCTCTCCTAAACCTGTACCTGGGTCATGGGTCTTTCCTTCTCCTCATGTTATGGAGTCACAGCTACATCTTCCACTTTATACACCGCTGACTTGCCATTGTTGGCTCTGAAAAGCTTTTTAATTAGCAATGACTCAGTTTTTCAAAATAGGGAAACACTTTTGTAGTTATCCCAAAGACCCAACTCTGTGACTTCCGCTTGAAAGCACACTGATTTTACTCAAATATGTGATTGTGCGTTTTTGTTCTGACCCTTAACAAATTCTATTTTGCTACTACTTCCTGTCTTCTTGATCAGAAGTGGAACTATTGTTTTCTTTCCAAACATATTCAGGAATCCTGTCCTAAAATTATTTTGCCTCTCCGGTGGTAGCCTAATAAATAATACACATGCAAAAACAAACAGACATCAGGTGCACTACCTGATAATAATTGCAAATCCAAGTTAACCAAAGAAATACTAGGTAAAGGTTTACATATTCTAGTCCCCAAGATCAGACCGTATGCATATGGACTGTTACCTAGTAGTTTGTGACATCACTAAATGATTTCTAATTATTTTAGGAAGAACAAGTTCTGATAAGCTCTCTAATCAGACGAAGTAAAGCAACGGCCTTTTCTAAACAAGCCGCGTTAGTAATAGGCTAATGTAACCACCAACAAAAGCTCAGAAAGAAATACGGCCCCAATTTTAGATTCCTAGTATGTGCAATTGGTTCCTTTCACTGGTAGAGGGACAGAATTTTTTCTAAAGCATTAAAATGTCTATTTGCAAAACACACAATTGCTGCAAATCACTGTGAGTCCTCTGGGAATATACTTTAATTCAAGTGAATTAAGTATCTAGAAGCTATTCTTTTCTAAATTTGTTATGGAACAAGACCTTCTGGTAAACAAATGAAATAAACATGTGGATTGCTATAAGTATTTCCGTGCACTTTTCAGTAAAAGTACAAAACAAAATGATATCTTATTTGTCTGCCCTTTAAATGAAGAGAGACTGGGCCATGAAGGTGGTTTCCAGTAAATGGCATAATTTTCCTGAAGTGCTTGCTGAGCAAGAGAATGGTGACCAGGTAAGTGTGATTACACATTAAAAGGAGCTTTAAAATGAAGTGCCTGCATGTGGAAGATTTGCTTATTTATTGATTTAATTTCCGAGGTTGTTGATTTAATTCCTCGGCTTTCTTCTTACTTTGAATTCTGAATTAAAACAGATTTATCCTCTCCTCATTCAAAACCAAAACAGCCAAAAAGACATCAAGATGGCTTTAGTTTGCCCATAATCCCTTTGTGCACTGAAACTGAGGGATCTATTCGACTGCTGTTTAATCAGGTAGCACATGCAGCCTTACCAAGGGAAATGAGAACCCATCAGGGACCTACTTAACATATCCCCACTGCCAGACAGCTTATATAATGCACCTAATAAAACCAGGAAAGCAATTAATAATAGGGAAAGAACCTGTACAAATATAAGAAAAGAGAAAAGTGACTGAAACAGAAATTAACTAATGGGAAGTCTTTCCAAAAATGTAATTTAATTTTATTCAGTTCAGCTTCCTTGGTTGTGGCATTGCATAGTCTGGGAGTACGTTCTGCAGAATGTATGGTCTCCTCACCAAGGCTAATTTGTCCCATTTCTTTCTGGAAATCAATTATGCTATTTGTTTTTGTCAGTCCCCACACTTTTGCCAGGATTAGCTCTTTTTAGATTTTAGCTCTTACACTTTCATTTTTGAAGCATATCTGTGAGTGGCTTTATTTATTAAGTGGCATGCAAGAATGAGTGGCCTAGGCAGAAACACAGGGAACAGCATCAAGAGTGCTTGGCAGCAAAGAAGGTGCAGAATGCCCCAGCAGGTGGGTAAGCAGAGCTTCCATAGCCTCCATGGGTGAAATAAAGATTTAGGTCAGGGAGGCTGGAGAGGCAGAACTGTATTTTTGTCCCTAGAGATACCGGTGTTTCAGTATAAAACAATGAGTCAAATGTAACTGGAGTATGAGACAAAGAAGCAAACAGAGCAAGAACTCATCAAAGAACTGGTGCCTGGGCCAAGCATGGAGATCACACCAGGACCAGGCCATCTCCTTTGTGAGAATATTAGCCAGAGTTTGAAACAGACCAGGATCCATGAGCACTATGGTGAAATTCAGAAGTTGTTACTAACCGAATGGGGCAGCAGTTGGGGGCACAAATTAAGTAGAATATTTTTCACCTGTTCCTTCCTTCCTCCCTCCCTCCCTCCCTCCGTTCCTCCCTCCATTCCTTCCTTACCTCCTTCCTTTCTTCCAACTTTCATCCAGTGAGTGACATCTGGGACTATTTTGCCTGCCAAGCGACATTTGGCAATATCTGGAGATATTTTTGGTTATCATGTGGGGAAGGTCACTACGGGCATTTGCATGGGCGAGATGCTCTTTAGCATCTTACGGTGCATAAGACAGTCCCCCGTGACAAAAAATTGCCCAGCTCAAAGTGTGAATAATGCTGGAATTAAGAATCCCAGCATTTTGTCTAATTTTGACTAATTGTTAAAATGTACTTCATTGCTTCCATTAAGCTATATTCTTGTTTTTCTCTTTCTTCTGTTATATGCCACCTTTCCAACCTAACAGAAAAGTGAAAATTATGAATGCATAGGGAAAATAAAGTTAAGGGGCATAGAGAAAATTAAAAATGAACAAACAAACAAAAAACCCACTGATACATCTCTTCATTTTGCTTTATCCAAAGATCTAACTCAATTGAAAAGAGAGATGGTACGAGGGTGTTAAATGAAAAAAAAAAAAGAAAGAAAGAAAGAAAGGGAAAAAAAAAAGAAAAGAAAAGAAAAAGTAGCTAAAGTTTAGAAAAATACCACACAAAAAATATTTCCTTAAGAATCTAATCTATTTTTTTAAGAATCTAAAAAAATTACCAAGTTTATAGATTTTACATTTTAGAGCATCAGTAAAATTCTGCCCTAAAAGATAAAACCGGCTTCAAATCCTAGGCCTACCAATTAATTATCATGTGCTCTTTCTACAAATCTAAATCGTCTCAGATGTTGAAAGAGATTGCAAACAGTCTGTCTCAGGGTTTGGGGGATGATTTGCCATATTACATGCAATGTTCTAACAAACCCTACACTTGACCCAGAGTAGGTCCTATGAACTACAAAAACTGCACAAAATGATTCCATCTAAACTTCTGAACCAAGAGACTTAACCAAACTTCTAGCATGGCTTCTAGAAGTATAAGGCCATGTTCCTAGAATGACCCCAGACCTCCCTAAGAATGCCTACCCAAGAAAGTTCAGCTCTGCCAAGTGGATTTACTGTCTGTTCTAGTCAAAACGTGGTAATAGGTGGATAGGCCCCAAACCCTCTCTTAGACAAATTACTTTAGAAAACTTGCCCTGAGGGGCGCATGGGTGGCTCAGTGGGTTAAAGCCTCTGCCTTCAGCTCAGGTCATGATCCCAGGGTCCTGGGACTGAGCTCTCTGCTTGGCAGGGAGCCTGCTTCCTCCTCTCTCTCTCCCTGCCTGCCTCTCTGCCTATTTGTAATCTCTGTCCATCAAATAAATAAATAAAATCTTTAAAAAAAAAAAAAAAGGAAAAAAGAAAAGAAAAAAGAAAACTTGCCCTGATAAATCCCTTCTCTGCCCCTTTGAACTTACTTACCCAGTCCTGTCTTCCCAAGACATAGACGTAATGTCTTTCAAATATAAATATTCAGGAGATAGCTCTGGTGGGAGAGTAAGGGCCTAACTTCAGTGGGCACCTTTTCTAACTTACACAACTACCCTCATCACAAGGACAGAAGTCTCCTTCTCCTTTGGATAAGCACCAGTTAGCAACCCACCCAACTGACTGACTCACATGGACCCAATCCCCCTCAGTGATCTTGTGCCTTTCTTTTAGCACACACCAGCATTTAAAAAGTCATGTCCTTGGTTTTGGCGAAGCTGAGCTCAGTAGTCTCTGTATTCTCTTCTGAACTGGAGTAGTTATCACGGAATAAAATCTGCCTTTACCACCTTTTACGCTTGTCCAGCTTTTTTTCTCTTGGACAGACCTTATAAGCAACAACAGCAAGAGTAACAGTGGTTGTCCAAATGTGGCAGTTCCCTAAAAATCCCACTGGCAGAATTATGACAGGATAATGAGATATCTGTGTGAATGGGAATTTTCTTACAGAATATTGTTATGACTGTTCCTCTTAGGAAAAAGAGACCGAAAAGCCCCATTTGTTAGGCTAAGGCTAGATATTGTTTACATTTGTTTTCGAAAGTATTGTCCATCAGAGATAACTCTGTACTGGTTACCATGATGTGATCTGAAAAACATTTTATGAAAAGTAAGCTGAATGACAAAAATTCTTAAATGACACAGAGTGGTATGATTTCATTTATGTATCTTTCTTGAAATGACAAAATCACAGAAAGAGAGGACAAATTAGTTAATTGCTTTTAATTAAGGAAGTGGTGGTAGACTCAAAAGAAATGGGTGTGTCTTTGCAAGAGCACCATGAGGGATCCTTGTTTTATTGGAAATGTTCTGTATTGACTCTAGTAATGGCAATATCCTTGTGGTAATATTGTATTAGTTTTGCAGGATGTTATTGGGGGAGGGAGACTAAGTATTACAATGGAATGACTCTATGTTTTTTTAAAAACTGCATATGAATCTACAATTATCTTCAAATAAAAGCCAAAAGTTATGATAAAATAAAGATATTCAGACCAAAAAAAAATTTGTGTTTGAACACCATTTTTTTCCAAATTAAAAAAATATCAATTAAATCTATGATGATTTATAGATAACTTACCTCTACCTCTAGGAACAAATTAGTCAATGATCAATAGTTCTCTGATTCTGTAGAAAGCTTTAGGGATCAGTCAGATAGAAAGAGGAGCAGGGAACAAGTGGCAAACAGGGCTGAAACCTCAGTCAGAGGGTTTTTTTTCCTATTGATAATTTGAAACTGACTTAACTCAGTAATTTTCCAAATGACAATAAAGAAAGTAACCAACTCAGGGGACTTATGTAGGCAAGTCACAACCTAAAGAGGCCATAAATATCACACTCAATCTCAGTTGCATCTATTCCAAAGTAGAAAATAGATAAATCTTAAGAGTGTCCTACTTAGAAGTGTTTGTGAAAGAAGAGATCATAAGTAATCTTTTCTTCCACCTCTGCCCTTTCATTACAAAATATCAAAACTTACAGACTTGATCTAAGAAAGAATTTGGTATAAGGGCTGATCGCTTTAATTTAAGCAATATATTAAGATGGGTTTAAGAGTCTAGTGCAGAATCCACATTGAAAATTATTTTTTTAAAGCTTTTATCTATTTATTTGATAAATAAAGAGAGAGAGAGATAAATATATAGAGAGAGATCACAAGCAGGCAGAAAGGCAGGCAGAGATAGAGGGGGAAGCAGGGTCCCTGCAGAGCAGAGATCCCAATGCGGGGCTTCATCCCAGGACCCTGAGATCATGACCCGAGCCGAATGCAGAGGCTCCAACCCACTGAATCACCCAGGCACCCCACTTTGAAAATTATTTTAATTCAATATACTATCATAGTCACTTATCACACCCAAAACTTTCAGAACTCTAGGCACTTAGGAGGGCAGCCTGGGATTGCAAAGAAAGGGCAGGTTCAAGTAACAATCCATGAGTCATACTAATTCCAACTCACTATAGTTTGCTTTGAGACTTTGATTCTTTATCGACAAAGTGAGAAGCCGGAACTATTTGCTCTTGACTTGAACATTCTTATTTTAAAATATAGTTATTTGAAGATTAGAGTTGGGGTCACTGGTACAGGAAGGGAGACCTAAGCAAAAAATGGCAACTATGCACTTGACACAGACTTTTCTAAGAGCTATACTGTCTCTAATTCCATCTAAATATTCTTCTATGATTTTCATTATAGGACTGATTTCCAGAAAAGGAGTGAGGCAAAGAAAAATTACAGATTGTGTAAAATTAAGTCTCCTTTTTATTTTTATTTTTTAAAGGTTTATTTATTTGACACAGAGAGAAGAGAGAGAGAGAGAGAGCAAGAGAAAGAACAGGAGCAGGGGAAGCGGGAGAGGGAGAAGCAGGCTTCCTGCTCGGCAGAAAGCCTGATGAGGGGCTCGATCCCAGAACCCTGGGATCATAACCTGAGCCGAAGACAGACATTTAATGGTTGAGCCACCAAGGTACCCCAAAGTCTCCTTTTTAAATAGAGTAAATAAAATCTTACACCACAGATTAGAATTTATAAAGATTAAGGGTTGATGGATATGGTCATCTATCATTCCTTGGCTCTGCTTGCTAGCTTTTAAAATGATCCAGTAAACTGGATTTTTTTTTCAGTAAACTGAATTTTGTATAATTCTATGGATAAGTTAATATGTACCTAGTAGTTAATTAAAAGTATATTTTTATGTGCTACTTCATTGAATCCTCAATCCCATGGCAATAGCCAGAATTATATATGTGAGCAAACCATTGTTAATACTCTCCATTACAGATTAGGGATTGTTCAACTTTTTCTAATGGTGTGGAGAGGCTTCGTAAGAAATGAACCAAGAATTAGAGAGATTGAATAGAATAGAAATCACTGGTACTTTGAGTGATGGGGTTGGGGTGGGGGGAAGGATTTAAAAACTTATTCAGAGTGAACTAAGACAAGAATGACAGATGAAACAATTGAAGGAGCTGGTATAGATAAGCCATTCATGGAGCTCTTCTTTAAAGGAGAGCAGAGTAATTTCAGAGAGCAGATAGAAGATGTGGAGATGAAGAAAGGGAATATTATTGCATCTTCGAATACTGATGTAAGTAATAAAGTAGAGGGAAAATGGACTGGTAATACAGAAGGTGGGAGAAATAACTGGAAAACCCTGAGAGAAGTAGATTTTAGTTAGATTATGAGTTTTCATTGCATATGTGCACATGACTTCTGTGCTGCAAGAGGAGTTCAAGATCCAGCAGAGTATGAGCAAAAACAGAGAAAGAGACGATTCTAGGGACTTTCAGAGCTGGTAGGAGCTGAGTGATCAGATTTATTAAAGGAAATGTTTTCTCACCAAACTTAGTCTCCTTTTAAAGTGTTACTTTCCCATATAACAAAATCCTTCAGCCGAGTGAAATGTTTTGGAAAGCTGATATGGTGCTGTAGTGCGATCCACTTAGTGCGATCAGGTGAGTGGAGGTTCTACTACCTGGCACTCTTACAGTGGTATAACCATCCCTAGATCTGCCCTTCCCTACTCAGTTTTGACTAATCATGCACTTTAAGGGGAGAGTGGAAGGTGTGCATGAGGAGGTCAGGGAAGACAGCTACAAATCTTCACCAGTGTTAGCAAGCAGAACATGGACATTTGGTTAGGCATGATGCACTCTGAATTTCTTGTCCAGAACCCAGCTTATCATCTGTTAGCAACATTCTCAAAGGCATTTAAAATGGAAAAGTTACAGGCATTATCAGGCTCTATGCCATCATTATTCAGGAGGGTTTCCAAAGGACCTAATACCTGTAGCACAATGTTGGAAATGGGCTGGTAAGGAATGATCCTTAAAATGAGGAATATGCTGTCCTACTCTTTCCCCAGCATTCAAGGTTTACAACTTTAATGCATACATCAGCTGATACATATTCAACTCTTAGCAATCTCTGTATAACTAGTTAGGAATGACTTCTATAGTGTATAAAAATCCAAATCTCTTCCCAAATATTTTTTGTTTCCTTTACAAAACTTGTGATTTCATGGTGAAGAATCAGGTCAACCTATGGTACATCTGCTGTCTCTCATGCCTCTGGAGGGAAGATATCACCTCATCATTTTACACAAAAAGTACACACACTTCAAAACTCCAGTGGATTTAGGGACATTATACTGTGTCTTTGAAGGAGAGCAGGGCAGGGGAAGTCCTGAGAGATATGACCCTCCTTGTGCTCACTGGAGTCTTCTCTTCATTTTTTTCCTCCCTACTTCTTCTATATTGTCTTAATAACGTCCCTCCTTCCTTGAATGCCCGCATCTTGCATGTTATTCTCCTTTGTGCAACATAACTGCTCCCCACTCAGAAATCTTGGTTTAAGTTTACTTTCCCCAAGAAGACTTATTAGGCTATTTTCCTGATAAAGAAGACATTTTCATAGTCACCTCCAAGACCACATAACCTTACATCTTGTTACTCAACTGTTACCAAGATACTATCCTCAGTGCCTTCAGTTGCTGTAATTCCTATAAGCAAAGGTGCAGCTCTTCATAGGAAAAATGTAATGCAAAGATTCAGGAAGAAGAAAGGATTTTATGTCTCTGTCTTTTCTTCCTCTGAAGCATTATGCTCCAGGCAGCCTCTCCATAGGTAGGGAACACAATGGCAATGCAAGCTTCACTGGAAATTGCAAATGAGGATCTGATTGGTCTGCCCAGGTCAGAGGTGCTGCTGGGTCTCGTTCTGAGCAGTCTAGGGTTCTAGTGGCATGGGTTCTAGAGGCTGGCTAATCCTGGCTCGCTTACCCCATCCATATAGCCATGCGATGTTGGGCACCATGATGGACTACTTCACAAGAACACAAGAAATGGGGAAAGATCAAGTGGAAAAAAAGAAATGTCATTGTTAGAAAAAAATAATAAAGAATGGTTCCAGATTTCTCTTGCTATCTGAAAGTAGAGCGCACCTATG
This sequence comes from Lutra lutra, assembly GCF_902655055.1. NCBI lineage: Eukaryota > Metazoa > Chordata > Mammalia > Carnivora > Mustelidae > Lutra > Lutra lutra. The sequence continues at coordinate 125,178,258 of NC_062284.1, forward strand.
AAAACTTTCATAAGCAAAAATGATGTAAAACAAAGAAGACATTACCATTCATTTACGCGGGGGGAAAAAAAAAGCATTCCAAGACCCACAAAAGGTCCTCTTCTAGATTTTTCTCATACCTTAGGACACATCTTGCCATTACCAGTTGCTAATCAAGCTAAAACACTGATGCTCACAGACACAGTTCAAAGTTTCTGGGAAGAGGTACTGAAGTAGTTCCTGGGAAGCATGGGTGCACCGCTCTCACTGCTGGGGGTACACACTGCCTGTATCACAGCTCACTGCAAAACCAGAGGCTGAACACTACTTTTTCTTCTTGCCGTTATCATAAAATCAAAAATCCTCTTCGGATTTTCTTTTGGTTAGTGAAAGCCAGTAATGATCATAAAAGCGAGTGGCATTAATACCAACTTCCAAAACATGGGGGATGCCTACAGATAAAAAGTATAGTTACCAGAAATAAGACAGTGAAGCAAATTTGTCCTCATTTACAAAACTTACAAAAGAGGCTAGAACTTCCTAAAGTACTAAAAGGTTTTATATGTGTAAATGTAAATTAAAATATACCTATGTGTGCATACTATTTTCTATATATTGTATATGTATATGTGTATGCATATATATTACTATTTATAATAATAGTAATATATGATATACTATATACTATACATGTGATATACTATACATATATTATGTATATATGTGTTTATACTTTCTAATATACAAATATATATGTCTCCACTTAAACTTTTGAAAATTCTAAGGGCCCTAAGGCATTTCTAAGGAGAAGTGCAAAAGACCTTGAGCACATTCTTACCGTTCCTAACTATTCTGCAGTCCTCCAAAACAAGTTATCAACTCAGATTTCTATGTCTTTGAGCACTTCTTGAAAATCCCATTTAAGAATATTGTTTCCTCTTATAGCCCTTTGGCTGAGAATAAATTGTAATAGAGAGGGTGACCTGTGTGTGTATTTCTTACTTATGATGGTATATGTGAAAGCCAGAGGAGCAAGGGCCATGTCCTCTGTGTTCAAACCTTTACCTTCGTTATTCTTATTATTCTCTTTAGCAAAGAATAGCTCTTGCCAGAGTCATACCCCTGCCTTTAGCCAAGGGCAAGTAGAGATTTTGAGATCAGCAGCTGAGATAATACATGATAGTCAGTTCTTTACCTGGGTTGGTTTATGTAAGACTGAATAGTGATGGCAGTTGCTGTATTAAGTGTTTTGGGCAAAGCCAAGGTCATTACTAAGGGCATAAATACTACTAGACGAATTCCAGCATGCTCTTTGCCTGATTAGCCCAGATGTGTGAGTGTGAGTGTGTGTGTGTGTGTGTGTGTGTGTGTGTGTGTGTGTGTGTTGCTTTGTCTGCTCTAAATGAACTGCAAGATTCTTTTGGAAAGGAAACAAAGGGGAGAAAAAATTGTAGAAGGGAAGAATGCAGCTTGAAAGTGGAAAGTTGAATGAAAGATTGAACTGCCTTTCATTTTATTCAATTATTTATTCATTTAATCATTGTTTTATTAAATTTACTTTACCAGTTGCACTCTTTTTGGTGAAGTTTTGCTCAGGTAATATACACAATGATGGGAAAATATTGCTAAGGAGATCACCTTGGTTGTTCCCTTATTGCCCCCGTTTGGTGCCTGGATACAAGTTAGGTCTTTTATGTCACTGTCTGGTGAAGATGCTTTGCCATCCTCTCTGGGCCACCCTATAGTTCCAGCTACCAAAAGTGATGCCAATATTGGACACCCCAAAGTCTGGCATTGTAGTGCTTCTATTCGGTGTATCATCTGATAAGTACATTTATGACCATTTTCAAGAAAGATTTGCAGTTAGGACATATGGCCCTTAGAGATATGGGACAGTATGTTCCAGAGATGTACTCCTGAAATGGCTTTTATTACTGGGGTTGAGTTTTGGGGTCTATTCTCTGCTTCCTAACAGAAGGAAGGGATAAACTGATTAGTTAAAAAGAAATAAAGTGATTTGCTTTTAGTTTTTAAGGGAAATAAAAAAATCCATGCCTCCTTTAAAAAGGGGGCATCTGCCTTTGATTTTTTTAATGCTAACTTAATGCTAATACCCACATCACACTCAACGTGCCCCTGGCAGATGTTCAATAATGAATCTGCTTAGAAATTCATCCAGTAAAGTCTGCAGGGGAAATCCAAGACTCTAGCATGTAGGAGTTAGCTTCAAATCAGCCCAAAGCCTGATTGCACACTTGCTTGGACTGAGGTTTCCATAGGCCAGTGACTAAAAATATGAGTCATAAAGAGCCAGACACCTCCTTGATGCCAGCCCCTTCTCACTCTTGCCACGGGGATCAATATAAACTGTGCCCTTTACTGAGTGTTTGATACAATTAAAAACAGTATTGAATCTAAGAAAACCATTCCTAAGTAACTTTCTCTTCATAAATTAGTTTGAAAATCTCTTACATTTTGCTGAATTTAATATAATATGAATAGCAATTTTTAAAATGTTATCAGCAAAGCCTTAGGGAAATAGGGAAAGGGACAGGCTGGTTGTTTGCAGTCACATATGGATAGAAGCAACTACATAAAATAATAACAGTAATAATAATAATACAATGAGCCTGCGGCAAACATTTCTGTAGAGTTTTTTGAGTTTCAAGGAAATTTTGCATATTTCTTTTCAAGTTCAACTTTTCTCCTTCATGATATAGGAGAGAATTAAGAAGTTATTGTTCCCCCAATTTTGAGAAGAAAAATAATGAGACCCAGATATAGGAACAGATTTTTCTGATGTCATGGATCTGTTGAACCTATGATTCTCTCTGATTCTCTTTCCACCCCACACCCTACTAAAGTCGGAAAACAAAGGGCAAATAATTAGGATGCAGGAAAGGCTGAGCCCATCATGCACAGGCAAAGATTGCTCTGAATGCCCACTCATTGTCCCATGCTTTGGGTTAACACGAGAGCCACACGCAGGTTGTAATGCAGTGACGGAATGAGAGCTCCCCAGTCAGAGCCACTGGGCTTCGTTCCCAACCTAATCACTACCATCTTTAGTCAATTATTTTCCTTCTCCAAGTCTCCATTTCCTCAAATGCAAGATGGGAGATATAATCACATTTCCCCCCAAAGCTTTTTGCAAGGATTTACTAATTGAGGCAAATAAAGCATTTGGCCCAGTGCCTGGCATCCTGCAAATTCTCTGCAAGTGTTAGTGGTTGCCCTTATCATAGATACATATATTGCATTCTTGTAAATGAAAGAAATCTTTCCACATCCACACATTTTCCCTGGGATTTGCTTGGGTGGGAAAGATGCTTTCTTAGAAATGTGTCTTTTAATATGTCTTAAAAAAAAAAAAAAGAGGGGGCTCTTTTCAATCCAGGATAGATATGTTTATCATTTTGCAAAGTACCTTAGCAAATCTTAAAATATACACGTAGTTCTGGAACATGGTAGAAATAAGTTAAAATACACATAATAATGAAGTAACAAGGATTATTATTCTTTCTTAGAAATGGAGGTGGAGACAGTGATGTTGATGGAAGAAGAAACAGGAGAAGAAAGATAAAAGAAGAATCCAATTAGACAACTGGAGAAAATTTCCAGTAACTTATTGGCAAGTAGAAGGCTAAATAGATAAAAGACAGTACAAGTTTGTCATATTAGAAAAGACCAAGGTGGGGAGTAGGGGGCCTGAGTAGCTCAGTCAGTTAGGCATTTTGACTTAGGTCAGGATCTTGGGGTCGTGAGATTGAGCCTGTGTTGGGCTCTGCACTCGGCAGAGAATCTGCTCAGTGGGGAGTCTGCTGGAGAGTCTCTCTCCTCTCCCTCTGCCCCTAACCTCCTGGTCTCTCTCTCTCTCTCAAATAAAGTAAATAAACCAAAGAAGGAAAGAAGGAAGGAAGGAAAACAAAAGGAAGGGAGGAAGAAAGAAAGAAAAGATTAAGGTACTTTAGGACAGTGATTTTTGAGACTTGTTACCTTTTTTGGACTGTGCATATGTCTTAGTAAAAGTCTGTTTCAAGAATCACCCACGTGCTATCATGCATTGTGCAAAAGCAGGAGCAGAGGCAGTGAGTGGGGAAGGCAGTGGTGTATGGGGGAAGGAGGACAGAAACCACTGTAGGCTTCCCAACAATTAAGGACAGAAATTCATGGGGCCAGTTGCTGCAAACATGCACTCCCACCTGAGCAGACTCCTGAATGTCCAGGGTGCACAGAACACAGAAATTACAGGAAATAATGGCCCCAGAAGAATGGAGGAGGTGGAGACATCTCAATTACATACACATAAGAAACACACACCCATTAAAGCATGCATATCACGTATTTTCATACAATTTTCACATGAATTCACGTTTTATGTCTTTTGTTTTCTATTTAGTTTGCTCAATTCTTAAGTCCTTCAGTATGCCAGTCTCAGAAACAGAAACATCAGGGGGCAGAAAAATGTATTTGTTTCCCAAAATTGTTTGCACCCTCTGGATTTAAAGGAACACAATGGCCAGAGTTGCGTGTTGCTTTCTAGACTTTATATTACTCTCCTTTGCTAGGGGATCAACCCTTCTCTACAGATAACGTGCTGTGACAGTTAAGAACAAGTGGCATTGTGGATGAACAGTCAGGAGAGAATGGAGCAGCTCAGTGTCTCCCCTTCTTCTGCTTTCTCCTAGAGAGCCGATCCAACGAGAAACTATGTGTCCCTACCCTCAACCAGATCTCCAACCGGATCTCTAACTGGGCTTTTATGGCAGCTGTCAATGTGCCCGGTTTCTAGAGACTTCTGATACCTCATAGGCTAATAGCCAAAGACCCCACAGAGTCTGCTTCAAAGTGCTAATCTCATTTATGTTAAATAAAGCATCGCAATCTGATGGCTTTTCAAAGCTGCGGTTTTCATCAGGCCACCTTAATCTATAGGACAGTGTCACTGAATCATTTTGTTCCAGGAACCATGAAATGGCGCACGCTATTGACACTATTATCTTTATCAAATCATGACATATTTCACTGGTCATTTAACACTAATTAGGTCCATAGCCTGCATCAGATAATTTACCCAAGACATGGCAGGAATTATTCTCACTACAACCCTGTGAGGCATGAGCTAACATTTGCCCCATTTTAGGGATGATGAAACTAAGGCTAGCAGGTATGAAATCATTTTCTTAAGGCTGTTTCATGGGGACAGGGCAGAATCCAATTCAGAACCTGGGCTCTCTCTACGACTCTGCAGTTTGGAGCAAAGCTGAACAGTAATGCCACCTGTCAATTCCATCCCACTCTTTAGAAGTTGCCTCCAGAGAGAAAGTGTCACCTTCCTTCCTGGGACACAGATGCAGTAGCTTGCACCTCCATGCCCGCCCTAAGATCAGAACAGAGGGAGGAGGTGGGAGCTGAAAAGCCCCACATGCAATTTCATCCATCTGAGATGCCAGGCCAGCCTGTATTGCGTGTCACTCCACATCAGGCAGAAAGCAAGGCTGAATTAAATCCGTCTGTCAAGACACCCAGATTTGCAGCAAGTAGAGATGCTCTTTACTCTTTATGTGAGAGCTCTGATTGAAAAGACAAAAAGAATTTAATCACTCACTCTGCACTACTGCTCTGCTAGCTCCAAAGTTTCTGACTTGGCTTCTCCCCTTGCCTGCCCCCTTTCTTTGGAAAGCCAACCTGCACTCCTTTTGTTTGGGATAAGCCCTCCCAGCTAAGCTTCAATAATTGGATTACTCGCAAGCTCTGTGAGTAGCTCTTACAAGTCAGCAGTTTATGGAGCTGAGCAAACAGACAGGTGCTGGACCAGAAAGGGCACACTTTTCCAGGGTTGGCTCGGGGTCCTCATGATGCTTTAAAGTTTAATGGTCCGAAGCAGAAATGCCAGTGCACCCTGCAGGTGGTAAAAAAAGGACAGTTCAGGGGTGTCAGTCCCTCGGGCAGAGGGACACAGAACCAGAAGGCAAACATGCAGTTGGAGGACTCTGGGTTTTTGCCTGAATCTCTCTGAATATCCATGATTATGAGATTAAGGTCAGGAAATTATGGAAATACATTCCCAGAGGCAAAGCAAGCTTCGCTTAGCACGACTGACTCAAATCAGTGCCCTGGTTTGGGCGACCTCTATAAAATCTGAGGGTGTAAATAACTATTTGCCACAAGTCATTAACCAGCTCTGTTGTTGAACTTAAAGAAGCAGAAGTAGGGGCCATTCATCCAACCGAGACTTCTCTGTCTGGGACAAAACGGGAACCCCTGAAAAGTTGTTGACCTTGATGAGCCAAAAAGGGAAGCGAGTCACTCCATTACTGTACATGGAAACTCATGCAATTCTTAAAGTGTCCCCGTTCCCACATCTAGATGCCACTGTAGTTATTGAAGTTGCAGCTAAGACAGGCTGGGTTTGTGCATCTCAGGTGGATTCAGGACATCTCTTACAGAAGTTTTTGCCTTGGATAGCATTGTAATTATATGTTGCTTTCCCCCCCCCTCCGTGAGATGAGGGTATGAGTTCCTCATACACACGGCTGCATCTTTTATCCATCTTATTTCCCTCATGTCTGCTATTGTTTTGCAGACAAAGTACTGAGTAAATACTGTGTATTAAATGACATGAAAATGACAATCATTTTTTGGTCATCTTTTTCAAAAAGTTTTTCCAAAGACAGTCTCCAATCCTTACAGCATCCATTCAAAATAGCTGTTTTCTGCATTTTACAAAACAAGGGAATTTAAGCTAACACATTAAGCGGGGTGTGGAAGACTAGTGAGCTCGTAAGAGGCATAAGAGAGAGGTCCTTCTGAGTTCATAACCTACATTCTTCCAGAAGAAAGTTAGAACGATGAAGGAAGAAATGAAAAAGAGTCCAAAAACATTCAATTGCTAGAAAACCCTGCTGTGACCATCTGCAAAACATTTAGCCTCGACTGTCTCGGTTTTATTTCTGTAAAATGTGAGAACTGCCCATTGCCTACCAGTGACAGCTAAATTAGGTAATCTCCTGTGGCCATTTCAGCTCCAGAAAAATAAATTTGTATTTATTATGAATAAATAATGTTATTTATTTATATTTATTATATTTTAATATTCTTATTCTTGGATTAATATGAAGTATTATTTAAGACAATATTGAAATGTCTTTTATTTTCCAAGTAAGAGAATTATATTGTAGCGTAAACATGCTGTACACAAACAGGCTCTGTTTGTTCCCTTGTCTAAATATTTTAAATACATTTAACTGAAACTTAGAATTCTTTAAGGTAGCACCAAGTAACTCAAGAGATCTGAAGCAGGTGGACAAAAGCTCTGGGCAGCCTGCTTTCTTGAACACATTCTTCTTGTTGGGAATTGAGTATCAGTGAAGATAGAAGGTTAAGAATGGCCCAATTGAAATGACACAGAGGCAGGTTGTCAGATTCCCATTTTCCTAGCACAGAATCATGCAGTTTTGAGTAAGGACCAAATAAAAATCTAGGAGCGCTAGTGAAAGGAGCTTATTTCTCCTTCTCCAAGAAGACAGGCAGATCTTAGCCGAGTGTGTTCTGATCACGAAAAGCAGGGGTCAGAGAAGAGGTGAGGCACAGAGCTCAGAGGAAATTGCCTTCAGGACCAAGCTCAGATCAGTTGAAGAGAAGTGATGAGAAGAATGTAGCTCAAAACTCATTAGAACGCTGAGGTCTGGCGGTTGGCTCACCCATTTGAATGACGGGGCTCTACTGAAGGACTCCGTTCTTCACTCCTCTTCTATTCTCCTTTGAAACCTTTGCAATCTCACTTCCACTCCTACCATTCTAGGAGTTCTGTCTTCAAGATTACTCTAATTACTCTAATCATTGAAAACTGCAAAATGTCCTGTAGGGCAAAGCATTTATACTGCTCCATGTTCCCTCGTAAACATATAAATATTTCTTAAATAGATGAATCCAAAAAATGGAGGTAGTAGACAAGGGAAAATGTAACAAATACCAATGTGCTACAGAAGGAGTTTACTTCCCAAGATATACATTTTTGCAACAGAAGTCATGTGGAGGACTCTCGGGCTACAGAAAGCTAGTGGCTATGCTATTTCTGCCTCCAAAGCTGAAAATCAAGTCATAGTTATGAGGTCATCAACCCACTCTCCCTTCTTTCATTGCTTTTCTGAATCAGATGAAGATACATCTTTGCACGCATGATTACAAGTGCTGGATAGAGACCGAGGGAGGAAAACTAAGCTGAGTGCAGGACTAAATCTATGTGTGTGGGAGGAGATGTGATTGATGTCACAGTTCTGCATGGTACCGCTGTGTTGTAGTTCAGAAGGTCAGGAACCCAACCCCCGCCCCCTCTCGCCCTTTGTCTTGTTATCCAGACTATCTACGCCACCAACCATGTAAGTAGATATCATATAAATATTCAGTGATTGATTAAAAGAATTAGTGCATGCATGAATGCAGCTGGCAGTATTCTAGGACAAATAACACACACACACACCCTTCCACCCACACACACAACTCAGAGTGAGAATATCTTTTCATTATGGGTTGAATCTGAATAAAGGCTAATCAATGCAAAATAAATGAAAAGTGATGTAACATATTTAGGCCATGATTATATGGTCTGCATTTCCAAGGAAGGCCCTGGTATTCATTAGACAAATGTGGCCTCAGGCTTAAAAGTAAATGCCAAAGTAAGCCAGAGTGTGCCATAGGTCTTACTGGCCTCCTCTGTCCTTCTCCCAGTGGAGGAAAATATATAGACTTATGTTTTTTCACTTTTAACTTTTGGGCTGACATCCATCACTGCTCTTAGATGGCTTAGGGAGAAGAACTCTGCAAAGGCACATCATCTCTTTTCTCTCTCCTCCTAGCTGCCTGTGCTTTGCACTTTTGTAAGTCATTTTGGTCAAAGTGTGATAGGTTCTAGATTGGCTATCATACCCTCATCAATGAGACAGTGCTAAGTAAGTCATCCAAAGAGCTGTCCCCAAGCCCCAAGCCCCACCATCCTTCCTCCCTCTCTTCACATGTGGGAATGACTGTGAAGGGATTTATGTGGAGATACCTTTGGGCTTCACAATCAGCACTGAAGTGAACATTCGCAAGGTAGGATTTGTTCAGTATTTCCAAAACTCACCAACCCTGACAGAATATGGCTTCTACTTACGGCTGAAGTTTATTTTAATTCTAAGAGTATAAGTGGAAAATGAACAGGAAAAGAGCCAAGATTTTTTTTTCTTTCTATTAGAGGTTTACAACTCTGATACTAATCAGTGTTTGATAAACAGAGATGGCAGTGGAAAAAGCATCAAATAATGGATGTAAAGTCCATCATTAACACACAACCATATAAAATTATTCAGCTTATCATCCTGTCCTAAAAGTGTCCAAGTAAACCCTGGGCTTGTAAGTAAGAGTGATTGTTGACAAGTAGTAGAAAACAATTAGGAAAGGCGCTTTTTTCCCCCTTTTCTTATTTGTCCATTACTGAGTTGGAAACACAGTCAATGACATAACCCATAAACATTCCCCCAGATTCTTTACTAATATAACTCTGATTTTATTCATTACAACCATCTACTCAGTTCCAGCATCCCTCACAGTGAGGCGTACCATTAGATGTTCAATGAGATGAATGGGAGTTTCTTGGGAAAACATTTTCTTTTCTAATAAAAAAGTTCAGGCATAGCTGACACCTGTCTTCCCTTTCATACTTACTTTAAACATGCACATGATGTCTGATGTTGTGATAATGACATGGAATGAGAGTGACATCAACACGGTGAGCATAGCAAAAGGAACAAGCTTATGCTCCAGATGACATCACTCTATGTCTGAAATCAACACCTGTGAACATCTACCTCTTATTTCTTCAGAAAAAATAAATAAGCAAAAGAAACAACCAAAACACTTCTTTGCCTCAGCCATAATTTTTCTGATATCTGCAAGATAATACAAACTAAGTGAAAGATAAGATAAAACTCCTTATAATGGCATTGGACTTGAAATAGTCAATAATACAGTTCTGTAAAATGGCACATGGGTATAAATTTCAGTCCACAAGTTCAGGTGTGCAAAGAATATGATTGCCATTTTATTTCACCAGCAGACTAAATAATTAACTCAGCTTTTCCCAGTCAAGTTTATCACACAGTTTCTGAGTCCTATGCTGTGGGTCAAGGAATAAGGGAAGCTCCCTGAGTTCTCATTCACATAGGTTGAATGGAAATGTCATTGTGCCCATCAACATGGCCACAAGTCCAGGGGGGTTCTGCTAATTCTTAAGCTCCTGAAGGTTCTCAAATTGTTATGAGATTGTCTGAGATTCTATTTCCTCAGATTTATACCACAGTTGTTCTGTTTTAGGGTCTTGACCTCTCCCTGGTGGTGCTAAGAAGGAAGGTGTTTAATGCTAGTTCTCTCTTCCCATGTGAAATTCATGGAGCTCTACCAGCCTCCTGCTCTCCCTCTTTAATTTTTTCCGTCCTTTCTCCTCACTGTCCCAGGGAAGATGTTTCTAGTTGGTAGAAATCCTTCTCCTTTCCAGTATCATCAAGGCACTCTCCCTATGTCTAGGCATCCCATTCTTCCTTCCTTGTACCTCATCCACAGAAACAAAACCCCTTCAGTTTTCCTAGCCAGTTAGTCATTAGCAATAAAGCCAAAGTATTTTGTGCTCTTCTGGTTTCTATTCTTGCCTCATTCCTCCCCCGAGGTAATGCAGCATGGACTGAGCACATTGCCTGAATGGATAGCAGAACAGGAAGATATGGGGAGGAATTAAGCAATAACAACAACAAAAGGATTGTTATTTAATATATGGAGATATGGTAGGAGGTGGAGTGTGGGTACTGCTTCCTAATGGTGCTGAGGATCTGGACATTTCTTTCTTCCTTTCTTTTTTATATTTTATTTATTTATTTGACAGAGAGAAATCACAAGTAGGCAGAGAGGCAGGCAGAGAGAGAGGGGGAAGCAGGCTGAGCAGATAGCCGGATGCGGGGCTGGATCACGGGACCCTGGGATCATGACCTGAGCCGAAGGCAGAGGCTTTAACCCTTTGAGCCACCCAGGCGCTCCGAGAATCTGGACATTTCTAAGCTGGTCCAAACAAACTCTAATTAAGCCAATCCCTGGGTAACCTGGATGGTTTTTATACCCAAGTTTGTCTATCATGCATCATTCAGGGCTATTGACAGGATGGTAGAGAATGTGAAGGATAGGATAAAAACCTTATTTAAGGAGTTAGGACAAGTAGGATGTGTTCTTCTAATTAGTTACCATTTTGTAAGTCAAAATATGTCCATCCCTATCTTAGACTCTTACGAGTAGGGGAGAGTGGTAAGAGTGGGGAGATTAAAAAACAGTGAATGACCCAGCCCGTGTTTTGATTTTTCAACTTCCATACAAAAATGAAACAGCTGGAAGAAAATACAAGACAACTTTTGATCATGTGAGGCAACTGATTCGCACTTATGTATGTGTGTGTGCATGTATATGTGCATGTTTATACACACAAATTTAAATATTTTACAGTTCATAACTCATGCTATGTGGATCCAGATTCATCCCCATCTTTCCATCTTGAATGCCAACACTCTAAATTCGACCATGATTCTCTTACTTTAGTTGCTGCAACAACCTTCCTCCCTCAATATGATAATTTCTAGATTTAAATTCTAAAACACTCTCATCATATTGAAACCAGAACACTGTACTGAAAACACAAATCTGAAAATACCACCTGCCTATACAATTCTCTTCAAGAACATTCTCATAGCTCTTACAATGAAGTCTAAATGGCTTCAGGGGTCTGTAAGGCCATGCTCAGCACCCACCATCTGCACCATGCTGCATTCCATAGTTTTCACACAGCACCCTATTGGTCTTTCTAGGTGTCCCTAGGCTTCTGCAAGCCTCTCATTTGCTGTTTCCTCTTTTGCCATTTTAATCCTAATCATTTTCCCATCTCAGCTAGAAACTGACCTTACCTCAAGAAGAGGGTATTTTGTTGCCTCCCAGCATCCATCCCTCCTCCCCGCTACCCCAGATTCATACCTGATGAAGCACTGCGTTTGTATCAAGTGTCCACCTTGCTCCCATAGAGCCCTTGTTCTCACTGGAGGACTCCCAAGCTCCTGATGCTGCCTGATCTTAAAACAGACATACTATCTGTCTTTCCAGTGAATGATAGGGGAAGCCAGGCTTAAGTCGATAATTCACAGTGTTCTCTGAGCCAAGGATATTGTTTGGGAGGGGGCATTTTACTTAATTGGGAGCTAATGAAAACAATGTGAAGTTTCTGAAAAGTATCTGAGAATTTTTTTTTTCTTCCTTCTAAAGAAATAGGCATAGAAAGACACGTTTTTCCTCCTCTCCATGTTCTGTGTAGGCATAAATCTACAGACTGCCACAGTCGTTTACCCCCGTATAAGGATAATGCTGTCACCCAGAAGGGGAACAAACAGCTGAGAGTGGAAGGAAGAAATAGAAAAGCATCCACCGAGTTAGACTAACCTTGAACTCTACCCATACTTTGGACTTCCAATTATAGGCTCCGTATTAGTTTCCCAGGGCTGCCGTAACAAATTACCACATACTGTGTACCTTAACACAACAGAAAGAGTAAATTTCCCAGCTCAAGAGGCCAGAAGTCCCAAATCAAGGCGTCAGCCAGGTTGATTCCTTTTCAGGGCTCAATGGGAGAATCTGTTCCCTGCCTCCCCTGTTTCTGGGGGTTGCCTGCATCCTTGGTATTTGCTGGCTTGGAGTCGTCACCCTCCAGTCTCTGCTCCCATTTTCATGTGCTCTTCTTCACTTCATGTGTATCTCCTAGGGGTCTCTGTCTCCAAACATCCCCCTCCTTATAAGGACACCAATTATTAGATTTGAGGCCCACCCTCATCAGGCTTGATCTCCTTTTTACTTGTGTAACTTGATTAGGTCTGCAAAAATCCTATTTCCAAAGAAGGTTTATAGATACGGGACTTAGGACTTCAACATATATTTTTCAGGGACACAATTAAATCCACATGATCCAGCAAATTTCTTATTTTTTAAAGAGTTATTTATTTATTTTAGAGAGGGACAGACTGTGTATGTTGGGGGCAGGGAGGGACAGAGGAAGAGGGAGAGAGAGAATCCCAAGCAGGCCCCACACCCAGCATGGAGCCCATCATAGGCTCATCTCAGAATCCTGAGATTATGGTCTGGGCCGAAATCAAGACGCAGCCACTGAAGCAGACTGAGCCACCCAGGTGCCTTTATTCATTTATTTATTTTCTTAAGATTATTTATTTATTTATTTGACAGAGAGAGATCACACGTAGGCAGAGAGACAGGCAGAGAGGTGGGTGGGGGGAAGCAGGATCCCTGCTGAGCAGAGAGCCCAATGCAGGGCTCCATCCCAGGACCCTGGGATCATGACCTAAGCCAAAAGCAGAGACTTTAACCCACTGAGCCACCCAGATGCCCCTATTTTTTTTTTTTTTAAACACTTTCGGGGCGCCTGGGTGGCTCGGTGGGTTAAGCCGCTGCCTTCGGCTCAGGTCATGATCCCAGGTCCTGGGTTCGAGCCCCACATCGGGCTTTCTGCTCAGCAGGGAGCCTGCTTCCTCCTCTCTCTCTGCCTGCCTCTCTGCCTACTTGTGATTTCTCTCTGTCAAATAAATAAATAAAATCTTAAAAAAAAAATAAAAAAATAAAAAAATAAAAACACTTTCTATCATGGTTTATATTATTTTCTGCTAAAGGTATCCTATTCAGTACTCCTCCCTTTACCTTGCCTTTCAAATTTCGGCCACCCTTTCTTATATTCTTGCAAAATCTGGCTTACCCCATCCTTGAACGTCACTCATCATGCTCTGGTTGCTTCTGAATTATTTTTCATTAGTCCTTGCAGACAGTGAGCTAACTCCCTTTGCCTGTCTCAACACTTAGCAGAGAACCTGAGACATATTTTGTGCTCTCTAAATATTTGTCGAATGAGTAAATTAAACAGAATTTAGAAACATATGAAAGTAGAATATATAAAAAATAATTTGGGAAATATATAAAAGGTACTTTTAAATCAACCAAAATATTACTACCCATGTAAAAATACTGCAAACATATTTTTGTAAATCTTCTCAGCATTTTTATGTAAAGGTTTTTCATTCCATAATTATCATGCTGATATAAAATTGTGTGCCCTGCTTTCTTCACTTTATATAATAAACATTTTTCTATGTTATTACAGTCTTGACAAAATTTTTAAATAGTCATGCAAATTCCATTGACTGATTATACAAGAATGTGCATGAACATTCCCTAAAGATGGGGCATTTGGTATATTTTTGTCCTTTTTAAGATTTTCTTAAGTTTATCATTCTTTATACATAAATATTTTCCTAATATCTAAGGATATTTCCTTAGCATTAATATAAAACTTGGTTAAATTATCTCAAGGTCCCTGAAGGGATATAAGAATTCAGAGAAAGGAGAGATCTGTTTTGTGAACTGGAAAAATCAGGGTGCACTTGCGTGGCTGAGGTGTTGAGTGTCTGCCTTCAGCTCATGATTCTGGGGTCCTGGGATTGAACCCCACATCCAGCTCCCTGCTCAACGGGAAGAGCCTGCTTCTCCCTCTCCCGCTCCCCCTGCTTGTGTTTCTTCTCTTGTAGTCTCTCTCTCTCTCTGTCAAATAAATAAATAAAATCTTAAAAAAAAAAAAGCAAAGAAAAGAAAAAAAGAAAAATCAGGAAGGTTCCCACAAAGCTGAAGGGAAATGAATCAGATTAGGAAGCAAGCAGTCCAAGGACACTCAAGAGGAGTGAAGCAGAGAGAGAGGGAGCCTGGCTTCCCTCCTCATAGCCTTATTTCTCGCTGTGGAATGGGACTCTCACTTGTCAGGGATGGGGTCAGAACTCTGGCTTTCTAGGTTTTGCCTGACTCCCCAAAAATCAAAAAAAGACAAACTCAGGTGTAAGAAATAAGGGCAGAATGTACTATAATTTTCTCTTTCTGGCATCCCTTCTTTGGATGCATTTACAATAACATACATATTTAGTTTGGTCTGGGGACATAATCACAAGTAACCTACAAGTAAGCCATTGAAATGCCATCTTAGATAAGGGGACTTTGGTAGGAAGAATTCATAGACATAGCCATAGACAGAATTCATAGACAGAGCCTATATTCTCATAATAAAGTTACTAAGTGGATTAAATACAGAACGATGGAGTTTGGGCTTTTGCTCAAAGGAAGAGTAGGAAACAAGACAAAAGCCTCACTTGATAGTATTATTTATTTCTAAACATTTTAAATGTTTGTATTTTCAGCTACACTGTCTGCTTTCCATCTGTAAACCAGTCATGGTTGGTAAGAACGGCTATAGAGGAAAGATTTTAGTACTAAAGAGTGGCAAGTGGTTCTAGTCTGAGCTCTGCCACTTCTCTGCTGTGTGATTTAGAACAAAATGTATGGCAGGTTTTATCCCTCAGGATTTGGCTCCTCCATTCACAGACTGAAATGATTGGACGTGATAATTCTTTAAATGCACTGCCCTCCAAGAATCTTTGGTTCCAAGCATGCATGATGTAAAGCTAGACAACAAGTTTAAATTTGTTGAATATTGATTCCACCTTGGCAGTAAGTTAATAAACCATAGCCCAAAGAGTTAATTTTGAAGAGTAAGCTTGCATTCAATTCACTGAAGTAGCCTGGGTCGTTGGCAGTTAGATAAATGAAAGCTGAAATTGTTTACGAGAAAAAATCCAACATCCTTGAAAGTTTGCCATGGTTTGTCCTAAGGAAAAAAACAAAACAAAACAAAACAAAAAAACTTTCTGAAATCCATAGATTTTTCTGTAATGGAAACAGTTTGGCCCCAACTGTACATGATCTCATTGCATCTGTAAGAAGTAAAATGTTAAGGAAGGTTTTGCAAAAATTTCTTATGAATAACGTAAAAATTAAAAGGCACCTGGCATCATGGCAACCGAGAACAAAAAGGAAAGAAATGACATTTGTATTAATAAATTCCTCCCCCTCATTCATACATAGTCTGAGCTCTACTGATATTACTGTGCTGAACTGAGGTATTTTACCATGAAATTTTTGTTCTGCCTCTAAGACTTTAAGGGAAAATGGACTCCAACATTATTACTGTTCTAAAAAAGAAGAAACCAGGAGTGAGGTTGCTATATTTCCAAGAGTGTGCATTGGCAGATGGCTTGCTATGTTTATGTTGCCACTTATTTTTAGTTCTTTCTTCTTCAGTCTTTCAGTGAAATCTAGAGAACTGACTATTACAAATAAGCTTAACATATCTGAGAGAATGATGCTACTAACACTGCCCAGATATTATGGGCCCTGAGTACATAAATGGCATCCAACACTACCAAAATGTCAGAAATTATTTTAGATATCTGCTTATGACTTAGCACCCGGGAAATGCTAAGACCTGTTCTACAGGCCATCAGGTAGACTCTATATTTTTTATTAAGAACTTACTGGCTGGTGGGGGACAAAATTAGATATAAGCAGTTAACTGTCCTTTATTCCTATTGTTCAGCCAGATGCCATACTGTATTTTGTGACTAACCCCAATCCTGTCCCCTCCCCTTGTGCTGCAAAGCTTTATGTATTAGTGAGATAAACAGTGGCAAGGCCAGCCTTTGGAGGAAATTGGGAGATCTGAATTATAATTGCAAAATGACTACTTACAAGTAGTTAGCAAATTCTTAGTGTTTTTGGAGCTCAGTCTTCTGATCAGCAAAATGGGGATACTGATAATCTCACATGGTTTCTGTGTGGCTTAATCGAAGCTATGCATGTGTAAGATCCAGCACAGTGTCAGAAGCTTATCCAGGAAGCAAAGCCATGTCTGAGACCCCTCCCAAGGCTTTCTCCTCTCTCCTTCATTGTAATGTCTGAAGTTCAGCGAACTGTGACAAGCAAGGTCACATGAACAATGATGATCATAAACAGGACAAATTCAGCGAGAGATCTTTGAGTTTATTGATTTGTGACTTAATCTTATCAATATAATTGGGGCAGAAATGCAGTTCATTGGAATGAAATTAGACATATTTCAATAATGGGACCTGGGACTGGATCTACACATTAGTAGGTAGGCAATAGCCAACCAAGGAAATGAACTATAATGGATGGACAATGGAATAGTTGCTAACCACTCTCCTCTCATGGCAGTCTGGATTCCTTTCTCATTTACACTGGAATTGCATCATACCAGCTTGCTATAGACTAGCCTATCTTCAAGACTATAGAAATCAA
Source organism: Lutra lutra (assembly GCF_902655055.1). Taxonomy (NCBI): domain Eukaryota; kingdom Metazoa; phylum Chordata; class Mammalia; order Carnivora; family Mustelidae; genus Lutra; species Lutra lutra. The sequence goes on from NC_062284.1 coordinate 125,195,499, forward strand.
GTAAAAAACTAAAAAGCAGAGCAAAGCAAACATTCAAAGCAAAGTATAACCAACATCCCCCCCCGCCAGCCGCTACCTACTTTCTCATTTCCTCTTTATAACAAAATCCCCCAACAGTATTATAAATACTCACTATTTTGCTTCCTCATCTTTTGCCTTCAATTAATATTTTATCCCAAACAGTTTAACAAAACAAGGCAGAGTCCATCAAAGTGGGGAGGACATAGCCAGGATGTGATAAAAATCCTCAGACTTCAATATTGAAACAAGATGTACTGGTGAAATGGCCACGTTCCAACTAAATGATTTGTTTGTTATTTAGGAAAAGTGGACAAGTATCCTGGAACACTGACCTTCTATTTACTTTTAATACTTTTGGGTATAAGATTTCTAAATATAAGAAACTCTACCTAATAATATTTGAAAGAAAAATTGTTGTAAAATCCACATGTAATGTACTGCATGCCTGTCTTCTGTAGCATGATTCAAGCTAATAATCCCCAAATCAATGGATGCTTCTCCGATGATTTCCCTCCTCCCGATAATGCAATCCTAGTCCAATAAACAACAGGAGGAAACATGACAATTAGTCATGCCTATGTTCACTATACTATGAATTCTATATCAAATAATAAGAGTTGATCGATTTGATGAAATTAGTATAAATTAGCTTTTCTAGAAACCTGCGTTTTAACCAAGGCAAATCAGAATACTGGAGCTAAATGCTCGCTTGGCAGAGATTTTCCTCTGGGTTCAAGACCAGACTCAATTCAAAAGTGTCTCATTTCCTCACAGTTGATTCTAGTGCCATCGTCCCTTAGATGCTCAAACCCGTCTAGTTGTCTAGAAAAAGAAGGGGGCAGGTAGGATCCGCCAGATAAACAGCTCTGCCTATTGCAAAATATCTCACTTTTAAATCATGAAAATTCTAGGGATAATGAAAGTGTTAGGAAGTCTTAAAAATGCAGGTCAGGTGGATGATAAGGGAGTAGTTGAAAAAACTGTGACATTATTTGCTGTTCATATTTAAGATCAGATATGTAAAATCATGTGGCCTGTATTTGAAAGGATGCAGGGCTCTGTTTGCATTTTGAATGGCTTGGACCCATAAGCACAGCACTAAGCCTAGAAGGAAGCCATCCAACTGCCACTTACATTCAGTCAGAGATATCTGAGGGGAGACAAGCACTTAGGTTTGAGGACATGCTTCAAAACCATACCACGAGCTGCTTATGTGTCTCTTCCCGGAGCATGCCCACTCTCCCCTCCGAATAAGGTACAGGAGGAAGATTCCATCAAGCATGAGGCTCAGGACAAACTGTAGTTTCCGAGACCAGACATAGTTTCTTGTCAGATAATTTTGGTCTTAAAGGTAGGAGCCAAAGGGTTCAAATCGTTTCCTTGAACTTTCCCACACGATTTACAAAGCTTTCCTAATTGGGGTTTTAAAATCATAGAATCTCCGTGCTGACTTCCAGTCTCCCTCGCTGTAGAGCTGTTATGGGAATAAGAAGTAGCCTGTGACTTCCCTGAATGCCACAGCTAGAAGGCCACGCGTTCTCTTCACCTGAGACCTGGAAGCCATGAGGAGCTTCCAGGTGAGGCTAGCTGGGGCTGGCAAGTGACAGACAATGATCAGGTTATGACGGTGAAACTTTGCATAGATGAGGACAATCCTTTGCCTCCCAATTTCCTGAAACTTTCCCCTATTTTTTTCTTGCACTTAGTAACACCTATTTTAGTATGACCCAAGATTATTTCCAGTGTCAAATACACCTTTTGAAATATTAGAGTTCTTTCTGGAGCCTCTAAGAGTAGAACAATGTGCAAAACATCACCTATGATAGAACATTTTGGACTTCGTGATGTAGAAGAGGCCTTAAGAGAGAGAGCACCACAGTTAGGTTTCTTCCTTTCTGCTGTGAACTAGATTGTGTCCTCCCAAGATTCATGGTGAAGCCCTAACACTCAGTGCGATTGCATTAAAGGATGAGGCCTATAAGGAGATATCTGAGGTTAAATGAGATCATAGGCCCTGATCCACTAGGATCATTGTCCTTGTAAGAAGAGACATTAGACCTCTTGCTCCCTCTCTCTGCCTTGTGAGGACAGGGCCAGAAGGGGCCATCTGGAAGCCAGGGGAAGAGCCCTCAGCAGACACCGAATAGGCCTTTGCCCTGATCTTTGACTCTGCAGCCTCCAGATCTGTGAGAAAGTAAATGTCTGTGATAGAAGCCTCCCAGTCTGCGGTAGTTTGCTTATGGGGGCCTGGACAGACTACATATTCTCTCTCAACCTTCAGTGTCAGTTGCCAAATATTATTTTTGCTGGTTAAGACCTTCACTAGTATTTGCATAAATTTATGTAATTGCCCATTAATTGGGCTTCCTCTTAAGTTTCTGCTTCCAATCTGTGACCAGCATCTGTTCTAATCTATATCTCTTGTCAAATTCAGGCCCTTAGTTTCCCAGACACCTTGACTTAAAGATACCGAGACAGGCCTGTAAAGTCTGATTGTCATCGGATTTTAATTAATTTTTCAAACAAATATGTAAGTCCCTCTATTTATTGAAGAATTATAATAGTCTGCATAGCCTGAAGAAATATTTAGGTTTTCTTTTTTAAGGATTTGTCCATTTATTTATTTATTTATTAGAAAGAGTGTGTGCCAAAGCTGAGGGAGGGGCAGAGAGAAAAAGAGAGACTCCCAATTAGACTCTGCACCTGATGCAGGGCTCGATTCCAACACCTGAGATCATGACCTGAGCTGAAACCAAAAGTTGGGTGCTTAACTGACTGAGCTACTCAGTGCCCCAACCTGTAGAAATATTTAAGTTCATTAAATTAGACATACAAAGTTTGCCCCATCTTTCTTCAGCCTGCCTTTCCATGTGGCCAGTATATCTCTACCCTACAATCACAGACTACGACGTAGTAAAACCTGCTGTCTTAACTTCATTCCTTTGGTCAATTGTCCCTTCAGTGTTGATGTTCTTGGCATCACAATAGATATACTATCTATATTGTTTCTCTTTTCAACTTAATTTTAAAATTTTGGAGAAAAGGGCCCCTCAACCTTAAACAGATATACAAATAGAGATAATCCACAAATAGTCATAGTGCATGGAACCCATATATGAGACACATATGCACATACTGCTGTATAAAAGAACACCCAGTTAAACTGGAAAGGAGACAAAGAAGAAGAAAAGGAGGAGGAGAAAAAGAAGAAGAAGATGAATGAGAAGAAAGAGGAGGAGGTGGGAGAAGAGGAGAGTGGAACAAGGTAGAGGAAGAGGGAGAGGAGGAAGCATAGAAAGAGATGGGGAAGGAAGAGAGAAGTACGTATGGGAGGAGGAAGATAGGGAAAGTATTTGGTCAGAAAAAAAATACAGCCTTAACAGACCAAGGATTTTTACTAATTACTCATGAAGATTTAGAAATACTATGAAAACAACATGGAAAATTAGACTATTATTGCATCATTAGCTTAAAGGTAGCTGTAGCAAAACTGTTATATAATTCACACTTCAAAATATTGTTTTAAGTCATTCTGGGGAAAAAAAATTCTTATGAAGTAATAGATCAAACAAACAAAACAAAAGACTTCTAGCTATTATTGTTGGTAGATTTGGAGGCCCAAAGAAACCATGCATGACAACCGCAACGAAGATGCTGACACCCTCAGGGGGCAGACCAAAGAGAAAACTTATTTTATCCAGGCCTGGATTGCTCTTATAACAAGGGACTGTGGAAGAAGCTCCCTTCTTATCCCACTAGGTTAGTGGTGCTTTTTCTCATCACCACAACACAACCTAAAGCTGTGGATTTGGAGTCACCTTGCAAGCAGTTTACAGGTGAGGGTAAAGAGAACACACTCTTAATCTGCCCAACTTTTCGGAGTGCTAATATCCAATCAACACCAGGACCAGGAGGAGGCAACCAGGAGACTCTGGCCATCAGAAGGGTATAAAGGGATCTTGAAGGTAGCCACCCTTCATCTTTTTCTAGAAAACAGAATTCGATGACAATCTTACTGTTTTTGCTATTGTAGTGTATAGGTGTGGGCTTTCATTGTTTTCCTCTCTCACAGTGTGAAGTTCAGTGAGATACAGATAGAGTTTTTGTTTATTTGTTTTGTCTTTTTTGAGTGCCCTACTTAACCAAAGAAAGCAAAATGGTTACTCTGTCAAATCATTTAATTTCATATACCAATAATCAATTTTTCTTCTTCTCCCATGAAGCTGTATGTTAGTATCTCTCATGGTGACCGCAAAAGCCAGGCATCTACATTCAGGGATGCAGACAGCAAACATTTCATGGTTTGCCAGTGTCATTTCAGATGATGATGGCGTTTGATAAAATTTTCCAGTAATTTGACAAATTGCCTTTTATAATTAAATCTAACCAATATGGACTATGAATTCTTAATCAGACTTATGACCTTACTATTATTATAATGGAAATAGTTTCAACCACTTCCAGCTAATGAAATCAGTCTTATCCCTTTGACAATTTCCTACATCTGCATCCATAACTTCAAGCCTGGACAGCATCCTCTATGCAGCAAACACACTTACTATTGGAAAGAAATTCACTTTAGTTGTACATCTGATCTTAATTGGCCAGGCATCTGTGGAGGACAGACTTAGCACTGATGATTGAAGAGAAGGATATGTTCAACCATTTATAGGCAAAGTGGAAGGAACAAACAGATCACCTCCCCCATGTGAGATTAGGAAACTTTATGATATATTAACATATAAAATGAATTATAGCAGAACCCAATAATCTTTCCCAAATGATTGAATATTTTGATTAAAACTAGCATGTCTGTGTTGGGCAACATTCTGAGCTGTTTCACCAACATTTTTTTCTTGGAATAAAATCCAGTGAAAGAAAGAACCATGAGAAACTGTGGACTCTGAGAAACAAACTGAGGGTTTTAGAGAGGAGGGGGGTGGGGGGTTGGGTGAACCTTGTGGTGGGTATTAAGGAGGGCATGTATTGCATGGAGCACTGCGTGTGGTACATAAACAATGAATCTTGGAACACTGATAAAATAAAATAAAATTTAAAAAAAAAAGAAAGTACTCTATCTCTCTCCTTTGGAGTAAATCATACCTACCTCTTATTAGTGACCAATAGCCATTGTGTGAATGACAGAATTATTTCTACCTTGGCTGCCATCCATACCTATAGTTAAAGCGGGCTGTCATACAGGAAATATTTTCAAGGTGGCCCAAAGGCCTTCCCTGGTTTAAAAATAATAATAATTTTCTCACTGACTATCAAGGTGACCAAAATGCTACTCTCCATCCAGCAGACCATTCATTCTTCATTCACTCATTAAACAATAGTAAGAACCTAGTATATGCCAAGTCCATCTAGGATTAAAAAAAAAAAAAAAGACAGAAAACTAAAAGAAAACAAAAAAACAGAGACAAAAAATAGAGGATTCAGCACTTTATTGTTTCATGTAAAAAAAAATTCTTTTTTTTTAAGATTTTGTCTATTTACTTGAGAAAGAGAGAGACAGAGAGAGAGCACAAGCAGAGACAGTGGCAGAGGGAGAGGGAAAGGCAGACTCGCTGCTTAGCAATGAGCCTAACTTGGGGCTTAGTCCCAGGACCTGAGAAAAAGGCAGACACTTAACCAATTGAGCCACGCAGGTGCCCCCAAAACATCATATTCTAATAGTAATTGGAATATCTACATTTTAGCCCTGATTATGTTTTAAAGATTTTATTTATTTATCTGACAGAGAGAGATCACAAGCAGGCAGAGAGGCAGACAGAGAGAGAGGAGGAAGCAGGCTCCCTGCTGAGCAGAGAGCCCGATGCGGGGCTCGATCCCAGGATCCTGAGATCATGACCTGAGCCGAAGGCAGCGGCTTAACCCATTGAGCCACCCAGGCGCCCCTAGCCCTGATTATGTTTTAAACTAGCCATGGAACACTAAATTTCAGTGTATATAAAGAATACATGTGTTCTGAGGAATCCATATATATATATAGATAGATAGATAGATAGATAGATAGATGAATAGATGACATCTCTCTGTCTATCTAAAAAGCCCTAATGTTGCCTTATTGTTTTACAATTCATACAGAATATGAATAGGAAGAATAAGTAGAACTCCTTCAGAGTGAGAAAAAACAGATTTTGCTTCTCAACTTTATTTCAAATGGAAATACTTCAGGGTAGTATTTAGTTGTCTTGAGATCAATTCTTATCTTGCAGTGTTGTGGGAATTTATTGTGATATGTAAAGCATCAGTGTCCAATGCAGTGCCTGTCACCTCATTTTGTCATCACCTTATGGCCTTTCACCCTCCCACATGCACATGCACACACATGCCTTACACATCTCTCCTTACAGTTAAGTGAGGTCACTTCACAGATAAGAGTCAAGATGGCGCACATATACACATATGCTTTGTTGAAATGACCTGAGATAGATTCAGGGGAATCTTTGGACCATGAAGGCGGGATTGGCCAAGGAAGGTCTGGTGATTCTGAGCAGCCAAGGATCATACCCAGTTAAGACGGAGTCCAGATATGGGGAGAGAAAGAAATGGAGCTTGCGAGATTTGTCAAAAGCACATCCTGTATTTTTGTAACTTATTTCACTTAATCAATGAGTGCACATTTATTATCTTTCCTATGCCCACTGATCTTCTAGGCATTAGAAGTGAAGAATGCAAACCAATTCCCAAAGAAATTTTAATTATGTAAATTGACATTTCCCTCATGACTAACAATGGGTTCTATAGTCTTCATTTACAGTTCATCATGCATATGGAAAAAAAAATAAGTTTTCTTATGTCTATGTGAGCATTGGACAAAGTTGCCATTGTAACTTAAATTTTATACACAGAAGAGTTCTACATGTATGAATGAGATTATAGATGTGAAGATATACACAGACACATACATATACACACTTATTTTTACATTTTTATCAAGATGTATCTTACATAGTAAAGTGTACTAGTATTAAACTTACCTCTTGATAATTTTTTACATTTGTAAACTCTGCATAGTCATTCAGACCAAGATGTAAAGTATTTCTAATTTATAACAGAGTTTTTTCTCTTAGTTGTCTTTACTATTTCTCAATTTTAGGGAAGGCAACCTGACTCTTAGCCTTCTGTGTTCTTCTGTAATAACAAAAATGAAAAACCCCTGAAATATTAAAAAAAATCTCTTTTGCTTAACAACATGAAAGAGGAAACTGTAGAAAACTCTATGTTCTATTCAAGCTCAGTTATTCAGAATTTCTAACAGTGGCATTGCTAAAAATAGTAGAATAAAATTCTCGAGTTTAAACCAAAATCTGCCATATATTGCCTATGGCCCTAGACAAGTATCATTTTTTTGTATCTCAGTTTCATACTATAAAATAATGAAATAATAATCCTTAGCCTATATACCTTACAGGAAAATTGTAATGAACAAATAATAAAATTCATATGATAATCCATTTTAAATTGCAAAGGATTATAAAAAACAGTATTACCTGTTTTCTCAGACAAACTGGTTTGGAACATTTCAAATTTAATAAATCAGTCTGATTTATTCCCAAAGGAAATGGTTTCTATCTCTTGATTGGGAAACTATTGAAGTTTTTTCTAATAATCAACTGTTTATACTTCATTTGCTCTTATTCAGTTTCATCCTTTTAACAAATATCTTCCTTCTAAATTCTTTCCCCTTGGGTATTTATGCTTTCCTGGCTTTTCTGCAACAGCAGTGATTATCTGTGATACATTAGAAGGAAATCTTACTGAAGTAATAAGACCATGATTATTGAGCTTCATTCAGAAGTGTCTCTCAAAAAGAACTAGTAAGCAGTTTGCAATATATAGATGAATGTCCTGTGAAATGCAAAGTTGATTGTAAAAATCACTCATTCTTTCAAACTTAAAACTTTTAAATAAGACACACTTATGAAAAATATTCTTTGATACAAATGCCATTTATGGTGATTTTATGCAAATCTCTATTTGAATCCATATATATTTATCTCCCATGGACAATTTTTAGACTTTATTTTCCAAAAAACATACATGTTTTTATTTTTTTCTATACACTACATAGCTGAGATAGAGGACTAAACTTTTCAGATAGTGTAAGGGTGCCTTTTAAAAAATCTGCTAAAGAACATAGGCAATAACCTTTTTGACACTGGCCACAGCAACTTCTTTCAAGATATGTCTCGAAAGGCAAGGGAAACAAAAAAAAGAATGAACTTTTGGGACTTCATCAAGATAAAAACTTCTGCACAGCAAAGGAAACAGTCAACAAAACAAAGAGGAAACCCACAGAATAGGAGAAGGTAATAGCAAATTACATTACAAAGGGTTGATATCCAAGATCTATAAAGAACTTCTCAAATCCAACACACGAAAAACAGATAATCAAGTCAAAAAATAGGCAGAAAACATGAACAGACACTTCTCAAAAGAAGACATATAAATGGCTAACAGACACATGAAAAAACATTCATCATCATTAGCCATCAGGGAAATTAAAATCAAAATCACATTGAGATATCACCTTCCACCAGTTAGAATGACCAAAATGGACAAGACAAGAAACAACAAGTGTTGGAGAGGTTGTGGAGAAAGGGGAACCCTCTTACACTGTTGGTGGGAATGCAAGTTGGTGCAGCCACTTCAAGAAAACAGTGTGGTGGGGTGCCTGGGTGGCTCAGTGGGTTAAGCCTCTGCCTTCGGCTCTGGTCATGATCCCAAGGTTCTGGGATCGAGCCCTGCATCGGGCTCTCTGCTTGGCAGGGAGCCTGCTTCCCTTCCTCTCTCTGCTGCCTCTCTGCCTACTTGTGATCTCTCTCTGTCAAATAAATAAAATTTAAAAGAAAAAAAAAGAAAACAGTGTAGAAGTTCCTTAAAAAATTAAAAATAGAGCTACACTATGACCCAACAATTGTACTACTGGATATTTACCCCAAAGATACAGAGGTAGTGAAAAGAAGGGCCATATGCACCCAAGTGTTCATAGAAGCAATGTCCACAATAGCCAAACTGTGGAAAGAGCCAAAATGCCTTTCAACAGGGAAATGGATTAAGAAGATGTGGTCCATATACACAATGGAATATTACTCAGCCATCAGAAAGGATGACTACTTTTGCATCAACATGAATGGGACTGGAGGAGATTATAACATAATAATAAAAAAACAAATCTACTGAGTAGGGTGGAAAAAATGCCTATGTACTGAAAATTTGAAGAATCAATATCCAAATCAAATTATCTTATTCTTAGTAGAATATTTCTTTTTATTTTCTGAAAGAAAGATGAACAGAAGGTAGAAAGGTGTGTTATTCCAGAAGTCCAGCTACTTCAGATAGAAAAGGTTTATTTTCGTATTCTAAAGCAAACAAAAATAAGCCTGGTGCCACTCATCCCCAATACTTCAGTGAAAATTCTCTATGCACATTATTTCTCTGGGAAATCCAGATGTGCTGAATTATTTGGCCAATGTAGCATTTGAAAGAAGCCTAAAGAAAAACAATTAAAAAGGGGAAGGCTTTATAAACATTGAGTGCTATCAAAGGAGAAATTCTCTAGACGGAAGTATAGGGTAACCCAAGTCTAAGTGTTAACACTGCCATTTACGACCTATAAAAAATCGACAACATGACTGGACCTTGAGTGCATTACGCTAAGCAAGATAAGCCAGATGGAGAAAGACAAGTACTGTATGATATAACTTATATGTGGAATCTAAAAAAAAATCAAACATAAAAGAAAACCCACTCAAATCCCAAAAAAAAACTGAGAATAAAACTGGTTTCTAGAGGGTGGGGGAGGAAGTATAAGATTGATGGTGTTTGAGAGTACAGACTTGTGGGGCACCTGGGTGGCTCAGTCAGTTAGGCCTACAACTCTTGATTTCAGCTCAGATCATGATCTCAGGGTCTTGATATCAAGCCATGTGTTAGGCTTGATGATGGGTGTGGAGCCTGTTTAAGATTAGCTTTCTCCCTCCCTCTCCCTCTACCCCTCTTCACTCGTGCTTTCTCCTTCTCTCTCAAAAAAAAAAAAAAAAAAAAGTGCAAACTTGTAATGAGAACTAAAATAGCCATAGAGATTTAATGTACAGTTTATTGAACACAGACAATAATATGTATTATAAGTATATAATGTGATAATGTGGAACTAAAATACAAACCTCAGCCCAAAGATCAATTTAGGCCTATAGGCATCATCTTGAAAAATAACATCTTGGGGCACCTGGGTGGCTCAGTGGGTTAAGCCGCTGCCTTTGGCTCAGGTCATGATCTCAGGGTCCTGGGATCGAGTCCCGCATCGGGCTCTCCGCTCAGCGGAGAACCTGCTTCCTCCTCTATCTCTCTCTCTGCCTGCCTCTCTGCCTGCTTGTGATCTCTCTCTCTCTGTGAAATAAATAAATAAAATCTTAAAAAAAAAAAATCTGAATGGCCTTTTGGGGACCCAAGATCTAGTTTCAACAACTATTTCACAGGTACATTGTCTTAAACCTGAGCCTATTCATATGTACATTACCTCCCTGAACTCTGAAGCTATTTGCACTTGTGACCCACTGTAATAATTTGTCAATTGTTTAAAAATAATTTATCAATTATTACAAAAGAATAGAGGAAGAAGCAGCTTATTCTTATTGAACCTCAATTTTCTCATCTGTAAAATGACGGTAGCTATATAAGCCTCATGAATTTCATCTGAAGATTATCTTAGTTTGGGTTTCCTAAATGCAAAGCCTGAGAAGCAGATTCCTTTTTTTTTTTTTTTTTAAGATTTTATTCATTTATTTGACAGAGAGAGAGAGAGAGAGCACAAGCAGGGGGATTGGCAGGCAGAGGGAGAGGGAGAAGAAGGTTCCCTGCTGAGCAGAGAGCCCTAAATGGGACTCAGTCCCAGGACCCTGGGATCATGACCTGAGCCGAAGGCAGATGCTTAACCAACAGAACCACACAGGTGCCCCCTCACAAGCAGGTTCTTACTTGTCTTCACAGAAAGAATGCTCTCAGGAAAAAAGAATGTAAAGTATGGATAAAACAGGGAAAAATAAGCTAAGCGAGGCTGTGGTTTCAGTTAGAGACCAGCTTCACCTTGGCCTGATCCCATGGAAAGTTTAAGGAGCAAGAAATAGATAGAGCTGGTCCCACTTTGAGGCAAGGTAGCTAACTCTTGTCAGTCAGTCAGTCGGTCAGTCAGTCGGTCAGTCAGTCCTGGGCTGTAGGTGGGATGAGGAGTGGGAGTGAACAACGGATATAGAACCTCCTGGATGAAGTGTTTTCCGTTTGATGAACGGCCGTCTCTACTAGTCATCAGCTGCTAATCTCTGTAAGGGGAAGAGGTACTTCAGCCAGTAAAGGGAATCAGTGTCCACTTTAAGAAATAGATGAAGCATAAGTACAGTATTTGGGAGACAGGAAATTTTCAATCAATATTTTTATAAAATAACAAACGAGTTAGTGTGGCTGCGAGAAACAGTGGTCAGTGAGAATTATGATGACTAAAAGTTTGTTCCTTATTTGAATGTGAGGGGTCAGGACAGCCAAATTTTGAACAGAAGAGTGATATATTTGGATGTTAAGGAAGAAAATTCCAGTGACTATATGGAGAGATGTTCGAAGAAGGCTATACTAGGGGAGGGAGAATGATTAGAACACTGTACAGAAGCGTATAGTGGATATGATATGAGTCTAAACTAAGGTGGCAACAAAATTGCAAAAAAAATAGGATAACACACCAAAGTTTGAAAGGGCTACTTCCCAAAACAATCAATTTATTACATATTAGGGCAAGAGGTGGCAAAGAATATAATTGATAATTTCAATAATATGAAATAGCTTCCAGTAGCCACTCTAGATGGGGGAATAATTTTTTAACTGTTATAATGTAACCTTATAACAATAATTTCATTTGTCTCATTTTTTATCAATATCTATTTCATACATAAAGGTATATAATCAATTGCATGTTGGAAAACAGTAAAGATTATGCCTGTCCTGTTCCCCAAACTGAGAGAACTTAAGACTGTCAATTTTACAAATAAGCAATGCATTTGACCAGATGACTAGCTTCATATTTTTAATATTCAGTGAATTCTTTGACCTATTGATCAAGCACATCATCCTCTGATATGATAAAATATATGTTCAATATAACTATCTAGGCAATGGTAATTATAATGAAAGGTTTTGATGGTGAACATTAATAAATCTATAATCATAACTTCTGGAATCACGATTTAAGACCCTCATCCCTGACTTCTCACATTTGCTATTTTTCTCCTACTACTATGGAATATTCAGGACTTAGATCTGTTCCCATTCATCACAGTATCTTGTCAATGTATCCTACTCTCACTTTACTTGGTCCTAGTAGTTCTTTAACCTTGAATCTAAAATGCACTTTTTAGAACCAGTTGTGTCCCCTGCAACATGTAAGATTTGATATGAATCTTTGAACACCTATGAATTTTAGATATGAGATTTCCTTTGATCATTTCCTGTGTGAGATATTTGATGTTGGCTTTATCTTCTGACTGAAGACTAAGTGGGGAGCTCAGTCTTTACAGTGCTTTGGTAATCTGAAGTCTAAAAAAGGGGGGAAAATGCTTTCTTGCTTGTACCACATGTAATCTAACTCAAAATGAAAATAGCAGAAACGGGCGCCTGGGTGGCTCAGTGGGTTAAGCCACTGCCTTTGGCTCAGGTCATGATCTCAGGGTCCTGGGATCAAGTCCCACATCGGGCTCTCTGCTCAGCGGGAAGCCTGCTTCCCTCTCTCTCTCTCTCTGCCTGCCTCTCCGTCTACTTGTGATCTCTCTCTGTCAAATAAATAAATAAAATCTTTAAAAAAAAAAAAAGAAAGAAAATAGCAGAAACTGTTCTAAAAAAGAATTGTTTCATCTGATTTGAAATCTGTTTCATAAGTTACTAAGGCATGGGGTGTTAATTTAGTAGTGTTATATTTTAATATGTTATAATATAAAATTAGATCAAATGAAATGTTCAGTTCTCTTGTTAATATGGTATTGGTTTAAATTTGTGGTATTTTTTTCTCTTATTGACATCAGTAAAAAAAAAACAAACAGATATTGTAATTATAGGATGAATAATATTTACCGGTATCAACTGCATTTGTCAACTAACATTGTTCATATTTCTATAGCTGGTTCTCAAAATGACCTGTTTTGCAATCGTTATGAAATTCAAGTCATATAGACCTTCAATTCATAAAAGATTTACTGGACAATGCTATGTCTCAGAAGCTATACTAGGTGTTACTGAGATGCTAATATGGATGAAAACTTTACCTGCCCTTAGGCATCTTAAAATTTATTAGGGTAAAAAATACACAGACAGACCTGAACACAGAGAGTGCTTTGAGAATTAATCCAATTATCATTATCTTTCAGTAGAGGGGAGGCTTGAGGAAATGTTTATTACACAGAAGTAATAGGGCTTTCAAGTAAGTTTAAAAAGGTAGAGATGGAATAATAGAGCAAATAAGGGGAAAATATGAGCATAGATATGATTAAAAATTATAAAAAATAAACAAGAGTTTAAAAAATGGTTTAAACCTTTCATTTGGAATTTTACTTTGAAGGAAAAGTGCCAAAATCTTATTTCTAAGTGTGGGGAAAATACGACAAGTTTTAGAAACATATCTATTTGATGTTGTTATGTCAAAATACCTAAACAGTTAAATAAAGTTTTATTTATTACTTGGATATTTGCTTACCTGCAAACACAACTTTAACCATTAACTTTATAAACTTCATGGCTATAATGGTAGTAATATTTTTATTATATTCTCCAGCCTTTTTATTCTCCTCTTAAAAGAATAATACTGAAATCTAAAAAAGAATATTCATTAATCCAACAATGGAAGGATAATACTCATTCTTTCATGATATAAACATTGTAGTGACCCTTATTACATGGAACTTCAAATTGTGTTGGTGTGGGTGGGTGTGTGTGTGTGCATGCGTGCGCACACACACACACACACACACGCACAAAATGGTGGTTTTATTAAAGGACGGGTTTTACAGTATTTTTTCTCTGTCAGAGCCTGTGGTTCTTGGTCACACTGCTTCCAAGAATGAAGAGGTAGACCAGACAGAGGGGTGGGCAGCAAAGCAAGGTTTATTGACCCATAGCAAAGTGATAGTATAAAGCTCCTGAATAGGGAGGGAACCTGAGAAGGTTGCCCACATGTAACTCCAACTTTAAGATAACATATCAAAAACACTTGAATAAAAACTCACTATCTTTGAAATCTAGCATTGCTTGAATATGAAACAAATGACAAGCAAGAATGAAGGCATATTTGCATGGCAGGAATAATGAGAAATTATAAATCTATTTTTTTTTTTTAAAGATTTTATTTACTTATTTGGCAGACAGATCACAAGTAGTTAGAGAGGCGGTGGGGGGGGGCGCCCCCCCCCCACAGGAAGCAGGCTCCCTGCTGAGCAGAGAGCCTGATATGGTGCTGGATTCCAGGACCATGAGATCACAACCACCCAGGCGCCCCTATAAATCTATTATTATTCCAAACCTAAATATTTTCTTTCTCTGCAATATATATGAGCTTTATGTTTTTCTACTATTTTGATATATGGAGAAATTTACTTAACAATAATGCCAGAGATATGGCCATACATATAGAACCATGTACTCCAATAGCAAGACTAGATGATATTGATAACAACAAAAACAATACATTTTCCTTTGGCTCTGTCTTTGTGAATGTATCTTACTCATTAGCTATCATAAACTCTGTTAAGGTCAAACTAATAAGTCCTCCACATTGGGAATATGCAAAATTATTTATTAAAAAATCTATTTTGTGATAGGCACTATTCTGGGTATTCAGAATAGAATATGCACAAATTCTACAAATTCTTCCCCCATCAAAGTGGAGAAAGATAAAAAAAAAAATACATAAGTAAAAAAATAACTAAAAAAAAGTCAGTTAATGGCAAAAGTTATGATTAAGATAAAATACGGGCCTTCAAATAGGCCAGTGAGAGGAAGTGACACTTGAATTCAGTTGTAAAGTATGAAAGAGAACCAGTCATTCTAGGAGTGGAGGTTGGAGGCAGGGTGGGGAGGGAGAGGTTTGCCAAGAGATGTGATAGTAAGTGCAAACTGAACTCTGGGGATTTGTAGAAACAGAGAGAAGAGCAGTTTGGTGGGTATCGTAAAGCAGAGAAATGTTTGTATTCACGTTAGAACTTCTAGGAAATAGGAAGAAAATTGGAATTTCTTCTAATGTCATTGCGAAGGTATTTAAAGAATAGAAGCCAAGCAGTCATGTGATAAATATTAGTAGTAATATGGTACATAGCAGGTATACTCAATTTAACTTCTCTGAAAAAAAAAAAAAAAGATACAATTAAACTTTCCTGTTTATGTTTCATGTTATGTTCGTGCTTTATTTTATATTTTAAGTAACTGTTAAAATGAACTCTACCTGTGAATATAGTAAGTGTGATTTGACTAGTTGTTTTCCATACTAACATCTGGTCAGGATTCTCATTTCATGGAATAATTGATCTGAAATGAAAACAATTCTTATTAGCATTCAATTATAAGGTGGAGTCCCTTAAGTATTCACATTAGTGTCTTAACATATTTTTTAAAAATTTCATTTTTTTGAAAGATGATTGCTACTATATATGGGTATCATAATTTCTGAAGGGTTGATCAAAGAATTTCAAAGTCTGGAGATGGTTAACCTGCCCATGGCACAAAGGCAACTGAAAGAAACTAGACATTTTATTTATTACATTTGAATTGAAGAAATATAATAAGTGACTTTGTCTCCTTTAAATTCTTCTATTGTACTATTTTTTGTTTTTAACAACAATAGAAACTAAGAAATGAATTTTATGCTGTAGAGAGATGGGAGGCTCAGGATTTCATTCAAATAATAAAATGATATACCACATCCAAAACACTGTGTTAATAGAGTTCATAAAAAATATGTCTGCTTTATTGATTTATGTTACATTTGGTTTTCCTTCCCTTGGTGAAGTCATCCTCATTTCTTACCCAAGGTAGTTTATGCCTTGCCATTCCAATATACTAAATTCACCTCTCAGATTCTGCAGATCTAATTCCAATATGGATATTTGGAGGACTTTGACGATAATCATTTCCAGAGTACCTAAGAAATTGTGATGGCCACAGCATGTGTGGATTATCTTTATTTCAGACGAAGGACTATGATCCCATGCCATACCAGTCCTCCATTCCCCACAGCTGTGGCCACTTGTGTCCCATACACAGGTCAAAAGCTAACCCAGGCTCTGAAATTAATCTTCTCCTAATCCAGGGAAATTTAAACTAATAAAATCTAAGCATGCTGGAGTACTTCTTACCTAGAGACCAAGATCTATTAATTCAATTTTTTTTTTCTTATTCCTATGACTGGACTTTGACCTTCTACTTAGTTCTAATAACAACATACTTTTTGCTTCAGTAAAGAAATTTATCTTTTTGAAAAATTGCCAGAATCTCAGTTATACCAACACAACTCTTTGATTACTAAACTCTCTCCGTTTCATGTTTCTTCCCCCCCTCCCGCCCTGACCCAGCAAATGACTTTTTTTCACCAATAATATGAAGCGTCTGAAAATCTCCAGGTAAGAATCTCTATAAACATTGCTTCCTAAGAGAATATGTTCACTCTGGCCAAGTTATCATATATTCTAGAAGTTCTTAGGTCATTCTCAGATAGATGCTAGGCTTGAAAATTATTTTCTACATGAAAGGAGAATATTATACTTGGCAAGGGCTGACCAATATACACAGGATGTGGAAGGAAAACATTAGTACAACTGGGGAACAGCACCTGGAGAAGAAGTGCCTCTTGCCTGCTCTAAGAGTGACTACAGCTGCTGCTTGAGTGACTTCAAAAAAATACAGGAAATGGAGGAGAGAATGACGTAATGTTCAACCATGTCTCTATGGAGGAGCATATCATATGTGATTTGTTCCAAACCACCTGAACAAATAGGCCCCCAGGTAGGCTTATCTATTTTCAATAAGTATGGAGAAAAAATTTAACACCAGGACTGAATAAATTTCTGAGAAGTTTTTCCTAATGATAATGTGGAAGAATGAAGAGTTGGAGATGTTGGCTCCACAGAAGGTATTGAACTCCGAGGTGAAGGAACATATTACAAGTACATGCTTCATTAGAGCTACGTTCCTTCCTGCCTTCTTGTCACACTTGTCAATTTTTTTTAAGAGTAATTTCCATCTTTATAAATTTTCCTCCAAACTCAAATAAAGCTTATTTTTAGCCTATGAACAATTTTTTAAATTATTTTTAATAACATATAATGTATTATTTGCCCCAGGGGTACATGTCGAATCATCAGGCTTACACATTTCACAGCACTCACCATAGCACATACCCTCCCCAATGTCCATAACCCAATCTACCCTCTCTATACCCCCCACCACGCCCCAGCAACTCTGTTTGTTTTGTGAGATTAAGAGTCTCCGGTTTTGTCTCCCTCTCAATTTCCTTTCCTGGTCCCTTTCTCCCATTATTCTGACCCTCTGAAGATAACTAATAATTTAACTGACAGGAAGTGTGCAGGAGCCATATTTTGGATTGGCTCACATATCTGTGTTAATGGAGTTAATTAAAGGCCCTTATCAGGACAAACAACAGATTTGTTATTCAGCCCTTTCTCTCACTGCCTCACATCCCCTTTTAATCTTGTATCCACTCTGAATATCTTTGGGTGTTTTCCACTTCAAGTATCTGCAATTAGCCAGGCATGTAAAGCAACTCATCAAGATACAAGTAGTAGAACTCACAGTCACAGAAGTTTGTAAACATGACCAGAAAAAAAAAAAAATGAGTTTTTAAAAGCTTTGAAGTGACATCCAAGTCAGGCTTCATTACAGGTTAATTGTGATTTCTAAACATTTACATTTTAAGATAACATAATAAATGATCCATTGTTTTTTTTTTTCTTTCCAGTCTCTATTGTGGACTTCTTATTCAGCTTTGTATACCCAACACCTAGAATAGTAACTGGGTCATAGTGAACTTACTAAGTATCAAATAGAATTGATGAGAGAGCAGGAGGCTGGCTGAGGACAAAGCAAAAGCTGGCACCTTGCACCCCCTCTCCACCCGCTCCCCTCGTAATGTGTGTGACATCTCTCAGGCACCCCTGACTGCCATAAATGAGAAACAAATAGTTAACTTGCAGAGATCACAATCCTGCAAGACAGGAGTCTCCCTTGGTTTACAAATGTCCTAGAGATCTACAAACAAAGAAGTTACCTTATCAATAGCACAATTTCCAGAGGCAAATAACTCAGTTCCTCAAACCCTAATGTCACCCTCCCCTCCATAAACAAAACTGAAGGAGGCTGAGGTAGAAGGAAATGTAAATATAGTTAAATCTCTTCTGAGCCTAAATCTCAGCTACAAAGACGCTTGATAGCAGGATTGTGACATCCCACCAGGAATCTCCCAACTATCTTCATGTTAATGGCTGGCCAAAAGACAATATTGATCAAGCCACAAGGCCTCCGGTATCCCTGCACCTTGTAGGCCCTCATTAGCATATGAAAACTGTTGAAACCTCCCTTCCCCTCACCTTCCTCCAACTGCAAGCAAGGTACATAACCTGCCATCCCTCACAACCCCGGGCAGCAGCTCTTTTTGCCCATGGGCCCTGTCCCCATGCTTTAATAAACCACTATTTTGCACCAAAGATGTCTCAAGAATTCTTTCTTGGTCATCGGCTCCGGACCTCACCCCACTGAACCTCACCTAGGTTCTAGAACTTCATCAGAATGAAATTGAAATGTATATTTAAAATATATTTTTCTTTCATTTATTTCATCTTCAGTAATAAAAATATCTTCTGTAGCAGCTCATAAGGGGCAAAGTGAATTACGGATTTGAGTTCATTTTCTAGGCAATTTGTGGACATCGTTCTCTCACCCAGCCTCTCTCCCTCCCTCAGAAAATGCACTAAAAGAGAATGATTCTCTTTAAATCCCTATTGATTTATTTATTTATTTATTTACAAATGATGAGGGGACAAAAGGCGAGCTGAGGGCAAAGCACAAGTGAACACCCCAAACCTTCCCCACCCAGATGTGATATGGACAGCATTCCTCAGGCCCTCCTTGCTGTCCAAAAACAAAGAAAAGGGAAAAACAAATGGTTAACTGATAGAGACCACAGTCGTGCAGGACATGAATCTCCCTCACTTTGCAACTGTCTTAATGATTTACAAGAAAAAAGCAATCTCCAGAAACCTATAGACTCAATTTCCTGTAGCCCTAACATCACCCTCCCCACCCTAGGACAGAAAATCTTATATAATCAGTCACTCCTTCCAGCCCCTTTGCAGTTCTTTCTGCCCACAGGTCCTGTCCCAGGGCTTTAATAAAACCACCTTTTTTTGTACCAAAAGCGTCTTAAGAATTCTTTCTTGGCCATTGGCTCTGAATCCCACCACTTCAAACCACAGCACAAAGACATTTTTAGGGAGAGTTCAGTGTTCATACAACTTGAGAAAAATAACTATTATTTAAAGAAGAGCAAATAAAAAGCGAAGAAAAATGCTGTGGAAAAAGTCATGGTAAAAATCATGGTAAAAATCGTACCTTATGCGTCAAAGACTACATACAGAGACGGTTCCTTGACCATGAGCATATAGCATGAGCGCAAGGAAACACATTTTAACTCACCGGGAAGGATGACTTCCTATTGAATCTGCAGCTTTCCTGTAGCAGCACTTAGCATAAGGGGTAAGGATGGATTTGGGCTGGAGAAGGGAAAGATTCCAGGCAGAGAGACAGCACCCACAAAGGTCAGGAGCTTTGCATATTCAGAAAAATGCAGTAGCTCTGCAGGGCTAATTTTTGTAATACCAAGCACCTAGCAGAGCATTTGGGGCAGAGGTAAGTTGTGGTCTAATCCTGACTGCTTATTTGATTTTTAGCCCTGAAAAGGCAGCTAAAATCCCAGAACTCCTTCGCAGGGCTTACCCTCTGAACTGGACCAAACTTACACACTTACACATAGAAAGCCGCCCACACTGCCGGTTTCCAGAAATTGGAAGGATGGTTTCTTACCTAAACATTTCCCCATTTGTCACCCTGCATTTTGCTTTCCATGCAAGCATTCAAGACTCACCAAGAGCCTTCTTTAAAATAAACAAAGCAACCACAGAACACTCTCCAGAGAGCAAAGTATTGAATTACCAGCCCATCAATCACACTTCTTCCCAGCTAGCAACGGAAGGGAGGAGAGGAATGATTTCAGAGGCTGGGGCCCGAGCTGCAGAAGGCAGTCCTGGAGAGGTGGCATAGCGGTGGTGACCTAGAAATTCCAGGCTGCTTTCATGCAGACAAGCAGGCCCAGGAACCTTGGACAATAGGGCACAAGTAATCATGGAGCAGGGTGGTGGGGGGCAGAGGGGGTAGATATACACCAACAGGTGGAAGTTAAGGAGGACGCAAAATCCAAAGTGACTGAGTAAGCATCTGTTCATGCTGATTCTGAATCCTGTGGAAATTTTTGCGTACTATTCAAAAGTGCCTGGGACAGAGCTACTTTTCTTAGATTGTATGCTCCTCTCAGTGCAGAACAACACTGGGAGACCTCAAAGATGGGATTGTAAATTACTGAATTTCCACCTTGGGATTATGGGTTTCTCCCCCTGCATTTTATCTTGCCTTCTCTGTTGTGTAAGAAACATGAACAATTTTAGGGCAAGGCCCATAGTGCTTTCCACAGAGACCCGCTGGAGCAGTGAGTGACTCCAAGCATTATGGTTCTCCTGTTACTTCTCAGCTGTATCACCCTCATCAGGGAAGTTAGACATTTTTGCCTCAGTTTCTTCATTTGTAAAGTGGGAAGCATAACAGGTATGTTCCTCACAAGATTGTTGGAAAGGTGAATGGTATTAATACTTAAAAAGTCTTTGGAAAAGTGTCTGACATGTAGTAAGGGGTGTAGACATGTCAGGTATTATTATTTTACCCAGAAATTGCAAAAATAAAAGGAGCAACATGAGTGAAGCTAGCAGCATTCTTATGTGACTCCTACAGAAACAATTTAAGAGAAAAATGTGAGTTTACTTTTAAAAAATGTTTAGCTACTTCTAAATGTCATATGTGCCCCCAATCCAGTTACTTACATAATAAGTTTCTAAAAGATGATGCTTGGCCACTCAAGCCTTAGCTTAATGTTGTGGTACTCTAAACATCAGTACAAGAAAAACCAAAAAATAATAAAAGAAAACAAACAAATAAAAATAGGATCATGGCTCCATTGCAGATTTCTACTCAGTTTAAAAATGAGTTAATAGAATAACCATAGTCCAACTTTGTTAAGGTGACAATGGATGTCTTATTATTGATTTTTATTTTATATTATATTGAATTCTATCCAAGGAGAGTCACTCTAAACTTTACTTCCCAGCAGAGAAAATCTCCCATCCCATTGTGACTTAGGAGACCACAGATGAGTCTAGAAAATTGGTCCTACATTTGTCCATTTGCTCGACCAATTTCGTGTTGTGAGGGAATTCTGATAGAGATGGCTTGAATTGTAGGCCCTTCCACCTGCCTAAGCTGAATTAGTTAGCATTCATCATCTGCAAAGTAGAGTAATCCCCTCTTATTCCACTTACCTGCAGGAAATATGTTCCTAAAATCACCAGGAGAGGCCTGAAAGCATTTAGTACTGAACATTATGTCCATGTGTGTTATTTTTTAATTTAATTTTATTTTATTTTTTATAAACATATATTTTTATCCCCAGGGGTACAGGTCTGTGAATCACCAGGTTTACACACTTCATAGCACCATAGCACATACCCTCCCCAATGTCCACAACCCCACCCCCCACAACCCCCCTCCCCCCATCAACCCTCAGTTTGTTTTGTGAGATTAAGAGTCACTTATGGTTTGTCTCCCTCCCAATCCCATCTTGTTTCATTTACTCTTCTCCTACCCCCTTAACCCCCCAACGTTGCATCTCCTCTCCCTCATATCAGGGAGATATGATAGTTGTCTTTCTCTGATTGACTTATTTCACTAAGCATGATACCCTCTAGTTCCATCCACGTCGTCGCAAATGGCAAGATTTCATTTCTTTTGATGGCTGCATAGTATTCCATTGTGTATATATACCACATCTTCTTTATCCATTCGTCTGTAGATGGACATCTAGGTTCTTTCCATAGTTTGGCTATTGTAGACATTGCTGCTATAAACATTCGGGTGCACGTGCCCCTTCGGATCACTACGTTTGTATCTTTAGGGTAAATACCCAGCAGTGCGATTGCTGGGTCATAGGGTAGTTCTATTTTCAACATTTTGAGGAACCTCCATGCTGTTTTCCAGAGTGGTTACACCAGCTTGCATTCCCACCAACAGTGTAGGAGGGTTCCCCTTTCTCCGCATCCTCACCAGCATCTGTCATTTCCTGACTTGTTAATTT
Source organism: Lutra lutra (assembly GCF_902655055.1). Lineage (NCBI taxonomy): Eukaryota > Metazoa > Chordata > Mammalia > Carnivora > Mustelidae > Lutra > Lutra lutra. The sequence goes on from NC_062284.1 coordinate 125,218,021, forward strand.
TAGCCATTCTGACTGGTGTGAGGTCCATGTGTTTTTTTCTTTTATATGCATACCTATGGTAAGGTTTAATTTGTAAATTAGTCACATGAAAAGATTAGCAACAACAACTAATAATAAAATAGAACAAATATACCAACATGCTGTAATAAATGTGATCTCTCTCAAAATACTGTATTGTGCTATCATTATCCTTCTCACGATAGTGTGAGATGTTCAAAGCCTATGTGATGAAATGAAGTGAGGCATTGTGATGTAATGTTAGTCTACTCATGACCTTCTAACATACGTCAGAAGAATCATCTGCTTTCTAACTACAACAGATGGTGGGTAACCAAAACCACAACAGTTAAACTGTGGGTAAGGAGGGATCTTGTATATCTACCTTCCTTGTCTATAAAATGAGAACCCCTATTACATGATCCCAAAGGTTCCTTTCAACACCAGAACTCTCTAATTCCAAACTCAGACAAAGTTTTGCAAAAGAGGGGCTGATTTAGCTGCATTTTCCTATATTTTAAAGTTTGCACAGTCAAGTCCACAAAGCTTTTACCTGTCCCAATAACTTCCAAAAATTTGTTAGACTTTTCTCTTAATTCTCCTTATTTTTGTCTGAACTCCTATTACACAGTCACTGATTCTAGTTTTTACTGATTGGACTGTTATTATCATAAGATAGTACATGCACCTTATATGAGCAAATGCAATTAAAGTGCATACAAGAATAGATTTTCCCTCCAAATCCAGAAACATTTTTTTTTCTTTGATATCCTTGCAGAAATTTCACATTTATTTTAAACACACGCACAAATACACACACACACACACACACACTTTTTAGATACTATTTAATACCTAGTTAATAATTTGAATTAATAATAGATCTTAAAGATCTTTATAATGACACAGCTTTTATCACATTCTTTTAAAATAGTGGTCTGTGTTTTATTATTCTTAATTGGTGTGGATGGATAGTTTTTATTTTTATTTATTTTTTAGAAGACTTAATTACTTTACATAAGGGAGGCAGAAAATTTATTATACAATTACTCAATTGCAATTACTGAGTGAAAACCATGTAGAATTTTAATTTGAATGAATATGGACATAGTACCCTCCAACACTTTAGAAATTTACATACTCACAATCACACATTTGGCAAGTCTTATACTACCAGACTATAATTTTTCCAATCTGACAGTGTAAATGTTATTTCATTGCCATTTAATTTGAGATTCTTTAATATGGAATAGATTCCTTAATTTTGAAGTCAATAGATCAATTATAATATTTCTCAGAATTGACTGTTCTGGATTAAACTTCCAAAGTAGCCAGTGGAATTTACAATATGAAAATTCATATCTATCATGAGTTCTGGAAAGTTTCCTTAGATTATAATTTTAAACGCCAGCTGTGTTATGTTGCTTGAATTTTCTTCAGTGATTTTTTTCTTGTTTCACTGAGATATAATTGACAAAAAATGTTGTGTAAAGTTAAGATGTACAATGTATTGATTGGCATATGTGTATATTATGAAAGGATACCACAAAAGGGTAGGTAATGCTTCCTTAACCTCACATAGTTATCTTGTTTGTGTGGTGAGAACATTGAAGATTTGCCCTCTTAGTAAATTTCAATCATATGATACAGTATTGGCAGCCTTTAGATCCTTAGAACTTCTTTACTTTTTTCTTCAGTGATTTTGAAGTTTAGGTGTTTTTTCCTCTTCCATTCATGCCGAGGGTAGGATTATTTTTGTCTACTTTCATTGGTTTTGAATACAAGGTATTCAAAACAAAAGTATTTGAATACAAAATACAAAAGTATTTTGGACTCCATGAACTACGCACAGAAAAGGAACCCGATGGAGACATTATTACTTGCTCACTAAAGGATATTTCAAACTTAGAAAATGTATAGAAGTATTTGTCACCCAAGATTAGTCCCTAAATACAGCATGGTTAGCACTCACGAAATTAAATCCTTAGTTTCTGGGCTGGAAATGAACTGAGACAAACTTATTGAGAAGCATGTTGCTGATAAAATGTAAATAATCCCCATCACTAAATGTTCCCCAGTAGGAATAACCAGGGAAAGAGTCGGTCTCCTGGCTAAGGTTATCTGTAACCTCGAGCATGTTTTTGTTTTGTTTTGTTTTTCTGAACTAGTCAACAGCAAAAGAAAAGAAAGTCTGGCCCCAGGAAAGTATCTAGCCCACATCAAGATCATCAGCAATGGTAAACGGTGCAGAAGCATTACAAAAAATTTAAAAATAGAGCCTCTTTCAACACATTCATGCTCTGCCTAACTAGTTGACTAACGCGTACTCCAATCTCCTATTTGTTCTAAACTACTCTTAGAGTTCTATTAGTGTGGTCCCTTTGTGCTGGGTAGCTTACCTTTCAAATTACTAGTCTGCCCCTCTCCCTGTCTGTTTTGGCATTTCTGGGTTGGATGATGGACACATCCAAGGATTAAAGAAAATCACCCCAATGAGTGATCGAGCTTTAACTTTTTAAGAGGATGATGTATTCCTGTATTATCACAAAAGCTTCACTTATCTTCCTCCCCCTGGTGTTCTCTTTCCATTGCCACAATCTGCAGGAATGGGAAACCACTGCGGAGCAGCTAACATAGTGCAAGGACCCTCGCTAAGCTCAGCCAACAACAGTACCCGTTGTCTTTTCCTCCTAGAAAACTGAGGTTTAGAAAATGTTCTCTGTAGCGAAGGATCTCAGGAACACCACCAGTGCAGCCCAGATTTATATCTTCTTCCTCAGTAGGCACCAGAATTTCTTTCCCACAGAGTTTTGAAGGGGCTTGTTACATTTCACAATCCTGATAGACAATGATCAGGGACTTAAATCCCTCACTCTATTCCTGCTAACTCCTCTCATCCTTACAGTACAAGGCCTCTAAGGCAACACATAAAGTAAAACCAAATCAAACAGCACTTATCATTACAATGGAGAATGTACCCAAGGAAAAGATGTATGTTTTAAGAAACGAGGGGGAACATTCTGGGAACCGGCAAATGTTCTCTTTTCAGTCATACCAGTCAGGCTGTTGCAGAGGCCACGCTTCCTACAGCTCTTTCCCTGGGAAATGAGCCTCGCTAAGGGAAATGCACCATCCAACCTGTGGAATACTCTTACATTTGCACTCAAACCCCCCGAAGAGAATGGTTCTCACGTGGACATAGTTTATGCTTTACAGCCACTAAAGCTCAGTTTACCCAGACTTCCACTAATTTTCCTAGCTGTACTTCACTTGGAAGGATATACATGAATCTATTCACATGTGAATTCTGTATGCCCAGATCACTTTTAAAACCTTTCATGTATTAAACAGAGCATGTATGTTGATATGTTTTGTTAAACTACTTTTTAAAAAAGATTTTATTTATTTTATTTTAGAGAGAGTGAGAGAGACAGAGAGCAGGGGGGAGGTGCAGAGGGAGAGGGAGAGAATTTCAAGCAGACTCTTGAGCTGAACATGAAGCCAGATGTGGGGCTCGATCCCATGACCCCAAGATGATGACCTGGGCAGAAACCAAGAGTCAGATACTTAACAAACTAAGCCACCCAGATGCTCCAAGCTACTTTCTTATCTTCAGATTTAATTCTAGGCAAAGATTTTGGTCTATCTGCCATGAGCAGAAGTGAAAAGGTGAGAAAAGAGTAAAGTACTCTGTAAAAGGTAAAGATCAAGAAAATTAATATCATAAAGCTTTCAAGATTGCCATATTTTTATTACTCAGCTACTCTAAGTGTACAGGGTAAGCAAGAGTTATCATTTTGTGCCAAACTTTGGTTCATTTTTTCCAGACTCTGTCTCTAAAAGAAATGTTGCTGGAGAGGTAAACTTACTCATCTCTCAATTTATCTCAGAACTGAATACAGTCTTGGATTTCTTACATTTATGCAACTAAGAATTGACAGATGTATTCAGTCACTGCTGATTCTTGATAAATGAATGAATGTGTTAATGAAAGAACATATACATGGCACTCATTGTTTCTGAATTTAGCATTCTGGAGCTATGGAGGGATTATTTACTGGTATTTAAGGATTTCCATTCAGTGTCCTCTCAAAAATATCAATCAATTATCCTTTTCCCTTCTACTTTCTCAAATGTTTTTACAACCTATATACACACATACAGTACATACTCCAAGAGGAAATTGTTTGGATTTTGAGAAATCAGGAATGAATGAAATATGACTGTTGAAATTGAAAATCCTACTACTATCCTTAAAAATATTCCAAGATTAATCATTTGTTACTATTGTATTTGTATTTTATTTCAGAATAAAGTTTAAATTAAATATCTTCTAAGAGCCCCTTCAGATGGCTATGAAATCTCCTTCCAAGAGAATGACTCTCCACCAGTTTGCTTGCCAGTAGTCTTTGAAGAAGGTTAGCATATGGTCAGTTTGTTTTAAAAGTCGGAGGTAGGAAGTAGTGGGGCACCTGCATGGCTCAGTGGGTTAAAGCCTGTGCCTTCAGCTCAGGTCATGATCTCAGGGTCCTGGGATCGAGCCCCGCATCAGGCTGTCTGCTCAGTGGGGAACCTGCTTCCCTTCCTCTCTCTGCCTGCCTCTCTGCCTCCTTGTGATCTCTGTCTGTCAAATAAGTAAACTCTTAAAAAAAAAAAAAAAAGTAGGAGGTAGTTTTCTTGTGGATGTTTTCAGTATAATTCCATGCCATGTGAAAATATCATCTTCTTGCATTCATGGAACAATGAGTTATTTTATGTTGGGAAGGGGCATGTGGCTAGGATGCACAGAAAGATCTTTAGCTATGTATCTGTGTTTCCCATTTTCTGCCCCCCAATCTATCAGAGAAGAAAAGATGCTTTTTAGAAAGGAAACTTGTTGTAGGCTTTGAAATTTAAGAGGAGATTAAGGAAACTTTCAGATTCACAGGCAACTTGGGGTCCAAGTTATTCCCCCATAAACAAGAGCTTCGTTTTGGATGCAATTAGAAACTTAGATTGCTGAAGGTCAGAAGGCACTTTCGACACTAGCAAATATTTTCCGGGAGAGCTCCAACTGATTTTCATCTTGAGAAAAACATCTAATTGCAAAGTGGTAACAATCTAGATAGATGGCATAGCGTGACTGCCGCTGAATGACTTATGCTTTCCCACGTAAACATCGGTGATGCCTCGACTGACAGGCTTGCCTTGACAATTGATCATAAAAAGATGCTCACTCTTGGCAGGGAAAGAGGTAAAACATCTGGCTTAATAGATGTTGATGCACGAGCAGGGATGTCAATCACCTTCAGACTGAATTGTTTGGATTTGATGCTAAGTGAAAATTTGTGGATCTGATTATTAAAATGGCAAAGCAATCCTTTATAATGGCCACAGGGATAAACATCATTTGGAAAACAGGGCAAAAGCCGAAGTTTTAGCAATGTGTAGTTTGTTCAGAAACTCAATCCACTTACTTCAAAGTGACAGGTAAGTACATGGTCTTTTCTCTCCCTCTCCCTCCCCGAATGATTCCCAGCCCACAGAAAGTAGCTTTTTTAAATGCAATGCCCGTTAGTGGCCTTATATCCAGAGTGTGAGTTTAAGGGGAATTTTTATTTGGAGATCTTTACAAGGACCTGAAAAACAAATAACTACTTTGACATAGCGCTGCAAATTAACGTTCAAGATATGCAAGCAAAATAATTAGAAGAGGTGTGTAGGAGCAGTGATAACTTGAATATTCAGGCAGAAGGAGAGATGTGACAGATGCATTTTGCTCTTTAGCTGCATTTAATTTTGTTTTACACACATGTAAACATGTCATAGAGAATCCATCAAAACACGTAGAAGTAGTCACACTGGAAAGACATATTTAGGAAACCCAGCTTCTTCACCGGGACAGTTGTTTGAGGTAAATGATAAACTTTTCTCCTTAATTCAGATTTTGACCTAACATATTATTATTATTATAGATCAGAGTTTTTAAAATAGTACCAATTCTTAAAATTCTGTGTGCATGTGTGTGTTTCAGAGAATTCTCATTCCAATATATTGAGTAGATCTGACTTACAGAATTTCTCCTTAGCAGAAGCATATTATCTTTTCCCATGGGAAACTGTTCAACAATGTTATATTTCTCTTAATTTTCAAAAGTCTCAAGATGGTCTAGAGATAGTTGTTATGACGATTCTCTACATTTTTTTTTTCCTTCCTCCAATAAGCAAGCTGTCCCTTTTGAGGTCCTGATATCACTCAGTGATTCATGCAGTAATTCTCTGAACCAACATTTTGTTCAGTAGCCAGTGTCGTAGGTCCTGGGCTACATGATAAAGGGAAGCTAGTTGAAGGCAGAGATTTTTTACCCCTCGATTGACTTTTCCATCTCTAACATCACAAAAATTGCTTCACAGATGGTAGATGCTCAAAAGAATGAAATAATGAATGAAATGAATGAATGAATTACCAAAGAATGAGTAACTAATACAGGGTGCTTGTATCTTTTTTGTGTTTACAAGAGAAATAATTAGAGACATTTAAACTGTCTCTGTCATAAAAGTAAAGACATAGGATATTTACAGTGCTTAACTACTTGAAAGGTAAAAATCCAAGATGCTAATATTTAGTCCCTTAACATGATAAGCTAGATACAATTTTACACTTTTATCACTTTCCTAATTCCTATTCGGATGCACAAAAATGGTACTTGTGCTATTAACTAAATACTACCTATATTTAGAGAGATGCATAATATGTATTTCAGAGCAGAGATTGGCAAAACTTTTCTTAAAGAACCAGATAGTAAATATTTTGGGTTTTGGAAGTCATGTGATCTTTGTAGCCACTCTACTCTGTCAGTGTACTATGAAAGCAATCACAGGCAATATGTAAATGAATGAATGAGATTCTGTTCCAGTAAACCTCTATTTATGAAAATAGGTGAAGGACAAGATTTGGTTCATGGGCAATAGTTTTGATCATCTCTGTTTCAGAAAGTAAAAAAAAGCAACTTCCAGAGAACTTCTCTATGAAAAGTTGGCTCATAAATAATACTTCAAGGTTAAGTGAGTTAAAATACCCCTCTTTAGACTTGTCATGAATGTTCTGGCTATACTGAAGAAAGACTCGTATTAAGTTGACATCATTTCCCAGAATTATCCCCCAGGATTATTCTTAGTGCCTCCTCATTTTGTTTTATGTTTATGCACTTTTCTTCTTAATTTTATTTTGTGGTTTTCAGCATCTCCATTGCATTTTAGGTAAAACTCAAATATCTCTAATCTTTCCATAATGCCACAGAAATACAATTTTAGTTCTGTATTATGTATCCTAAGTGTTTTAAACCATTTTTGAAGTGGAAACTAAACAAAATCAAGATTTCCAATGCAATTTTAGTACATAATGACTTCTCCTTATTATCACTCTCTCCTTTGGATTTGAACTGGGACAATTAGCAAGTTGTTATTCAGACATGGAACTGGAGTCTAAGAAGTTTGGGATGCCCTGCTGCGGTCACCCAGCTGATTGGTGCAGGGTTTTCTAGTGGGTTCACGCTATCTCTTCCCTAGGAACTTGGAAGCTGCCCTATTTTACATGTCACTCTAAATACTTTAAAAAAAAAAAAGTCTTGTAAGCTCTATTTCCATTTAATGAATTTTTCCCCCTGGAGAACTATTTTTCTTCCTTTTCTTTTATTTCTTTCTATTTTCTTTCTTTCTTCTTTCTTTCTCTCTCTTCTTTTCTCCTTCTTCCTTTTTTTTTTTTTTTTTTTTTTTTTTGTCTAGAGAATGGCTTTCTCTACATAGGAAAATATCCAAGTATGTGGATGAAAGAGACCGCACAGAAACTCTGGCACATGTCCAAACCTTGAGAACTGCCCCAAGTAAAAGATACATCAAATGTAGATATCACCAATATGGAACTAAGAAAGAAAAAGGAAAAAAAAAAAAAAGATAGAGAAGAATACCTATAAAGTAGGTAACCATTTACTTTCTCTTTCCTACAGTGTAATAATAACCCTAATCCACTGTCTTTTTTTCTTGCAGTCCAATTGGCCCTCTCCTACCAACCTTGGTCTTCTCTAATAGTGAGTGCTTTTCTGTGGAATACGCTAGCATCTCATTAGTTACAATCTGGAATTCATTAAAAATTTATAATTAATATTAATCTGAAAGTTGATTTCTTGCTTCTCTCACTGATAACTGTCCTCCTCAGTTTAAAGCTTATGTTTGATGCCTTCTGTACTATTCTTAAAAGACACCAGTTTTCCTCACTGCAGTGTAAAGAGGTAATAGAAAAGAGGGGCAAAGGTTGAGAAGTGTCCATAGAGGGATTATAACAGTAGAGTTTACAGGAGGGACAAATTATATGTGCAACCAAAAGAGTAGTCTTTAGAATTTACAGTTAAAAGAATGAAAGAGAACTAGTGGTGTTTATACGATCTTTGAAGAAATCTTTGGTTTAAAAAACTAGTTTTTGCCTTGATAGTTATTATATACTGGAACTAATGCCAGGACCAAAAGGTAGGTCTATGAACATGGTGACATAGTGTCATTGATCGGGGTCTTAATTTTGCTTTGTCACTCACTAATTTGCTGTATGGTTATGAGCAAAACATATAATTTATCTCAATATAAGTTGTGTTTATTATAAAAAAGATAGTATCCACTTATATCATGGTGCTTCTTATGGGCACAAAATATGATACTGTAACTTAAGGATTTTGCCAAGCATATAAAGATTAATGATTAAAAAGATGGAGAGCACACAACAGAATTTTCAGGTTGTGTTAATGAGAAACCTAGAGCTTTGCTGAAATTCATCAGGAGCTACTAGATGGTAATGGAGACATGAAGAGACAGGAATCAGGACCCCTAGTCTCAACTTAACCAAAGTATCTCAGTGTCTGTTTTATATTTGGGGTGTTTTAGTAACAGTTTGCTCCAAAAATGGTGTTGGACTATCTACTTAAAAAATCGAAAACCTAAATAAATAAATAAATAAATAAATAAATAAATAGAAAACCACATAAATAAAAAAATTAATTCAATTATGAGTTAGAAAACCCATATTATAGTCACAGATTTGGAACTTATTAGCTATGTAACTTCAAAAATTTAAACAAATCTATCTAAAAATGGCTCTCTATTTACCCATGGTAACTTTGTAATAATTTATGCTTGCTAGCTCTGGATGAAATTTATCCTAATTTTAAAGGATAATCCAGTTATCCCCTCTAGTTTTGAGCTCAAATTCTTAATAGTCATTTTGTCTATTTTCTTTGGCAGTTTCTTTATTGTTCAAAGCAAATTCTTCATTTCTGAAGCTGCATGTATTTTCATAGACACACAAACAGTCCCAGAAGGATAGATAGCTCTAATCTTATTTATTAACTAGTGGTCTTGGTAATATACTTTAATACCTCCTGGAGAAAGTCTTTAAGAAAGTATCAAATTATTTGAAGAGTATATTGATTAAATACAAAGAAATTTATTGCAATTGAAGCATTATGAAGTCAATTAATTTATGTAAAAAAGAAGTATTTATTTTATTCAATGAGGTATATTTGCTGATACAGACCTTATACCTTAATCTTAAGAAGCAGGGTCAGCAGGCTTTTGAGCTTTCTATAAAACACAAATGTGTTTATTTTTTTTTAATTTTATGTATTTCTTTGTCAGGGAGAGAAAGGGAGAGAACAAATGTGTCTAGATGACCATTTAAAAAAAATGCATTCATTTCTGAATGAAATATATGAACTTTATAGACAAAGAACATTTTATTCTCCTCTAGGCAGATTGTATTGAATTTTACTCTGAATTTGAAATAAATGCTAAAAAGTAGTAAACCTGATAATTAAACCTGATAATCAGAAAGACTACCTCAAGATTTTTTTTCTGATTGATTTTTTTTTTGCAAATAACAAAATTAACAATTGTTAACATTGAATGCCTATTACGTACTAGTCACTATGTTCAGCAATATACATCAATTACCTCATTTAATCCCCACATCTCTGTCAGGTGATTATTAATGTTATTATTTTACAGATGAAGAAATAAATTGGAGGCAGTTAAATAGTATCTGATCTAGGAAGAGGTGAAAACGGAAATTGGGCTCAATCACTCTACTTCCAGAGAAGAACTCCTCTAACACTTAATTGTGTTATAACCAGCAACTTGACACAGTGGGACATGTCACATCAAGGAGTTCATTTTATCCAACATCAGGGAGGTACACTGCTCACAAGTAGATGTCTCCTGGGTGAAGGACTACAATTCCTCTACTGCTGTTGTGAACTATTAGTGGTAATGACTGAAGATTTGCTGGCAAAATTGTTGCTGCATCCAACCAGAGCATTCAAGAGCTGACAGATGTGTCTGTGACAGACTATCATTCCCTTAGAGCTGATTTCACTACAGTGGGGTGCTGTGTTAGGTCTGTGGCTTACAAAAGTAGTCGGTGTATTTCATGGGTAATTGTAGGTATAGAGGCTACTTTATTGTACTGTGTGCCTCCTATAAAGGGGAGACATTTTTTTTTGAAACCTCAATACAAAGAAAATCTGTGCATATCTTGAGCAGCAACTTGTAGCATGTGTGTGTGCATGTGTGTGCATGTGTCTGGATCCATGAGATTGTAAGTGAATGTGTAAGTGAGAATATATGTGAATGTGTAAAAGTGAGAGAGATTGTGTGAGCATGTGAACTGGAGAATATGTCTGTGATTCTATGTGTTCTTAAGTGCATGTTTGAATCTTAAAACTAATTATGTTTCCTTCCTGGATTTGACCACTAAGGTGCTCAGAATTAAGTTTTTGTTTTACCTCTAGTACCTGCACTAGCTTGGTGTGGACTTCATGAACTCATTTTACCTTTACTTTATCTTATACTACTGTTATTGTTTATTTCATTTTGTCTCGATTTCTTTATCTATTTTTTATTTTTGGTGTTGTATTCATTTTCGGTAGTGGATCTCAATTTTTTTTAAATCTAAGAGGTAAAAAGTCAACTCCTAACCATATACATTCCTTGAGACACAGCATTCTCTTTAAAATGAGAATAATAAAATCCCCTTTGGAAGGTGAAAGAGTATTTAAACTATTAAGCTTTATTCCACTTTAAGAAATTATTGCTTCCCAATTCCTGGATATATTGCCTTATGCTATTTACAACTTCAGGATGCTTTCTTGAGGCAGAGCCTTTATTCAGTATAAAATAAATATTTGTTGGAACTGCACGCCAGGTACCGTTCCAAGCAAGCACCTTATATGCATTAACTTATTTGAATTCTACATAATCCTATTAAGTAGGTACTACTATTATCCCCATTTTATAAATAGGAAAACTGAGGCACAGAGAAATTATGTTAATTTGTCTAATTTTAAAGAGCTAAAACTTGATGAAGTCATAATTTAAGACCAATGTTATTAGCTTCTTTGTATTACTTTGACACATACACTTGTTACTTTAAGAGTAGATATTATCTTTTTCTTTTCCTAGAGTTATCTTATTCTTATTACTGTATTTTATTTTTTAAAAAGATTTTATTTACTTATTTGTAAGAAGAGAATAAGCAGGAGCGGTGGAGAGGGACAAAGAGAGAAGCAGACTCCGCACTGAGCAGGGAGCCCAATGCAGGACTCGATCCCAGGACCCTGGGATCTTGACCTGAGCTGAAGGTAGTTGTTCAACCAACTGAACAACCCAGGCACCCCATTCTTATTAATTTAATTATTTTGCTCATTTATTATTATTAGATTACAATTTTTAAGAGTTTAAGCCAAAACATATATTTTAATAATGGTGTTCAAATATGTCATCATAAGGCTGCTATTTTAAGTATCTATTAATTAGATATAATATTTTCAAATACAATATTTTCCTTCTTTTTGCCAAAGATACGTACCTAATTTTAAAGGCTGAAATAAAATGTACCTCAAGTGGCATCTACTAGAATGTTTACAACAACTGTATTTGTGTGATTGCAAACACAAATGCCCATAAGCAAAATCATTAAAATGTGATATATTCACATTGTAGAATACAATGAAGCATAAAACTGATCTACAACTACACACAAAAATAAGAATGTACCGCACAAGCATAACATGTGAGAAAGAAAACAGATAAAACAGTATGTGCAATGCAGTTCAACTTCTCTGAAGGACAAAATAGGTAACATTAGAGATCAGGATAATAGTCACCTTTGAATTATTTAATGGAAATGGGCATGAGGAAAGCTTGTGGGTTCCAGTAACATTGTTTCTTAATCTGAATGCTAGTTTTAAGGGGACATTCACTGGTATCACTGAGTAAACATCTAAGTATATATGCACCACACTACAAAATTTTATGATTACATTTATTTATTTATTTATTTATTTATTTATTTATTTTAGATTTTGTTTAGGGGCTCCTGGGTGGCTCAGTGGGTTAAAGCCTCTGCCTTTGGCTCAGATCATGATCTCAGGGTCCTGGAATCAAGCCCCACATTGGTTTTCTGTTCAGCAGGGAGCATGCTTCCCCCTCTCTCTGCCTGCCTCTCTACCTACTTGTGATCTCTGTCAAATAAATAAATAAAATCTTAAAAAAAAAAAAAAAGAGAGAGATTTTATTTGACAGAAAGAGACACAGTGAGAAAGGGAACACATGTAGGGGCATGGGAGAGGGAGAAGCAGGCTTCCCATGGAGCAGGGAGCCAGATGTGGGGCTGGATCCCAGGACCTGGGGATCATGACCTGAACCGAAGCAGAAACTTAGACTAAGCCACCCAGGTCTCCCTGTGGTTACATTCTCAACACTAGTTACATGAGTAACATTGAACAGAGTCTGCAGCACCAAGGATAACTTTTACTTTTTTATAAAATGTCATTTTGTACACTTTAAATGATGTTTGTACCTTGAGCAACTGTCACTCTAAACATCATCATCTTCATCATCAATTTTACTTTAAAATAAAAAATAAATGAGTGAATAAAAATATGACAGCAGCATTTCTAACACTCCTGTGCTTTGAATCTCTGAATGACGCTAAGGTTAAGATCTCCTGCACCCTCTACTTGCTTGGTGAAGAAATGCTGATCTATATAATATATTCCTTTGGTCCTCCTCCTGATTAAATATCGCTTTTGCTTTTCATGGGAACCATCGGACAAGAGAATATTGACAATACTTCTCTCTACTTCTTTTGGAAAAGGACCATAACTCTCTCCCTCTTTTGAAAATTTTGTCTTCTTCCCCTGTTACTCTCATTCAGTCAATTCCAACAATTGCCTTCCTCACTTTTCCACTCTCAGGTACGTCACCCATTCTGCAATCACTCTATGGGTTAGATATTGACTGCGACTCATAATGACTCGGTGTTATTCAGGGTTTTTCACAATTCAGGCATTATGTGTCAAAGGTCATTAGACCCAGCAAGACGTGCATCATAGTAACAAATTTCTTTTTCAAGCACTATTGAAAGCATTTTATTTATACAATTCGTTTAATCCTCACGACAAACCTATAAGGAAATGAAGTATTTTCATGAAATACTTTGCCCAAGGTTATAGAACTAGTGGAGGAAAGAGATTCCCAGCAGGCACACAAGCAGTCTTGCTACAAATACTTGCTTTTCACATTGAGGTTATACTACTTCTCAATATAGGGACATTTTGTAAATCTGCTTTTCCTAATAGTAGGGAGACATGTAATGACTATTTAAGTAAATGCCACTGAAGGTTAGCGTACCTCTAGGATCAATATTTTCTTCAGCTTGTATGTGTAAATATGACAAGGTGAAACAAAGCAAATTAATCAGTAATAAGAAGCATTTTCCAACTCAAAGGTTATATGTCTTGTGGGATCGAATGAGAGATTTCAAAGCACCTGACTAGCAGCACATGTAGATTTAAATATATTTTTTTTTAGTTCTTAAATTCCACAAAGCACATACATTTAATTTCCTCTCAGGTTTTATGTTATATCATTTAAACAGCTGAAACAACGTTTCATGAGAGTATGATTTCAACTGAAAACATCTGCAGTGAACTGGAACATCTTTATCCCCAAGAGTTCATGTTAAGCTTACAGGAGGTATCTAACATTTGCTTCCATATCTGTAAAATATTTCTGTATTATTTAACAGCTATAATGTATGACTCTAGTTTTAGTAATAATCTAATATGAAAAAGGTCCTCAAAACTTTGGCATCAAGACAGATAGGATATTATTTAAATAATTGATGCCTAAGAAATACCTTTTTAAGTACTTTTATCCTAGTCATGTTTCAAGCTTTCCATAAATAAGCACAATTACCCGGTGATGGTTTTCTTGCATTTATATGTCATTGATCCATTCTTTGCTCTATTACTGAACTCGACACTGTTCAAACAAATGCCATTGAGTAAACTGATAACTTCATCTAAATCCAGTTTTAACATCTTATGTTGTTCTATCTGACTGATTCGTGGCATAGCTAAAAGCTGGCTTTGGAGGCCGCTCTTTTTCTCCTATTCCCTGTCTTAGAGAATTCATTTATTATCTCTCAGTGTTACTTTTCTCATTCATAACATGAAGGAAAATTTCTACCTTGCAGGGTTATTTTAATGATTAGAAATCTTTTATTTCAGGGGCACCTGGGTGGTTCAGTGGGTTAAGCCTCTGCCTTCGGCTCAGGTCATGATCTCCAGGTCCTGGGATGGAGCCCCGCATCTGGCTCTCTTCTCAGCAGGGAGCCTGCTTCCCTTCCTCTCTCTCGGCCTGCCTCTCTGCCTACTTGTGATCTCTCTTTCTGTCAAATAAATAAATAAAATCTTTTAAAAAAAGAAATCTTTTATTTCAAATGTGCTTCACAGCACCAATATACAGTAGGAACCAACTAGCAGAAACTATCACTAGCTACATCACAAAACTTCATCATCATCATTACCAATATAATCACTTTGGGTTCCAACTAATTTCTTCATTATAGGATAAACTCAAATGTCCTTTATTCCATGAAAAATAATGTGAAAAAGAACTATTTCCATGTTGGATTTCTAAACATGCATTCCATATTATTTCAAAAATTTGAGAGCAATAGTCTCTACCTTACCATAACGTCCTTACTGTAAGAGTCAAGTAATACCCAATAAAATCAGAGAAATTGGTCAAAACAAATTGATACTGAACTGAAAATACTAAGAAACTAATTTGGAAACATACAGCTCTCTGACTCCTTTAATTTCATCTGATTTCAGATTGTTATGCTATTAATAAAACATCATTCGTATAACTGCTTGCATTTAGTTCCCATTAAGATGATTTATGTGATTTAAGAACAACCCTTAAGACTACAGCTAAAGGTGAGATTTGATTATTCCTTTAATTGCAGGGTGAACATGAAAATATGGTGCAGGTTAATTTTATATGGATGCAATTGACTTGACTATTAGAGTTATAAAATGCAACGAAGCTAGAATGTTTTATTTAGCATTTTGGAGACCCTCAGGGACATTTAAGTTTTCCATGTTCACAGATTCAGTCAATGATGATCTAAGGCCTCAGACTCTACATTTCACATTTGGCACCTTTCCTTTAAGTATATTTTTATGTGAACAACTTCTTCTGAGAAAACACCTTTTATATTTCAAAATATACTAAATTGAGATATCCAGATTTAGTTATAGAAATGCATATTAATTATTTTTTAAAAGATTTATTCATTTATTTGAGAGAGAGCCAGAGCAAGAGAGAGCACTGGGGGGGGGGGGGAGAGGGAAGGAGAGGGAGAGAGAGAATCCCGAGCAGACCCCCTGCTGAGTGGGGAACCACTGAGGGGCTCAATCTTATAACCCTGAAATCATGACCTGCACTTAAACAACTGAGCCACTTAGGTATTCCTATTAATGATTATTTTTGAGTTTGAAATTTAAATTTAAATTATTTACCTATTTGTGTGGTTAGATATCCCTAAAGTGGAAAGTGACTATCCCAGTGATATTTAATACTTCACAAAACACTCTTGAATTAAAGTGAAGGATCTTAAATTTAAAAACCCAAATCCTTTTACCTCTCTAGAACCCAAAGATTGTATCTTCCTACTCTTCTGTTCTACTGGCTAGAATCTGGAGAACATTATAAAATAGTTACCCTTTACCTTTTTTGCTTGCTTTTAATCTTTTTAATTTTATGACCATCAAACTCATGTTTCTTCTGGTATAAATTAGTATACATTTACTGGGGAAAAAAGAAACTGTCTAGTAATTAAAGGGTCGTGTGCTTCTAAAATATTAAACTGTATGTCAAAACCTTACATCAAGATGAATTTATAACTAGAACACAGACAACCGTAAAAAGCATTACTATGGATTTGTGGTCCACTTTTGGAAACACTGGGTAAATATTTATTTAAATGTTTTATTTAAATATTCCTTATCAAAGGAAAATTATACTTCTAATTTCATCACATATCATCATGTCTTCAAGCAAATTATTCAAGGCAATAATTATGAGTTTTAAAATTATTTACAATAGATATCTTTTAAAACAATTTATCTGGTTTAAATTTGCAATTTCTTTAACGCAATATAAGTATGATGCCTAATTTAAAATAAGATGAAATTATGAACAAACAATAATTATTTTCCCCTTTGTCAGGAAAAAAATAGATGATTATCATCTATTTTCAACATTTTCTTTTAAAAAATTAGGTATGTTAGGGGTGTCTGTGCGGGTCAGTCGTTAATGGTCTGCTTTGGGTTCACATCATGATCCCAGGGTCCTGGGATTGAGCCCTGCATTGGGCTCCTTGCTCAGCCGGAAGCCTGCTTCTCCCTCTCCTGCTTCGCCTGCTTGTGTTCCCTCTCTTGCTGTCAAATAAATAAATAAAATATTTTTTAAAAATAAATAAATAAATAATTAGGTATGTTAGGAGAATATCCATTTAAATGAAATTTTGTGTGTAGAATATGGCTAGTTCTGTATTATTTCTGTATTAGAGATTTTGCAAACTATTCCAATTATTTCACAAGATTATAGCATTTCATTTTCTTAAGCCCTCTATTTCTACAGTCTGTGTTTACCAGATGAGTTTATCCTAGAGAATAATGGCCCTATCTCTTACAAATACAAATTGCCACATAGACATACATATGACTGCAGAGCCAAATGAAAAGAAATGATCAGAAGTGGGGTAAAAATTTCTTTTCTCGTTCTTAATGGTGCTGTAAAGGAATATTTCTTTGGATCAATTTTTCCTCCTAACTTGGAAACTTTCAATGAAAACTTATAACTAGAAGTCAACCTAATAATATGGTTGAGAGATATTTCTCTTCTTTTTTGGCATGAAAATAATCTACTAATTAATAAATTCTCATATGTCATTAAAGATTTCAACATAGTTATTTTTTTCTTCCTTATAAAGCCTTATCCCAAACTACTGAAGTAAGCATCTTTGCCTCTGCGGCTTTTCTTTTCTTCTTCTTTTTTTTTTTTTTAATTAATTTGGCCATTTTTGAACTCTGGGAATCTTTTTTATTTTAATTGCATGTCCTCTTGTTAAGCTTTTACATTCATTTATAACCAACTACTTTTTTTTTAATATCACAAGGAAGGCTCTGAGGAAGAAGAGATGGAATAGCTCATTACCGCTGGTTGAAAAGCATTATGACGCACAGATTTCTCAGACAAGGGCAATGATTTTTCTATAAAAATGTCAACCTTTCATGTTCTACACTTAACTTGCAGAAGAATGGATAGTAAAAAATCCACAATCCCCAAACAAATAGCAGAGACGAGTTTGTAGAGGAAAGCACTCATTATTTTGTCTACTCCTATTGTTTATTTCAATGAAAAGAATGAAAGCAACTCTGATTAAAAAAAAAAAAAAAAAAAACTTAGAATTGTATGTAGAACACAAAACTGAAGCCAGAAGAATGGATTATTTTTCTCGACTTTTGACATGCATTGTCAAAAGTCCCTGCTTCGGTGGGATTAATTATCTCAGAAGTTTAGAACTTGGCACACTGAGATTAAGAGTTTGACATCTAGGTTGGTCACCTCCCTTTATTCTTGAACCACAGGGTAAACGTCTAACCCTTGCCAAGAAATATTAACTATGACATCATTTGGGAGCTAAAATAGCCTCTTTGATTTTCACATGAAGTCTAGGCAGGTTAACTTACTTGCCTCAATTCTTAAGTTATTCATGGCAGGGTGAGATCTAGACCAAGGGTCTGCCGTCATTGCATAGAACCTCACTTATTTTGCTCAAAGGACCAGGAAGGATTGAGTGAGTGAGGGAGTGAGTGAGAGAAAAAAAGAGAAAGAGATCTAGAAGTTGCCTGTCAAGTTAGCAGGATAGCAATAGTTATCTATTCATTCATTCATTGGAAATGTCTGTGAAGTTTCTGTCATCAGCTATGCAGTGTGAGGAATGTTCAGAACAAGGAAAGAAGTCTCTGACTTGAGAAGCTCTTTAATGATCAGTTGCTATTGGATGAGGACTTTTGCAATGGGTTTACTTAAAAGAAGAAGAGAATTGTTAAGTTTATTTAGAAGATTTCTTGTGGATGCCCAAGTGGACCATTCTCAGCAGTCTGTCTACAGGGGATGTAGTGGGTAGACCATTAGTCTACACGGGTATTTCTCTATGGTAGAAGAAAAACAGTCGAGCACTTTGCTTTCTGTATTTGTCAGACTCCTTAGAAAATTCAGCATTATTATTATAATGTTATAGACAGAGCATTTAAATAATTTGTCTAAGGCCATCAAGTGTGTAAGTGGTGAAATTATAAAAAGAAGCCAGATAATCTAACCACTGGCTCTGTGCTATTCCTCTGACATTATTCTGAAATCAGGGTGATGTTAATGTCTCCTGATAGTTTTTTCTTTTTTAATAAAATTAAAATATATTTTAGTGAATTAGAGTTATATGATTCAATAATATTATCCACTTATTTAGAACATATTTTACCAAGTTTCTGTGCTAAGTATTTGATAATAGTTATCTAATTTAATTATTTAAATGGTTCTGAAAATATACATTAAATTCTTCACCTGACAGTTCAGGGAATTCAGGCTTACAGAGATTATATAACTTACTAGTTGCCCTTCTTTGACTAACTGGTATAGTTGAGGTTTAGATTTTGGTCAGTTCAATGCCAAAGAGTATGCTGGGGGTGGGGGGGAAGGAATTATTTTAGTTCTTTCAGGTATAAACCACTGGCGTTGTCTATAAATGTCATGCCAGTGTAAAACATTGCAAAACACCACTTACACATTCTCTTTCACGCAAAAGACTAACCGAGTAGAGCAAGTAAGTTATTAAATGAAGCGAACAAAGAACAGAGTGGAAGATGAAAAATGAATTCACAACTTCAGTAGTCAAGAGAGCTGTGTCAGAGAAGATAGAAGATAGGCAAGGAGGAAGACTGAAAAACTGTACCAAATGGGCTGGGGATGCTTTTGCTCATGTCATGGCGAGAGGATTTAGTTACAAACCATGTTCACTCTGGAGTAGAACACATCTGGGGAGACATTGAACTTATTTCCACACATTTAACTTATTCCTTAATTTTAATGTTCAATGATAAAAAATAACTTTGCAGTGGACCTTGAAAATAAAAGGTGAGTCTCTAGAATAACAAGGTTGTCACAAGGGCTCCACTCTTCTACAGCGAATCAGGGAAACCCAGTGTCAGTGTTGTTGACAGTTCTGGGGATTTGTTGCATTTGACAAGGAATTTTATTTTTTCATATGCCATCACAAGCAGAGAGCTTAGAGAGCAGCATAATTCCCAAATTACTCTCCTTCTTCAAGCATCTAGTCTAGTGTTGCCCAGAAAATATGGCCTGTAAATTATCATTGTTAAAATTTATGACCTAAGTATTTTATATTCTGCCTAAAAAGGAAGCCTGAGTCCTGAAGACACATAACTTTTATGTCTGTATTCCTGGTCTCTTTGCCAGTAATGGTCCATTCACACTTTGTTTCATGTTGGTACATCTGCACAGAACCTTACATATAGAAAAAGGAAGACTTTCTAACATTTCCACCTGTTTAAAGCCAAAGAAGGGCAACATACAAATAATTAGATTCCCAGTTTACAGCTTCACATTTTAACAGATATTAATGAATATCTCCCTCTATTTAACCTGTTATCCAGGGTATTTGGTGATGTAGAAACATGATGACAAGGCTTTTTCAGTGCAGGTATCTGCTCATTGTTAGAATAAGTTAATCTTGGCATTAACTTTTAATTGTTAAACAATTGGAGGCCACAGTCTTACCATTATACCTGCAACCTCTACACACACACACACACACACACACACACTCTCTCTCTCTCTCTCTCTTCTTAACCAAGGACAGTACAAGAGTATAATGAATCAGTAAAAATCTAGCTGGAGTAACTAGGACATCGACCCAACCTAAAATATAACAATAAAAGGAAACAAAACAAAACAAAACAGTAATTATCATTTTCCATCTATGCATGTTGTTAAATATCTTACAAACACATCTGTATGTTCTTTGTGATATCTTCACATGGGCACTATTTATATGCTCCATATACTAAGCGATTTATCATGTCTCAAGTCTCTGGTAGTGAAACTCAAAGTTGACTATCTCCAATGCCCATGTTCTTCCACTCCACACCATTTTGCCTCTAGGAATACCAATCAGCTAATGGGGATTAAAACATCACCATTTTTGGAAATGAAGAGTCATTGATGAGCCATAACCACAAAGAAAACTCATGGTCCTGTGAAAAAGTGATAAAATGGCAATTTTAAAGATTTGAAAGTAACATTAAGCAACTTTGATGTATGAAAGAAACTAATGAGTCATGAAAAGGAAGGGGCAAAGCTCTCTTTAAATATTTTTAAAGATTTATTTATTTATTTGAGAGAGAGAGAGAGCAAGAGCAGGAGGAAGGGCAGAGGGAGAGGAATAGAGAGAATAACAAGCAGATTCTGTGCTGAGTATGGAGCCTCATGATTCTGAATAACAAGCAGATACTGTGCTGAGTGTGGAGGGCTCGATCTTGTAATCCTGAGATCATGATTTGGTCTGAAATCAAGAGTCAGATGTGCTTAGCCAACTGAGCTACCCAGGTGCCCCTAAAATATCTCGATCACTAATTTTTGAGAAACATTTCTTTACATTAAGAGCAGCTGATAAAATAGGTCATCAAGGTTTGAATAACACCGCCCAACTGGTGAGGTAGAATGAGTATTCAATGATCTATCAAACTCAACACATTTAAGGATAAAGCCAGATTGGAGGATGTGACCATGTTCTCACAAAGTGCATACATTTTACAGATAGCATGATAGAGGTCTAAATTCTAGAACAGATGTCTCCATAGTATTTAGACTTGGGATTTTATGTATTATTGTTAATATTTACTGCAGTATGAGAGAATTAGGACTCCAGAGCAGGAGGAAAGGAGTAAGCTGATAACAGAACAGAGTGGAATGCTTTTCTAAATAGGGAGAGAAAGGGATGCTCAGAAATAATCAGGGATCAGAGTAGTGTTATGAGATCTAAGAGAAGTTATAGCAGAGAGGGAATGGTGAACAATGGCCAACACACAATACAGGTTCAGAAAGACAAAGACTTGGGCCCGTGGAAGCTGAGAATTCAGAGGTAATAATGGTCTCACTGAGAACAATTCTGGTGTGAAGACAAAGGTCAGATTGCAAAGTGTGGACTCCAGGGAGATAAGGAGAGAGAAATTCCATGTGCAGGAAACTATTTAAAAATTAGGTAAAACTAAATGATATATATGACAATAGCTATAGATATATGATATCCAGGAAGAGGAGAGGAAAGGGGAAGAGAGTAGAAGGAGAGAAAGGGAGAGAGAGCAAGGACATAATGAGGCAAGGGTCAGCTGCTAAATTGTGGATCATAAGAGGCTATTTGAACCCTTCCTATGAGAAACTGAAATGACTGTTGTGTCATCAGGAATCTGAACTGTTTTCACAAACATAGTGGATCTTACTCCTGTTATCTCTCAGAACATCTATAATGCACAAACTGTGAAATAGTTCCTACTATTTGTCATGCCTTGTTGAATTATCAGACCTTGCACCCCTGAGCAAGATAAAGCGTGTCTGCACAAGTGTACCAGAAATCAGGGCATCTCGGTTGCCTGAAGTGGAAAGAATATCTGACTATGGCAACTAATCTTTTAGTCCGTCACCATTTTTCTCTACTGAAACTACTCTAAATGCTTCTGGGTTCTCTTAGATGAGACCAAGAAATGAACTTGATACATTGAAAATCCCTGCTTGGTAGATGTCAAATGATCACCAGCCACAAGAGAAAGCAGGATTTAAAAAAATGAAACCAAACAAACCCCCAAACACGATTCGTATTCCACGAACAAGGACTAAACGACACTGGAAGGCAGAGAAGGGACTGGAAATATAAACCTATGGATGGTGTCCGGATTTAATTTTTTCCGTTTTACAAGTTAAATCACGGTCTTCCTAATGATCAGCTCCCACGGCAGATACACAGATGCACAGCCACTAATGACTGACACGATCTGGGATGACTTTTTAGCATCAGCTTAGACTGTTGGTGCCATAATATTTGAAACCACACAGGCAGGTTTCTAAACACAAAGCCTGAACTTCATTTTCATTGTCCATGTTCTATTTTGA
Organism: Lutra lutra; assembly: GCF_902655055.1. NCBI lineage: Eukaryota > Metazoa > Chordata > Mammalia > Carnivora > Mustelidae > Lutra > Lutra lutra. Next base: position 125,240,640 of record NC_062284.1, read on the forward strand.
AAAAGCTGAGGGAGTACAAGGTGAGAGAGTAAATGAAAAACCTGTGATGGCAGATATAAGGACCTTTACAACCTTTACAGCCAGTTTTAACTGGCTGCAGGGACCCTGTCACCTGCCGCATTCATTTATTCTTCTCAACAACCTTTTGAGAGCTATAGCTTCAACTCCATTGTTAGAATCAAGCAAACAGAAGCATATTCATGATAATCCTCATGTGGGTTCTTCTCTTGAGCTTCTAGTTGTACTTTGTTCTTATGGTTTTGATGAAGTTCTAGAACCTAGGTGAGGTTGGGTGGGCTGAGGTCCGGAGCCGATGACCAAGAAAGAATTCTTGAGACATCTTTGGTGCAAAATGGTGGTTTATTAAAGCACGGGGACGGGACCCGAGGGCAGGAAGAGCTACTGCCCCGGGTTGTGAGGGATGGCAGGTTACGTACCTTGCCGTTGGGGGAAGGTGAGGGGAAGGGAGGTTTCAACAGAGTTTTCATATGCTAATGAGGGCCTACAAGGTGCAGGGATACCGGAGGCCCTGCGGCTTGATCAATGTTGTCTTTTGGCCAGCCATTAACATGAAGATAGTTGGGAGATTCCTGGTGGGATGTCACAATCCTGCTATCAAACGTCTTTGTAGCTGAGATTTAGGCTCAGAAGAGATTTAACTATATTTACATTTCCTTCTACCTCAGCCTCCTTCAGTTTTGTTTATGGAGGGGAGGGTGACATTAGGGTTTGAGGAACTGAGTTATTTGCCTCTGGAAATTGTGCTATTGATAAGGTAACTTCTTTGTTTGTAGATCTCTAGGACATTTGTAAACCAAGGGAGACTCCTGTCTTGCAGGATTGTGATCACTGCAAGTTAACTATTTGTTTCTCCTTTATGGCAGTCAGGGGTGCCTGAGGAATGTCACACACATTACCGAGAGGAGCGGGTGGAGAGGGGGTGCAGGGTACGAGCTTTTGCTTTGTCCTCAGCCAGCCTCTTGCTCTCTCATCAATTTCACCTTCTTTCCTGGCTCCTTAAATGTTGCCATTCCTCTGGAGGCCTCTTTGGTTCTCTCTCATTCTAACCTCCCTAGTGAACCGCTTAAGTCTAGGGTTCAAATTCCACAAATATGCCAATGACTCCCAAGTCAGATCAGTTGAGCTTTAGAGATTTCTACTTGGATAGCTCAAAGATTTAACATCATAAGTTAATTCATTGTATTTATACCAAGGTTCCGTCCTATTCCTATATTCCTATCATTACTGCAATCCACCTGGTTTCTCCATTTTTAACTTCTTTCTCTCCATCAAGCCTTTCTGCCAGCTAATCACTAAGACCTATTGATTCTCATCTAAATATTTCACAAATCCACCTCCACTTCCTTGTTCTGGACCACCACTGTCCTTTTCCAGCACTGCTGCCCCAGCAGGAGTTCCTACCTCTGATTCATCCTTACACTTAAATAAAAGGAGCCTTCCTGACATGCATACCTTATTCCATCATGTTTTTGCTTGGAAGTTTTCAGAAACTTCTGACTAGACTTACCATTGATTCAAAGCTGGTCAGTGTTGCATGCAAGGCCCGTCATGATCTGACTCTTACTTCCTTTACCAGCTTCAATTATTTCTACTTGCAATGTTTTCTCTCTCACTTCAACACACCCTAAATTCCATTCCCACCTAAGCATGCTCTTGGTACCACTAAGTAGGAACATCTGCTAGGCTCTGTATCATTTCTGCCCTGGGTTAATAAATACCACTTACACTTCTGGATTCAGTTCTACCATTTCTTCCACCTTGAAGTCTTCCCTGAATGATTCCTCTACAAAGGTCCTCCATAGCTTTCAACTCCATCACAAGTAGCAATTATATCCCAGAAGCACTCTAATTTTCTCTTTATTTTTCTCTCTTAATGCTCCTTTGAGTTTAAGTTGCTTTCCAAGACAGCAAAATGGGTAAGTTGCAGAATCAATATTTAAATCCAGATTGTACCACACTGCTTGAATATAATCCCAGGGTGTGCAGCAATCCAGCCTGCTAACTCCCTTCTAAATTTTAGTTATAAGGGATGGAGAAATTTCTATGCATACTCATTCTTCTTCCACCATATATTTATTATATTTTCTATCACCACAATCACCAAAATAATTTGAGTAATTATGGCACTCTATTAACTTTCCCCATTTGAACTGAGACATATGAGCCTTATTTTGTGCTTCTCTTAGCCAGTCAATAACCAATGTTGTAGTTGAACCAGACCTTGTGGTTCTTACTATGATTGCAAAATGTCCTCAGCAATAAACAGCAGGAAACTTTGAAAAAAAAAAAAAATTCACAAGTCCTGGAAATCACATGGCATATCTGAAGCCACACAGTGAGGTCATGGATAGAGAAAGAAAGAGAAAGCTTGGATCTGAGGTGGTTTTCATTTGGATAGAAGGTGGGGACCTAGGGTTTGGGGGCTCATTATTTATTCATGAATTTAAAACATAATAGTGGGAATTTAAATCATAGGAAAAGGAAAAAACAATAAGCCCAAAGAGTTAGCTATCAAAATCAGCCAAGATCTCTAAAACAAAGGAGCCTGGGGCAGGAGTTGGGTGGTGGCAATGGTTAGAGGTTGGCTAGCTCTTTATCTAGTCCTGTGGCTGGCAGTGTGTTTGAGATAACCATCTTTGAAGTGGATGACTTGACAATCAAATATTAAGTTAGGTAATTGCATTACAACAGAAGAAAAACCATCTGCCAGGGCTTACATTAAAACCTCTAGGTTTTAAGAGACTTTACAACACTAGTTCTCAAATTTGGCTGCATACTGAAATTGCTCCCAGAGTTTTAAAAAATACTGATACCAGGATTCCACCCTCGGGAACTTTGATTTATTTGTTATGGGGCTTTGCCTCAGCATTGGGATTTTTTTCAAAGCCTATGAGATCATTTGCACATGCGGTAGTGTTTGGTAACCACTGCCTCTGAAAAGATCTAGGTTATTGCCTCTTCTCAAAGAGGGGGCAAGTATAGAGAGATTAAGGACTAACCTGTGATTAAATGATAGAGATCATGAGTAATTAGTCACATGTGAATGATTCTTGAATTGAAGATTGACTGACCATGCAGTTAAAATTAGGTAGGACTTCCAGAGTGTCCCCACTGTAATGGTGCCAAACAAAGGAAAGGAAAAAGCCATCTCTCTCCTAAGATAGCACAGCCCTCCTCTACTGTTCAATAAAATAGCATTACCCTGCATTTGTTTCATGCTTATGATATTCAGATCTATTTCATCAAGTATGTCATCTATTAAGTACTTTGTTGTGTGCTTTCAGATATATTATAAGGCTTTTCTACAACATTACACAATAATAAATATTATTTAGAAAGTATGTAGGAAATCTTAGTTTAGACATGTACATAATTCATGGGATTAAGGAGGGGCTTTGGCCTCAGCCACTGTTAAGTGTTGACCTCCCCGCACACATGGGCTATACAGTGCTGGGCAATCACTTGACTTTTCTGAGTCCCAGTTTCTATAGAAAGAACAGTAATCATACTGTCTATGGTGATAAATATCATCTCCTACAAACATATTATTGCAGAATTTCTTTCTTTTGGCGCCTGGGGCTCTTGGTCATGCCACTTGGAAGAATGAAGACGTAGACCAGACAAAGAGTGGTGGGAAGCAAAGCAAAATTTATTGAGCCACAGTAGTACAGAGCTCTGGAAGAGGGAGGGACCCAACAGGGTTGCTACTAGAGAGTCTAAGTCTAGGGGTTTTTATGGGCTTGTTGGGGCTGTTTTAATCTGATTAACACTCCATGTGCCCGGTACCCAATCAGGTTTTTGTCCACGTGCTCATCTACCTATCAGGTAGCTCTTAACGTGGGAAAGGGTGGAGACCTCCTTCCAGGGTGATATAAAATCCTTTTAAGGGCGGTTTCCTCTTAAAGGTACCCTTGTCCCTGCCTGTCTTTCTTCTATCTTTCATTAGTATTATATGTACTTGAGGGGCATGTTGGTGATACAAAAGAGGGAGTGCTCACGAGACATGGCTGGCAGTACTTAGAAAAGGTTTTATGAAGGAAACCACAAGGCGAATTGAGTTTAACAGAGGAACTGATATTTTGCAGGGTATGTATTGCCATATTTTTCTAAGTCAAAGTACTGAGACTAGAGAAATTAAGTGTATAAAGTGTATAAGTCAACATATTCATGGTATTAGGGGTGAGCTCTAATTAGACTCAGTCCTCTTCCCACAGTGTTCCTGTTTATTTAGGCTCAGCAGTCTCAATGTGGCACAGATCTCCTTACATCCAACTTTCCCTTAACATTGAAATTATTAGCTAGGCAATACTCTTTCCCAAATTGGGTTAATTTTTTTTTTTTTTCTTTTCCACAAACCAAGAACATCTAAGTGGTACCAACATCCTGGCTGTAACCCCTGGATACAAAATAGAGATTAAGACTGAAGTGCCAATTAATAAAATATACACGTCGTAAATATACACTAAAATATATACTTAATATACACTAATAAAACATATGCTCTGAAGAGTCCTTTCTGAAAGAAGGCAACAGGTACAGTTGCCTTTGGCATATGTTTTTGAACTTTTTATTTTATTTATTTATTTTTAAAGATCCCATTTATTTATTTGACAGACAGAGATCACAAGTAGGCTGAGAGGCAGGCAGAGAGAGAGAGAGGAGGAAGCAGGCTCCCTGCTGAGCAGAGAGCCCGATGCGAGGCTCAATCGCAGGACCCTGGGATCATGACCTGAGCCAAAGGCAGAGGCTTTAACCCACTGAGCCACCCAGGCGCCCCTGTTTTTGAACTTTAAAGAACATGTTTTCCTTTCTCCTCCCCAGAGCCTGAGAGTTAAAATATCATTTTCCTCTTTGACAGAGAAATTTTCTGGGTTTGCGTGCTTTCTGGTAGTGCAAACTTGACAAATGTTGAGGGAGGCCATTGCAAAGATGTGACTACCTGTTGACCCAGGCAATCTGAGGCTTCTCACTCCCTTCCCTGTCTTTGGAATGTGCATTTTACTTGCCTTCCCTATTCCCAGAAGCTGCCCCAAGGATGTGGTCTTGTGATAGTGACATAGTGTTAAGACCATCTAGATGGTATACATGACTGAACCTAGTTAAGGCCTCTATATAAACCAAATTTAAGATTTGGTGGGCATGGATGGAGATCTACTTGTCTTTCAGCAACCCAAGACAAGCTTTGTACATAAGTTCCCTTGCTTATTAAACTTGCCACCTGGAGTGGCCTGTCTCTTTCCTGGGTCTCTCCCTGCCCTCTGCTTTCAGGGGCCATTTCAGATTACACGTGGGGTAAGCTTTCGAGAGGAGTGTGTGAACCAACAGACAATTCTCAATCTTCCTACCATAACTTCTTTATCTGAAATAATGGATGGATACCAACTACTTTGTAGGGTCAACATAAGGACTGAATACAATAAAGCATGCAAAACAATTTATAAACTCTAAAGTTCTGTATTAGTTTCAATATTCCTGCTCTTACCCGAAGTACAAGGGCTGATTGTTCCAGGGCAGATTGAAGACCATAAATATTTTCTCACGGCACATATTTCTACTCCAGGGAAACCCAGGGATATGGAATTCTGTTCCATTCTTCATCCTGCCTTGATAGTGCAAGTAGTTGATGGTAAATCCTTGGTCATGTGAGGTGATGGATGATTACCTAATTAAGAAGGTATTCTCTTCATTCTTTCTAATCTCTCTGAAAAAACATTATCTGCTTGATTTTATGGTCAAATTCATTGTTTCAGGGTAAATGGGAAGCTGGTAAGCCAAACAAAACAGATGGAAAGCAGTGAGGGGGGGCCAACCAAAAGTATTTTGGAAATCTTTAAAAAGATCTAGGAAGTAGAAGAGATTTCTAATGGGATCCTGGGCTCCAATTTTCTGTTCTCAATTAGTTAATGCATTTCACTCTTTCATCAATTACAGCCCATAAAATGCCTGCTATTATTTCCCACCAGGTCTGCTTTTCCTCTCATGGAATAGGATCCCAGAGGGGAGAATAAAACAAACAAACAAACAAACAAACAAAATGCTTCTCAGAAACATAGGATGGATATGCTCTGAGAAAAACCACTGGCAGCAAACAGTCCCTTCCATAGGGGAAAAACAACAATATCCTACATCTTTAGAATTTTAGGCCAACTTGTAAATCAGCTGATAGCAGAGGGTCTAAAGGGAAGACCAAATAGCTCTATCATTTCATTGTCCTTCATTTTTCTTTTTCAGCAGTGTCCATCTCATTATACAACCCCTCTTACCCTTTGTTTTGATTTTTGATATGTAAGTTAAATTTACAACTTAAGAATCTAAACACCTTAGTTTGCATGGAAAAAGAGTAAGGCACCAAAAAACACTATCCTGAGATATGTGCTTTCTTCCCTTAATAGCCAAATCTTAAGTCAGATTCCAGTAAGTAAATAAATAGGGACTATTGGAATGCTTTTCCTTTTTTTTTTTTTTAAGATTTTATTTATTTATTTGACACAGAGAGAGAGAGATCACAAGTAGGCAGAGAAGCAGGCAGAGAGAGAGGAGGAAGCAGGCTCCCTGCCAAGCAGAGAGCCCGATGTGGGGCTCAATCCGAGGACCCTGAGATCATGACCCGAGCCGAAGGCAGAGGCTTAACCCACTGAGCCACCCAAGTGCCCCTGGAATGCTTTTCCTTTAAGGGACCATCCAGGATCTGGATATTTTGGAGAATATGGATGTGTGTATATTCATAATCTTCATAATTTTCCCTGCCTTCAAATAATAATAAAAATAATAAACAAACCTTAGGGGTGTCCTATGCCTAAATGGAAGTAATAAAATCTAAAAATACAAAGACATTTCACAGGGTTTTTTTTTATTTAAAACATTTTTTCATCTTACTCTTTTAAAATTTTTCTTTTTTTAAGATTTTTATTTATTTATTTTTTAAATTAACATATAATGCATTATTTGTTTTAGGGGTACAGGTCTGTGATTCATTAGTCTTACACAACACCCAGTGCTCACCACACAACACATACCTTCTCTAATGTCCATCACCCCATCACTCCATCCCTCCCACACCCTGCACTCCAGCAACACTCAGATTGTTTCCTGAGATTAAGAGTCTTTTACGGTTTCATGTTGTTTCATTTTTTCCTCTCTTCCACTATGAACCTCTGCCTTATTTCTTAAATTCTGTATATCAGTGAAATTACATGATAATTGTCTTTCTCTGATTGACTTATTTTGCTTAGCATAACGCCCTTTGGTTCCATCCACATTGTTGCAAGTGGCAAGATTACAACTTTTTGATGGCTCTGTAATATTCCATTGTATATATTTACCACAACTTCTTTATCCTTTCATCTGTTGATGGACATCTGGGTTCTTTCTACAGTTTGGTTATTGTGGACATTGCTACTATGAACATTGGGGTGCAGGTGCCCCTTTGTGTCACTACATTTGTATCTTTGGGGTAAATACCAAGTAGTGCAACTGTTGGATCATAGAGTAGCTCTATTTTCAACTCTTTTTTTCTATTTTAAATTTTCTAATTATGTTTGACAGAGAGAGAGACAGAGAGAACAGAAGCAGGAGGAGAGGGAGAGGGAGAAGCAGGCTCCCCTCAGAGCAGGGGAAGCCCAGTATGGGACTTGATCCCAGGACTCCGGGATCCTGACCTGCACCAAAGGCAGTGACTTAACCAACTGAGCCACCCAGGTGCCCCCATTTTCAACTTTTTGAGGAGTCTCCATACTGTTTTCCAGAGTGACTGCACCAGCTTGTATTCCCACCAACAGTGTAGGAGGGTTCCCCTTTCTTTGCATCCTCGCCAACATCTGTCATTCCTGACTTGTTAATTTTAGCCATTCTGACTGGTGTGAGGTGGTATCTCGTGGTTTTATTTGTATTTCCCTTGTGCCTAGTGATGTTTTTAATAGATGAGGAAACGAAGGTCAAATTAAGTGATATGTCTGTCTTGGCTAAAATGACCCGTTAAGGCTGCTCATTTGGTTTATATTAAGGGCCTTTGGCTTTTCCTTTTATTTTCATGTCAAATGACTGGACTACATTACTGTTTGTTTGTTTGTTTTTCACCCTAATATCTTAAAGCTGACCCACAAAAGTTATTTGGAACAAAGAAAAAGAAAGTTGTCCCCAATATTGACATAATTCAGTATTTCTTAATTGAGATTCAGTTTCTAAAAATATAATAAGAGGAACAATGGGATACGAGGGAATGATGAACTGCAAGGGGTAAATATACAGATTTATTTGAATTATTTTGCTTTTCTGTCTCCACTGATTCTGATTATAGACTGAATATATTTGTGATCAGACCACAGAAGCCCCTTGATAACAGTACTTTCTAAGCCCACATGACAGATACTCTCCCAACCTACTTGAAATCTAATCACTGGTTTGGGGATATGTTTATTCTCTCTCTCTCTTTTTAAAGATTATATTTATTTGATAGAGAGATCACAAGTAGGCAGAGAGGCAGGCAGAGAGCGAAGGGGAAGCAGGCTCCTTGCTGAGCAGAAAACCAATGTGGGGCTTGATTCCAGGACCCTGAGATCATGACCTGAGCCAAAGGCAGAGGCTTAACCCACTGAGCCACCGAGGAGCCCCTCTAGGTTTATTCTCTTGATAGCTATTTCCTCAATCACTTTCAGTCCACAAATATCACCTTTCAAATGGTGATTGGTTTTATTACATGAAATGTGTGGAGTGAGAAGAAGAGGACTGACTGGGCATTTTTTTTTTTTTAACTCAGGTAATGACTTAAGATGAAGGATTCCTTTATAGTATGCTACTTAAAACCCTACCAAGATGAAAAAGTTTATCAGAAGGAGAAGCAGAAGAAGATAGCAAAGGAAAAGGATAAAAACTACAAGAAGAGAAAGAGGAAGGGGAAGGGAAAGAAGAAGAAGGAAGAGAAGGAAGGAGAGGAGGAGGGAGCAGAAGGGAGGAGCAGAAGGAGTATTTCTAGTATTAGAAAGGATGAGTTAAAAACAAAAAAGGCACTTTTTTTTTCCTTTTTACACAATGCCATCTAAAAGTTACCTTTCATTCCATTTAGCATATCTCATTTTCATCTCCAATGGAACACTTAAGACAAAAGTTACTCATTTGATTTCTCTTGCATTAGTCACATTAAACATAGATTAATAAAAAAAAATCTACTGTAACGCCTTACATTCCTGAGACTAGTTATTACCTTTTAAATCTAGGCATAGGACCAAGCTCTGTAAACAGAATGTACATAGAATTTTCGAGAATTATCATTCTTTTTAAAACACATGTCATTGAGTTTTTTCAATCCCATGAAGTCCTGTGCGTTTTTCTTCTCCCTCACTGTCTTCTCTGCCCCCTTGTCCTCAGTTAGGCCTTCTCATCTTTTAACTCCCTGTCTTACTACACAGTGCCTTTTTCATGAGCCACATAGAACCCCAATAAACCTTTCACTTTCCACCAGGCCTATCTTCTCCAACCACAAGAACTGAACAGTCCTGGTTCTTCCTCTTCTGCTGCTTCCCGTTTCCTTCCTAAACTCAATCACTCCCATCTTTCTTCACGCCCTCTATCTGCACCAGTTGGCTTTTGTACTGATAACGCTGCCTGTGTGCTGGGGGACATTAATCACACAGGCACACAGTAGCTTATGGCCTCAATTTTATACTGTACCCTCAATTATTTGTCCAAATTTGGCCCAAAGTTCTCAAATATTTAGAAGGAATAAGGATGAGAGACTTATCTTTAAAACATTATTTTACTTTGTGCCATTAAAAACCTTAAATTCCCTAATTCCTTCAAATAGTATGTTTCTCCTACTTTTCCTCTTTTCTTCTGGACTCTTTCGGATTAGGTTCCATTCTTCCCACCACAGACCATAATTCCTATAGAAATTATCTTCTTAGGTATTTATCTGTCTGTATAGTTCTGTCTTCACATACTGTAACAAAATAATTTTTCAAAATTTACTCCTCTAAGTTGTATCACTGTAAATTTCATGAAACAGAACTTGGTTTCCTATCTGTCCTGGTTTTGCTGTAATTTTGCTAAGTGACTTTAGATAAGCCATCTAAATATAAATGTTTTTATGTGTCTTTTTCACATGCAAGACTTGATGCACATGAAAGCTCTTTACAAATGTAAATTTATAGTCTTATAAATGCCAATTCTGAATCAACTCATATACAGCCCTTTCTGAGGCAATCTTGTTACCCTTCAGTGTTTTTTGAAGGACAGGCTTTGAAAGTTGATGAAACTCTATCTAAACAGTAAACATCTGGTCCAAAGAGATTCTTCTTCAGCAGCTGAAGTTGGAAAAAGTGAAAACTGGCCAGTTTGTGACAGGACAGGAGCAAAATGATCATGAAGTAAGCATACACCAGAGAGTCCATCATTTACATTAGTGAGCCAAGAAATTTTAAAACCAAAGTTATAATTAGACCTATAAAGAAGAGCATGATAAAGTCAACTAAAAATAAGAAGACTTAGAAAACAAAGAAAATGCATCAAGACAGTAGCTCCTTTAAATTCAAGGTATTGTGCTGGATAGTTTCTATTTGTTTTTCCAAACACACATTTCAAATTCTACTGACCTACTTTGTTCCCAAAGACATATCAGTATCTATGGCTGGTACCACCCAGACTGCTTTGCCTTTGGCTTCTGATTGGGCATCATCATGGCAGGTGTGTGGGTGGGAGATTCGACAAAGATGAAAAGAGATGCTGGGGATTGTATTCCCTCAGCTTCCCCTCTACAAAGCTGCAGTGTGGCAGTTGCTACAAAGGGCCATGGCATCAGATGGGAAGCACAATGCTAGAGCCATAGGTCTTGCTGGACTTCAGTAGTCACTCCCTCCCACTGCTCCTTTCTGGCTAAGGGTGGCTATGGCTTCCTTCTCTTTCTAACCCCAGGCTGTGTCACCATCCCATGTGAGTATTTTGTTTGTTTTTAAGATTTTATTTATTTGACAGAAATCACAAGTAGGCAGAGAGGCAGGCAGAGAGAGAGGAGAAAGCAGGCTCCCCACTGAGCAGAGAGCCCGATGCGGGGCTCGATCCCAGGACCCTGAGACCATGACCTGAGCTGAAGGCAGAGGCTTTAACCCACTGAGCCACCCAGGTGCCCCCCCATCTGAGTTTTTCTTAACCTCTCTACATTTATGTTAACAGTGCCTTAAAAAAAAAAAAATCCTTCTTAACTAACACTTCTAAATATGTCTTCTCTTTCTTTCCTGAAGCCTGACTAAACCAGTCTTTTTTTTTTTTCCCAGAAGTGCAAGTTCTTTTTTTTTTTTTTTTTAAAGATTTTATTTATTTATTTGTCAGAGAAAAAGAGACAGAGAGCACAAGTGGGGAGCAGCAGGCAGATAGAGAAACAGGCTCCCCACTTGGCAAGGAGCCCAGTGTGGGACTCAATCCTGAGCTCAATGACCTGAGCTAAAGGCAGCTGATTGACTGACTGAGCCACCCAGGCATCCCTGACTAAACCAGTCTTAACACAGTAGATGTGTAGCCCCTCATTGCTAAGACATCTTGGATCAAGAATGGCTCTTTAGTTTTAGCCTTTGTGAAGTTCACTTTCTTGCCCTCATTTGCCTTCCAGTACAGTCTGGCTTTGCCTAAACTTCTCCAGTGACTATGACAATGTTGAGGTCTCCAATGACTTCTCTGTTGCCAAATTTAGTGGGCAGTTCTTAGTCTTCATCTGACTCAACTTCTCAGCAGCTATACTCACCAGCACTCTTGACTGTTCTTCTCTCTCACAGACTGTTCTGAATTGTTACTGTTACCAATGTGACACGTGTCAAATAATTTTATAAGTTTTACATAAAATAGTAAACTTCCATGTTACCTTTCCACATTCCCATTCCCATTTTTCTGGAAACAATGGCTTTCAAACCTTTCAAACTACTTTCCCTCACGCCATCCCTGGCATTTGTCTCCTAATTTCTAAATAATGTGTTCAAAGTATTTTTGCTTGCTTTTTTGGTTTTAGAATAATCTATCAATTTGTTACTACCATAATTTCTTACATCACCCCTACACACTTACACACATGAATTGCTTTTTTCCTTCCTGCTTGATAAAGTTATACCATAATTTTTAGTTGAATCACTATGCTGTCTCTATGTGATTATGGTTAAGTAAATATTCACAAGTGAGTCATGCAGTGTCTGTTTTATTTTATTTTTTTTTAATATTTTTGTCACCCTTTTTATTTGCTTTTTTCCCTCTGGACTCATTCTTAATGTACTGTAATAAATATAATTTTCTCTCATGAATTTTAACATTTTCTTTTCTTAGTGTTATCCTTTTTACTGATCCTCATTCTCTTTCATTAATGATTGCACAAAGGATGTCATCTTGGGATATTTCTTTGCCATAATCCTGCAAATTATTTTCCCCTTTCCCACTGGTAAGATCCCCAATTTTCAGGATACCAATTTCACTCTCTTAGTTTATTCCTGTGTTTAGTGAAGTCTATCCTCCAGTAGATTTCTGGAGAAGGGTGTATGTGAAGAAAATTTTTTGAGATCTTGCACATTGGACAGCATCTTTAGGTATAGAATTCTGGTTGAAAAGTATTTATCCCCAGACTTTTGATAGCCTTGCTACATTATTTTCCAACTTCCTGAGGTGCTGTTGAGCAGTTAGATACTTTTCTGATTCTATGTCCTTTGTATACAAGCCTTTTCCTTTTCCTGAAATTATATAAAATCATCATATTGTCCCATAAGTTTCATGATGGCATGTGATTTGGGATAGGTCTTTTATCTATTACACTGGCAGTTGTTGTGTAGGGTGACTAAATTTTTCCAGTGTGCCTGGGATTATTATTGTTTTAAAACTAAAGATCTCGTGCCTCAAGAACTCCCTGGTTTTAGGCAAACCAGGACATTGGGTCACTTTACTGATGAGTCCTCTCAATTTACAACATCACGAATTTCAGTTGCGTGAAATGCTCTTAGTTTACTTAATGACTATCTCCTTTTTCTTTTAATTTCTTTTACTTTTTTCAAATACAACATTTTTTAGATGCTGAGTCTCTGGACTGAGATAATGGTTAATTATATTTTTTCTAGTTACCATATTTCTCTTTCTTTCCTTCCATAAGTTTTCTAAATCCACTCCCACTTTTTTATTTAATCTTTTATGTCTGCTATTTTATTTTTATTTTGAAAGAAACTTTTTTCCTTTCTGAATGTTTGCATTTTCTATACCAACCTAACCCTGATTAATAAATGTGTTATTTTTTTTCTTTTTTCTGTGTAGATTTTCTACTACTTTTGACATAATTCTACTTTATTAAGAGTATTTAATATTTGAGATTTTGGTAATCATTCAGTGTCTGCCATATCTAAAAGTGATACACTAGAACTCTCTTAGGAAGGTACATGTACTGGATCAGTGAAGATTATTTGGACTCTTCTTGAGGACATCCACTTGTCAGCTATCTGAAGGTTCTTTCTCTTGAAATTATTGGTTTCCCCAGAAGAATTCTTCAGCTCCTTCCTGGATAATGTAAGCCTTGATGCCATGTTCTTGGAACTGACTAGAAGAAACTCAGGGCTCTCACTATTTTGTATGTAGACTTTCACATTATTTTTCTTATGAGTATTGTTTCCTTCTCTTTCTCTGGGGTCCTGAGTTGATAATTTCTTAGGTTAACCAATCTCTTTAAAAAATAAATCCCTAGTGTTCTGTGATAGTAAAGGACACTCAATTACTAGTCTGAGGTTAATGAGGGAAGGATTTTAGGAGTATAAATCTTTCTTATGCAAATTTTCAAACAGTGCTTCTATGTATAGCACAATCTATATTTCCACTTTCAGAAGTACCTGCATTTTTTTTTTATTTTGAACATTTGTGGCATTTTGTGTTGTAAAAATCATCTTTCAATCTAGCTAACCTGATAGCTTTCCATATGTCTTCTTGATCCAATTCAACCCAACATTATGTCTCCAGAAAACCAAATCAGATAATGTCTCACTTGAGAATTCTTCACTGGCTTCCCAGAACACTTAGAAGAAAGTCCAAATTATTGCATCATATAAAAAATCCTGCATTATCTGGCCTTTCCTTAGTGCAAAACCTCATTTTGTACAATATCCTCTTTTACTCATTTAGTCCAATTACATCATTATTATGCCAAGCTTTTTCCTGACACAAGGTGTTTGCATGTTGTGTCCCCACTCTGGAGTACTCTTCCAACAGGTGTATGCACTTGCATGTATATACACTTTATACACGCACACAACACATATGCACTTTGCACATGACTAGATTTTGCTCATTTTTCATGACTCAGCTTCAGTGTCACCTCGTCAGCAAAATCTTTCCTGATCAGTTGCTCTGAGTATTTCATCCTTTTCTAATTTCTACTTTAGCCCTTTGTTTATTTCCTTTTTAGGACTTACCTCAATTTGTAATTTTTCTCTTTATTTCTTTCAGGAATACAGTATAAGGGTATTTGCATGACTAATTTAAATATGCAATGTAATTCTGCATTATTATACAAACCACGTTAATCTTCTTGCCTAGTATGTACACCAGATTATTTTCATGAAATTGCATTGGCTCATATTACTCAGATGCCATTATTTTTAGGCAATATATTACAGTACATTTATAGGTTACTGGGAGACATTTTTATAAATACCAACTAAACCACACTTGTCAAAATATAAGAACAAAGTGTGATGAGAGTTGACAGTTTAGATTAGATATTCCCTTCACTTGAGCAGTCAGAATATTAACCTCAGGGGTTTAAAAGTGGCACAGGGAGATAACTGGTAGATATAAAACAATGAGAAGCAGGGTAAACAAGGAACATTTACTGAATTCAAGTAATCTACAATACATTTCCCATATGCAAAATGAGAGAGGCAATGAAATTGATCCAAAACAAAAGGCAACATCAAGGAACTAGAATAAAATGGTATCAGTGCTTTTCTTGTAAAATAAAGCATGCATTATTACATTTTAGCAATTATAAGACATGGTGTTAGATGCAGTGATACCAATATGCTAGGTTCCATAGAGAACTATCAGGAGGGACAGACAGTGTAATGAGGAGAAAGTAGGAGCTGCCAGAAGGGTAAGAACAAGATAAGAATGTGTTATGTCGTCTAGATTTGGAAGGAAATTTAGAAAGAATTATTTCTTATTTCTCAAAGGAGGCATATGAAGTCTTGAGAAGTAGAAGGAACTACTCAATTTCTTTTTTTTTTTTTTCTGAAATTTTTTGAATTACTCAATTTCTTAGAGCTTGACAGAAATAGAACTTGGAAGAGGGTTTACTATCCCCAGGTGTCCAGTTTAAAACTCTCCCTATTTACCATGAATTAACTCTTCCATTGTTTCTGTCATAGGCTGTATTGTGTACCCCTAAAACATATGTTAAAATCCATGGTACCTGTGAATGTGACCTTGTTTGAAAATAGCATCTTTGCAGAAGTAGTTAAAATGAGGTCATTCCACGTTAGGGTAGGCACTTAATCCCCTGACTGGTATCTTTTTTTTTTTTTTTTTAAGATTTTATTATTTATTTGACAGAGAGATCACAAGTAGGCAGAGAGGCAGTCAGAGAGAGAGAGGGGGGAGCAGACTCCCCACCAAGCGGAGAGCCGGATGCGGGGCTCGATCCCAGGACCCTGGGACCATGACCTGAGCCGAAGGCAGAGGATTTAACCCACTGAGCCACCCAGGCGCCCCCTTGACTGGTATCTTTATAAGACAAAGGAGGGAGATATACATAGAGGCCCAGAGGAGACACAGAGGAAAGAAGGCCGTGTCAAGAGGGAGACTAAGGTTGGAGGGATTTGTCTACAAACCAAGAACCACCAAGGGTTGCTGACAACCACCGGAAGCAAGGAAGTGGCAAGGAAGGACTTTTCCCTTACAGCCCTTATAGCGATCTTGGCCCTGCCAATACCTTCATTTCAGACTTCAAGCTTTCCAGAACTGTGTAAGAATAAATTTATGTTGTTTGAAGCTACTCAGTCTGTAGTAATTTGTTACTTGTTACTACAAGCCACCCTAATAAATGAACACACTGTCCATCAATAACAGGCAAATCTTACAAATCATATTCAATGAGAGACTATCCCACTTTCTCCCACGGCGTCCTGCCAACAAGACAGAATCAAGTGCCCTGTGGATGCAGGCACTCCCCATAATCACTCAACTGTGATTTTTCTATTTATTTTTCTGAGTATTCAATCAGCTCATTTGCTGTGAGAGCAAGGATAAAGTTTGGTTTGTCTTACTATTTAGGATGGTTAATTTTATGTGTCAAGTTAACTAGCCTAAAAGATATCCAGATAGCTGGTACAGTATTACTTCTGGGTGTGTCCTGAGGGTGTTTCTGGAAGAGATTAACCTTGTTACTGAGTAAAGAAGGTTGCCCTCACCAGCCTCATCCAATCCACCGAGGGTTCACATAGATCAAAAAGTTGGAGGAAAGGTGAATTTGCTTTCTGATTGAACTGAGATGCCCACCTTTTCTTGCCCTAAGACATGAAAACTCTTGATTCTTGGGCTTTTGGTCTTGAACCAGAACTTATATCATTGATCCCTAGATCCTGGGCCTTCAGACTCAGACTGGGACTTATTCCATTGCCTCCTCTGATTCTCAGGGCTTTGGGTTTGGACTGGAACTGTATCACTGGTTTTCTTGGGCTTTCAGCTTGCAGACAGCAGATTATGGGGTTTTCTATAATTGCATGAGCCAATCCTTGATAATTTCTTTCTATATACTTCTATGTACCCTGTTCTGTTTTTCTGGAGAACACTAATATACCACTGTTTTCCTAGAGTCTAACAGAGTGTCATGCTCATGATAGGAAATCAATAAATATTTATTAAGTGAAAAGAAAAATGAAAGTGGGCAAAAGATACGAACAGACACTTGAAGAAGGAAAATGTATAAATGGCCAATAAACCCAGGAACAAGTGCTCAATAGCATCAGTCATTAAGAAAATTCAAACTAAAACCACAACATACCAGTAATTACCTACCAGAAGGTTAAAATTTAAAAAGTCTGGGGCGCCTGGGTGGCTCAGTTGGTTAAGCAGCTGCCTGTGGTTCAGGTCATGATCCCAGGGTGCTGGGATCGAGTCCCACATCGGACTCCTTGCTCAGCAGGGAGTCTGCTTCCCTCTCTGCCTCTGCCTGCCTCTCTTCCTGCTTGTGTGTTCTCTCTCTCTCTCTCTTTCTGACAAATAAATAAATAAAATCTTAAAAAAAATAAATAAAATTTAAAAAGACTGACAATTAGTATTTGCAAGACTCTAGAGCATTCAGAATGCTCTCTTTTTGGTGAGAGTGAACAATGTTAAAACCATTTTGTATAAAGGTCTGGCAATTTCTTATAAAACTTAATATATGCCAGCCCTGTGATCCAACAATTTCACTCTTAAGTACTTATGTCTCCTGTCCCTCACATTCCCAAGAGGAAATATATGTCTACAAAATATTTGTATAGGAATGTTCATAGAAACTTTATTAATAATAGTCAAAACCTAGATATAGAGTAAGTTTCTATCAAAAGACAATGATACAAACTGCAATATATTCGTCTAGTAAAATACAGTACTCAACAATGAAAAGAAATGAAGTATTGATACACACAACAAAGATGTATCTCAAAAATATTATGTTGACTAAAAGAAGTCTTAAACAAAAGAGTCCCTCCTTATGATACCATCTGTACCAAGTTCTAGAACAGGTTAAATTATGTTGACACAAATCAAAACAGTTGTTCCCTCTGAGGACATGGATGTGGGAATTGCTGGAAAGGGATATCAGGGCACTTTTTTGGATTTCAAGAAGGAATTGGTTTACACAGGTGTATGCTTCTGTCAAAACTCAATGATAAACTTATGACTTAAACGTATTTTGTTGTATATAAATTTTACACCAGGAAAAATGAACTGTAAGCTATAAATATTGATGATGTGCTTAGATGCATAGATTAGTGATGTCTGAAATGTAAATTGAAATGCACTAAAAATAAACAGATTAACTGATGAATGGATAGGAGGGTACATAGATGAATAGATATATGATAATACAAACAGAATGAATGTGGAGAGCATGTGTATGGACCTTCATGGTCAGTTCTTCCATTTTTTTTTTCTGTAGATTTAAACATTTTTTAATAAAATATTAGAGAAAACTCCATAAAATGTAAGACTTAAAAATGAGTGAATCAAATTATAACTTAAAAAATAATTTGGATTGGCTAAATTAAACTAAATATAAGATTCAAAAAATCAGGGCACCTGGGCGGCTCAGTGGGTTAAGCCTCTGCTTTCGGCTCAGGTCATGGTCTCAGGGTCTTGGGATTGAGCCCCACATCGGGCTCTCTGCTCAGCAGGGAACCTGCTTCCCCCTCTCTCTCTGCCTGCCTCTCTGCCTGCTTGTGATTTCTGTCTGTCAAATAAATAAATAAAATCTTAAAAAAAAAAAAAGGATTTGAAAAACTGTAAGTACAGGGATATAAGAGTCTGATGTAAGGAACCAGACTTCATTGTTGAAAAGCCTCAGGCTGGACTAGAACCCAAGACAAACACCACTTAGCCCAAAGCGGTGGTGGTAGGGTTTGGGAAGAAACAACCACATTGTCTGACTTAAAAATCTTCTTTGTTAGAGCTTGGGTTCTCTATCCATCTCCTTCAGCTAACACTCAAAACCAGGAGACAATAATAGATGACTTTGCTTTGGCTGAATTCTAAGTGAAAACATTTCTAGCTGCAAGAAAAATACATCTCTGCCCTATTAGGCTTCTCTCTAGCCCCTGCCTAGGAGAATTTGGCAGTGGTACAGGGAGAGCAGCTCTGTGGCTTAAGGGCTCCTGTCTGAAATGAAAGACCTCTCTGCCTTTGAATTGGAAGCTTGCTGGGCTACCTGTAGAGAAAGAGTAAAAGAAAGACAACTACTTTCTGAGAAGGAAAATCCACTGTGAAATATACTGATCATCTAGGGAGCTTTCCTGCTCTCTAAAACCCTGCTCACTTTGGCCTACGTTGGTGGTGCAGAGTTTAAAATTGTAGGACTAGTGAGGGGCCAGCATCAGGTCTAAGACTAGCTATTAATGTTGGGAATAACAACCTCTTAAGTTACCAAATCCATTCCCTCTCCTAAAAAGGAAAAAGGAGAAAAACTTCCTTATCTGGTTTCTGCATTCAGTTGCTTCTGCTGGAGAAGAGGTAGAGAGAAGCATATAATCCTTAGTACAATTTTTTTTTAAAGATTTTATTTACTTATTTGAGGGAGAATGAGTGAGAGAGAGCATGAGAGAGGAGAAGGTCAGAGGGAAAAGCAGACTCCCCAAGGAGCTGGGAGCCCGATGCAGGACTCGATCCTGGAAGTCTGGGATCATGACCTGAGCTGAAGGCAGTTGTTCAACCAACTGAGCCACCCAGGCACCCTCCTTAGTACAATTCTTTAATCACACAATAGACAAATGGCTCAGAACATTTGCAGAAGTATTTGCAAAACAAACCAACTAAAACTTCTGAGAAAAATGACCAGTTTTTGAGTTGATTTTTAATAAAACTCCAAGTATGCCTAACCAAGGAATCAGCTATAAGGGAAGGTTAATAAGCCTTTGGATTCAGATTCCAAAATTCCAAATTTACATCGTGGCTCTGATGTTTACCAGTTTTGTTATCCTAGGCAAGTTATTTCTACTGAAGTGAGGTTTTTGTCTTTCAGCCTCATTTTGAAAATGTAATGTCTGTCTAATTTGAGATATTAAATTTGTAAGTAACTCGACAACCAACTTAAACTCCTTAAGTAGCAAAAGGAATTTATTAGCTCTTAGTATTAAAAAGTCCACATTCAATCGATCCTTCAGCTAACAACTCAATCATAGGAAGAGGACATTATTTTACTCTCTCTCTATTTCATACCTCTTCCTGGTGTTGGCTTCTTTCTCAGCAAACTTTGGCTCTCATGGTCCAACATAGTTTTCAGAAAAGGAATGAAAAAAAAAGGATGACCCTAACAACAATGAGCACTGTGGTAATGACACAGTAGGGAAATCTAGGATCAAACATAGCAAAGGCAGTGTTAGACATGCTGTCCTTCTGCTTCTCTCTGTTTCTTTAATCATATCTGTTGGGGAACCAGACATTGTGGGACCTGCCATCCCTCTTCAGGTCTGCCCAAGAGCAATGTAGTCTTGAAATATTTACCTATGAGGAAATGGGGTGCCAAACTATTCCTTGACCTCTGGTTCTGCTTCCTTCTTAGAAGGAAGTTCTAGGTATGCAATGAACTTCCTTGCACTGTTTAAGCATGTGAATCATATGACACCTGGCCAGTCCCACCAATATATTTGCACACTCCCTTCTCCCCCAGCTGCAGGAACTCCCTTTTCCACCAACTATGAGCCATGTCTTCATAGTAGTATGAGTGGGGTATGTGCAGGCTATCACCCTGCACTGACACAGAGAGACCAGCACACACTATAGAGGCTGATTTTGCTGCATCTCTTCTCTTTTCTGTGAGTAAACTGTCGCCCCAACCAGTCCTAAGTGTTGAGTCCTCCTTGGCAACTCCCAACCCATAGATAGAAAAGGGTCAGGTAGAGGTCCGTGAGCTCCTGCTTCTGGGGCTTGACATTGTTAGGATCTTTGCCATCCTTCACGTGGTAGGAATCCTTACTTGAGATTGGTTACTAGATCTTCCCTCTTCCTGACAACAACCAACCCAGAAAAGCTTTTTTTTTTTTTTTTTTTTTTTTTTTCCAGGTAATTCAGGAGAAGAGAAAAGAAGCTCTTTTTCCAGAGCTCTTAGAGGTCCTTGTTCCCAAATGAGTCCAGTGTCTGAATAGGTAAGGGGGGGGCCACAGGAATGAGGCTTTTTAGTGGCATCTGTTGCTGGCGTTAGAATCTGCTTCCATTAAATCACACTGACTGAATGTGAGGAAAAGAAGTATCTGTAGGAAGAGGAAGAGGAAATGGACGCTAATGGTCTCAAAGAGCTAATATCCACAACAAAGCCAAATGATGGTGAAACTCATGAGCGAAAGGATGCGAATACATTTCATCAAGGTAGAGTTCCCTATATTTTAAAGTAATGCATCTCTGAAACCAAACAATCTATGAACTAGACTCCAGAGGCTAAAGAATCTGTAAACAGAGCACTGCTCCTGTAGATAGAACTTTCAAGTGTTATAAAAAAACCAAGAACACTGATATGAAAGAGAACAATATAAATTAATGGATCTTGCTAAACAAGTCTCCCTTCGGTACAAAAGCAGCGTTCTTGTTCCTTAATGATGAAAATATTTGAGGCAATTAGAGTACTTGAGAGTGGATTGATTATCTTTGAACTACTTTACTTCAAGAGTGTTTTGCACAGTTATTTAATGTTTGACAAGTGTTCTGTTCTGAAGTTTAGGTAGTAACTGGTTTGCTGCTAATATACACAAATTATGATACATAGAATGGAATACTATTTAGATTCTAAGAAGCATATTTTCAAAGAATATTTCACTGGATGTAAATTTACCATAGCATAAAAATTAAAAAAACAAAACAAAACAAAAACAAGCTCCAAGGATAACATTGTTTTAATTCTGTAAGATTTTGTGAGATGTTTCAAGGGTATTTCTCTAGTTGAAAAAAAAAATCTTTGGAAAATATTAAAATATTTATGGCTAATATTTTGGTTATTAAAAATAATAAAAAGTATTAAAATATTTATGGCTAATATTATGGCTAATAATATTTATGGAGAGTATAGTTGAGTTTTGAGTATTTCTTTTTTTAAATTTATTTTTAAAATTTATTTATTTGACAGAGAGAGAGACATCACAAGTAGGCAGAGAGGCAGAGGGAAAGGGGGAAGCAGGCTCCCTGCTGAGCAGAGAGCTCAATGTGGGGCTGGATCCCAGGACCCTAAGATCATGACCTGAGCCAAAGGCAGAGGCTTAACCCATTGATCCACGCAGGTGCCCCTATAGTTGAGTATTTCTTATATTTTTCTATATTTTATTAATTTTTTTCTGTCTGTTTTAGTATTACAATGACAAAACCAAATATCTTACTTAAAAAGATTAAAATAAAAGTATCTCATGTGAATTTTGTGTGAAACACTATTTTGAAAGTACATTCTCTCCCTTTCCAGTTCTGCATACACAGTGTTTGACAGGGATGGCGGCAGTGCTGTAATTCAGAAATACAAGTATCCTCACAGATTTCCCTTAACATGTCCCCATTCTTTTGGTGCTTCGCATTTAGTCAAGTCCAAATTTCTTACCTGACGTTTGCCTTTAAATATTTCTAATAAATGTAATTTCCAAATTTTATCTCCCTTCTGTTATCCATAACTATAGGTGTTTTCTCCATATGACTCAAGGTTTTTTTCAAGTAATATTAAAAAAAGAAAAAGAGGGGTGCCTGGGTGGCTCAGTCAGTTAAGTGACAGACACTTGATTTTGGCTCAGGTCATGATCTCAGGGTTGTGAAATCAAGCCCTGTGCTGGGATCTACACTGGACGTGGAGACTGCTTAAGATTCTCTCTCTTCCTCTTCCTCTTCCTCTGATGTTCCTTTTCTTTACCTTTCTTCTCTTACTAATCAATCAATATCAATAGTAGGAATTTACATTTCCTAATTCAGCATTTAAATATTTTGTATGTTAAATATCAGATTGGGATTTCAAATGAATGCTGTGTTTTGTAAAAAAAGTTTTTATTTAAATTCCAGTTAGTTAACATCAAACACTTAATGCTGTGCTTTTAAAAAAAAAAAAAAAAGATTTCATTTATTTATTTGAGAGAGAGACAGAGAGAGGGATAGAGGGAGAGAGAGAGCATGAGCAGTGGGGAGGGGCAGAGGCAGATACAAGCAGACTCCACTGAGCAGGGAGCTGGATCTGGGTTTAATCCCAGGTCACTGGGATCATGACCTGAATCAAAAGCAGATGCTTTAACACCTGAGCCACCCAAGTGTCCCTCTCTCTTTTTTTTTTAAATTAATTAATTAATTTTAGAATGAGAGAGCACAAGCATGCTTATGTACCCACGGAGAGGGAGGTGTAGAGGAAGAGGAAGAGAGAAGCTCTCAAGCAGATTCCTGCTGAATGCAGAGCCCAATGCGGCTGGCTCCCAGGACTCTGAGATCATGACCTGAGCTGAAACAAAGAGTCAGACGTTTAACTGACTGCACCACCTTGGTGCCCCAAAGCTGTGCTTCTTGAAGTAAGGACTTACCCTGCCTTTATTTTGGTCCCAGCAATACTAGTCTATGCACTCCAACATGAGAGGCAGTCAGTAGTTGCTTGTTGAGTTGAAGAGCAAATGTTGTGCACTAGTGAAGAGTGATCTTGGTGTAAATGACTGAGATGTGCTTAGAAAAGTTTGTTTATTCATGCTATTTAGAATGAATTATAAAATATTTTAAAATAAAAGTTTAGCGCATAGTCACATTAAAATTAATCATATAAATTTTTAACTTAATATATTTTGTGGACGTGGGCTTTGCATACAATGAGATAGATACCTGACAGTTTCTCAATCTCTATTCAAAGATGTTGCCATGCCCAAAAAATGAGTACGTAAGTAAGCAGATTATCCAAAGATTGCTCTAAGACAGTAAGACGTATGTACTAAGGATATGTAATGAGAGACCCAAGGTAGAGTAGCAGACAATCCATATCTTTTTCCCTTTCTTACAATATTTAGAATTACTTCTTTTGATTCAGTCAGTAATTACATTAGAATGCAATTGAACTTCACAAATGGACTTGGTGCTCAATAACTAGTCTCTTGTGTATAGTAGTAATTCAATAAATATTTCCTAAATTTAGTTAAAGCAGAAATATGGTACATGCTAACTGCAAGAAATATTCCAATGTCTATGATTGAGCTTGAATTACTGTCTTCTGCAAACTTCATACACTAAGTTTTTCTTTTCAACTCCTTTAAAAAATGTAATAAAAGACAATAGAAGTATGAAATTTTTTGATCTAGAAAAAAAGACACAGGGTGCCTGGGTGGCTCAGTGGGTTAAGCCTCTGCCTTCAGCTCAGATAATGATATCATGGTCCTGGGATCAAGGCCCACATCAGGCTCTCTGCCCATCAGGGAGCCTGCTTCCCCCTTTCTCTGTCTGCCTCTCTATTTGTGATATTTCTCTCTCTCTCTGTCAAATAAATAAATAAAATCTTAAAAATAAAAAAAAAAAGGAAAGAGAGAAAGAAAAAGAGACAAATAAGACAAACAGGCTTCCCTGAAATATGAAAGGCAGTACTTGTCAAAGACATCATGTGGATGACTTCGTCATTTATTTCCCACTAGCTGGTTGTCCTCAAGGCAGACACAGACCTTCAGGTGGGAGCATCCTGTGTTAAGCCTGGAAGACAAGCCCTGGCTTAAGAGCTGCCCATACACTTAGCCTGAGTGACACAGCCCTGATAAATGCAGCTAAAGCAGGGTGTCGCATATATCTGCAGCAAACTGGGAAACCCGTGAAGTAGGCATTGTTGCATTTGGCCCCCGGAAACCCAATTTTTCTTTTAAGACTTTATTTATTTATTTGACAGAGAGAGAGAGAGATCACAAGTAGGCAGAGAGGCAAGCAGAGACAGAGAGGGAAGCAGGCTCCCCACCGAGCAGAAAGCCCCATGGGGGGCTGGATCCCAGGACCCCGAGACTGTGATCTGAGCCGAAGGCAGAGGCTTAACCCACTGAGCCCCCCAGGTACCCCTGGAAACCCAATTTGAATATTCTGTTTCCTGCTTACCATCCAGAGTCCCTCATTCTTTCCCTTAGTCTTTACCAGGGGTCAGCAAACTCTGTTAAAAAGCCAGACAGCACTCTTTTGATTTCTATAGAATAAAAAGAGGCAAACAAGAAAAAATAGCTTATCTTTTTGGGCCAAATAGTTTCAGGTGGGCTACTTTAAAGAGATATTAATATCCCTGTTCACATCTCATGCACAGTATATTCAAAGGTGTATACCCAGAAGTGGTCGAGTTAGATCACAGGCTTTGGGTATTGTCCTTGAACTAGATCTGAAGTTGTTTCAACGATTGACACCTTATAGAGAAGAATTCCCATTCTCCATATCCCATGTCCAGCCCCTTTGCTCCACAACCTAAATAATACCTAGAGTGTTAGACTTTGTACTTTTAGCAATATGATAGGTGTGAAATTATGACTCCTTGTAAATTTATTATTAAGCGTTCCTAGGTTGCAATGCGGTTGAACACCCTTCATGTGTTTTTCATGTATGTTTACTTCCTCTTTTTATGAAGTGTATGAGTAAGCTATTTACCCATTTTACTAGTGGGTTTCTCAGGTTAAAAAAGTAATTTTTAACATATGTTTATTATGCATATGATTTATGATGATTCATATATATCACCTATAAAAATATATAAACATGCCCATATACACACACTAGAGGTAAATGTTTAGACACACAAATACATTTACAGATGGTAGTGCAAACATTATTCACATTTGGATCGAGATTATGAATATTAATTTTCTCTTACCTCTATAATCATTTGCATGATAATGGGCATTAATATTTTAAGCCAAATGGATAAGCCATTGTTCAACTCTCCCATATGTGTACTTTATAACTCTACCCTCAAGTCAACCCCAAGATGCTCTGATTGAGTTTTTTTAATATCCTATCCATTCCTATCTTCTTTTTCTCCTTGATAGTCTTCAGTACACTGATCATCTATTCTCCTGATGAACGATATCCATTTACAAATCCCTTTGGATGAGGAGCAACTTTATTAAAAGTAATAAAGGTCACTGAATGTCAAACTGGAAGGAAACCTAGACCCAGCCTCCTTCCTGGACAGAGAAGAACCCCAAAGTTGAGTGTGTGTGTGTGTGTGTGTGTGTGTGCGTGCACGTGCGCAGTACATGCGGGGTGTGTGTGTGGGGAGGGGGTAAGAGGTTGGGGATGGTGTCAGAGAGTGGCCTGAGACAGCAAAGTTACTTATGGTCAGAGACAGAAAGGAACTAGTCTTCTTTTTTTTACGCTCACGTCTCTTCAAGTCTCTTAAAAATACTGTTTTTCTTACGATAGCAGAATATGAGAAACATCAACAGAGAGATACAGAGAAAAACAGAGAGACTGGGTAGTAAAGAAGAGTGGGGGGAAGCTTGCATTCCTATCACCATGTGGCAGTGTGGCCACACCTGGTATTTCTGTCAAGTCACTCATAGAGTGCCATATGTCCTGGAAAATTACTATTTCCCAGAAAAGAGGTCAGGACCCAGTAAAATTCCCATTCACAATTTTTTTTCTCCTTTTCATCGACCACGTCCAACTAATCCTTTTATGACTTTTCTGGGTTAATCACCTCAAGGTCTTTGCATCTCTGCTTTAGACATTCAGGGTTCTACCAAGCACTGGGGAACAATGGGATGGGGAATGGGGCCTGTATTAGGGCATTCAGCTTCTGCTTCTCGTTTCCCAATACAGCCTTGTTGTAGCATCACCAATGCCAAGAAGAAATGCAGATTTTTTGGGAAAAGGTGTTGCCACGTTTGCAGAGTAAACACTCCTTGAAAACTAGCACAATTTTACAATGTCCAAAAATATTCATACCTCCACAAAGACCTACCCTTCTATGTCCTATAAAGCCACGTGTTTCAGTCCCTGAAACATTCTCTTTAACTTTGATCATCTAAGGTAAAACTAAAAGCAAGTCCCAACCCGCAGAGGAAGTTCAGTATTCTCCTACGATAGAGCTAATTTCTCTGTCTCAGAGCGATGCATGTTTTCACAGAAATATATAATGCAATTGGAAAAAAAAAATTGGACAGAAACAAGCTGTTTGATGATTAACCATGATGACTGATGTAACAGCAGAACCCCAATAGCCTTTCCGAAGCTAGGTCAATCTAATGAACTGTGGATAGCAATGTCTTAAAAACATGTATGCAAAATATTTCTTAATACAATAATAGTTATGTGTAATTTCTTCATATAATAATAACTGTTATAAGTTACATGTAAAATTATATATAATATAAATACATAACTATATACATTATATAAAAATATAATAAATGATGTAAATTAGATATTTATATAAATTATGTTTATATATAAATTTTATATATGTTTTAATCTTTAGACTAATCCTATGAAGTAGTAATATTATCACAATTTTACAGCTTAGGATATAAGGCACAGAGATGTTAATAAATTGCCCAAGGTCATGGAACAAATAAATTGCAACCTGACCTACAGTCTGTACTGTTGGATATGTCTCTAAAATCCCTCTTCAACAGGAAATGGAAAAGAAGTGTAAGGTTTTTAAAATTTTGGTTTGGGGATAATCTGAGAAAAATGGCATTGGATTTATAATGTATTCAAAGCAAATGGCCATGCTTTTCTTTTGGAAGCAAAGTTTTCTAAGTAGTTAAGTACCTTAGGTCTATTTTCTCTTTATATTTTCATACTCTTCATTCTGACAAATGCAATATGTTTGCTATTTGAAGGACAGATAGACTATATTTGAAGTCAGAAGTCTAACACTAAACTCTGACACTGACTTTCTGGGTCATGTTAGTGGTTTCAGGTAGTCAATAGTCTTGTCTAGTTCTTGAATTTGAGATTATCCATTGATAATTTGCATGAGACATTCACTATGTGTCAAGCAGAATGTTAAGGTGGAAGTCCTAAATTCCTACAAGTATTAATTAACACAGCCATTACCTCATACATTTAACTTAGCAAATTTTACAGAATTCACTTTACAAAACAATATTACCAATTCTAGTCACCATGTTATACATGAGATCTTCAGACCTCATTCATCTTAAAACTGAAAGTATGTATCCTTTTATCATCTTCTATCCATTTCCCCCACCCCTCACCTGTGGCAACCACCATTCTACTCTCTGTTTCCATGAGTTCATTTTTTATTTTCTTTCTGTCTTTTTTTCAGTAGATTCCACATATCAGTGATACCATGCAGTATTTGTCTTTCTTGGCCTGGTTTATTTCACTTAGCATAAAGTCTTGCAGGTTCACTTGTGTTGTTGGAAATGTCAGGTTTCCTTCTTTTTAAAGGCTGGATTATACACATGTATATCTGGATAAATATAAAATACTATGTTTAATATATAGTATATATCACACTTTCTTCATATGCTGTCAACAGACATTTAGGTTGTTTCCATATTTTGACTATTTTGAATAAGGCTTCAATGAACATGGAAGAACAGATATCTCTTCAAAATAATGATTTTGTTTCCTTTGTATATATCTACCTATCTAGAAGTGAAATTGCTGGATCATACGGTAGTTCTAGTTTTAATTTCTTGATGAACCACCTCACTGTTGTCCATAATAGTTGTAGCAGTTTACATCCTTATCAACAGTGAACAAGGCTTCCCTTTCCTCCGCACCATAATCAGCTGTTTATTATCTCTTGTCTTTTCAGTGTAATAGACATCCTAACAGGTGTGAGGTAATAACTCACTGTGGTTTTGCTTTGGATTTCCCTGACGATTAGTGGTGGTGAGCGCCTTTTCATGTACCTGTTGGCCATCTGTATGTTCTCCTTAGAGGATGCTTTGTCTATTTTTAAAATTGGGTTATTTGTTTGTTTTTGTTTTGCTATTGCATTATGTAAGTTACTCCCATCCTCTATCAGATTTATGATTTACCTATATCTTCTCCCATTCCACAGCTTACTTTTTCATACTTCTCCCAGAGCTTTGTGATTTGGGAGCCAATCCCCTGGGGTTGGGGGGACAGCCTTAACAGTTGGCGTGCTAGATGCCTACACAAGCATCTTACAGGGAAAATTTGGAGACTTGGTCTAACTGTTGGAGACAGCCAGAGGGAGAAGGCAGAGGAAGTACCCATCAGCACTTTCAGGTTCTAGGATGATCCCAGTCAGAACCTAGATGCACACTAATTAGAAGGTGGACTCTAAAGGAGCAGCTGGTAAAGTATGCAGTCAAAAATCCTTCTGGGAAAAACTTGGGAGATGGGCATTGTTTTCAGCTTCCTCTGTGCTGAGCCAGCCCAGGTTGGGGGGGTATGTGGGGGAGGGGCACCAGAGACACACTATAGTGGCTGGGATTTTTATGCAGACCTGAATAACAATTGTTTCTTTGTTTGCTATAGTCCTGTGGGATTCATAAACACAAGCCCCAGCTGGCTCTCAGAATTAGGTGATTTGGGGGCCTATTTCTTGGGTGGCAGCTTTAAACATTGTGGTTCTACATTGTGGTCCAATGCTTCACTCTGTATGGAAAAGCTGAGGATTAGGGCTCCTTCCCCATTCTATGGCACTGTTTCATACAAGTGGCCAGAGGGTGTCTTAGCCTTTCCTACCTCAGGTGGGTATTTTCTTAGTACCCAGTGTGTAGGAGTCACTCATCTAGTTCCTGGATTTCTTTCATTGGAAATTGCTCTGTCACTGTATAATCAATGCACCTGTAGGAGGAGGCAAATTCAGGATCATCCTATGTTACCATATTGGTGTCATCCATAGTGGTAGGATTTCAATGTGCAAATTGTGGGAAGACATATTTAGTCTATTGTTAATATCTCTTCTCTGTGCTAAGTTTACCTTGTTATTATTGCCCTTGAAGCTATTCAAAACTATTACATTTTTTGAATGGGATGTTGGGGGTTGTATGTTCCTAATAGGAGAAGCACCCTGGATGGAACCTTGATTTTGCCTTTAAAAGTCTTACACTAATTACAAGTCCTCTGGTGGCTTTATTATTCCTCTCCTTACTTATAGGCACCATCGCTTTATCATCCTCCTATATGTCATTATTTTGTGCATAAAAATCGATGGAGCTTGAAAAGGGTGACTAGTGGAGGTTTCTGTCTTAATGGACTATGCTTTGTTCCAGGCATGGCAGCTTGGATATACTGAATATGCCCACAGGGCATTTTATTTGCAAATGTTGTCACTTTGTTCTCTTCCCATTTCTCCAAAAGTGCTTGGAGAGTTGCTGCTGAAGCTGTGTGTATATAGCTGTCATCCCAAGTGCCCCTGCCTTGCCCTTCTCAGATGCTCCATTTGGTTTTGCAACATTTGTCATGAAGCCACTTAGCTGTCTGCCACAGCCTTTGGATATCTGCCCTAGTGTAGTCTCTTAAGATTTAGTATCACAAAGTATCATGGTGCAAGTTGTATGAGAATTATTGAGGTAAGCTACAAAGATAAATAACATAAAGGCCATACCCTCCAAGGCTCTAACCTTCCATTAGGAAAGATGGACAGAAATGTAAATAACAAGAGAGGATTTAGTAGAATAGAATGCCCAAAGATAGTACGGACAAATGGAGGCAGCCAACTTCTGTATTCCAAATTGATCACTGGGGCTATGCAGTGCAGAATCCACTCCAAAATCTTAGCATCTTTGGGTTCAACTTCCTGCTAGGCAAAGAGACTAAACCCAATGGTGTCTAAATTCCCTCTCACTCCTCAAGTTCTCATGTCTTTGCAAATCAGTACAGCTCCCAGAAGCTGTATTTCTCCATTTATAAAATGCAGATTCTAATAACCTAGTGTAGGGTTGGCATATAATAGGTGATCAGCAAATGGTGGCTATCTTTGTAATTTTTACTTATTGTGCTTTTGCTGTAGATAGCCTAGCTAGTAAGATTTAAGGAACTAGGTATATGGTTTCATGGCCTCAATAAATTCCATTGTTGTTATTGTATTATATTCACTTCCTCCGAATCACAAACACTCAAGTTTTTAAGAATTTATCACTAAAACACTAGTGAGATGAAGCTGTGTTGGTAGGAAAAATGTCACCTTAAGCCTATAAGTTTAAATCTGTTACCAGTTATCCAGAGGGAAATATAAACTAAAGCTTCTTATTAGAGCTAGTACAAAAAAAAAAAAAAAAGGAAAAGCTTGTGGTGAGAGACTTTGAAACTCTAACTTAATAAACTGAGGAAAATAGAAGCAAAATTCCTTACAAGCAACAACCTCAAGCCGGCTTTGGTATTGTTGTTCATCCAAAGGTCTTATACTCCAATGCTTACAGTGTCCAAGTGATGAAGTTCTAGAACCTAGGTGAGGTTTGGTGGGCTGAGGTCCGGAGCCGATGACCAGGAAAGAATTCTTGAGACATCTTTGGTGCAAAATGGTGGTTTATTTTAAAGCACGGGGACAGGACCCGTGGGCAGGAAGAACTGCTTCTGCCCCGGGTTGTGAGAGATGGCAGGTTACGTACCTTGCCGTTGGGGGAAGGTGAGGGGAAGGGATGTTTCAACAGAGCTTTCATATGTAAAGACGGCCTACAAGGTGCCGGGATACCTGAGGCCTTGCAGCTTGATCAATGTTGTCTTTTGCCAAGCTGTTCACATTTCTGCTATCAAGCATCTTTGTTAGTGAGATTTGGGTTTAGAAGAAATTTAACTTTATTTAGGGCTTGAGGAACTGAGTTATTTGCCTCTGGGTATTGTGCTATTGATAAGGTAACTTCTTTGTTTGTAGATCTCTAGGACATTTGTAAACCAAGGGAGACTCCTGTCTTGTAGGATTGTGATTTCTGCAAGTTATCTATTTATTTGTTTCTCGCTTATGGCAGTCAAGAGTGCCTGAGGAACGTCACACACATTACCAAGGGGAGGGGAGCGGGTGACGAGGGGGTGCAAGGTGCCAGCTTTTGCTTTGTCTTCAGCCAGCCTCCTGCTCCCTCATCACAAGAATGATCACATAAGGGAGAAAAATCCATAATGTGAAGATCTAGGAGAGTCAAGGAGGTAGATCGAAAGGAAGCAGCAGCCCTTATTTCTGGAAATGGTTTGCTATGGGAATGAGTTCCCAGTGTTACCTGATATTTGTTTGTTTGGTGGCTTTTAAAAGAAGCTGGAAATAGGGATGCCTATGAGAAGTTTCCTGATTTTTAAATGTTGACAAATTATTAAATGATAAAAAAAAATCAATACCTAATGAAATAGATACATTTGCCTTAACTTTGCCCAAAGTGTTATCGGGTAGACACCTCTGAATTCAGTTTTCAGGCATGTTCTACGGAAGCAATGCTAACTAGGGGAGGAAACGGAAGTTGGTGGGGTGGGGAGAAGGAGCCTCTTAAATCCAAATCACTGAGGAACACCAGGGGAACTTCAGCCACCATCCCCCAGTGACAGAATGACTCTAAAGGACTTACACTTCACTGTACTTTAAATGTACCACTTACAGTGCTTATTCAAAAGCTCTTGAATACACAACTGTGTCTGTCTTCAGAGGAAGGCTGGTGAGCACTCCTTAGCCAAAAGACAAGAGATCTGCAGTTGTTTTCAGAATTGTCTAACCCAATTCACTCTTTATTAAACTGACAGAGAGGTTAAGAAGCTTGCCTAGATTCACAGTTGATTTAGTTGCAAAGCTGGTACAATAGCCCATATTTCTTATTTTTGGCTGGAGGGAGTCCATAGCTTCCTGATTCAGATTTGTTTATAAACTATCCACTTCTCCAAATCAGAGATCACAAAGTCAATCCTGCTTTTGTTGTTAAAATTACAATAGCTCTGATGTCCATCTTCAAGGATTTCACCACAGCGGGTAGAGGCTAGCAGGACTGATAAAATGGCTCTGGAGCCCCATGATTTAGAGTTTCACTGTAGCCTTTGATCACTGGCACACTGTAGCCTGCTGTGAATTCCACCAATGGAGTTTTCTCAGGGAGCTGTATAACTTTCTAGCTTATGGAGTTGAAATAAATCTCTTCTAAACCCAGTTATTTTGCTCTCCTGCCCAGTTTTTTATTAACCACAGGTGGCAAGGCCCTTTGGAAGCGTTTTCCCCCATTTTGTGTGTGGTACGCCACTGCCCTCTGCTGGTGGGACTATCTTCAGGAGGTGCTCAGACCTTATTTACCTCTTAAAGGGTAAGAGGCAAATTTTGTGATCCTTTCCTCTCCAGGGCATTCAAGTAAAGGACACTAAAAAAAAAAAGATTTATTGCATTTAGGAATTAAATTCAGTAAATGCCTTTCACCATTTTCTGTGCTGATGCTACCATATCCTGGGCAACAGTAGGGAGGAAAGGTGTGTGTGTGTGTGTGTGTGTGTGTGTGTGTGTTAGGGACATCAGGCCTGTGGGTTCATGGTTATGGGAACAGAAATTAAAGCTAAAGACCAGTTAAATTACGCCAGTTGCTTTTTCACAATTAAGAGGGAAAGTTCTCCAAAATGTTCATTGGTTTGTTTCAAGTATAGGTGGTTCTCGGCCTAAGACTTTATACTTCATATGTAGTCAATGTGATCTATTCTGGCTTGAAATATTAAAGACTCTATATTTTGTAACTGGTATGATATATCAGCTGCCTTCCTTTTGAAATAGTGGCTCATGAATAGTCAAACGTGCTCTCTCCTGTTTTCCATTAACGCTAAGTTGGAGGGGAGTTGGGATTTTATCTATATTTATAGCATATGGAATCATACACTAGAAAAGCTATGAGCATGAATTTGGCAGGGAAGAGAGGATATCTCTGTCATCATAACGAGGGTCTCAGCAGTTTCTAGGTTATTAATGTGCCTCAAAAATTTGTAGGAGCTGCACATGTATTGAGGCAGTGAACTGTTTTTCCACCAGCTGTGTGTATTCCTCTAATTCTGGGTTCAACCTATTTTCAACACATAGTAAAAGAAAGTAAATATTCTTATACATGGCCTCATGCCATGTGGCAAAACTCAGACTTGAAAAATGTATTCAAAGGCAAAATTAATGCCTGACTTATTCTGGAGAAAGACTAATCTCTTAAACAAGGTTATTTAAATGTGCTAGTTGGGTGGATGCTGGGATTCTATTTTCTTTCTCACAAAATTTTACATAAGTCCTTATATTTCTGGACTGAGACAAATGAGTCCCTGTGACTGCAATGATATCTGCTCTGAACATTCCAAATACCATTTATTAATAAAATCAGAATTCAAAGATATCTCAAAAATAATACTTTATAGTTGATTCTACAAGTATTCTCATTACCATTTTGGTCTATACATCCATCTATCTATAATCTATCATCTATCAAATAATTATGTATCCATTTTGAGTTTAATAGTATTCAACAAGTTTGAGAAGTAGGAATAATTAAGGTATATTAAGTCCCTCCTGCTTTAAACACATTCACTTTAATTTATGACAGAAGCAATAAAAAACTAAATTTCCATTCTACAGGTGAAAAAAAATATCCTGCTTTCCAAGACTAAATGTATATCTCTTACTTGGACAACTTTTCTGAAAATGTTTCTTTGTTCTAAATAAATCTTATGTCTCTGTCTTCCTGTGCATTGGTGGTTGCCTTAATCATTTATTCTTTAAAAAAAAAAAAACAGCTTTGTTGAGATATAATTTATGTACTACATATTTCACTTGGTAAACTTATAAAATTCAATGGATTTTAGTATTTCATGAAGTTGTGCAACCATCACCAAAATCTAACTTTGGAAACATTTTATCACTCCTAAAAGAAACCCCATTCAAATTAACAATCACTCTCTTACCTTCTCCTCTTCCACTCCCCTATCTCCAGCTGAGGGAATTTTTCATCTACTTTCTGTTTCCATATATTTGCCTTTTCTGGACATCTCATATAAATGGAATCATACCATATGTGGTCATCTGTGACTGACTTGTTTTACTTAGCACAGTGTTTTCGAGATTTACTCATGTTGTAGCATGTCTCAGTACTTCACCATATTTTATGGCTGAGTAATATTTCGCTGTATTTATTCATCAATCTGATAATGGACATTTGGGTTGTTCCATTCTTTGGCTATAGGAACAATGCTGCCATGAGCTTTCATGTACAAGTTTTATATGGATATATATTTACATTCCTCTTGAGTATATACTTAGGAATCATATTGCTTGGCCATATGGTAACTCTGTTTAACTTTTTTGAGGAAACACCAACTGTTTTCCAAAGCAGCTCCACCATTTCCAATAACGTGGAGAATTCTAGTTTCTCCACATCATTTCCAACACTGCCATTGTCTACCTTTTTCATTATAATGTTCCTAGTGGATATGAAGTGGTATTGCATTATGGTTTTAATTTGTATTTCCCTGCTGGCTAATGCTACTAGACAACTTTTCATATGCTTACTGACAATTTGCATATCTTTTCTGGAGAAATGACTATTCAGATCCTTTGCTACATATTTAATTGGGTTGTACATCTCTTAATTATTGAATTTTAAGAGTACTTTATATATTCTAGATACCAATTCCTTACAAGTTATATAATTTGAAAATATTTTCTCTCATTTTGTGGGTTCATCTTTTCACTTTCTTGATATCTTTGCAACAAAAAAGATTTCAGATTTGATGAAGTCAAAATTATCTAATTTTCCTTTTGTTTCTTGTGCTTTTGGTATATAGAGATATTGTTTAAACTAATCTCACAAAGATTTACTTCTTTCTATATATATTTTTAAGTAGGCTCCACATGCAACCTGGTACTTGGACTCTCAACCCCAAAATTGAGTTTTATGCTTTACTGATTGAGCCAGTCAGATGCTCCTACTTCTATTTTTTTTAAGAGTGGTTTTTGTTTGTTTACTTTTAATTTAAGTTCTTACATTTAGGTCTGTGATCCATTCTGACTTAATTTTTAGATATAATGTAAAGAAGTCACTCAAATCCATTCTTTGGTATGCGACTATGCAGTTATTCAGGACCATTTGTTGAAACAAGTATTTCTCCCACTTAATTCTTATAGTACCACTGTTGAAAATTAATAGGCCATAAATGTAAGGGTTTATTTCTGGACCCCCCAATCTGTTCCATTGATCTATATATCTATCCTTATGTTAGCACACTGTCTTGATTATATTTTCTAGTAGGTTTTGAAATTGGGAAGCATGTGTCCTCCAATTCTGTTCTTTTTTAAGTGTCAAAGTATGTTTCTTAATTGGATAACTTTACTGAAAATATTTTTGCTTTAAACTGTTGAGAAGTTGGAATGACCAAGTGTTGTGGATGTTTCTTCCTATGCATTGGTAGCTGCCTTAGTGATTTCCATCTTGTTCTTTTGAATGAAGTAAATTACTAGTTTTAATCTTATGCCCCACAAATTTTACTATGCAATTTGAAACAAACATGAAGAATTAAAAAAAGAATTTCTCTTTTCAAGCTGTGTTAATTTTGTTTCCAGAGGCTTTCCCAAGACAGAAACATATAGTGTGGGCTTCTCTGGTCCAGCTAGGCAAAAGTCCAGGAATTTAGCTATTAGTTTTCAGCTGGCTCAGTTGCCACATGTTGGAAGCTAGGGTCCTCTATATGAGAGGAAAAAGTGAAAGGTGTCTAGGAAAAAAAGAAGTGAGTACCAGTATAACCAGAAAGAGAAAACAACAAGTCAAGATAAATGAACTCCATATTTTTTTTTTTTTTGGTTTTTCCTTTCTAGAGAAGCATTAAGTTTGATAGAACAGCATGATTAAGAAATATAACTATACGATGAGAAGAAATAGAAGTTTTGGGGAAAGATCCCAGTTTATGGTAAAGAAGAAGATAGAGGTTCTAATAAAACCTAGAAGTTACCTATTACCTAGAAGTAAAAATACTGAGTCCAAGTTCAGTAATTTTAAGATTTTAACATGTTGAATGTATGCATATATGTGTGTATGTATATATGAAATACATATATCATATATATAAATCATATATATATATATATATGTGTGTGTGTGTGTGTGTGTGTGTGTGTGTGTGTATATGATTTTTTTTCAAAGCTGTCTTCCAGAAAATTTGTTCCAATTTAAGTTCCATATTATTTATGTACATTTTGCTGAACTGGCTTTTAGCAATAGCAGTTGCTTAACATTGAATTAACCTGTCTTTAAAGTGGGTCATTTCTGTGCTCAGGTGTTTGCCATTGGTTCTGTGGAAACTAAGCATAAGAGTACTGGTGAAGGGATGGGAGTGGGGCTACTAATCCCATTTCTAAAAATATTTTACTTCTTCTCTCATAGAGGCAATGAAGTCATTCTCTCAATGATTGTAACAGTGAAACAGAAGAACACTTGCATAGACCTTTCTAAGATTACCTATTCCATGTTCAAGTGACCCTAGGAGGTAATTCATTATTTTAATTTTAGAGATGAGGAAATGGGATATCAAGAGTTGTCATAGGAAGGAAGGAAGGAAGGAAGGAAGGAAGGAAGGAAGGAAGGAAGGAAGGAAAAGGAGAGGGAGGGAAGGAGGAAGAAAGAAAGGATGGACTAGTCTTCTTAGAAATTGCTGTTATAAAATGAGCTCAGACATGCTGCAAATTTCCTAGTGACAAAATTGTCCTATTAAGTGATTAATCACAGTTATTTTGTTGTGTGATTCTAAGACTTAAAAAGTGTATATTATAGGGGCGCCTGGGTGGCTCAGTTGTTTAAACATCTGCCTTTGGCTCAGGTCATGATACCCCCAGGGTCCTGGGATTGAGTCCCAGATTGGGCTCCTTGCTCAGCAGGAAGACTGCTTCTTCCTTTCCCTCTGCCTGCTGCTCCCGGGCTTGTGCTCTCTCTCTCTGACAAATAAATTTTAAAAAAATTATAAAAAATGTACATTATATAAAATTTCGGAAATAGAAAACACCTTAACCCAGGAGTTTAACATCATTATGACCTTAAAGTTAATAATACTAACATTTTGGGGTGTTTCGCATGTGCATGTTTATGTCTGTGTATGTATTTTTATACAAAACAACTTAAATTTGTACTGTGATATGTGGCATATTCACTCCTTTATGGTTTGTGTTCAGCATGTGTCACCACACACAGGCAGTCCTCAGTATATATGCTGAATGCTGGGCCTGAAGGAAAAATGTCATGGTTCTTTTAGACTATGTTTTCGTCCATCTGTACAACATTGAGATCAGTCTTCCCAAGTAAGTAGCTAAGTAGCTACTTATAGTCTTGCTAAGTAGCAACTTGCCTTACACTGCAAAATAATGCTTCTCTTTTATATGAAAATACTGAAGTTCACAAAATTAAATGGTTTGTTCCAGGTTACACTGTGAATAAATTACAGAAATAAGACTTGAATCTGGGCCTCCATATTCTAAGTTTTATGTTTTCACATTTTATGTTTAGCACTCCTCTAGATACATCACAGTTGTTTCAAATTCCTTTTTTAAAATAAGAATTAAATTAAAAAGTAAAATACAACTTATATTTCTGAACTTAACACTACAATAAGAATGAATACTATATATAGTATTCATATATATATGATTATATAGTATTTATATATATGATTATATAGTATATGTGTGTATATGCATGTGTGTGTGTATATATATATATATATAATTAGACTAATCCATTATTTATCACATCAAATTTAATTACCTTTTTATGGATATATACATTATAATTGCCTGGTTACCATGAAACTATGTGGATTTTTGTTTATAACCATATATATTTCTGAGTGGTTATATTATATGCAGATGGAATGAAGCCTGAGTTTTAGACGACATATTGTATTTGGAGGGAATGTTGTAATGGTAAAATTTATATACAAAATACCTCTTAGTGTTAACCACAGTTGGGAATGGAAACAATAATTGTGCCTTTAGAAATAATATTGCAATATTGTGGTTTACTTGGATACAAAACTAGGAGCTCTAACATGGTATTCCTGTAATTTGTATATCTCCTTGCCAGTATTATCTTTTTGTTTTCAATTTGTAATTTTTGAAAGTATTATATTGTTTCCTTTATTTTTAATGCTTGCCCTAAATGGCATAATTGCTGACAGGAAGAGAAAGAGTAGAATGTAAATCTGTTTTCCCATAATATTTCTCATTGACCTAAAAACTTCTACTCTGGCTTCTCATCACTGTTTTTTTCAGTCTTTCAAATTTCTTTCCTGGATTCTACAGCTGACTTGTGTAATAGCATGTTGACTTCTTAAACACAAATTTAAAGTAGGTGCATTTGTCTGCTCTATTTGACCCAGGAATGGTGAGAAGATATTAAAAAGGATTGGTAAAGAAGACATTGCCCCTAGTTTACTGTGGGAAAATAAGAAGGAAGAACCAAAATCCCGGCCTCTCAAAGGAAACAATTCAGTTTTAAACTATTGCAAAAGCTAAATGAACTACCAACTTTTTGTTCAACTGGCTGCTGGAAGAAATGGATAGCAACCATGTTTTCTTCTGCCCGCCTAGGAGCATTTGGACTCAACCCAGAAGAAACAACAACAAAAAGGATACAAAAGAGACATTTATAAAGACACATTTTTAAGTGCTTAAATAAGGGATACAGATAGGATATATGGTAGAAGTTTGAAGAAGGGAGGAATCAGTAAAGTTTGGAAAGATGCATAATTTTGATTAGGTCTTAGACTGTTTTTGTATAACATACAACAGGTCACATAGCCACAGTTTCCAAGGCCAAAATGATTCCAAATCAGAATTTTTTTTTCCTTTTTCTTCTGTTGATAAGAAAAAAAAAAAAAAAAATCTCCAAGCCTTGCCTTATTCTCATGTAACCAACCATGGGGAACACTCTGAGATTTTCACCTGTGTGGATCTCTCTGAAATCATGTCTAGTGATATCCACATAGATTCCTACACAAGGAGCTCCAGCCAGAGATCCCTCCATCCCAGCAGATAGGTGAGCACTAACTGGGGGTGTGGCACACAAATCTCCTGCCAGCAGCTGGTTATGGATTTGCATATGGGATAGTCAGGGCAACTCTCCCAAGTATGTGAACATGAACACATTTGCTGCTTCAGCTTTGAGTTCTATGATTTGCAATGTCATAAGCCTTGCCTTTTAGAGCTTGTTGATAAACCTCAGGCTCTAATATTCCCACCTAAGTTAGCTTCCAGACCATGTGACTTCTGTAAGCCATTCCGGGTGAAGGTAACATCGGTGGATATCCAATAAAATAATAACTCTATTTCCTCATTCTATGGAGTCTAGAAACCCACATTTTTTATAGAGTTACAAGTTAGGAAGCATACTTATAACAGTCTTACACTAGAGGGAGCTCATATTCAGATGAGTAAAACGTTGCTACCATTGCAACTTTGTTATGCTCACCGCTTGTGTCAGGGACCCTAGAACAATTTGGATTGGGTAAATGTGGCACATTCATTGGCCAAGAAAATAAAACTAACACACCCTTTAGCCAAATGCAAATTGTTAAGATTAACAACCAGAGAATCAAACCACAGAGGTGAATGTAGCATCTAAGAACCCAGAAAATACGGATTATGTAGTTTAATGAGGGTATAAAAGGTATAATTTAAGACCTGATAATCATGTGACATAAAAATTATCTTCAGTTGACATTTTTGATTTTCAGTATGTGGCCCTCAAGGTGTAGAGTGAGTGACTGCTTCTTCTAGTGGGAAGCAACACAACACCAATCCCTCCAGTGCATTGATTCTGAGAACTGGACCTGTAGCAACACCCCATGCCAGAGCAAGGGGCTAACTCCAAATCCCAAACCTTAACAATTCTAACAACCAACAGTTCTTTAGTACTTCCTATTTGCCCAGCCTAAACTGTTATATCTATATCTAAGATTTTTAAAAAAATTTATTTGACAGATCACAAGTAGGCAGAGAGACAGGCAGAGAGAGAGAGAGAGATGGAGGAAGCAGGCTCCCCACTGAGCAGAGAGCCCAATGCGGGGCTTGATCCCAGGACCCTGAGATCATGACCTGAGCAGAAGGCAGAGGCTTAACCCACTGAGCCAACCATGTACCCCTATTATATTTATATCTATAGCTAAACTCAATTATTGCGAACAACATCCCTTCATAAATTTGAGAAGTTTCTGAGGGTTATGATGAGACTATATGAAATTTCAGTCAATTCTAGGAATGATAAAACTGTTCTACTGAAGAAATGAGAGTAATCTGGCATTGGATTGAAATAAATATTAAGGAAACATATTTTACATGGTGGATTTATTTTAATATTAGGAAAGGAATAGACATTTTAATACCGGACTAGGGAATTAGGTTGTAATTAAGAAGATTAAGGTTACTTTCAAAGTCTCCATAAAGACTTGCACCTACAAGTCTAATTACCAGCCTTTCTCTTTAGATAAGGAAAAAAAGGGCAACTTGGGAGAACAATGTTTGTACCACTGAATAAGGACCAGATTAATATAGTGGTGTCCTGGTGAATTGGAAGCAATCCTAGTTTGTGAATCATCTTAATCTGGCTGAAATCCAAATGAAATTTATCTGCATTATATATGAAGTTAATACAAAATGAAGAGTCCATAAAGTTGGAAATCAAATTCATAAAATGAATTCCAAAGCAATTATATTACCCAAATTAATAATAATTTAAAATGCTCTGAATCTGCAAGGGGTAAAAAATAATCCACACCAGCCATTTTTATACTCTTGTTGGTTTGTACCTTTCAAACTATTTTACTAACTCTGTATTGTTGAAAAGCCAGAAAGACCACTTTCTTTCATTTTGCTTTGGATAATGCCCAAATGTGAAGATTTACAGTAACAGCAGCTAAGATATTGAGTTATATGGCATATATTCTATATGTCAGGTTCTATTCTGAAAGGCTGGCATAAGTGAACTCATTTAATATTTAAAACATCATTAGTTTTGTTTTAGATGACGGAATACGCCGGGGGACTTCAAGCAGTGTGCATCAGCTTATAGCGATAACCCTCAGCTCGTTTCCTTTTGGCGATGTTTGCTTCATTTATGAGAAAACAGATTTGTTATACTGTCAGTAGGAAAGCATGGTACCATAAGGCTTAATCTATTTCATTGTGAGATATTATTTATGATTTGCAAAAGAGGGGAGGGAAATCATGATATTATTTCAGTTTTACATATATATATGTATATATACTTGTATATATATATGGAGAAAAAAGAAGGATGGTGATGAGATCATGTCCATAGGGTTAGATGATGAATGAACCTCTCTTGGTCCACCTGTTCAAAGATGATGGGTAGATAAAGTGGTTGGGGGGTGAGGGACTCCAGTTCTGCTCAGGTCTTTGAAATAGTTCAAAGAGAGGTAAGCTATTTAAAAAGTTGTGAAAAACAACTACAGGTAATAATAAAGTGATTTGTTGTATAGTCTTTTGAATAGTGTCTTTTGTAAATTTCTGAGCCATTCTTTCACTGCTTATAAAAAGCAATTATTCATACGGCACCTGAGAAGTTGAACATTTCCAAATCTTTATAGAAATTCCCCTAGGACATAGATTTAGGCAACTGGATTAAATGCTAATTCCAAGTTAAAATACAGTGGCTTGGTCCATCAAAGAGCAAACTAAATTCAAACAAACCACACTCTCTCTAATTGACAAAATTTTAAAACTACTTCCCTGACATCTGAAGAGATATGGACTGCTCAGGTTATTTATATTAGATATGAGAGAAGTGCTTATCAGTTGTTCTTGATCATGATATGAAATCTTACTCTCTGTTCTATCAATGGAAGACCATTAGTTAACACAAAATATTTCCCCCACTGCATCCTACAAGTATTCACACAAAGAATTCATCTCTTTCATCTTTGCTTGGATGAAATGCAGTGATTAAATACTCAATAATGAAAGGAAATTCTATATTTTTAATAATTTTAACATGTTAGCTTAAAATAACAAAAGTTGTAGTGATAACTCCGTTAAGTCTTATCCCAATAAACTTCTGGTGCCTAAAGAAAACTGAAGAAATGGGGACAATATGTAGCTGGAATAACGTTTTCTTCTTTAATTTTTTTTTTTAATAGAAGAGTCAAATAACATCAAAGGATAAATATATTGGAAGACTGTTATTTAAAACTCAACTCATTCAAAGGTGAAGGTCCTAGTTTGCAACTAGGTGTTCCAATTCTAAAGTGGTTAGGATATTTTCAAAGCCTAAGTCAGCTGGAGGATGCTAATTTTTTTTTTTAATTTCTTAACTTTTTAGAGGATGCTAATATTTAAAAAGAAAAGAGATCTGATTGCTCAGGTCCCTCTCCTACTGCCCCCCATGCTCAGCATATAGTGAATAAGGTTAAACTCAACTTTATGAGGAGAAGAAAATGAAGGCAAACATAACTTGTTTATATGACATATCCAAGTCCTATTTTGTTTTTGTTGTGTTTGTTTAAAGAGAGAGCACAGGGGAGGGGTAAAGGAAGAGAGAATTTTAAGCAGGTTCCATGCCCCACACAGGGCTCGATCTCACAACCTTGAGATCATGACCTGAACCAAAATCAAGAGTCCGATGCTTAAACAACTCAGCCACCCAGGTGCCCTGAAATATCCAGGTTCTTAGAACAAAAGGAAACCAGCCTCCAAATCATGTGGCTTCTGACTCAGCTCATCCTTTGTTTTCCTAATAGCAGCCAGTGCTTCAGCTAGTTACTTTGTATAAAACTTCCAAAACAGTCATTGTTATGCTTTGCATTTCTCCAGATCCGGAACCGGAGGCAAGGATTTGAATTCAAATAATTTACCTAGGAGATGATACTAGGAAGCACAATTAGGGGTAAGAGGAAATGAGATAGAGAACTGAAGGAAAAAATATAGTGCATTGCCAAGACAGCATCCATTCTGGGCAACTGGAACTCATTCCCATTAGAAAGCATCTAAGAGACATAGAAATAGCCTCATAGTTGCCCCAAAAGAGGCAGAGGAAGCTGGAGTATTAATCCACTCACCCCTTTCTGTCACTAGTGGAGATTTGTGGCAGTGCAAAGAGCACAGAACATTGCTGTGGATGGAGACCTTTAACCTCAGTTAGAGCTCCACATCATCACTTATTCTCCTCTATCAGTTCACCTGAATATATTCCTATTTTCCTATCTTTGTCAGTTAATTCTAAACCTATGTCAGTTCTAGTTTGTTTTGATTATTTGACTTACCATTTGGTTCTGGGTGATAGTTTCCTGCTTTTTTGAATGTCGATTATTTTTTATTGAGGAATAATTGACACACAACATTAGTTTCTTCTGTACAACATAATGATTTGATATTTCTGTAGGTTGCAAAATAATCACCAAACTAAGTCTGGTTACCACCTGTCACCATACAAAGTTACAAAATTATTATTATTTTAATGATGAGAACTTATAAGATGAATGACCTTGGCTACTTTCAAATACACACTACAATATTATTGGCTATAGTCACCACGCTGTTCATTACATTCTCATGACTTATTTATAGTCAGAAATTTGTAGCTCTTCACTCCCTTCACCCATTTGCCCAACCCCAACCCCCTTTCCTCTTGGCAAACACTATCTTTTTTCTCTGAATTTAGTTTCGTCTTGTTTTGAAGATTCCACATAT
Organism: Lutra lutra; assembly: GCF_902655055.1. Classification (NCBI taxonomy): domain Eukaryota; kingdom Metazoa; phylum Chordata; class Mammalia; order Carnivora; family Mustelidae; genus Lutra; species Lutra lutra. The sequence goes on from NC_062284.1 coordinate 125,284,924, forward strand.
AAGTGAGATCATACAGCTTTTGTCTTTCTCTGACTTATTTCATTTAGCATAGTACCCTCAAGGTCCATCCATACTGTTGCAGATGGCAAGATTTCATTCTTTTTAATGACTCAGTAGTATTCCTTTGTGTGTGTGTATGTATTTATCTGTTCATCTGTTTATCAGTGGTTACTTATTTCCATGTCTTAACTACTGTAAATAATGCTGCCATGAATATGGGTTGCAAATATCTTTTCATATTAAGGGTTTGTTTTCTTTGGAGAGATACCCAGTAGTAGAATTGCTGTATCATAGAGTAGTTTTAATTTTAATTTTTTGAGAAAACTACATACTGTTTTCCATAGTGGCTACACCATTTTACATTCCTACCAACTGAGCATAAGGGTTCCCTTTTATCTACATCCTTGCCAACACTTGTTATTTTTTTCTTTTTGACAGTAGCCATTCTGACAGGTGTGAGATGATATCTCATTTTGGTTTTAATTTGCATTTCCTGATGATTGATGATGTTGAGCATCTTTTCATGTGCCTATTGTCCATCTGTGTTTTCTTTGGAAAAAAGTTTATTCAGACCCTTTACCCATTTTAAAATCAGTTTGATTGTGTTTTCGGCTATTGAGTTGTACAAGCTATTTATATATTTTGGTTAAACCCTTACTGGATACATGATTTGCAACTATTTCCTCTCATTCGGTAGGCTGCCTTTTTATTTTGTTGGTTTCCTTTCTTGTGCAGAAGTGTTTGTTTGTTTGACATATTCTCATTTGTTCTGTTTTTGTTGATTTTGCTTTTGGAGTCAGATCTAAAAAATAGTTGCCAAGACCTATATCAAGGAGTTTACCACCTATATTTTCTTCCAGAAGTTTTATTGGGTTTCTTGTGTTACATTCGTCTGTAATCCATTTTGAGCTCATTTTTGTGTGTGGTGTAAGATATTAGTCTAGATTCATTCATTTCATATAGCTGTCCAGTTTTCCCAAAACCATTTATTAAAGATAAATGTCCTTTTGCCATTGAATATTCTTTCTTCCTTTGTTATAAATTAACTATATATATATGTTGCTTTATTTCTGAACTCTCCATTATGTTCTGTTGGTCTATGTGTCTGTTTTTATGACAATGCCACACTGCTTGATTACTATAGCTTTGCAATATAGTTTGAATCAGGGAATGCATTGCCTCTAGCTTTGCTTTCCTTTCTCAAGATTGCTTTGGCTATTCAGGGTCTTTTGTGCTTCCATTCAAATTTCAGGATGCTTTATTCTATTTCTGTGAAAAATTCCATTGATTTTAATATTGACTGAATTAAATCTGTATTGCTTCAAATGTGAACATTTTATTAATTCTTCCTTTCTCTGAACATGGAGTATCTACATTTATCACGTCTTTTTCAATTTCTCTCACCAATGTCTTAAACTTTTCAGTGTGCCGGTCTTTTACCTCTTTGCTTAAATTTGTTCCTAGGTATTTTATTATTATTATTATTTTTAAAAATTTTATTTATTTATTTGACATAGAGAGACATAGATCACAAGTAGGCAGAGAGGCAGGCAGAGGGAGAGGGGGAAGCAGGCTCCCTGCTGAGCAGAGAGCCCAATGAGGGGCTCTATCCCAGGACCCTGAGATCATGACCTGAGCTGAAGGCAGAGGCCTAACCCACTGAGCCACCCAGGCACCCCAGTATTTTATTATTTTTAATGCAATTATAAATGTGATTGGTTTCTTAATTCTCTTTTTAAATTTAATTTAATTTTTTTCAGTGTTCCAAAATTTATTGTTTATGCACCACACCCAGAGTTCCATGCAATACATGTCCTCCATAACACCCACCAGCATTTGATAAGGTACAGCATCCATTTCTGATTAAACATTTCAAAATATAGGAATAGAGGGAACTTTCCTCAACTTCATAAAATCTATCTATGAAAAACCCACAGCAAATGTCATCCTCAATGGAGAAAAGCTGACAGCCTTCCCTTTGGGATCAGGAACATGACAAAGGTACCCACTCTCGCCACTGTTATTCAACATAGTAATAGAAGTCCTAGCAACAGCAATCAGACAACAAAAAGAAATAAAAGATTTTCAAATTGACAAAGAAGAAGTAAAACTCTCTCTCTTTGCAGATGACGTGATACTTTATATGGAAAACCCAAAAGACTCCACCTCCAAACTACTAGAATTCATACAATTCAGTAATGTGGCAGGATACAAAATCAATATACAGAAATCAGTTGCTTTCTTATACACTAATAATGAAAATATAGAAAGGGAAATTAGAGAATTGATTCCATTTACTACAGCACCAAGAACCATAAGATGCCTGGGAATAAACCAGATTTATTAAACCATTAACCAAAGAGGTAAATGATCTGTACTTGAGGAACTACAGAACACTCATGAAAGAAACTGAAGAAGACACAAAAAGATGGAAGACCATTCCATGCTCATGGATCAGAAGAATAAACATTGCTAAAATGTCTATACTGCCTAGAGCAATCTATACTTTCAATGCCATCCTGATCAAAATTCGACTGGCATTTTTCTACGAGCTGGAACAAACAATCCTAAAATTTGTATGGAACCAGAAGAGACCCTGAATTGCTAAGGAAATGTTAAAAAAGAAAAACAAAACTGGGGGCATCACATTGCCTGATTTTAAGCTTTACTACAAAGCTGTGATCACCAAGACAGCATGGTACTGACACAAAAACAGACACATAGACCTGTGGAACAGAATAGAGAGCCCAGAAATGGACCCTCAACTCTATGGTCAAATAATCTTTGACAAATCAGGAAAAAATATACAGTGGAAAAAGTCTCTTCAATAAATGGTGCTGGGGAAATTGGACAGCTATGTGTAGAAGAATGAAACTTGATCATTCTCTCACACCATACACAAAGATAAACTCAAAATGGATAAAAGACCTAAATGTGAGGCAGAAATCTGTCAGAATCCTAGAGGAGAACATAGGCAGTAACCTCTTCAACATTGGCCACAGTAACTTCTTTCAAGACAAGTTTAAAGGCAAGGGGAAACAAAAGAAAGAATGAACTTTTGGGACTTCATCAAGATAAAAAGCCTCTGCACAGCAAAGGAAACAGTCAACAAAACTAAGAGACAACCAATGAAATTGGAGAAGATATTTGCAAATGATATTACAGATAAAAGGCTGATATCCAAGATCTGTAAAGAACTTCTCAAACTCAACTCTGAAATAACTCTTGACATTTTAATTATAATGTGTGTTGGTTTGGCTCTTTTTGTGTTCTTCTCATTTGAAACTCCCCGGGATTCCTGGCTTTGGATGTCTGTTTCCTTCTCCAGGTTAGGGATGTTTTGAGCCATTATTACTTTTTTCCCCCCACTTTCTCTCTTTCCTCTTTCTGGGACCCCTATAATGGGAATATCATTCCACTTGATGTTATCCTTAAGCTATCATCATTTTTTAGAAATTTTTTAAAGGGATGCCTCTGTAGCTCAGTCAGTTAAGCATCTGCCTTCAGCTCAGGTCATGATCCCAGGGTGCTGGGATTGAGTTCTGCATTAGGCTTTTTGCTCAGCTGGGACCCTGCTTCTCCCTTTCCTTCTACCTGCCTTTCTCCTTGCTTGCGTGCTCTCTCGCTCTGTCAAATAAATAAATAAAATCTTTTTAAAAATTCTTTTAAGATATTTCTGCTCTGTTAGGTGAGTTTCACTGTCCTGTCTTGTAGCTCACTGATCCTTTCTTCTGTTTCATCTAGTCTGCTTTTGAACATCACTAGTATAATTTTCAGTGCTGTTATTGTATTATTCAGTTCTTTGTCTTTTGTTTGGTGCTTTCTTACATTTTCTTTTTGTTGAAGTTGTTACAGTATTCAACCTTTCTTTTCTCATTTGGTGAGCATGTTTATGACCATTACTTTGAACTTTGTATCAGGTAAATTTCTTCTCTCTAGTTCATAAAGTGTTTTTTTTTATTTGTTTTGTTTTGTTTTTATTTTTGTTTTGTTTTGTTTTGCTTGAGAATTTATATATATATTTTTTTCTTTTATTTGGAATAGATTCCTCTGTTTTCTTATTTTGCTTGATTTTTTGTTTATATTAGGTGAAATATCCACCTCTCTGAGTCTTGAAGGAGTGGCCTCATGTAGAACGTGAACCCTGCCCTCACTCTTGCTTATCTCTTGAAACTTTTATGATTATCAAAGCAGACTGTTTTTCTGATAGGTTGCAGGTGTTGAGGGTATGCCAAGACTTGCCAATATTCTAAAGGGAGGGAGTCTCAGTCAGCACCTAGTTTCAGGGTGATAGGAAATCAAGGCTCTCAGGCAGCCACTTTTAAATTATGCAAATATATACAGTCCTGTGGGACTGCAATTTTAAACCCTGCTGGCCTTTAGACCAGGCAGTCAGAAGATGTCTCCTGGGCAGCAGATATAAAAGCTCAGGCTTCAGACAAGTGTATAAGCTCTTTTCTCAGAGATACTTGTAAACTGTGGTGAAGCCAAAGGAGAGCACAAAGATGGGTGTTCTCCAGCCTACATTCCCTGAGAACAGCTGTTTAACCTTTGGATGTGCAGAAAACCTGAAATCTGTCCCCAGGTTAAAGCTTCAGGACAAATCAATTGGCCTTTTGCACAGAAAGACTTGTGATGTGTATCAGTCTGCCATGCCATGCCCAGTAAGTGGTAGCCTGCCAAGAAAATTTCTGATTGTTACAGTCTCCTGGGACCCATGAATGCAAGCCCTCCTAGTCACCAGAGCCAGGTGATTAAGAAGCATCTCCTGTGTGGAGTTCATTTACCTGTCACTTTAGAGAGAGAGTGGGAGAGCACAAGGCTGGGGCATGGCTGTTAGCTGCACAGGGCCATGGGAGGACACAGAGCTAGGACACACCTGCCATCTTTAGCAGGACCATGGGAGAGTGCAAGGCCAAGGTACCCTGCTGATACTATCAAGGTAGAGGGAGAACACAACAATGTTGACAGGCCCCTGTTCCTTTAAATGCTTTAAAATTATCAAATTTATTTCCATGTATTCTGTAGGTACTTTTCAAACTGCTGTCTTTGTGTTGGTTCCCATGGTGAATGAGTCTGTTTGAGGGTCCTTTAACAATAGTATCTAGGTTCCCTACAGCCCTTTGATTTTCCTGGACCTGAGCTCCATTGGTTTTCAAAACCAGACATTTTAGGACTCACTCCTCATTGCAGGCCCCAAGGGATGGGCCTCATGTTATAGAGCGCAGACTCCTTGCTTCTCAGGGAGAAGTTGTGGATTTGTGAGATCCCTACTGATTGTGGGTTGTCATGCCAGAAAAGGGCTTCATGGTGAGACTGCATCTCTGCCTCTCCTACCATTTCAAAGCAGTTCTTTTTACTGTTTGATTTGAAGGAGGTGTTTAACTAATTTTCAAGTCATTTTCAGAGGGTTTAATTTTTCATATGTAGCTATAGATGTGATGTGCTCATGGGATGAGATGACTAGTATTTTTGTACCACCATCTTGGACCACCCTTCTGTGACTTTTAATTGGATATTAGACTTTTTTTTTTTTAAGTTTTATCTTCTTACAAACTAGATTTTTGAAAATTCTTATTGGTATACTTAATACTAGAGTTATGGTCACTCTAAGGCTACTTGCCCTCTGTACTGAGACAAAAAGAATATATGGGTTCTACCCAATGTCCCATGAATTATGAGGTCTTCCAGTCTGGTTGGTGAAATCAATAGTATTCGAGGCATTATGTAAATGCTAGGCACTTTTCCTGCTAAGACTTCCAGGTGGCTCTTTTCTCAGTCTGGTGCAATTTTCTCTCATGAAAGTGCCGATCAGTATCAGCTGAACACTCAGGTAGAATGTTGCATATTTCCAGATTTCTATCTCTGGTTAACTTTGTGTGGCATAGTTGTATACACAAATATAAATTGTCAAAGGTTCTGTTTTCTCAGTAAGATAATTCCTACAGAGCAACTAACTTAGGACTGAGTATGGTTTTAAAAAGTAACTATTTTTAATATCCTATAGTATTTATAGCATAGAAGCCATCATCATATCGCTTATAACATTACAACAATGACATCTATCTACTTGCTCCACAAACTGCACATCTCACCAGTCACCATCACCCCCAACACTCACCTTAAAAAAAAAGACACTAAATTTCCCCTTTACTCTCTTTGTTCAGGTTTACTTAAAAATACATACTTTGAAGATTTGTTATTTGCTTCAAAGCTAACAATGAAAAATTAAAAAGCTACCATCAGACACCTATTCTATTTCAGGGAATTTATAAGTTGGGTTAAAAAATGGAAAGATAGGGGCACCTAGGTGGCTCAGTCGTTAAGCAATCTGTTTTCATCTCAGGTCAGGATCCCAGGGTCTTGGGATCGAGCCCCGCATTGGGCTACCTGCTCAGCGGGAAGCCTGCTTCTCCCACTCCCACTCCCCCTGCTTATGTTCCCTCTCTCGCTGTCTCTGTCAAATAAATAAATAAATAAATAAATAAATAAAATGTTGGGGAAAAATGGAAAGATGTATTAACATTCCTACTTTGTTTTTTCTTCAATTATAAATGCAAATGTGCCTTTTGTGAAAAGTGACAAGTGGTGTAAAATGTAGTTCTCTACCCTCAACCTCCCCAGTCTAAAATAAACCAAGCACTCTTATAATGGATATATTTAAGTTCTTATCCTTGCACTATTAAGAAGTATCTATAACAACAATAAACTCCTTCAGAATCCCGTGATCTCCCCTTGTTTCTGCAACCAGATCCCTTCTGTCTGTAAAGGATGCCTTTGGATCTGGCCATCCAAAATATTGTGCAAACATACAGGTGATACTTTTGCTCTTCTTATCTATCCTATGAATGTGGTGGCTTTGGTGGTGAGAGAGTCTGCCTTGATTGAAATAAAGATAATTTGCCCTCAGCAGAGCCACTAAGCTTCTAGCTATAGAGAATAACACAAGGTTTGAACTTTGATTTTAGAGGTCATGTATGAAACTTAAAAACATTAGAGAAAGTCATTAATTTCTGTCTCAATTGTGAGAATTGAAGTAGTCCATTGACAATAATTCCAGCACTAAGCAGGAAAAGCAGTGACTCTGCAGTGTTTAAAAGTCAGAAAAAGAGGCGAATAAGAGAACATGGGAAGCAATTTAACTTGACAAGGAAGACCCTGAAAATTTAGATGTCCTCAAATCCATGAAAATTCTCTGATACTGCAGAATATAATATTTTCTTCTTTTTAATTCTCTAACCTATGATGACTGTTATCTTTTTACAAATAAAATAACCACAATGTTCACAGTGAAACTTAGGAGAATGAGAAGTAGATCCTGGTTCTCTTCCTGCCATAATCTGGGTCTTTCTTGGTGATATATCTATTTTCAAAAATGCAATTTTTAATATAACAGTCATCAGAAAACAATCTATGTCAACATGTCTCAATATGTCCCAAGAATCATATTTTGAGATGTTTTCTGGTAAAAAATAATTCATTGTCAAAAAGGTTTTGTATCATCTGAATGCTAGATAATTTTCTTGGAGAAATAAAATGCACATTATTACATATTGAAGAATCTTGAAGTCAACCTCTATTTAACTCAACAATTCTCAAACACTTTAAACCAAAATTATATTTTCCTGTAATGCATAACTACTGTTTTTGAACATTTAGGGAATGTTGCCTCAAGTCCTTCTCAATAAAACATTTTATTTGTATTGTTTTGCTGTTTTTAATGTTCAATTAAAAGCAAACTGAAAGCAAGAGGTGGGCATAACTTGAGAGTCAGTGGCTGGGCTTGAGGGCCTCTTGGCTTATTATACTCAAGGCTGCCACTGCTTGACTTGCTTATAATCCCTCTCTAGAACCCCTCTGGCCAGGAAACTGAGAACTTCAGTCTCTGTCACAGCACTGATTTCACTCAGTGATATTTATATCAATAGATAAAGAAGTTTCTGGCTGTGTATTATCCCATATCTGTCCCCATCCAATTTCTGAGTTAAAAAAGAAAAAGTCAAATATCTCTCTGACAGTAATATTGTAGATTCCAATATGTTTTGTCAGGGAAATTGTGGGGAATTTAATCTCTTTCTAAAGTTTTTAAATATGATCTTATGTGGCTTCCAAAATGAGAAAATATAATCTCATGCTTCAGGCTATGTGGAAGAGAGGGTAATCTATATTCTTAGATGTGTGGCTTAAGGAAAAAGAAGTTGCAGAGAAAAAAGATAGGGGAAAGAAAAAGATAACATAAAAATGACATATCGAACCTGAATCTTTGAATTTGAATGTCTTGAATGGGACCCGTAACAGATTTTATTCAGATGATTCAGGGCTTGTTGTCTTCGCTGAGATGTTCTAAAGAGCTTAACCTCAACCAGTCCAAAGCTGAACTTGTGCTTTTCCTGTAAATACTCTGTCTCAAGCAGGGTATTCTTCTTTAGGGAATAGTACCACGATTTGGCTAACTGAATAAGCCAGAATCATAAAGCAGATCCTTAAAACTTTCTTTTTCTTCATGCCTCAAATGTAGTCCAACACAAATTTTGTGACTATAGCTTACTACATATCTCATAAATATATTCATCCCTGAAGGATTTATCAACACATGTCTTTTGGGTGACTACTAAGTGTCTTCCATTGTAATAGATGTTGAATATACAGTCCTAAACAAAACAGAGCTCCTACAATCATGAGTGTGCATTTTAGTGAAATGGAAGTAAGGATAGTAAATAAATACAAACATATGTAAACATATATAAACTGAAGGAAAGTGTTACTGAAAGACTAAAGTAGATATATATGATAAAGAATGACCACTACATAGATACATAGCAGTAATCTACAACCTATAAATTAGCAAGAAATGAAATCAATTTAGTAAGTCAAGAATAGTATATTAGTATGTGTGTACCTGCATGTGTTTTGTGTTTAATTTGTAATTGCGCTCTGAATCATTTTTTAAAAATATAACTCCTTCCATGAAGAGTAAGTAAAACAAAACCAAAAATTGAAAAGAAAAAAAAAACAACCCATATTATATTGAACAGTAGTGAGTGAGACATGCAAATATGTGGGAGTAGAGCATTCGGAAAAATAGAACAACTTGTATAAAGATACTAAGGCAAGAATTGTGTCTATGGAGCAGCCAGGATCCCAGCAGAACGGCAGTGCACTGAGAGAGGTTGAAGGATGAGAGGATATGTGGCTAGAGAGACAAGTTGGAGCTAGACCATGGAAGGCATTGTAGATCAGAGGAAGGTGTTTAGATTTTACTCCAAGTAAATTGGAAAGTCATTTAAGTTTTTGAGCAAAAGAATGTCACAGTCCTATTCACTTTTTCACATATTATTCTGGATTAATAGATTTAGGAAGGAATAGAATAGATGTAGAAAGGCAAGGATAGAAGCAGGGAGAACAACAGGAGACTATAGGAATGGTAAAGAAAGACCTGAGAACTGGTTTGAGACACGATGACATTAAAATAAAAAACAGAGACTAGCCTTGAAAATTCCCTGAAAAGGCAAAACCAGATTAGTCATACAAGCAAAGCTTAGTTTAGTTTATCCTGCAAAGCTAACTTGACATGGGTCATCTTTTGCTTATGTCTCTGAAAATCATAAGCAAAACTTAACTGCTCTCAAAGGTTGATGTGAGGTAACTACTAACTACTTATTATAATTTAATATAATACTAATATTATAAAAATCACTGTGAAGAATAGTCATTACTTTTCTACTATATAAGCTGCTTTGTAACAATATACCCCTGAGCCTCAATTCATGTTTTGGTTAAAGTATGCCTAGTCTTTTTGGTGTGTGCACAATAAAATTTTACTAATTAATATTTCAGTGATTTATTGGTTTTATTTTGTTATTTATGAATTTTTGATAGTGGTATTTATAAAAAAATGAGAAGTCATTTGATTCTAGTCATGTTTTTGAAGGCATGGCAGAAAGGATTTGCTGATGGACTGGATGTGGGTGAGAGACACACAGAAAAGTGAAGGACATCAAGAAAATTTGGAAAAAAGTTAAGAGAATGAAATTTCCATTTACTGAATAAGTCTATGAAAGTGAAATTTTACAGTTTATGGGGGAGAAAGGTGATCCTTTGAGAGAAGGTTTTCTGTCAGCAGTTGGGCACATGGATTTAGTATTCAGGAGACTGATTTTCTGGAAGTCAGCAACAAAACAGGCTCTATGTAAAGTCTGGTGAGTGGCTGAGAACCACAAGAAAGTGTATTTAAGCAGAGAAGGAAGGAATAGGGAAGGAAGCAGAAGAAAAGGGAAAGGGAAGAAAGAAAAAGATCTAAGGACTAATCTTTGAGGTAATCTAATATTTAAAGATTTGGAAAATGAGTCAAAAGATCAGCCAATAACAGAAGACAAGAGGAAATAGAATTGCCCAAACCAAGGAAAAGTGTTTCAGGAAATTTCATTCAATTTTTCCAAATACCGATAGGTCAAATAAGAATGAATGAATGAATGAATGATTTATTTATTTATTTATTTTTAGTGTGAAAACTATTGGTGACACTGATAGCTTTTAGAATATATTGGTGAGAATTAAAGAAGCTGAAGAGAGAACTCAAGATGGATAACAAGTAGACTTCTTCTAAAGCTTTGTTAATGAAGGGAGCAGATAAAGGAAAGGGCTGATGGTTAATGGAAGGTGTGAAAATGAGGTCTAATGAACAGATAAAGGACTTAGCCTTGGATAAGAGGAGGGACCTTCCCTCCAGCGTACCTAATGGGGAGGCAAAGGATACTGATATTGACCCATGCAGTTTAAAAGGTGATGATGGAAGTTTGTGCAAGTTTCTTTTTTCTTTTCTTTCCTTTTCTCTTTGTTTTTCTTTTCTCTTTTTATCTTCTCAGTGAAATATAAATCACAGTCATCAGGGTATATGAAAAGGAACAAGGAGATTATGGTGGTTTAAGAATTACTTACTGGGTTCCTAAATCCTCAATCAGTGTCCACTATCATTCTTAATTAAGCCTTTTCTTCCAATTAAAAAAATCTCTCTGGTAATGTTACTAGGTGGTTTAAAAACGCAGAAGAGCTCCCCTTTGTTCTCTAAATAACACCTGCATTACTTAATTGCCTACAAGTCCCCTTGTGAATTGGTTTCTTCCCCTGTCCAGGACCATCTCTCACTTCTTATCCCTGCTTATGTTTTGAGGCAGACTGATTCTAGAACATGATGCACTACTTTTTATCAAGGCCTTTGCACATGCTACTGCTTAAGCTCAGAAAGCTATTCAGTTTCAGTCTGGCCTAATGAATGTACTTATCCTTTTTACTTCAATACAAATGTTACTTTCTCAGGGAGTAAATTTCTGAGCATTGCCACTACATTCCTCTTCCAAGAGTAGATTAGATCCATCAGGTTTATTCCTTGTTGGCTAAGTATTTTTTAGCCTTAGTCCTCAACAGTTTATCATTCTTTCCTTTTCTTAAGAAATGCTTACCTCTTCCTGTGGCTCTATGGGAGCATTATCCATGTGTGTTGTACTCAACTCTAAGGTCAGGCTGATATAGAGCACCCCTCTTTGTCATTTGAGTTATAGACTGATTGAGAAATAAGACAACGGAGTAAGGCTTATGGAGGCCAAAATTTCACCCTTATCATTGGTAAAGGTTGAGATGATGGACACGGCTTATAGCTATAGGCGTATGAGCCCTTTAAAACATACCCCCAAAATAAGGAAGTCTTATGCAGTCATGGTGGTTTCCTCCCCCTCCCTCAAAACACACACACACACACACACACCCCTACACAGAATCAAAACTTACTGGAGCAACTCATTCCCAAATGGGGAGGAAGAGTCTAAACTATACATACCCATCTTTTCATTCCAGATTCACCAATCATACTAAATCTCTGCTCTTTTCTTGAAAGTAATAATTGAGAGGACAGAGAGAGGAAGGACCTCCCTTAGTGTAGAAGGAAATACCACGAGTAGAGAATGAATATTCCATATGCACTAGTGAATCACTAGATTTTCCCCAAATCAGTGTTTTGTTCATAGTTTACCAGCAATATAACTTTCAATCTTGACTGAATCAATGAAAATCAATTATTAGCTTTATGTTTTTCAACCTTCACTTATTTACAAAGTCTTTTTGACATCCTCAAACCTAAGTCCAGTTGTGATATTATTCTAGTTCATTTAGATTCATACTCTCTCATAACTTAGAAAAAAGATGACAAACTTGCCCATGTGCCTAATCTGACCAACCTCCTGCTTTTGCAAATAAGCTTTATCAGAGCATAGCCACACTTATCAGTGTATATACTGTTTAGGGCTCCTTTCGCACTATTCTTGCAGAGTTGAGCAGTTGCAATAGAGATGGTGTGGCCAAATCCCAAATCCCAAAGAGGGATTGAAACATCTAATACCAGAGGCCCTCAAATTTTCTTTGTTCCTGGAGCCCTTAGTGTTCAACTAATTTGTTCATGGTGTCCTTGGCCAGAGAAAAATGGAATACACAGGGGCACCTGGTTGGCTCAGTGGGTTAAGCCTCTGCCTTTGGCTCAGGTCGTGATCCCAGGGTGCTGGGATCGAGCCCCGCTTTGGGGGTCTCCGCTCAGCGGGGAGCCTGCTTCCTCCTCTCTCTCTGCCTGCCTCTCTGCCTACTTGCGATCTCTCTCTCTGTCCAATCAATAAATAAAATCTTAAAAAAAAATGGAATACACATTTTTGTTAAGTAGCCATGTCCAAGATTTTTACTAAGCATACCCTATGAATTTAGCAGCTACTTAAGAAATAATAGACATAAATTAAAAAAAAAATCATTCTTACAAAACTACAGTTACCTACTAATAAGATGGGTACCCCTGTTGGGAATTGCATAGCTTCTCAAAACTGAAAGGTTTGATATCACAACCCTAATTTCTGTTCTACACTGATTTCCATACAGTTCTTAATTCTTTATCCCAGCAATCTCAAAAAATTCACAAAGTTATAGTGTCACAAGAAGGAAAGTAGTGATATCTTGAAATTGCAAACAACCTGGAGCTAATAGTGCCTATGTGTCCAGCAGATATTACTGTGTTTCTCTGGGATATTTAAAATATCCCGCGGTGATCTGTGAATTCATCACAGTCCCCAATGATGCATTAGTGCATAGTTTGGGAACCACAGTCTTATGTTGTTTTATAGACTCACATTAAGCGCTCTCTGAAAAGAACAGAGTATTGAATATCAAGAATCCTAAGGACTAAATGTACAGCTCTTGGGGCGCCTGGGTGGCTCAGTGGGTTAAGCCGCTGCCTTCGGCTCAGGTCATGATCTCAGAGTCCTGGGATCGAGCCCCGCGTCGGGCTCTCTGCTCGGCAGGGAGCCTGCTTCCTCCTCTCTCTCTGCCTGCCGCTCTGCCTACTTGTGATCTCTCTGTCAAATAAATAAATAAAATCTTTAAAAAAAAAATAAAATAAATGTACAGCTCTTACTTTCAGATTATATGGGAAGCTAACTGTGTGTCTGAGGCATAGACACAGTAAAAAATGGGAAAATGATGGGAATGGTGCATGGTAAGGAACAGGAGCTTGGAAGCAAGACAGTCCTCAAATTGCTCAATTTTGCTAGTGCTGCTCCAGCCATAAATACATCTCAATCCTTGCCACATAAAAAATATTTGCATTGATAAAGGTAAATAATGAGAGTCAAATAAATGTTAAAGGCCATAAATGATATCCTGCTGTTTCCACCTTGGTAATACTTTGTAAATTCATTTCACTTTTTGCCTTTCCACCATGGTTACTTACCTCAGACACTTATTACTTTTTGCTTATGTGGAGATGGAATTCTGGGTTCCTAGCAACGTAGTTTTACTACAAGGCTACTCAAAATGCATTCTGCAGACTACTGTCAGTTTGAAAAGAGTTTGTTACTGGTCTGTGACAAGATAAGGGCATAAATTGATGTACAAGTTAAGACACTTTTGTAGCAAATTGGTGAGCTAATTTAATACCTGTTGAATAATAAAAAAGGGGGGGTTTCATTTTATATGTTAGCTTTTTAGATTTAATTTCCTCTAGTAATTCATTTTTATTATATTTTACACAAGTATGTGTACACAGCAGATTGGAAATTAGAGGAGACAAAAAAAATGGGTTCTTCACCACAGATATTTGAGAAGCACTGGCCTAGAAGGGGTGTATTGGGTGAGCAATGTTTCCTGGACCTGTGGACTGCTGGCCTCATTGGGAGGACCCATGGATAAGGGTCCTCCAAAACACTGGGCCCATGATGGGGTCTCAGATACCTAGGCCTAAGTGTTGCACAGGTTGTGATCATTAACCTATGATGGATAACATCATACAGCATAACTCATTCCTATCTTCCTGAAAACTAGTACTATATCTTGTACCTTAAAGGCACTAAATAAATAAATGAATTAACAAATATAATGACAAAAGCATTGATGGTGATGATGATGATGATGATGATGATTTCTATCATTTCTTTTAATTATGCCCTGTGCTAAGAGCTACATTAAACACTTTATGTAATTACCTCTGATGTTCACCAGAACTACCAGGATAGGTATTACGTCCCCCACTGAGAAATGAGATCTCCATTTTATAATTTTGAAGAGAGAATGCCCTTTTGAGAGAAGGGTTTGGAAAGTAGAAGTTGGCTTTATTGAAAGAAATGTGATTTGAACTGAGTTTTAAAAGATGAGCAGAGATGCTGGAGGTAGAGAGAACGAAACACCCTGACCTAAGTAGGGAGAATGGTAACAGCCAAAGAACGTAAGACACAAGGCATACTTAGGGTAAGATGGATGAAGACATGAAGAGTCTAGATATAAGATATCAGGGACTGAGGGAGCTTGTGATCCAAGAGAACAAGTTCCACTTAAAAGTATTCAGATTTCTTAAAAACAAAGCAAAACAAAACAAAAACAACAAATAAGAGAAACAAATCTCACTTAACCAAAAGTCTTACAGACTTGATGTAGTGCTTGATTTCTGATTTGTTACAGCACCTCAGAATGGGCTTTCCTTAGCTCTGATGTTTACCTTTTACATCGTCCTGTTCCAATTCCCTATGTAAAATCTCTCACGACGTGATATGCTTTGATACGGTATTTTCTTGTGCATGTATTTATTTTTGCCATTTTCTGCTTGCAAGGCTTTAAGTGCAATGAAATCAATGTTCTTTTCTATCTTTTGTATTAATGAATACGTAGCAGCTAAAGATTTACCTACCACCTGCTTAGAGCATCAACTATGTTGCTACATAACAAACTGCCAATACTTGCCAACAAATACTAAGTGGCCACACATAGAATTATATTATTATGATCATCACAATTTAGGGGGTGGAGTGGGCAGTTTTTCTGTTGACTTCACCTATACTTACTCCTATGGCTCTGCTTAGAAGGACAGTTGGCCGAGTTGGAAGTCCTAGATGACCTGACTCTTGCATGGCAACTGGTACTGCCCATCAGCTAACATATATCATATATCCTCCACATGGACTCTCGCCTCCAGTTTCTGTGCTGCTTTCTGGGCCCCATCCCAAGAGGGTGATGACAGAATCTGTGAAGCCCCTAAAAGCCCAGCCTTAGAAGTTGTGCAGTATCACTTCTGCTGCATGCATTGAACCAAGTGGGTTGCATCACAAGCCCAGATTCAAAGAACAGGGAAACCATCTCTACCTCTTAATGGAAGGGGCTGCCAAGTACTGTGGCCATGTTTTTTAACCAGCCACAGTGGAGGTTCAATAAGAATGCATTATCTGGGGGCACCTGGTGGCTCAGTGGGTTGGGCCTCTGCCTTCGGCTCAGGTCATGATCTTAGGGTCCTGGGATCGAGCCCCCCATTGGGCTCTCTGCTCAGCGGGGAGCCTTCTTCCCCACCCCTACCTCTCTCTGCCTGCCTCTCTGCCTACTTGTGATCTCTCTCTCTCTCTGTCAAATAAATAAATAGAATCTTAAAAAAAAAAAAAGAATGCATTATCTGAATGAATAAATACTATGACTAAAACCACAGCCAAGAAATAATATAGCATATTCTTTAGTTTATAAGCAATGGATAGTCATGTATGTTCTTGAGTATGAGGTGACATGATTAAAGTGAGGTTTTATAAAGATTAATCTGTCTATGGCTAAAAGAGGAAATAAACTGGGGAGAAACTAGATGCAAGAAAGTCATTTGAAGCCTGTGATGATAAACCAAAAGCAATGAAATGAGGAACTTGAAAATTCATCATAAATTCTACTCCTATTTCTCATTTACTTACTTGGGATTTATAGTAATATATGAGCATGGCACTATGCTAAGTGATTGCTTGCCTAAGGACAGATGCACGGAACCTGCCAGTATATGGCAGGAGAGTAAAATGCACTGAAAAGGAATGAGGATGACACTGCTATCCGAGTGGCTCCAGCCAATTTTCCACATATTTACAGGTTTATTTTAATTTATTGGCAATTCAAGATAGTTTGAATAATTCAAGGTAGAATGTGAGATCTGTTCTTCTGAGAAAAAAATTTCCTTGGGATATATCTTTTTTTTAACTCCCGAAGACATTACATGTAGAGATAGCACTTTATGTACTAAAGTTAACTTAAAGCCTGATGGCCATTTACTTAGAACTGACTGATACTAAAGAAATAGAAATATTAACACCTATAGCATTTCAATTTTCCCTGGAGATATCTCAGCTCCATGTCTACCCCAGTGGCTGAGAAATGAAGAGGCTCATGTATTTCAAGGTAATTTCATTCTGGATGGTTATTCTTGTCAGTATGTCTCCTGTTCAAAGCCAGATTTGAAAAATACCCAAATTTAGGACTGTTTTCCTCTAGAAAAAAACACATTATTTTCTTTCTTAGAAGGGCAATAAGGAAAGAATTCAAGCTTAACAGAAACCAAGTTACAAGTTTATCTGGAAAATGTTGCCTTATATATACCTCACCATCAAAAAATAGGAACTGATGGAAATATACCTGAATCCTATATAAAAAGTTTATCTTTTAGAGTTTGAAAATGTATGCCACTTTGAAAACTTGTCTCAATGTGCAATTAACAGAAAATAAAATCTTAACTGTAATACATTGAGCAGCAACCTAGCAATTAAAATCCTTTATATAATTATGAACTCTTCAATGGCTAAAACATAACAAACAACAATGGAAATTTTCAATAAATTTTTGCTAAATCAACTTTTCAGAAACAAAAGTCCTTAAGTTTACAGGTATAAGAATGTGAAGTTGGCTTACTTTTTACATTTTACCAATCTTGAAGTTGGCAATTCAATTCTAACTTAACTTGTATTTTTGTTGTAAGTAGATTTTGACCTCTGTAATAAAAATAATGATTCAGGAATTAGATCTCCTTTTCTTCTTCATAACTCCAACTGCCAATTATACTACTTTACCTGGTTGAATGGGAGAGGTTTTTTGTTTTTGTTGTTGTTTTTTAATCATTTTCCCTGAGACCTCTAGGCCAGTGTATCTATAAGTTTGGGTGGTCAAAATCTGTATCAAAATCATCACTGCTCCTACTTCAAACATACAAAATCAGCCTCTCCAAAAATGTGATATTTTTATCTTTATAATTATTTAGAAGACTATTTTGAAAAATAAAGTTCAGCCATGTACTCTAGATTAGATGCCTAGTAATTTGATTGATACACCTTTGATTTGGTAAAAGGTAATTTGTCTTTTAAATTAACAGTCATTTCTGTATTTTACAACTACTAACTAGATACTTTCTTTATGCTAGAAAATACTCAAGGTGTTGGGATACAATAACTAATCAGATAAGTGTTCTGTTTTCAGAGAGCTCTAGATGTAGAGAGAGAATGGAATTATAATACAATTAGAAAAATGCCAAGAGATATGTCAGGACATATGAGGAAATTCAGGGAAGAGCGGGCATAAGGATATTAGGGGAAATCATCTGAAGAAATTAACATTACATCATAGTCTTAAAGAAAGGTTCTAAGAAATAGGGAGTTTTGCATAGTGATGAGAAAAATGATGGTGTTTTCAGATACTGCAATTTGTTCTTTATTACTGGAAAAGAAGTTGTAAGTGGAAACAAGAGATAAAGAAGAGAAAGAGATAAGAGATAAAGCCAAAGAAGTCTACTGGAGTCATCTGTAAAATTTTTTGTTCTATATTATTTTATAAAATTTTGAAACTCATTTAGCCAAAAGATCCAGTGTATGAGGTGAACTGATATTAGCCAACTTGATTTTACTCCTGTATTTCCAGAAAATATGCATAGTATTATTGTTAGAAACGTATTGCTACCATGGGAATCCCATTCTATAAGAACACAGTATGACTTTGTTTCTAGAATGAATCTTTTGGTATGTAAAACAGCTCACTGACAAAAACAAACAAACAAACAAATAAATAAAAGACTCCTCAAGATTTTCTCATTTTAGAAAGTAATCATTCTTGACTGTGATCGATCTTCATCTCATACCTCACATCCATTCTATCAACAAATCTTGCTGGCTCTAGCTTCAAAATATATCCAGACTTTGATGACCTTTCACTTAACCACCACCTTGGCCCAGCCATGCCCCATTCTCTTTCTTATTCTGTAAATCAGTAATAGCTGACTAGCTGTTCTGCTTTCATCCTAGCCTGCTAGTAATTTGTTCTCTCTGCAGAAACTAGGCTAAGGGTCAGGTAAGGCTTCTGTTATATAATAGGGTCAAATAGAAAAGTTTTTGGCTCTCAGCTGATTCACCTGAGGGTTTTTTGTTATTCTTTTCCATGGTTTTGATGGTAAATGTATGAATGTCGCAGGCATGGCCTAAGAAGAACATGGTGACTGGGGCTTGAATCTTTGTTAAGGAAGTTTGTGTCACCCCCAAATATGTAAGTCACCCAGATCAACAAAGGAGTGAACAAAAGCTGGGGAAATCTAGAAATTAAGGTAGAGGAGGAAACACTGAGAATCAGTTGTGGTCTAATCACCAGCTCTATCTGTAAGAGTTAAGAGTTTTTTTTGCACAAATTTTCTTCTTATAAGTTTGTTTGTTTGCTTGTTTGTTTGTTCGTTTGTCCCCCCCCCCCCCCCCCACAGAGGCTCAAGCATCCTGGAGAAGCTACTCCCAGAATATATACGAAAAGATCTAAGTGACACAAGGGGTAGACAGTAGTGGGTAATATGTTGTGACATCTGGGTCTGTTTTCAGATTGAAGAAATTATTCTCCTGGGAAATTACTTTTTCTTAAGCCCTCAGCTATCAACCCTCTCTGGGATTTTTATCTTGTTTGATTCTCAGCTGATTCATCATCAAGTACTAATGATCTAAAGATATTTAATTTATGGGGCGCCATGGTGGCTCAGCAGGTTAGCCTCTGCTTTCAGCTCAGGTCATGATCTTAGGGTCCTCGGATTGAGTCCCGCATAGGGCTCTCTGCTCAGTGGGGAGTCTGCTTCCCTCCCCCTGCCTGCCTCTCTGCCTACTTGTGATCTCTCTCTGTGTCAAATAAATAAATACAATCTTTTTTTTTTAAAGATATTTAATTTACTTCCTGCCAATCAGAGAGGAATATAGTATTTTAAAATCTCTTATTTGAGCTTAGTTTTATTTGAGGACCCTAAATTTAAGGCATCCCAAAGCCTTAGAAAAGTCTTTTGGAACAGCTTGATGGGTGTTTAAGTCTTAGACATACTTAATTTCTTCCTCTAAGATAATGTGAGGGACCAGGCTCTGAAAAGACTAAACAGAATTAACCAAGAGGAGGAAGGAGCCCCTATATTTTTCTAGAACTGCTTTTGCCCCTAAAGACAGAAGTGTATCACACAGGTCCTGTTCTCTCTATAAAAAAAGTGACCTTTTCCAACCTGCATACCTGAAATGAAACACATATGCCATGGCCTGTATTTCATAGATACATGTTTGTCTCTGACCTGACAAAAAAGGCACTATGTCTTATTTGGTTTTTGTTTTTATTGACTACTATCTTCTGATTTCAAAAATAAAACTAGAACTCATAAAATAAAGAAGGTAACACTAGTCAGCATCTTCAAAATATTCCAGTGAGAAAGAAGTTAATGTAATTCTGTCTTTCCTAAAGATTCCAACCTTCCCGTGACTTTTTGACTCTACACATACGAGTCAGCATATGGTTTTCTATTTTATTTTATTTTGTTGTAATACTCTTCTAAGCTAAGGTGAATTTGAAATTATGAACATGAATACAGTCTCTTCCTGCACATGCAAAAGCTTTTATATATACGTTTCACAAAAGATTTTTTGAATCAAAAGAAATGAACTTTAGCATTCTCTCTCTCTCTTTTTTTTTCCTCTTGTTCTTTTTTCTAATTTCTTTGGCCACTAACTATTTAATAGTCATTAGGCAAATCTTAATTATAAAAAGCTTAACATAGTTTGAGCACTGACTATAGCTATATTTTGATTTCTTGGTGTACTTACTCTCATGTCCCCTTATTGTTTTGTACTCTGAATTTAGAAAATCTCAAACCATTCAGGTTCACAGATAAGATAAGTCAGAACATAAAAGTGGAACCATCCTCGCCTTGCATAATCAGAAGATCAACGGGCGTTATATAATTTTGATTAATTTGCTCTCTGGATATCATATTTGTCATCTGTAAGAATACTTGACCTAACAAGAATTTCAATGTAGAGTTTTGGATCCTAGGAACATGGAGGGTCTTTTATGCTTGCTCATGGAAAATAACTGAAGTATCCCAGTGTAAAATCTATACAAACCCCAAGGGAATGAAAAAAAGAAAAAAGAAAAAGAATTAGATGAAAGTGAACATTACAGTACATTCTATTGTTTCTTTAGAATTTTTCAGCTGCAGAGATTCAGAATACCCTACTGAAAATTATACTTACCTATTTATTTCTCTAATGGAATATTAATTAATGTGTCAGATGGCTGTTTGTGATAGCCATGCTTGCTGATTTTGTTCAATGTTGGAGAGAAAAATATGAATTGCTTGTCATAGGCTTCCAAACAACATATTATGGGATAGACTGGTAACAATTAGTTGTCCTTCACTGTGCCTTTCCTCTAAAATAATAGAATTGAAGACACCTAAAATAATGAAAAAATTTACCAGCCTTTCTTGCCAAGATAGATATATGACTAATTGCCAATAGGACATAACTATGTGTTTCTTATATTATCTTCTTAGATCACCGTTAAAGTATTATTAGTGCTTGTCCTTAATTACTTCCACTATCTCCCCCACACCCTTCCTCTCTGTCATCAATGAGTTGTCTAGGACACAGTCTTGGACCATAAGATGATAAGGGTCATACCTAGTGGGTTGTGAAGTAGTCACTTGAAAGGAAATTGGGTCCCTCTGGCCTTCAACAGTCAGCTTTTAAGTGTAGTAATGGATTACTTACCTTTATTGATGTAGGCAATAAATATACTCTTTCTTGTTTAGGCTATAATTTTGGGTTTCTCTTATACCTAACTAAATAGAATATTAACTAATTTACCTATTTTAGAAGTTTAGCAGAGGATCCAAGTTAATTTGCACTTGCTATTTCCTACATTATATTTTCATGCAATATTAATGGAAAAAAGAATAATGAAAATAATAAAACTCAAACCAAGTAAACAAAGTAAATATTCCCTCCTCTCATCCATACCCAATTTCCTAAAACTAGAATTTGCATTTTTTGAAATATGTAATTCATTGATTGTGCACTGTTTAAGAATTACTTAACCAAGGGGTGCCTGGGTGGCTCAGTGGGTTAAGCCTCTGCCTTCAGCTCAGGTCATGATCTCAGGGTCCTGGTATTGAGCCCTGCATGGGGCTCTCTGCTCAGCAGGGAGTCTGCTTCCCCTCTCTCTCTGCCTACCTCGCTGCCCACTTGTGATCTCTCTCTGTCAAATACATAAATAAAATCTTAAAAAAAAAAAAAAAGAATTACTTGACTGAGAACAAACACTTTGGTTCAAATTTTGACTATAAAACTTTATGATAATCTTAGCACCCCCATTTTGTTGATGAAGTTATGTAGCTATTGACACAGTATTGACTGAATGAAATATAAAATCATGAAAGGGATAACCGACTATGGATGACCTCCTATGGGGAATGTAGCTGGTGGTAGATAGTAGAGTGACTTGTGTCTTCCTTTTCTTAGTACTGTGTTATTTTCCACAATTCAGGTAAATCCTCACTGCAGTCTTAATTTTTTTTTTTTTAAGATTTTATTTATTTATTTGACAGAGAGAGATCACAAGTAGGCAGAGAGGCAGGCAGAGAGAGAGGAAGGGAAGCAGGCTTCCTGCTGAGCAGTGAGCCCGATGCGGGACTCGATCCCAGGACTCTGGGATCATGACCTGAGCCGAAGGCAGCGGCTTAACCCACTGAGCCACCCAGGCGCCCTGCAGTCTTAATTTTTGATTCCTTCCTATAAGGTAAGTAAAATATCACCTGGATATCTAAAAAGGAGAATGGGAGCAAGGCTGGTATATATCTTTTTCTTAGTCTTGGTAATATTAGTAACTTAACTTTCCAAATCAAAAATAATGTTTCAAAAATGAAATAACTTGCATGAAGCCAAACCT
Source organism: Lutra lutra (assembly GCF_902655055.1). Classification (NCBI taxonomy): domain Eukaryota; kingdom Metazoa; phylum Chordata; class Mammalia; order Carnivora; family Mustelidae; genus Lutra; species Lutra lutra. The sequence continues at coordinate 125,307,460 of NC_062284.1, forward strand.
CTGTCTTGACTCTTAGGAGTCCTTGAAGAGTGTCTAAAGCCTGGCTATACCCAAGGTCTTTCCTGCTTTCTTTGGTCAGGGACCTTCAATAAACAAGTACCTTTCTTCTCACATTAATATTATTTATAAGGGAGCTTGTCAGTAAAAAGAAGCAGCCAAATTCCTTCAGGAAGTAACAATCCCACCTTTGCTATCTAAACCGTCACTGTATTTTATTCCAGCCCTTCTCACACCTGCAACCCCAAATGTATATTTTCCAAGTTTAATCTTAAGAAAAGGTCATTTAGATTCCAAGTTTAAAAGTTCTTCAATTTTTAGTGTGGCTCACCAAGCGTATAGATTTATGTGAATTGGAAAACCGACCCTTCCTCTACTTTCTCCTTTCCTCCATTTTTCCTTGGACTGAGTGCCCATCTTTATGACTCAACAATTTGAGCCATGGTGTGGATTATCCTGCATGATGATAGTCCTCCAGTGGTACACATCTTCATTCTTTGTTGGGGTTCTGTTCTGCACTTATTACTTTGTTTCTTCAAATCCCTGTGTATCTACATATGTTCACACATGGGTGTGCACACTCAGGCAGACTGATCTGTTTATTCTGGAAACCGTCATAGCACCATATTTGCCAATGTGAGATCACTGGAATAACTTTTGCTGATGTCTTCCACATGTTGTCTGACTATTTGAATTCTAGTTTAACCAATGTGTGCAATCTCTCAATTCCTACATATGCTGGAAAAGGGCCTTATTTAGAAGGCAGGGGAATTGCCAAGCATCTGACGATAGCATTCTGTGAAAATGTTGCTTTATCTGAAAGCAAATGTGTCTTTAAGCAATCTGAAATCTCCTATTGTTAAGTTAGTCATACGTGAAAGTAGCTTGGAGCCATAAAAACTTTTCCAGATTTCTTGGACTAGTAACAGCCAAAATTGAACGGAAGAAAATAAATAAATCTCATGATCTAAATAATGATATCATCTTTCTTTATAGATAAAGCTTCATGAGACTCATAAGGCATAATAGAAATAATTCAAAGGCAAAACATTGTTTTACATTTTCTTCTATCTTGCCTCTATTTTTTTTTTAAGATTTTATTTATTTATTTGACAGAGAGAGAGAGAGATCACAAGTAAGCAGAGAGACAGGCAGAGAGAGAGGAAGGGAAGCAGGCTCCCTGCATAGCAGAGAGCCCGATATGGAGCTCGATCCCAGGACCCTGGGATCATGACCTGAACCGAAGGCAGAGGCTTTAACCCACTGAGCCACCCAGGTGCCCCGCCTTTATTTTTTGAGTAACTGTTTCTTCTATTTCTTTCATAGCCATTTTTTTTGTTTGTTTGTGAATAATCAGAAAGTGATAATTCTGAGTTATCATGCACCTCTTCAACTGGATTTATCTAGGTTTTGTATGAAATTTAATGGGCCATGATATTGAAATTGTCTGTTTTTGCCCACTGTCATGTTCTTTGTAATTTGCTTCAGGCCCATGCCCCCAGTGATAATGTGGTTTATTTCAGTGTGGGATGGTAACATTATCCACATATTTTAAATAATATTGAGTTGGAATCTTTGGTGTTTTCTTGGTTAAGAATAATACTGTAGAAATGCAGAGCCCCATATAGTGGCTGACTCTAACTCCAGATTTTCACTGAACTTTTCATTGATTTTTAAAAATCATACTCAATTTCTTTCTGCCTTATATCCCCTCATAACTCAGTTCATTGAACTTTTTAACCCTTGATCTTATCACTGATAAATATGTCCTTGTAATGTATTCCTGACCTCTATCTTCTAAGGTTGTGCCAAGTTCCATTTGAATAAATTACTTGGTAGAAATGTGAGATCAACATTTGAAGTTATGTGATCCTAATATTTGGAGATCAGTATTATTTATAGTGACACAATAAACTGTAGAAGTTCTATTAAGTAGAAACACAAATTGTGGACTCTCTGGGAAGAGGTTAATTTAGTTGGGGCTACTGTGATAATGGGCTGTGAGTTAGCCTATCTACCTCTGTCACTTGAAATAACAATATAGAAATTTTGAGCATATGATGAAACCAAATGAAATTTATACTTAGCTGTGAATATAGAAACTACATGCCAGGGGCTTTTAGGAACTAAAAACATTAAACCTGGAAATCAGGGGTTCCTGAGTAGCTCAGTTGTTAGTGTCTGCCTTTGGCTCAGGTCATGATCTCAGAGTCTTGGAATCAAGCCCTGCATCGGGCTCCCTGCTCAACAAGAAGCCTGCTTCTTCCTCTCTCACATGCCCTGCTTGTGTTCCTCCTCTCTCTCTGTCTGTCACATAAATAAATAAAATCTTTAAAAAAATAGAATAATCTTTTACTTATTTTTTAAAGATTTTATTTATTTATGTGACAGACAGATCACAAGTAGGCAGAGAGGAAGGCAGAGAGAGAGAGAGAGAGAGAAGCAGGCTCCCTGCCAAGCAGAAAGCCCAATGCAGAAATTGATCCCAGGACCCTGAGATCATGACATTAGCTGAAGGCAGAGGCTTAACCCACTGAGCCAACCAGGTGCCCCAATAAAAGATAGTTCTTAAAAAAATAAATCATTAAAAAAACCTATAAGGCAGTTATTTGTAAACTCAACAAACCTACAAATTTTTTCTAAGTCACTAAGTGTAAAACTAGATAGAGTTTATCCATGTCCAGCACAGAATAAGAACAAATATATATATACCCATTAATAAGTCCCTGGTGATAAGGAGGCTCTCTTAGTTTTTTGGAGTTTTTTGTTTGCTATTGTTTTGTTATGTTTTATCCTGGAGACACTGGTGGATAGAGGAGATATCGTGGTAGTATATGAGGCTTTGTTGTATAGGCAACAAATAAATCCTTTACTTTTCTGAGTAATCTTATGTATAGTCAACTATTCAACCTAGCACACACCTGCTGTTGATCCATTCACCCAACACTAATCCCCACTGAGATAATAAAAGTCATCACTATAGTACTACAAAGATAGTGGGACTCATGTAACATCCAACACTCGTGACAGAGTAGTACTATTGTAAGTAATTAGAAATACTACTGGATTCTCAGACTAACTCAAATCCTAGCATAACAAATACACCAGGATATTTTTGGAATTCTGGTGCACATCAAATATTAATTCTATTTACTAATACTAATAGCAAAAATAATACTAATGTCACTTTACCTTATTCATATAATTTTGTTTATAAAATTAATTATTTTCTTAGAATAAGATTTTTAGATATAGAATTCCTGGCTCAAAAAAATCATCTGTATACCCTCAAGGATTTTGATACATCTATCAAATTGTTTTCCATAAAAACACTACTTTACTCTCCCACTAAAAATATATGATGATGTTTGTCCAGGGACTGGGGTTAAGACACACAGAATGGAGGCGCCTGGGTGGCTCAGTGGGTTAAGCCTCTGCCTTCTGCTCAGGTCATGATCTCAGGGTCCTGGGATCGAGCCCCACATCGGGCTCCCTGCACAGCAGGGAGCCTGCTTCCTCCTCTCTCTCTGCCTGCCTCTCTGCCTACTTGTGATCTCTCTCTGTCAAATAAATAAATAAAATCTTTAAAAAAAAAAGGACACACAGAATGTTGTGCTTTGATTAAAAAATATTTTGACATCATGTGATGAAGCAGGGAGAAAATTATTTTTTTCCTTCTTCTTAACAGCAAATCTCCCCCTTGGTTCTTGTTTGTGTGTGCTGATTTTGCTTATATATTTCTTTTGCTTGAGCATGTACTTAGGGAAGTTTACAGCAGGGGGTCCTACTCAGCTGAGAGGACATATTATGATTATTCTAAGTCAAATATGGAATTCTATTTCCTTCACCAATAATTAGTTAGGCATGGCCATGAGATATAATATCACTAAACAAGAGAGAAATGTACTGGGGTGGGGCTTTTATGAAACTGTTTCCTCCAGGTAGTAGAGATATTTTTGAGGAAAAGCACCCCAGTTTTTTCTGGCTCTGGTTGTAGTGTGTTCGTGATGTATGTCACTAACACAGCCCTTTTGAAAGCATGAGAACCAAGCTACTACAAAGTTAATATGCTGAGGATAACCAAATGGAACAGAGAAGAAATTCCAGGACCTGGATATCTGCTAAACTCAATGTCCTATAACAATAAATTTTCTTTATTTCTTAACCCACTTTCATATTTTTTTGTTGTTTTTTAAAGTACCTTACTTTCAGCTTCAAGTTTTAAGCATCAACAGCAAATTTGAATGCAAATGTTCTAGATGTCCACTGTAAAATTCAGATAACTGTAGCATACTCCTTGTTATTCAAGTGAAATACCAATAATATAGTGCAGAATATAAAAGAAGCCCTGGAGGAAATGTGATGATATAAAGTGTTCCTGGGTTTTACAAACTATGATAAAGACTTGGAAACATGGGAAAGAATACAATGTGGTATGAAAAATGGAAATTCCATGTTAAAGCTTGTTTTCTGCAGATACTACCCACTATCCCTCACTGTGTTGAAACAGGGTTAGTGAACTTCATTTTTCTCTCCTTCCCCATGCTTGCCTCATTTTCTATAGGAGAAAGCACATGAAGTTCAGATCATGCATCCTCCAGTGAAATAGAACACATTTTAATGGTTTAAGGAAGTAGTGTGTGGTAGATATGGCTCTTATTTGGGTTCTTTGTTTATTTTAATGCTATTATGGATTGGGGCATGAAGGAGAGTATAGAATTTTAGAATAGATATGCAAGTTTACTACCAATTCCTAATAAGCAAAGTTATGAGTGGTGTAGGTGGTTTCAGTAGTAGCAGTTAAATCACTTTTACTACAGTACTTTCCAGTTGTCTAATATTATCATAATTATTTGAAGGACACATATTACATGGAGCACTGGGTGTGGTGCATAAACAATGAATTCTGGAACACTGAAATGAAATAAAATAAAATAAAATAAAATGAAAAAGAATTATTGTTATTAGGTAGCTACAAAGAGGATGGAAAAAATGATCCTATCTTAGGTCTATTTCATTTTATGGGTTTTTTCCATAAGGATTATGCTTTGTTTTAAAATTTTATATGGCTTAGGCTGAGGCTTGTTCATTTACCCTGGTAATTAGCTACTGAACAGAATTCCATCTCTATGATATTAAGAATCTTAGGGTTTAAAATCTGTTAAGCAATTTTTGCTTATGGGTCCCAACAGAACTAAATGATCTAGGTTATAACTTTACTTGTCAGTTTGCCTGAGCTTGTCTGGGGCCCTGCCCGAGTTTTAGCAGCAAGACAATCCAGTGAAGGACAAGTTATCAGCTATGTGAATGACTGCTTAGAGCATTCATTAAATCTGTAAGAGAGAGAGGGTTAGAGCCTTGCTTAGATTTCTTCTCTATGTCATGTTGTCTGTGGAAAGTTAAATGAAGTTCCTGATGAGTATACTCTAGGCAAGAAAGAAAAAGGCATTCTATGTCAAGCTCACCAGATAAGGGTTATAGAGGTGCCAAGGAGGGCTGGAGCTCAAGGAGTGGGGTTGCTTTTTCATATACAAGTAAATGACTATGAATACCAATGACCTTTTCTGGAAGGCAGTTATTATTTTGACTTTAAAATTTTTTTTATTTTTTATTCCTAACAAATATGTTTCAGACTGGAATAGTTTACTCATACACACAAACTCACTCGCTGATCCCCATTCTACCACACATTTGCTAATCACCTTTTCCTATAACTCCATTAAACACAGAAAGAAACAAAGTTGAAACAATGGAAAATGGGACTGCGGTTCTTTGTCAAAGACCTGACGTTAATTCTTCTAGAATTTCTCTCTTTCTTTGCTCCCTGTGCACACTTCTGTTATGATGGCACATTCTGTATATTTATCTATTTCCCACCTAAAACTATGAGATTTTTGAAAGCTGAGCCTGCATATTTTATCTTCAGAAGCATGGTGACTGCTACATGGTAGGCATTCAAGAGAAGTCTGGTAGAATTGTATAAAATTAATATTTTGAAGATATATTATTGGCTTCACCTAAATTGAGTCCTCATTCAGAAATGAGGGTGGTTTCTTTACTGAATAGTTTATTCCAACACAATATGGAGAATGATGACACTTCATTTGGCTTATTTAAGCAAAAGAACTTTGGCTCAGCTGTCTGAGTTTTAAGATAAGTAGGAAGAAGTCCAGACCAAACCAAACCAAACCAAACCAAACCAAACCAAACCAAACCAAAACAATGTGGCTTCCCTAACTGATTTTGTAAAGAAAGAAATTCTACCACTACATTTTTTGTTTTTGTTGTTGTTGTTTGATTCTTTTTAGGGGCCTATGCAAACAGGTAAAACAGAAATTTAAAATAAACCCAGGGACAATTGGGTGGTGCAGTTGTTTAAGTGTCAGACTCCTAGTTTTAGCTCAGGTCATGATCTCAGGGTCATGAGATGGAACCCCGCATCTGGCTCCTTGCTTAGCATGGAGTCTGCTCAACATGTCTCCCTCTCCTTCTCCCCCTCCCTATTGTGCACTCCCTCTCTTTCTCTTTCTCTCTCTAAAATAAATAGTTAAAAATCCTTAAAAAAAACCCCACACAAATAAAAATAACCCAGAGATTGGACATGACCTTTGATGATATGGGTGAAGTTGTTTATTTAATTCAAGATATGAGAACTGAGACAAATATTCAAGCTGTGCACTTTACAAAAATTTCATTGGAAAAGCACTATATCACTATTATGGAGGACAATCAATCTCACTCAACATGATACAGTTACTAATGTAGCAAAAAGTATCATCATTAAAAGGTGAAAACCCTTTTTGTGATTGTAGCTATGAATGCAACCCAAAGATAATTTTATGATAATTGCTTAAGTATTTGAAAAAGTGACTTAATATATAGTTACAGAATAATGACTAATGAATAGGGGCTGACCAAAGTAATGAAAAAGCAAGCATATGTATCTAGGTCTGGATATCTAATTTGACATAAATTTCGGCCATCAACATACTGTAATCATGGGTAGAAAATATAACAAATCATTTCTTCTGTTACCTTTGTTAAAAAAAAAGAGGTAGCTTAGATAAGCTTTTCTAAATGGCTTTTTGAAGAACATAGTTATGACAAAATTTTAAAAGATTTAATAAAATATGGGTTTTCTGGTTAAGAAAGCTAAACACTTGGAGTTTGGAAGATGGCAGTAGAGTAGGAAGAGCCTAGGCTTGACTTGTCCCATGAATATAACTAGATAATTGTCAAATCATCCTAAATATCCCAGAAATTGGCCTGAAGACTTGCAAAAGAAGGTATACAAATAAAGGTAGAGAAGAGGCCATGTATAAGAAGGTAGGAAATGCAGAGACAAAGTTTAGGAGAGAAATGGATTGTGGCTGCTGTGTCGGGAAGGGAGCCATGATCATGAAGAAGAGTGACAGACAGACTAGCATTCAGGGAAGCATAAAGGAAAAATGAATGCCCATTGAAATTGCTTGGAAAGTGAGAGTGGCTGGATTTTGTGACAAACAGTGGGGCTTAAAGCCTGGAGTTTTAAAGGTCAGAAGGTTTGGTTAGGATGAGCCCAGAAACATTGTTCTGCTCTTGAAAAGAAGGCAGGCAAATAACCTACAGACATATAGTGGGGGAAATAGTGACCTGAAGAGTGCCTGGGACACACAGTGGGAGGTTATTTGCACATCTCAGAGCATGTCCCAGAGAAGCAGTGTTCATAAACCTGTCTGGGAACAAGGGAACTAGTTGTCTCCATTTCCCTCCCACAATTCTCAGCACAAGCACAGGGCCACCTGCAGAAACCACCACAGTACCCACAGTCACTATTTAACTTATACCAAGCCCTGCCTCCTCCCTGCCCTCCCTATCACTCCTCCATGGCTTTGGTGGACTAGCCCTTCCCAAACTTGCTTGCCTCTGTCCCAGTTTGGCAGGCCCCTTCTTCAGAAGACTGGCCCAAACCCCTGCTCACACTGTGTCTCCCAAATTAAGAGTTCTATGGAGCCTCAGTCTTGGTGGTATGGTGACAGTTCTCATTTCACAAGCAGACTAGAGTGCACCTAGTTAAATCATGTCACATTCAGGCCAGAAACCAAACACTGTCCAAAACAGGCAAAGAAAGCCTCTGCAGATGATGGTTCGGAAGGATAATGTGGCCAGGACAAGACAGCAGAGTTCATGCAGCATCCATTGGAGACACTTCAGGAAGCACCAGTCTCTGGGGAAGAGGGAACACTCCAATCAGGGCAGTAAAGGACCTCTTCTTCATAAGACCATTGCCTTCAAGAACAGGAGATATATAGCTGACCATCCTAACACAAAGAAACAGAGACTGAGAAGAAAAACTCATCTTAAATGAAAGAATAGGATAACCACAGTCAGAGATCTAAATGAAACAGTAACATGCCTCATAAAATATTTAAAGCAATGATCATAAGAATACTCCTTGAACTTGAGAAAAGAACTGAAAACATAAGTGAGTCTTTTAAGGCAGAGATAAGGAAAACATAGCAGAGATAAAAGTCTCAATGAATGAAATGAGAAACACACTTGATGGAATAAACAGCAGCCTGGAAGAAGCAGAGGAATGAATTACTAACCTAGAAAGCAGAGTAATGGAAAGTAATCAAGGTGAACAAAAAGGGAGAAAAAAGAATTATGCAAAACAAAAATAGACTTAGGGAACTTAATTTTCCATTAAATGTAATAACATTTGTATTATAGGAGTAGAAGAAGAAGAAGAAAATGACGAAGGAGGAGGAGAGGAAAAGAGGGAAAAAGCGGGGGGCATTTATTTGAAGAAATAATAAGATTTTTTTAAAAAATAAGACATTTATTTGAAGAAATAATAGCTGAAATCTTCCCTAATTGAGAGAAGGAATCAGATATCCAGATCCAAGCTGCACAGAGAACCCCCAACAAATTCATAAAAAACAGATCCATACCAAGACATAGTATAATTATCTTGGCAAAATATAGTGATAAAGAAAAACTTTAAAAGCAGAAGACAAAAGAAAACAGTAAAAGGGAAACCTCATAAGACAAGCAGAGGATTTTTCAGGAGAAACTTTCCAAGCAAGAAGAGAGTGGTATGATCTTTAAAGTGCTGCATGGAAAAAGTCTGCAGCCGGAATATGCTACCCAATAAGGCTATCATTCAGAATGGAGAAAGAGACAAAGAGCTCCCCGGCAAACGAAAACTAAAGGAGCTCAGGACCACTAAACCAGCCCTGCAAGATATATTAAAAGGGACTCTGAGTGAAAAGGAGAGACCAAAAGTGATAGTAGGAAGGTAGGAAACACAAAACAGTAAAAATGAGTATTTCTTTAAAAAAAAAATTAGTTACAGAACTCACAAAATTAAAGGATGTAAAATATAACAACATCTACCTAAAACCTAGGTAGAAAAAAGTTAATGAAGATAAGATGTGAGGAGGAGAGGAGTAATATTCTCCAGAATAGATCCCATATTAGCCAACAAGACAAGTCCCAACAATTCAATATTGAAGTCATGCTATGCATTTTTTTCTGAACACAATGCTATGAAAATAGAAATCAACCACAGGAAAAAATCTGGAAAGAACACAACTACATGGAGGGTAAATAACATGCTACTAAGCAATAAATGAGTCAACCAGGAAATCAAAGAAGAAATTTAAAGATTTATTTACTTATTTATTTATTTGACAGACAGAGATCACAAGTAGGCAGAGAGGCAGGCAGAGAGAGAGGGGAAGCAGGCTCCCCACTGAGCAGAGAGCCCAAGGTGGGGCCTGATTGCAGGACCCCAGGACCATGACCTGAGCCGAAGGCAGAGGTTTAAACCCACTGAGCCACCTAGGCACCCACAAAGAAGAAATTAAAAAAAAAGTAAATGGAGACAAATGAAAATGAAAACACAACAGTCCAAAACCTTTGGGATGCAACAAAATCAATTCTAAGAGGAAAGCATATAGCAATACAGACCTACCTCAAGAAATAAGAAAAATCTCAAATTAAAAACCTAATCTTATATCTAAAGGAGCTAGAAAAAGAACAGCAAACAAAAACCAAAACCAACAGAAGGAAAGAAATAATAAAGATTCTAGTAGAAATAAATGATAGAACAGAAACAAATGATACAGAAACTAAAACAAAACAAAACAAAACAAAAACAAAAAACAACAACAAGAATAATACAACAGATAAATGAAACCAGGAACAGGTTATTTGAAAAAAATAAATAAAATTGATAAACCTCTAGCCAGACTTATTAAGAAAAAAGGATAAAGGATTCAAATAAATAAAATCACAAATGAGAGAGGATAACAACTAACATCACAGAAATACAAACAATTATAAAGAATACTATGAAAATCGTACAACCCATAAGAAATGGATAAATTCCTATAAACATATAAACTACCAAAAGTGAAAGGGTAAGAAATAGAAACATTGACTAGACTGATAACCAGCCAAGAAACTGAACCAGTAATAATAAAAAAAATAATAAAATAAAATAAAAATAAAAATAAATCTCCCAGCAAACAAAAGTCTAGGACCAAATGGCTTTACAGGTGAATTCCACCAATCATTTAAAGAAGAGGTATACATATTCCAGAAAAATAGAAAAGGAAGGAAAACTTCCATATTTGTTCTATGAGGCCAGCATTATTCTCATACCAAAACCAGATAAAGACACTACTATGAAAAAGAACTACAGGCCAATATCCCTGATGAACATAGATGCAAAAATTCCAACAATATGTTAAACAAGTCATTCCCCATGATCAAGTGGGGTTTATTCCTGGGTTGCAAGGGTGGTTCAATACTCACAAATCAATCAACATGATAGATCACATTAAAAGAAAGGATAGAAAATATATGAGCATTTCAGTAAATTCAGAAAAAAACATTTGACAAAATACAATATCCATTCATGACAAAAACCTTCAACAAAGTGGGTGTGGTGCATAAACAATGAATCTTGGATGGAACACTGAGAAAAAATTAAAAACAAAACAAAACAAAAAACAAAGTAGGTTGGGGAGTCATATTTCAACATAATAAAGTTCTTATATGAAAAATCCACAACCCACATCATACTTAAGGTAGAAAAACTGAGAGCTTTTCCCCTAAGGTCAGGAACAGGTCAAGGATAGCCACTCTCACCACTGTTATTCAGCATAGTACTGGAAGTCATAGTTACAACAATCACACAACAAAAAGAAATAAAAGGCATCCAAATTGGTAAGGAATAAGTAAAATGTTCACTCTGCAGATGATGTGGTATTACAGGATACAAAATAAATGTACAGAAATCTCTTGTATTTCTATATGCCAATAATGAAGCAGCAGATTGAGAAATTAAGAAAATCCCATTTACAGTTGCAAGAAAAATATTAAGATATCTAGAAATAAACCTAACTAAAGAGGTGAAAAACCTGTACTCTAAGAACTACAAAACACTGATGAAAGAAATTGAAGATGACACAAAGAAATGGAAAGACATTCAATACTCATGAGTTGGAAGAACAAGTATTACTAATATATCCAAACTACCCAAAGCAATCTACAGACTTAATTTAATCCCTATTAAAATACCATTATTTTTCACAGAATTAGAACATGCAATCCTAAAATTTGTACGGGAGCACAAAAGAGCCCTGAAAAGCCAAAGCAATCTTGAAAAACAACAACAACAACAAAAAAAACAAACAAAAAAAGGAAAGCTGGTGGCATCACAATTCCGGACTTCAAGTTACAAAGCTGTAGTAATCAAACATTATGGTACTAGCACAAATAGATACATAGATCAGCAGAACAGAATAGGAAACCCAGAAATGAACTCACAACTATATGGAGTTGACTAATCTTCAACAAAGCAGGAAAACATACCCAATGGGAAAAAGACTGTCTCTTCAGCAACTTGTGTTGGGAAAACTGGACAGCAACAAGCAAAAGAATGAAACTGGATGACTTTCTTATACTATACAGACAAATAAATTCAAAATAGATTAAAGCCCTGCATAGGAGACCTAAAACCATAAAATCCTAGAAGAGAACACAGACAGTAACTTATTTGACATAGGCTGTAGCACCTCTTTTCTAGATATGCCTATTAAGGCAAGGTAAACAAAAGCAAAACTAAACTATCAGGACTACATCAAAATAAATATTTTCCACATAGTGAAGGATAAAATCAATAAAAATAGAAGGCAACCTACAGAATGGGAGAAGATATTTGCAAATAACATATCAAATAAAGGATTAGTATCCAAAATATGTAAGGAACTGATAAAACTCAACATCCCCAAAAATAAATATTCCAATTAGAAAATGGACAGAAGATAGGAACAGATTTTTCTCCAAAGAAGAGTAAATTCAGATGGCCAATATGAAAATATTCTTATCATCACTTACCATCAGGGAAATGCAAATCAAAACTGCAATGAGATACCACCTCATACCAGCCAGAATGGCTAAAATCAACAATAGTATTAAGCCAGTCCTGGTCACTTTTCAATCCTAATTATACTAATTGTATAAATCTACGTAAAACTGAGGGATTTAGAAGGGAGGAGTGTAGGGGGATGGGTTAGCCTGGTGCTGGGTATTAAGGAGGGTGCAGATTGCATGGAGCACTGGGTGTTATACACAGACAATGAATCATGGAACTCCACATCAAAAACTATTGATGTACTGATGGTGACTAACATAACATAAAAGAATAAATAAATAAATAAATAAGTAAATAAATAAATAAATACATTTTAAAGAAGAAGTACTAGGTTTTCAAAGAGGCTTACAGAGCTTAAAGCCTTGCACGAGTGGAAATCTTTCACTATTACTTTCAAAACTATCATTTTCACTATCACCCTTCATTACCACTATACCTTATCAAGATAAAAGATAAAGATAGGGTTCTATCTCCATTTGTTAACAGCAATCTAGAAAGGTAAAATATTTTCCCTCTATATATGCTCAGTACCTTACTAACCTCTACTTAATGAGCTAAAAATAAATTAGGATGGGATTATTTCTTGACGGTATGATCCAAGCATTGTTTTTTTAAATGCAATACAGTTGAATGAGTTTTTCTTCCCCTTGGAGTATCTGCAAGACACTCAAATAGGTCTCCATTATTTTATTATAATCTGCAGCCAAATGTCCTTGCTTTCTGATCACATCATGAACTACAAGAAATGCAAAAGACCAGAGCTGGAAATTCAGAACATGGGAAACAACTGAGACCAAATATGTTGACAGGTGAGTTTATGATTTGAGAAGGTATAGTTTCGCCTAGTTTAAAACTCAAAGTGTCCTTCTCATGCCTAAACAACAATAAATAATGACTGAACAATGGACTTTAAAAGCTGAGTACACAGTTAAAATGTTCAGAAAGGGCCTCCTTAAATTTTATTAATAAAAATATAAATAACAGCTTTCCTTTTATGCCTTGACATTAGTGCAGGGAAATATTTTATAGCAAATAGTTTACAATGATGTTTCACTGACACTGATTTCATAGAGGATAAAGAGAAAAGTGTACTAAAATGGGACTAATAGCAAATGTTTAAAATCCAGAGAAAACAGTGGCATGATATGACCTTGTATATAAAAGCTACTCTCTAAGGAGGCCATTAGTCATCCTCAATTTACAATAAGTTCCATTTACAATAAGTATAAAACAGTTTAGAATTTGTTGTCACAGAAAAGTTTTACATTAGACCCTGAAAAGACTATAAGGTAGGATGGTATTTCATTGAAAATGCAGAATCATTACTAATAATCAATATTTATTGAATGTCTATAAAATCCATGACATTAGACGCCAAATCACAGGAGAACAAACTAACTCTGGTCAACTTTACACTTAGGAGAAATATTTAGTTCACAGTCTTTGAATTAATTACCATCCACTCCAGAGCTGAAAGAAGGATCTAGATAAATTACACTTCTTCCCAGTTCTGCCTCTATAATCCTTTTTGTTATGATTGGTAGTGTTAGCCTCCGAGGCACTATTTTCAATCCAAGTGAATAAGTTCTTTCTAATAAAATTCCCCTTGCTTGTAGGGCAATTCTTCAAGCATTCTGAATCTATAGAATGGTCTTAAGGAGGTAGTTCAGCAGAAGTCATTTTTCTCCTGGAGTGCTGACTGATAGGACCTCAGGAGCTATGTTGTAGTCTTAGGAGCACATTAGAAACATAGGATATGTTAGAGAAAATTCTATTCTATAACAATGAAAACAATGTCCTTGTGAAATGCTACTTTAATAGGAGCATCTTCTCTTATTTTTTCTATCCACTCACTTGAGAAGTGGGTTTTCCCAGTTTTAGTTCTGTTCAATGCAACCCACCTCATTTTCCTCAAACATCACATTGCAAACATGATAGGCTATTAATTGTTTTAGGCTTAGGCATGAAAAAATGAAAATACTCAGTGACAAGGATTTTTGAGTTGTTTGCATCTGACAAACTGGTACGGTCCCAATAATTTCAGAAAACTTACTTTTATTACTTAACTTCAGGAATTCAATGAGAACCTAGTTTTAGGAGAAGGGGCTGGATCATTTTGGGGACTGACTGCAGCAAAGCTTTCAATTCAGACAGAAGATCAACTCTGTCATGAAAACAACACAATCTATTCCCTAATAACAAGCCTGAGAAAGGCATGACTCTAAAATGCAACCACATTGCAACAAGTAGACAGATTCAATTAAAAATCAGGAAAGAAACTTTATAGCTCTTTAGTCTCATGGGAATATCAACTCAGAAGACAGGAACTGTTGTTTAAAATGTATTTTTAAAACTTAGGACATTGTGATTTCTGAACAAGTATTACCTAAAACAGCTATTGCAGTAAGCAAGTGACTTCAGAAAACTACGTTGATAATCATTTGTGGTTCTTTGGAAGGAACAGTCAATGGGAGATTATAGTGAATCTTCAGTTTCATGAGGTCTATAAAATGGCAAAGGAGCAAGCACCTTAAAGATTTCTTTAGGTACAGAATAAACTAGTTTCTTAAAAAACAATAGTTCCAAAGTTGTTACTGGGTAAGGTGGGTAAATATTAAATAAAATAATCCCTGTATCCTCTAATCATTCATCATAACCAAGCCTTCTGACCAAAATAGAAATCCAGAGCTATGGCTGAAGAAAACATTACTAAGTTTTCAGCACTTAGTCAGTTCATTATACTTAGTACATATTCAATGATAAAGTTTTTAAAGACATTTAAAAAGATTGAAAAAATAGTGATACTATATACACTCAATGAGAAAGTATAGAAAAGCATTAAGGGGTGCCTGTGTGGTTCAGTCATTAAGCATCTATCTT
Organism: Lutra lutra; assembly: GCF_902655055.1. Lineage (NCBI taxonomy): Eukaryota > Metazoa > Chordata > Mammalia > Carnivora > Mustelidae > Lutra > Lutra lutra. The sequence continues at coordinate 125,322,764 of NC_062284.1, forward strand.
CAGCTCAGGTCATGATCTCAGCATCCTGGAATCAAGCCCCTCATCAGGCTCCCTGCTTGATGGAGAGCCTGCTTCTCCCTGTCCCACTCTCCCCATTTGTGTTCCCTCTCTCACTGTCTCTTTCTGTTAAATAAATAAATAAAATCTTAAAAAAAAAGAAAACCATTAAAAAAGCCCCCATAATTTACAATAGTCACCATAAAGACAGACGTTTCTAGTTCCTTCTACTTTATAGAATACTATGCATCTTTTCATAATTGATATCATACTGTGCATAAAACTGTGTAGCCTTCTTTAATGACTTATTAGATTTTTACCTACTTCTTTAAAAATTATAAGCATTGGGGTTCCTGCGTGGCTCAGGCAGATGAGCCTTTGACTCCTGATTTCAGCTGAGGTAATGATCTCAGGTTCTGGAGACTGAGCCCTGCACGGAGCTCCATGCTCAGTAAGGAATCTGCTTGAGTATTCTATCTCTCCCTCTCCATCTGTACCTTCCCTCGCCAATGCTCTCAATCTCAAATAAATAAATCTTAAATAATTAAAAAAATAAAAATTATAAGCATCACTTTAATAGCTGCAGAGTGACCCATGATACAGGTATGCTACAATTTACTTAAATGTTTCCTTTAGAAATGAGCATATATTTGGGTATAAGTAGTTTTATCTGTGTATAAACCTTTGAAACAATTATCCCCCTAGGATTTTATTCTTAGAAATCAAATTATTGGAAAAAAAGATATAAACATGAATGTTCTTTATTCAGCTTTCTTTATTCATAAAGAATATTTATTGCTGAAAGGACTGTAAGACATGTCTAATTCATGGGAGTTAAACAACTGAGTTTCTACAATGTCCTGGTTTTTCAATCAGTTGAAGTTATTTTGTAAATAACTGTTTCTCAAGAATTTTACAAACAAGATGTTTTCTGGATTGTTTGATTACTGTTAATGTCTCTAAGCCTTTATGAATAAAACATTTTTAATATTGTTAGAGACCAGCAAATTACTTCATATTGTCTTTGTGTTTCTATGGTTTAATTTCATGAAATAAAATTTAACTTGAACTTGAAACATTTAATGTATTTCCAACCAGTGTTCTTTTGATTGACTTACCAACCCAAATTTGAGTATATTATGACAAGTTTGTTACATACATGAGTAATACCTCTGGCACATAGGGAGGCAAATACCCAAACTTTATAGAATAGATAAGATAGATCACAGTAGTGAAAAGATCTGGGAATGGGGAAACACTCCAGGTAAAATACAGGCTGAAGGTCAGATTAATATTTATTTTCTCCTTGAGGAACACATTTTTTGAATTAGTACCAGTGATTATCCATGTATTCTATTTGCTTCCATGCTTTACTGTTTTAACAATCAAAAATTACTATATTAAAGAGAAAATGGACATTTTCAATATGGAGATGTTAATTATTTCGAGATAATGCCACCTTTAGGTGCATTATTTTATTCTGGATTTACAGAATTCTAAGAGAGTCTTCTATTATCAAGTGAATAACTAATAATTAAAACATTTTGACTTCCTGGCCTGGACAGTTGGGTAATAAGTACTGCTTTCAGCATGAATCATGTATGGATATGCTCAATTGCCTACTTCTGTATTTTGGGATTTATATTAAAATTTAAAAAATGTTTTGGAAACTAACCAACTCTACTGGGAGGATTCTGGGAAGATGGCAGGATAAGAAGCACTATGCATCTGTCTCCCACTAGGAATTGGTCTAGACAACAATTAGAATCGAATTATCTGTCTGATGTAACATTTTGCAACTTGGAAATCTGTTGAAGTCTTACAACTTTCAGGAGAAGGAAAAATTACCTCTGTCTGAAGATGATATGATCTTATATGTAGAAAACCCCAAAGATTATACACACACACACACACACACATTAAGTACCAGGGTATAAAGTCAACATATAAAAGGCAGTTGCTCATTTATAAACTATGAAGAATCTGAAAAGGAAATTACAAAAACAATTTCATTGATTATAGCCCTGAAAAGAATAAAATACTTTGCAATTAACTTAACCAAGGAGGTGGCAGACTTGTACAATGAAAAGTACAAAACATTGTTGAAAGAAATTAAAGAACACATAAATTAATGATGACATTCCTCATATTTGTAATTGGAAAGCTTAATATTATTAAAATGTCAATATTGTAAAAATTGACCTACAGATTCAATGCAGTATCAAAATCCCAATAATATTTTTTGTAGAAAACGTAAAATGTATCTTAAAATTCACATGGAATCTTAATACATTTTCAATAGACAAAATGACCTTGGAAAAGAAGAATAAAACTGGAGTACTCAAATTCCTGATTATAAAACTTATTACAAAACTATAGTAATCAAAACACTGTGGTATTGGTATGTGTATGTGTGTGTGTGTGTATATATATATATATATATGTATATATATATATAGAATGGATACAAAACAGAGTATAAAAATAACCTTCACATATATTGTCAAGTGATTTTTGACAAGAATAACAAGAGGGTCAAGAGTGTTAAAAGTATGTTGTGGGGAAAGAACAGTCTTTCAAACAAATTATGTTCAGAAAACAGGATATCCACATGTAAAAGAGTTAAATTTCATTCTTATCTAACATCATATACAAAAATTACCTCAAAATGAACTAAAGATTTAAATGTGAGACCTAGAACAATAAAACTCTGAGAAGAAAACTTAGGACAAAAGCTTAACAATATTGGATTTGGCAGTGATTTCTTGGATACAACAACAAAAGCACAAGTAGCAAAAGAAAAAAGTACACAAATGACTTCATGAAAATAGTTTGGGCATCAAAAGACATTATCCACAGAGTAAAAAGTAACTCATAGACTGAGAGAAATTATTTGCAAATTATATCTCAGATAAGGGATTAATAACCAGAGATATAAAGGATATAATAACCAGAATATATAAAGAACTTTTAAAAACAAAAAAAACAGCCCAATACAAACATGGCAAAAGGATTTAAATAGCCATTTCTTCAAAAAAGATATGTGAATGGCCAATAAGAACATGAAAAGATGTTCAAGATCGCTAATCATTAGAGAAACGCAAATCAAAACTAAAATGAGATACCACCTCACACCCATTAGGATGACTACTATAAAAACAAACAGACAAACAGAAAGCAATGAATACTAGAAGGATGTAAGGAGATTGGAATTCTTGTGCACTGTTAGTGGGTGGGACCATGAAATGGTACAGTCATTGTGGAAAATAGTATGGTAATTCCCATAAAGAATTAAAAATAGAATTCCCATATGATTCAGCAATTTCACTTCTAGGTATATACCGAAAAGAATTGAAAGCAAGGTCTCTGAGAAGCATTTGTACACTTATGTTTATAGCAGCATTATTCACAATAAACAGGGAAGCAAACCAAGGGTCTATCTACAGATAACTAGATAAGCAAAATGTAGCATTTACATATAATGGAATGTTGTTCAGCCTTAAAAAGGAAGAATCTGCAATACACTACAACACAAATAAACCTTATGGACATTGTGCTGAGTTAATAGGCCAATCATAAAAAAAAAAAACATACTCCACTTATATGAGGTAGAGTTAGTCAAACAAAATCACTAAGACAGAAAGTATACATGGTGGTTGTCAGAGGCTGGGGGAGGAAAGAAGGGGGTGTTATTGTTTAATGGATACAGAGTTTCAGTTTTAGAATATGAAAAGGGTTATGGGAATGGATGAAGATGATGGTTGCATAATACAGTGAATGAGGTTAATGCTACTGAACTGTACATCTAAAAATGATTAAGATAGTAAATATAATGCTTTGTGTTTTACCACATAAATACACACAGAGTTCTACTTACTACTTCTATACCCTACTACTTTTAATTAATTTCTAACACTTCACTACTTTCTACAACTTTATGAAACTTTCAATTGCTTTCTAAAATTTACAAGTATTGGATTTTCTTTGATCTGAATGACAGATAACACACTACACCAAAATTTTTATTTCCACTATTGTTAAAATTTGCTGCAGGGACCTATGAAAACACTGTCTAATAAATAGATATACATTGATATTTCAAGTGTAATTACTTCCATGGGGACACTAAATATATTCCATAGATTGTAAGGCAGTCTAAGTCAGAAGAGACATTGAGAGTCTAAATAATGTAAATGCTTATCTTGAGTCATAGGGATAAAACTCTAGAACCATTTTTCTTATCATTATTTCAGCGGCCACTCCTTTTGTTTGTCTGAGATGCAAAAAATTGGAGCCACCTAAGTAAGCCTAGTTATTTCAGAATCCCTGGGCCCCTGTCCAGGTGAAACCACTATGCATCTCAGCTCCTATTTATGTGTTCTTGTAATAGTGGAGTTCCAGTGACCTTGGGAATCAATGACAGTCCGAGGGAAACACTTCTACCCTTAAAATTCATTCACTTTTGGTTGTCTTGGTTTTAGTTTTGGGTAGTGCATATACATGCAAAAGTATTTCTCTCATATAGCCAAAGGATTTTGACTAAACTTAACCACAGTTCAGGAACGACAGTTAAAATTAGAAAAAGCAGCCTCTGGCATTTAGAAGCTTAAAGGTAGAAAATTCTTTACCAAAAAAAATAGGTACTTGCATCGATAAATGCAATAAAATATAATCCACATTTTCAGCTCATAATTTTTGGAGACATTTACATAAAGGTGAATAGTTATTTATGATGTAGTATAAGAAAAAATGGTGAAGCAAAACAGGATTCTTTTCCTCTACTTGGTCAATAAAAAATGTAAAGTGATATTAGATCACAAACTAAAGGATTTTTCTTCCAAATAATCTCACTTAAATCTTTACAAGTCATATAACTTCTTTGTATCTCAGTGATATCATCTGTAAAATACGGAAGACATCAGAGAATATGCTAATTTTATTTTCCACTTTGATTCTAAGATTTCCTACTGATAATATGTTTATATTCTACCTCATTCCTGAAAGATTTGCTGTGCCTCGTGAAGGTAAAAAGCAAAATCATATTTTTAAGTAAGGGGTGAAGAAGGTAAACGTAGGGGAAATAAGCCTAGATCAGAGGTAAAGTCAATACACAGTACTTAAATTTTCTCTGTGTATCTGCATGATTTGCAACCTCAACACAGTTACAGTTGACAATTACTGCATGTAACAATAACTAATCATTGTAATTACAGAGTGATTGAAAAACACAATTTTGAGGAACTATTTTTACTGTTGACTTTTAGCATTCATTATGGCTTCTTATATGTTTGATTTCTTATGAATAAATTGCATGAAAGGCCTCAATTTTTCAGCCCTCCTGATGAAGCTGACCTTTGCCATGTAACTTTGCAGCAGTTCCCACTAAAGTGCTATATCTCTGCCCTAGGACCAGGCTCAATCATACCACTTGTTTGGCCAAGAGCATGTTAGTTGGCATGATGTTACTAGAAAAAGTATTTTCGTAGAAATTATTGTGTAATTAGACTCACTCTTGTGTTGCTGCCATGACTAAGAGATGGACATGCCTGGACCAGCCTGCTAGGCTCAGGCAGAGAATAAGGGAATGTGAATCAGAGCTGCTTAGTTATACCCAGCCTAGATAAGACAACCTCATACTGAAAGCTGCAGATGTGTGAGAAATCTATTTTTATTGATGTATATATCACTGAGGTTTCCAGTAATTTCCTAAGCATCCCAATAGACCCAAGAGAGCATTATTATTTTTTTATAGTATAATTATCATTAGATACTCTGTGGTGAGTCACACAGGGGTGAGTCAGTCATGTCTTCTATCTTAAAATAACAGCTAAACTTGGAAACTGTGGAGTGTCAAGAAGGAAATAAATCTGCTTCCTAGGACTCGTGTCTTACATTGGAAGTGAATACATTGAGTTTTTAGAGGGCCAAGCCAATACACATGCCATTTTTTGAATGAACTTAATTATGAAGAATATAGGCATGAGAACACCTCTTTATCACCTGCTGCTTTTATTTCTATTATGCATGCTGGGATTTATGTTCTATTGGAATTCAGTCCTATCACCAAAGTCAGCCATCAATGTTTAATTCTTAAATATTAATGCTTTAAGTAATGAAACAATTGAACATCGACTTTTGGACTCTTGGGGTCATGGGAAATAAGCCAATGAAAGCTAAGCACCTGATTCTGATAAAACAGCTTTGGAGAAAAGAAGCCAGAGAGAAGCTGGTCCTTCTTAAAGAATGACAATAATGTGATTTGGTTGATCATGAGCCATAACACCATTTTATTCTTTTCTGACATGTGATGAGCTGATGGTCTACTCCAGCAGAATTGGAGTCCAGAAGTAACAAATATCACCTTGTTTGGCACCAGCCACATTTCTCTCACCCAGAAGCTGAGAGAATGCTACCATGGGACCAGTGGTGAGGGGACATGTGGCTAACAAATGTAATTGGATCGTTAAATAGTTTAAGACATAAGCCATGAGAGACATGACTCGTTGATAGTTTTGTTCTTTGACAGTGTGGAGAAAAATCACATTTCTTTAGGATTTTTTTTCTTTAATCAAGAGTTTTATTATGTAAAAATGTAACACTTTAAAATGATCTGTGCTCCCTGTAATGTTGTTAACCTGGGCTTATGAAAGCATCTCATGATAAATTATAATTCAAATTTGAGGTGTTTTCTAATTTGGCAGAATATTTGTTAACATTTAACAGAGATAAGGAAGTATCACGACATTTAGAACCAGACAGGCTACAGTTTACATGCCAGATCTATAGTTTTCTGTACTGACTGCTTGGGTCAATTAGTTAACCTATAAATCATCAGCTCTATCAGTTGTAAACTGTTTTCTGAAACCACTTATCTCACATGGTTACAAAATATATAAAGATAGAAAGAGAGCTTAGTATACTGTTTAGCTCTATTTCTAGAATTATCTTAAATTAAAATATTTAATCTTCTAGATTTAATAATTTAATATTTACTTAAAATCTAAGATAGACTTAAAAAGTCTTCAAAACATGAGAATTTTACTTGAGGTTTTTTACTGTGAGATTCAAAGATTATGAAGGTTTCCTGTCAAAATTAAAATCACATGAATTATGAAAGCTCAGGACAGTTAGAATAAATGACAGAATAACTGAAGAAATTATTCTAATTCGGTATGTTAAAAGACAGATTGAGGTATGTTAAAAATGTTGAGTTTGAGCAAAAATCTATGCAATAATGGCAATATCAAATAGACGTTGGTTAGGAGCACTCTCCCCACAAGACACAGAGTAAACTCTTATAAAGAAGATGTGGAAGTAAAGCAAGAAAATTACTTGATTGTCCTAATCAAGTAATTGCTCCCTTTTTTGGGAAACTGTAACTGACCATGAGTGGCTATCCTTAGGTTTCAATTTCTTGACTTTGAGGGATTTATAAGCTTAGATGTTTAATTTGCTTACATAAGCTCTCAAGGCATTAGAACCACCTCAGTCTAAGGTCTCCTCATTTAATTAATTTAACAAGTATATCCTTTTCCTCTACCTTTAAAAGACATGTTTTTCTCCTGTGGCATTGATTCATTTTCTATCATATATTTTTTTCTGTTGAGTTTATTCATTTTTTCCTTAGATTCTTCATTAACTTGATTTTTGGCCAAACAAACATGGTCATTGGCAAATTCCACCACCCTCCGACACCTTAAGCTAGTATTAATGAAGATATCTTTTATTGGGAAAAATATTCAATTTAATAACCGATATATTCTTGTTCAGCAGCATTCATACTGGGAAGACATATTCCACAATAATCATGAAGTATGATATCATCATTATCTGTTCTAGTGGCTACAAGATAATTAATACTTAGTGATAGACACATTCAAAATTTCATTAATTATATTAAAGCTTTTAATTAGGTTCTAACATACTTCTTCCACTTATAAAATAAACCAAAAGGATTCCCCAGCTCACTATAACTTGCTGCTATTTATTTTCCAAGAAGATTTATCAAATGCAGTGAAAGCTATGAATTGGAATTAACTTGAGCTTTGTTTTCTTAGCTTCTTTCCACCTTCTTACTCCACCAACAAAATCTTAATAATGATGTAATTGCATGCATTATTTACAGTTGCCTCTCTTTCATTTTTTATTCTCATATTGAGACCAGTATGAAACCCAGTGAATTAAAGCACAGAGCTATCATCTTCCTCTTGATCTCTTAAAAAAAAAAACAAAAAACAAAAAACAAAAAACCTCTTTCACAGTTTTCTTTTGATATTGTAATAATCAAGCCCAAATTACTGTGACACCACGCTTGTTTCACTGGGGAAAGAAAACAGAAATACTCTCTGCTAGTTAGACTTACATGACTTCCTTTAGAAGGAAGAGAATAATTTCTATTTAAATGAAGTGAGCATTAGCCTAGAGGGCTATGATGGCAGCTAAGCACATAAAAGGCTTTTTTGTTTACATTTTGACACAACAGAGATGAGATATGCGGGTGGAGCGTCCTAGATTCTACCTTCCCATTAATGTGCTTTGAGGCTTTGGCCACAAAATGACAGGTTGACCAGAATTTAAAAAGGAATAGTTATTAATCTACTTTTTTTTTTTCTGTAGTTTTCAAGTAGAGAAACAATGTTGTACGGAAATGACACAGCTCTGAAGACCTATTACAACCCTCAACACAAGACCATCCATTCAGATATTGGGACAATAGATATTTCTGGCTTCAAAGTCCTCATTTATAAAATGGAAAATTTCAAGATAATGCCTAAATCTAAAGTTCTCAATTTCTATTATCACAAAGAGAGGAGTTCTTGCTGACTCCTTTAACTCACAGTGGAGAAGTTGTCTGCTTTCAAGAGATGAATACGGTCCCTTTCTTAAGAAAGGTATCACCATTCATTATCTTTCTCAGCTTTCCCTCTCGATTTGTAGTAAGAAATGCTGTGTGAGGTAGGTGAAACTTTAAAGTGATTAAGAAACCAGATTCTGTAGTCAAATTGCCTGATTTCATATTCAAGCTTTGCCACATGTTGCTATGAACTTTAGGGGAGATACTTAGCTGTTTGCTTCCTTAGCTTTAGTAGAAAAAATAGGGATAATCATAGGGTCTGGCTTTCAGGTATCTCAGTGTTTTCACATATATCACTACCTGTAAAGAGTTCATCACAGCACAGGGCACATAGTAAGCGTTCCACATATATTTGTGCTATTTTAAGGCTAACCTCAGCACAAGGACTAATAGAGAGTCCTCGTTTAGGAGAAAGTCCTTCTTAATCATTCAAATAAAACTTGGGTAACCATCCCTAACCTAGCAAAGCACATTAGCTAAGCCATCCATCATTATAAAAACAAAAGTGAATTTCCCTTTCTCTCCAGCTATAAGGACTTCCCTCCAGCACAGGTTGAAACACATGAAGTATTGTTGAGTTGACTTATCTGTCACTTATCTCTCTACCTTCACTAATGGTAGGGAATAATTCTGGAGTGTGGAATTTATTAGGCTTGGGTTTCCCTCTATTTTTACAAATCTTTTCTGCAAGGTATCTATTAAAACTCTACTTTTCTAATCATATTAAAAGATGTACAATATCATTTGTCATCAGGGAATTCAAAGTAAAATAATGGTGAGCTATGACAGCAAATGAAAAAATTGAAATCCAAAAAACTGAAGAGAATATGCAACAATAGGAACTATTTTTTACTGCTGTTAGGAATTCAAAATGGTATAACCTTAGTGGGCATTGGAGGTATAGTGATGAACACAGCTGCCTTCCAAAATTGTACGCCCTTTTGGAAGACAGTTTGGCAGTTTCTTAAAAATCTAAATATAGTCTTACCATACAATCCAGTAATTGGGTTCCTGGTATTTACTCCGTTCAGTTGAAAATTTATGTCCACACAAAAACCTACTTATGAAATTCACAGTAGTTTTACTTATGATCACAAAAAAACTGAAAGTAACAAACAACTTTCAACAGATGTGTGAGTGAACAAATTGTGATACATACTCGCAATGGAATAGGATCCAGTAATAAAAAGAAATGAGCTAACAAGACATGGAGAAAATTTAAACACATATTTCTAAGTGAAAAAAAAAAAGGCTATATACAGTGTATGATTCCAATTATAGGACATTCCAGAAAAGGCAAAACTATGAAGACAGTAAAGTGATTTGTGGCTTCCAGAGATTTAAGGGTGAGGGAGGCATGAAAAGATGAAGCACATTTTTAGGTTAGTAAAACTCTCCTGCATGATACCATGAAGTGGGCACATGGCATTATGGATTTGTCAAACCCATAGAACTTTACAGCACAAAAAGTAAACCATTAATATATGCAGATTTAAGAAAATCATTTAGAAAGTCAGTGGATCCCAGGAAGTTGTACAGTCATGATAAGAGAATCTAACTCTATTATAAATGTATGAAGCAATCTCACAGAAGGGGCAGTGCGGAAGAAGTGCTGACCCAAGTAACTTTGTAAATAAATGAAACCTGTAAGACTAATAGCAAAAGGAACTACTCAAAAGCACTGCATTCTAATTAATAAAATTATATCCTCGGGGCACCAGTTAACACTTCTAGAACTACTATAAATGTATATTGAACTGAAAAATTACATATATGAATGCGGGAGGGTGGGAGCCAGGTTTTTTACTGTTGGAGAATTTACAGATAAGCAAAGAAAGGAGGCTAGCATCATCCACACAATAATAAATTAGAGTTGGAGACACCAGTATGAATTCAAGTTTAGTTTAATATAGATGTATATGGCTACATATAGGAATATCTTTGGATATGTTTATGTAACGGAGGAAAACAGGTATGGGATATGTGAAAATCCTCTGTGCTACCTTCTCAAATTTTCTGTCAATCTAAAAATAAGATTGTTCTAAAAAATAAGACTATAATTTACAAGAAATTCTGCTTTTTATATTGCCTCCATATTTCTTCCCAAATTAATCCCCTCCTATTCTTTGTTCTCCCTCCTTCTATCTTATATCTATATGAAAATATTTACTGGCTTATTTTAAAAAAATCAACATCAGACACATTATATATTTATTTATTGGCTTATTGTCTTTAACTTCCATCAGAAAAGAGAATTTGCTTATTTTGTTCACTACTGAGTCCCCAGGGCCTTGAATGTTGTCCGATTAACAATGGATTTTTTAAATTTTCCCAAATATTACATGACAAATGTTTAGTTAAAAAAAATCATTGTTTACTTGAAATTCAAATTTAATGGTGTGTCCTGGATATTTGTTTTCTTCTTGATTGGTTGATTTTGATTTTGTTTAATCTGTTAGCCCTACTTGCAAATTATACAATCATGGAGACTGTCTTATCCCATATGGGCTGCTATAATAAAACAGCATGAACTAGTTAGCTCATAAGCAATGAAAATTATTTTCCATAGTCTGGAGTCTGGGAAGTCCATGACCAACTTGCCAGCATGGAGAAAACCCTCTTTTGGTGAAAGCCCTCTTCTTGGTTCCTAGCTTGCCTCTTCTGAGTCCTCACATAGCAGTAAGGGCTAGCGGTCTCTCCGGAGCCCCTTTCATAAGGTATTTATTCCATTTATGAGGGCTCCATTCTCATGGCTTAAGCACCTTTCAAAGACCCCACCTCCTACTACCATCATCCTTAAGGGTTCGTATTTCATCATATGAATGGGGGTGCAAATATTCAGACCATAGCATAGACCCAGTTATAAAGAATGCAAATTAAAAATTTGTTCTATAGCTTGGGAATGGATCCATCCAAATGAGGATCCAAAAACTCAAGCTTTATTAGCTTCAGGGAATATTTGCTTTTCTGTAGGACAACAGGTGCACTTCTGTACTCCAGATGGAGACTGTAAATGCATATCAGAGCACTTTACCACTCTTTTCTGGTGCCATTGACAAAAATTTCTAAGGAGCCTTAAAACGTCAATTTTAGAATTATTCTTTAGGAGTCTTGACACATTGTAAATTAAGCTCAGCTGTTCTCACCACAGGGTCTATTATCTCTTTGATGATCACTTAACTCTAGTACATTAATGGAAACTATGTGCCACATCATCAGGAGGACAGACCTCCTTAAAAGTCAATTAGTTTCATAAAATAGACACCATCTAGAGAGCAGAGCCCTCTGTGATCTCATTGGTATATAAGAAGTTTTCAAATACTGGGGACTATCAACACAAAGTTTATACTAGGGAATTTCAAAAGGTATGTTCCATGTAAAGGGATATAGAAGCAAATATTAACTTTGCAAAAGGATTGTTGTCAAAGGTAAAATCTCAGTCTTCTGTAAAGAGCAACCCACATATCCTCTGGAAAGAGGTAACAGCAGCAGAGAATGGGAAGCAAGACTACGATGGAGGAAAAACCTGGGAGATAAAGAGGATGCTTCCCAGGCCCAGTGTCTAAAACAACCTGTCACTTCTAGAGTGGCCAGCGGGGGGAGGGTCTCCTTCTCCTCTAGGATTTAAGCCTCCCCCGCTTTGGGCTATATTAAATCTCCCTAGTATTGAGTCTTGCTTCCCTGGCTACCACACAGTTCACATCTGAGACTTGCTCAGTAACCTGTGTTCTACATGTGTAACACTGGTGTGAATACATATTACTAGAAGAAGAAAATGAGGGTTGTATGTGTATGCATGTGTGTGTATGTGTGTATGTGTGTGTTTAAAATCTGCTCAAAATCTAGGACCCTATCTGAGTTCAAGAAAGGAAGGACAGAGGTAAGTGTATCTCCATCTCAGATGTGAAATCATCCTCACAGGACTGTACATCAAGCTCACTACAAGGGACTACTTATTGGAAATTCAATGTCCATGGCATAGAGTAAAAACTTCTATTTTCTTCCAAGGAACTCTTTTGCATTTGTCTTCTTCCTTTTCCCTCCCCATTCTTATTTTTTAAATTAACTTTGAGGAGATGATCTGAAGTCTTAGCCTCAAAAACATAAACCAGTTAGTTAAAAATGCTTTAATTTTATATGGAATGTCAGATTGGTTAATGGAAGCAAAAAAAAAAAAAGTGGTTTAGAAGTCAGTCTTATTTCAGTTCTTCAGGATGTTTATTTTTATTTATTATTTTTAAAAAATTTATTTATTTGAGAGAAAGAGACAAAGAGCATGACTTAGGGGGTGCAGAGGGAGAGGGAGAAGTAGGCTTCCAGATGAGCAAGGAGACTCATGCAGGGCTCTATCCTAGGACCCCAGGATCATGATGTGAGCCAAAGGCAGACACTTAACTGACTGAGCCACCCAGGTGCCCCAAGTTCTTCAAGACATTTAAATTATCATATTGGGAATCATAAATCTTAACACTTTTCTTTCTCCTTTTTGTTCTGTGGTATTCAGCCTCCATCTTCTTTTAGAAGCTGTTTTATCTCCCTATCTTTATTTCTATTTTAACCAATTAGACTGGTAGTAGAAATGATGAAGTTTATGGTCTTGAAAAATGTTTCCATTTGTTGAAGCTTTCCCATTCTTGGCTTGTTGGCTAGTTCATTCTCCTGAATTGATACCAAAAATGAGTCTGGGTGATATCTAGAGTCATTCATTTCACAAATTTTGTGAAAATTAAAACAGGACTCTAGAGAGTTCAAGTCAGATAAAGAAAACAAATGAGGGCTTAGCCCAGTATCCACTGGGTCTTTTAAATTTTGCATCTACAAGAATTGTAAATATAGGATTACTGTGCCTCTGACTTGATACTTGATACAAACATGCGAGTTCCTATGCATCCAAAGGTAGAGATAAGAGGCTCTGCTAGGCTACAGTAACATTCCACCGACCATTGAGGTTGGTGAGTTTTGTGTTTAAGTCTTCAGCATGCAAAACTGTATTTTCTTTTCCCTGTTCACCTAGTGTCATCTTTGCCAACTTTGCAAGTTTGATTACTCCTGTTCCTCATAACAATCTTCGTCCAGGCATCCTCATTTAAGACTATCCTCAAGGCGACCGGGCTAATTACTGTGCACTTTAAGCAGCTGAGTTAAAATTAACCACAGCCAAATATTTACCAATGCTGACTAAACAGATTCTTGCTCATTTATCTCTATGTATGTTTTTTCTTCCTTTCATTGATAAGAAACAGCATCCTTTAATTGAAAACTAAAACTGTATATGCTTCTTGAAGCAGGATGCCCTGGTTTTGAATACTGGTTTCAGCAATAATTAGTTAAATAGATTCCTGGTAAATCACCTAGAATCTATAACTCACTACATAGCTCCTGCTAAATGTTTTAAAAGAGTAAAGGTGCCCAGCACTGAGGTGATGTTTAAAACAGTGGCTATCATTCAATCTCTAATGTCCCCTCCTTTGTCACTTTCCTTCTAGTTTGCTTTAATGTTGATGTGTAGCATTTTTATTCCTTGTTGGGAAGACATTTCCTTTCTCAAATATTGATTGAATATGGCAAGAATAGAACAGAGTTATGTTACAAACCTATCCAAAGGGGGATTTTGCACCATTTTTGGGCTCTTAGGTTCTGTCCCCAACCAGGTATTCCATTAGTTGTACTTTTCACTACACTTTTTTCTAAAGCCTCTCATACACAGACTCCCCTCTGGGAAGCCTGATTTAACAGGGCTGAAATTGAGGTAATAAAGTTTAATTATTATCAGTGATGATGATATTTAATAATTGTGTTCTCACTGGGAACAAATTTCTGAGAGAAATCATCTTGCTTCATTACAATATATGAATGATGAGACCAATAAAATCTCACATGAGAAATTTTAAAATTCTAGGATGAAAATTTCCCCAATAAATGTTTATTGTATTTATGTAAGTCACAAGAGCCTTTTGTTTTAGTCAGAAGAAGATAGCAGATTTTGGATTTTCTTTGACTCTATGGTCATAAAATATAGTCAGTTTCCCTGGGGGAGTAAATTGTAGACTGGTGAATCCAAGAGGTCATGAGAATGGGATTTATGTTACCAGGAAGTAGAGTAGAGAGAGGACAGATATGTATATAAACTAGTCAAGTTTAGAAAACTGTCTTTAGTCTTCAGATTTTTTCCAGAATCAATATCATTGATTTTTTTTCTCTCTTCATTAAAGTGAATTTTAGCCATACACATAGTTAAAATTAACTACAGCCAAATATTTACCAATGCTGACTAAACAGATTCTTGTTCTAATTCAACATGAAAATGAAAAAGATGCCAACTAAAGAGTATGTCATTGAATCATATTTTGAAGAAGTTAATTCATTTCTCAGTAACAACATTAATGCTTAAGGTTCCTTTAGGAAGTAAGATCCAACATTCTTTTTCCAGCTCATTCTAAGATTCTCATAACTGATAACCCTAGTGGGCTCTAGGAATGATTCCAAGTGAATGTTTCTATGTAGCTCGTGTGTGTGTGTGTGTGTTTGTGTGTGTGTGTGTGTAATTTTAAACAACATATATAAGGAGCAGCATATCAAATTTTGACTTTTCCACATTTTATGCTATTACCCTTGTTTGAGAACTGTACTATGTTGTGGGATGGAGAAGCAGGAGATCATGATGTCAGAATTTTAGTTAAGGTTAAATATGTGATAAAAACATTATCTTAGACCATTACAGCTCTAGGAAGGTGATACAAAAAAAAGAATTACACTTTCAGGTATCATCACATAATTCTTATTTCTTTCTGTCATTCTCTTCAAACTAAGACAAGGAATGAGATGTCATTGATAAAATTACCAGGGGACAATAAATATTTTCTGATCTTGGGAAATCAAGCTCTGCCCTGCAATGTCATGCTTGAAAAGTGAAGTATTCCTTCTGAAGTGGAAAAAAAAAATCTGGAAATCAAAGTCAAGTCACATCTCTAGAGAGATGATGACCTTCACTTCCAAGAAGGTCTTTATGTGGTTGTGAATTTGATGTTCTTTAAATGACACCTTGTAACTGCTGGGTGAGAGCAATTTCTCTTAGTGCACAGTTGGCTGCAGCTGGTTTGACAGAAGTAGCTGGTGTAGAGTTTCCTCAAGAATGCCTTCCTTGACAGTATTTCAGTCAAAAGCCTTCCTTTAGGAAGTCAGATCTTTATCTTAGATTAACATGCTTAATTTTAATATTATTATTCTTTGAGACAAAGCTCTGAAAGAAATAATACTACAGTTAGAATAAATATTTAGTAAATTCCCCCCAAATGGAGTATTGCATGGCCAGTAGCCTTTAATTGCAAAGGAATAAATTAGAAATTATTATTATTTTTTAAGGGATTTATTTATTTGAGAGAGAGAGAGAGCAAGAACACAAGCAGGAGGGACAGAAGAAGAGGGAGAGAGAATCTCAAGCAGATTCATGCTGAGCGTAGAGCCTGATGTGTGGTTCTATATCATGACATTCAGATCATGACCTGAGCCAAATACAAGAGTTGGATGTTCAACTGACTGCACCACCAAGGTTCCCTAAAGTTAGAAATTGTTATTAATGGGCCTGGAAACAAAATGAAAATTAAAAAAAAAATCTAAAATGTTATCAGCCAGTAATTTCAAAATAAAAAGTAATATTAAGCATCATCACAATTGGGTTCAAATAAAACTAACAGCCATAATTGCCTAATATAAATAAATTGAAAACAGGACATTATAGATCAGAACATATGAGAAAAATAAGCAAGGACAAAGGAAATTTTAATTTTAAATGCATGTATTAACAAGCTTAAAAGAATGTAAAAATAAATATCAGACTTCAAGCAGTACAGAAGAGCAAAAAGCTAATGAAAGAGATAGTAAAGAAATCAATACAAATAAAGGCAGCAAAAAAAAATCTTTAAAACTAACAAATTTCCTAGATCTGATTCACTGAAGGGGAAAAATAGAAGAATTCTTAAATAATAAGGGGAACATGGGAAGAAAGCACAAATGTACAAAATAAGACATTACAATATTGAAATTACAAAAACTATAGAGGAATTTAAAAGATGACCAGGGATAATATGCTCAGCTTTACAGAATCTGGATGAAATATATGATTGTCAGGAAAATAAAAATTAACAAAATTTGGCCTATGTGATTATAGAAATTCCAAAGGCCAATTATTACCAAAGGAATAGAAAAGAAATATGGTCATAACACCTACCGAGTTATTTTTTAAACACTTTAGGAACAAATAACTTGAAGTGTATTTAGATTATTTCAGTGATTAAAAGTGTAGGAAAAATGGACCTTTTAAAAAAATATAACATAATAGTGATATCAACAACCTATAAAAATAAAACAAATAGAAAGAAAATTGGAGACCAGTTTTACTTATGAACACTGACATAGAAATCCTTAATAAATATTAAGATAGTCTCAACACATAGCAAATAAATGACATGCCCTAAGTCAAGCTTGTTTCAGAAATGGAAGATACTATTCAATAATATACATGTTAATAGATACATTTGAAAATCTTTATCTCTGTAACTACAGAGATACTATCTATCTAACTACTATCTATCTAATACTATCTAACTACTATCTCTGTAACTACAGAAATGGTACCTGATAAAATTCAGTATTAAATCTTAATTTTTAGAAATATTTTTGAATCTTGATTATATGAATATTTTCTTACTATATATTTACTCATATGTAGTTTATATGGAGTTTATCAAAGTCGTATATAATAATATACACATACCATGGATATATAATGTACCTTATTTATAAAAATGTTGATTTATGAAATTCTATCTAACAACCAAGCAATCAAGATATGG
The DNA here is from genome assembly GCF_902655055.1 of Lutra lutra. Taxonomy (NCBI): domain Eukaryota; kingdom Metazoa; phylum Chordata; class Mammalia; order Carnivora; family Mustelidae; genus Lutra; species Lutra lutra. The sequence continues at coordinate 125,340,467 of NC_062284.1, forward strand.
ATATATCAAAACAAGTAGGATAAGCAAGAGAGGAAATACTAAAGCATTCTAGAAAGAGTTAAAAAGTAAAGAGGATTTTTATACTATTACTACTTAGTATTATCCTGCAAGTACCTGTTAAAAAACTTAGAAACAGACAGCAGTGAGAGGGTAAATGCAAAAGAAAGATGAGGAAAATATATTTTTGTGGAAAAAAATTGTTTGATGGGAAACAGAAAGACAACTGCTAACCTAGGAAAATAAATAATTTTGAGAAATAGCTGAGTAAACACTGATATACACAAAGAAACAGTTTTCATATAGTCAAATGTTAAGCAGGCAGAAGATACACTGATAAAAGATCACATTTTCTATTGCAATTTAGAAAGTGCTGGCGAGATTTTTAAAACCATTTAAGATCTCTTAAGACTAAAATTACACTGAAGGACAAAAGACAACATGATCAAATAAAATGCTGATCATGTTTTGCTAGAAAAAATTAAACATAATAAACATGCCAATTATCTTTAATAATTAGCAAATTACTTCCAAAAATTACCAAGATTTCAAATTTGTCTGAAGGATCCTAAAAGTGATGTGGAAAAAGAAATGTAAAAACAGCCAAGAAACTGCCTACAAAGAAGGGCAATGGAGATGAGATGGGTGGGGACTTGATCTGAAAATGAATACTAGTGCAAATTCTAAATTTTCAATGACTAAAATAATGTAATCTCAAAGGCAGTGGAAATGAAATCTAAAGGGACACCCAAATCAACATGAAAATAGAGTATAAAAATCAATTTTATAATATGAGGTTAATAAATTAAAAAAAAACAATTTATGGGTTCAAGTGGGTAAACATCACAAAAAATACAAAATTTAATTACTATGTCTAACCTTGCAGCAAAATAAGTATTAGTAGATCAAACATTTAAATCACAACAAAATAAAGCATGAAATTTAAGAATAAACTGTAGGAAGATTACAGTCTCAGAAAGTGGAAATTTTTCTTTGTAGTGCATACAATCTAGAAGCAGTAAATAATAGGTTAATAGATAAGGCTACATAAAAGAAAAACATATACTTTTGTATGGAAAACTGTAAAATTAATATACATGTGTAAATCATAGCACATGAAAAGAAGTAAATTCTATTATAAAGAGTTACACAAATTCTAGAGACAACTCAATGGAAATACAGTCAAAAAGGTATGAAAAAATGGCTCATACAACACACAATTTTGCTCATAATGAAAGAAAAGCAAGATAAAGCCATACACTGTGATAGTAAGGGGCTAGATCAAGAAATACATGAAACAGGTATAGTAACATGTTAATGTTGGGATCTAGGTAGCAGTTACATAGATATTCATTGTAAAAATTATTTTAACTACTCTGTATATTATAGATAGATATAATAGAATGTTAGAATAAAATACACGGTACTTATTTTTAGCTACTAATTGGCAAAACAATAAAGAAGAAGTAATAACAGTACTAGAGAGCATATAAGAGGATAGGTACACTCATACATTTGTATGAAGAACTTGACAATTTCAACATTTACAAGTTCCATACTCAAAAGAATTTTACCTTTGGTAACTAGTCCATAGTTTACTAACTTAGTTGAGAAATTACATATATGTAATGACCTCCATTGGGCTACCGGATGTGATAACAAAAGCTGCTAGACTTTCAGGTTATAGTCAATGGATCAATGCTTTAAAAATCTGTGGTAAAACCATAGATAGAATATTACGTAGTCTTTGAGTGTATGTACTTATATGGACTACAATCCAAGTCTTAATACAGTCTTTAGGGCATGCCAACATTCATTTAAAAAATAAAAATAAAAGTAATACATGTGCATAAAATTATATAAAAAGAACAGATATGCATATAAAGTTATATAAGACAATATTTATGGAACAGCTTTAGAAGAATTAAAAACATAAAAATAACAAAAATACCTCTGAAGAAACTTGAATAAGAGAGCTATTGTGGGGCACCTGGGTGTGGGGCCAATACGGCAGTGGGCTAGCCTCTGCCTTCGGCTCTGGTTGTGATCTCAGGATCCTAGGATCGAGCGCACATTGGGCTCTCTGCTCAGAAGGCAGCCTGCTCCCTTCCTCTCTCTTTGCCTGCTTCTCTGCCTACTTGTGATCTCTTTCTATCAAATAAATAAATAAAATTTAAAAAAAGAGAGAGCTATTGTGCTCAGCCACATTAGGCAAGTTCAACATGTGGATGTTATTCCTAGAATTTTTAATGAATTCTTAAATATACAAAATTTATGTTCCCCCAAATTATGGTGTTAGCCCATTCTTTTGCTAATGAAGATGTTAAATCATGACAAACTTTAAGATATACCATGACTAAGCTGAAACAAGTAAATTCTCATAAATCCACAAATGAAATTTATTAATTCTTTTGGGGGCATGAAAAGGCCCTTTATTTATTTATTTATTTATTTATTTATTTATTTTTGATGACCTGACTGGTTAAGAAGCAACACATACTCATCCATTCAGGATAAAAACTCTCAACAAAGCAGGTTAGAGGAAACATACCTCAACATAATAAAGGCCATATATGAAAACCCCACAGCTACCATCACAGTTAATGGTGAAAAACTGAGAGGCTTTTCTCTAAGATCAGGAATAAAACAAAGATGTCCACTCACCACTTTTACTCAACATAATACTAGAAGTCCTAGCCACAACAATAAAAAACAAAACAAAACAAAAACAAAACAAAAAGAAAAGACATCGAAATTGGTAAGAAAAGAATAAAACATGGGAGAAGATATCTGCAAATGATATATCTGATTAGGGGTTAATATAAAAAAATATGAGGAATGTATACAACTCAACACACACACACACACACACACACATACACACCCCAACCTAAATAATCTAACTAAAATGGGCAGAAGACTTGCATAGACATTTTTCCAAAGAATACATACAAATGACCAACAGACTCATGAAAAGATGCTGTCACTAATCATCAGGGAAACACAAATCAAAACCAGGATGAAGTATTTACACTTGACGGAGTGGCTAAAATAAACCAGACAAGAAATAAGTGTTGATGAGGATGTGGAAAAATGAACACTGGTGCACCACTGGTGGGAATGCAAAGTGGTAAAACTACTGTGGAAAACAGTATGAAGTTTTCCCAAAAAAATAAAAAATGGAACTACCCCATGATCTACAAGTTCTGTTACTGGGTATTTACCCATAAAAAATGAAAATGTTAATTCAAAAATATATACACTCTATTTATTACAGCATTATTTCCAATAGCCAAGATATATATGGAAGCAACTCAAGTGTCCATTGATAGATAAATGGATAAAGAATATATAGTGTGTACACACACACACGCACACACAGAAATATTAGCCATAAAAAAGAATGAGATCTTGCCATGTGAAACATACATGAATGTAGAGGGTATAATGCTAAGTGAAATAAGCCAGATAATTACAATTACCATATGATATCACTCATATTTGGAATTTAAGAAGCAAAACAAATGAACAAAAAAAAGAAAGAAAAAGCAAAAAGCAAAACCATGGACCTTTAAATACAGGGAATAAATGAGTTGCCAGAGGGGTGGTAGTGGGAGGGATGGGTGCAGTAGATGAAAGAGATTAAGAGACACTTATCATGATGAGCACTGAGAAATTATAGAATTGTCGAACCATTATACTGAACACCTAAAACTAATATAACACTATATATTCATTATACTTCCATTAAAAAAAAAGGACAAGCAATAGATACGTGATACTAATGTGTAGTTCTACGTTCTGCAGAAACAAGAATATACATTTTGGGTGAAAGACTCTTTTAATTGAATAATTGAAAATACAAAATCAGATACAAAAGTAAATATTTTAAATGAAATAAAAAATTACAATAAATTTCACATTTAAAATTTGATAAAGGTCATCAAAACCAAAAATCCAAAAGCATGACATTACAACCTTATTATAATTATCATCAGTTAACTGCCTAGCACACACCTCTATAATGCATTTTTCTATATTTTTTGGCTACTTACTTTTTTTTTTTGCCTCTTCATATTACAATGATTTCACAGTATTTCTATTAAAACACAGATAATTCAGTCTTTCTGCTGGCATAGTTGATTGAATTATAATTGTTAACTGGTTTGTTATTTCTTTTCTTCAGCTGCAGAGTTTCTAGACCTAGGGCAACTCCTCTGAAAATGTCAATCCTCTGATCTTCAGCTCAGCCCATCCCTGATGTGCTCCACTGGGAGGAGAAGGACAGTGGTAAGAAGAAGCTTCAGAAAAGAACTTCCAATTTCATTTAAATGTGGTAGATTTTGAAAAATATTTTGGGGGAATTTTTCCTTTAATAAAAAAACTACTATTGCTCTCAGATTGTTATGATTGTTTTGGTGGTCTGCAATTAGTTGTTGGTCAATTCCTTTGATATTAATGAGGATTTAGTTGATGTATGTTGTATTAGGAGGACCTACTCTAGCATCTGAAGGTGCTTCTGCGGTGGATGAAGGTCCATGATTAACTAATTAACTGACATTGTTAGACAACAGCTACTACAAAAAGCTCATTACATTTCTGTCCTACGCATTTTTTTGCATTTCTTCAGTAGTTTTGTGACATAGGGTTAAGACAGAAGCAATGGTTCAAGTGTACAGATTTTTCTTACAGTAGTGGGTGTGTTTATAATGTTCTCTGAGTATATGCTGTGATAAGCAGAAAGGTAGGATGACACTCAATGACACTTGACCTTTTACCTTTTGTGATTCCAGACTTTCCTGTGGATAGAGCCTGTGAATATGCTGAGATATTCCTGTGTTTGCTTCATTCTATGGCAAAGGAGATTTTGCAGATATAGTTTAATCTCCCAAATCAGTTGATGGAGAGATTCTCCTGGGCAAGGAGGCTTAACCTAACAGTTTTAAAAGGCCTGGGACTTTCTTAATGACAAACGTTCAAGATTCAGAGATAATAATGGAGAAACATTATGTTGATTCTAGGGTTACATCATCTCTGGCACATGGAGAAAATGCTCCATCATCTCTGGTATACCCTTGATATTCTGTTATCTTTCTTGGCTTTTAGTCTTACTGCCATTCTAAAAACTCTCAGTGACTAGGAATATTCAGTAGTTGAAAAACATGTTTGATATGTATATGAGTCAGTTTGAGCTCTTAAAAATGTCATGGATGGGGTGTCTTAAGCCATAAACATTTAATTCAGTTCTGAAGGTTGAGAAGTCCTAAGATGAAGGTGCTGGCAGATTTGGTGCCTGTAAAGCCTACTTACTGGTTCATAGGCAGCCATCCTCTCCCTGTGTCTTCCCATGATCGTAATGATGAGGGAACTCTCTGGGGTCTCATTTTTAAGGTCAATAATCTCATTCCTGAGGGCTCCAGCCTCCTGGTCTAATTATCACCCAGAGGTCCCATCTCCTAAAATCATCACCTTGAGGGTCAGGATTTCAATATATACATTTGTGGGGAGAGGGATATAAACATTTAGTCCAAATAACAAGTAGTCCAGTTTGCATGCCTTCTCTAATGAAAAAAAAAATGGACAATTTAGAAATCTTTCCCTGATATTCATAAATTTTAGTTGAGGATATAAAAGAAATTATTATAGAATTGTTAAAGACTGAGGGAATTAGAAAATACAGAGTGACCTCTTTGGAAGACAAAACTACTGTAACTTTTCCAAATATTTTGTTCATTAACAGGAAACTCACATAGGTGGTGTGCTGACTTTTCCTTTCAAATCAATTCTATTTATTTCCTATATAGATCATTGATTTTGACCGCCCCAAAATACTTCTCTCCTGGTTGGAACTTTCTTTTTCCTGAACACACATGGATCTGCTCCTTTGTAAATATAATGTTTACGTTTAAACTAGTTTGCTCCGAGGAGGAGGAATTGGTAAGTAATCACACATCTTGTTATGGAATCAAAGTTTTACTATATTTAAATGAACAAAGACAGCAGCATTACACTCATGAAAAATGTTTTGGAACATGGTTGCTCATTAATGAAGATACCGTTCCCTTTTAATCTGTGAGAATTTAGAATTTGATCTTGAAGAATACAGACAGTATCAGAGTAAGTAGGTGACGTTAATTGAATATAATGCATTTTTAGATTAAAAAAAAAAAGTTTTAGACTCCTGAAAATATCTAACAAAGCCTTGCACCAATTTGACCACCATCAGATATTTTTTCTAAACTTTGTGGCAGTTGCACTTAATTGTGTACCTGTGTCTTCTCTGTATTGTTCTTTCTAACGGAGGCGGGGTGTCACACCAATCACACACTCAACAGTCCCCCTTCTGTTGCTCATTGGTCATACTGTAGCTTTCCTTCCTTTTTTTTTTCTTTAAAAATTTATTTATTGGGGCGCCTGGGTGGCTCAGCGGGTTAAAGCCTCTGCCTTCAGCTCAGGTCATGATCCCAGGGTCCTGGGATCGAGCCCCACATCAGGCTCTCTGCTCAGCGGGGAGCCCGCTTCCTCCTCTCTCTCTCTCTGCCTGCCTCACTGCCTACCTGTGATCTCTATCTGTCAAATTAAAAAAAAAAAAAACTAAAAAAAAAAAAAAGAATTTATTTATTTATTTATGAGAGAGAGAAAGAGCAAGAGAGAGAATGAGCAGGGAGGAGGGACAGAGGGAGAGGGACAAGCAGACTCTCCACTGAGCAGGGAGTCCCTTAAGGGACTCTATCTCAGGACCCTAGGATCATCACCTGAACCTCAGGCAGACACTTACCCAATGGAACAACCCAGATGCCCAGTCACAATGTATCTTTATCTCCGGTGAAATCCTTTGTGTGCCCCTCAGTGTAGCACCTATATGCATTTCAATAAGCAATGCGGGAATAACAGGCTTATTTGTGAAAACGCATGATGGTACACATTTTTGGCACTTTTGGAATTAAAGATTATGAAGAGAAGAAAATTAAAGAAGGGTACATTAACTTTAGAATCTGCTTCCTAAACAAATTGATCAGTGAACAATTGACCTTTTCCTTCCTTTCATGCCAGTATGTTTTCCCTTAATGTGAACTGTATAAAGAAGCAGCATTCCTTATTTAAAAGATAGATGACCATTTTTGAGAACCTGAGGATTCCCCACCATTCCCCATATATAATATAGTTATGAAGAACAAATTTAAGCATGAATTTCTGGTGATCAAGTAAACAACAAGAAACAAAAGTGTCCTTACCTTTGTATACAGATCCTTTGCCCTGTTCAGAGTGTGACTCTATAGCCTGTCTCCCATCACTCTCCTTCTCTTTCCCACCCTCTCCTATTCCTGACTTCCACAGATTTTATGTTAAAAAGTAGCAGCTCCAGGTCTGGTCACCTGCTTGTCAACCCTAGCTCCACAACATATTGTGGTAATCGGTTCTCCAAAAATCCCCCACCCCCATATTTCTTCCCCAAACTCATATTCTTGTATAATCCTTTTGCACATTGAATCTTGTCTGAGTCTATTGCTCACTGTAACCAATAGAAAACAGTAAAATTGAAGCTCTTAAAGTTCTGGGTCTAAGCCATAAGAAAGTCTGACAGGTTCTGCTGTTGTGTTTTTGGGAGTCCTGAGTTACACTGTAAAAGATTTGGTTACCCTGACCAAAGATCCTTGTGGAGACCTCAACTGTAGGGAGAGGCTCCTTGGAGGTAAAGAGGCCCTGAGAGTGGGGCCCCACCTTGCAGCCATGCCCAAAAAGACACCAAATATGTCAGTGGGCCATCTTGAATGTTCCAGGCTACTCACACCAAAGGACTCTCCAGCTGTACCCAGTCATGCCACAGAATCATGAAAGAAAATAAAATGCTTATTTAAAAACAAATTTAAGCCACTGAGTCTCAGGTTTGTTTGATAGCAATAGATAATTGAAAGACATGCTAACTGTAAAACTTTAGTTATCACTTGACCTTATCAATTTTCTCATTAGTAAAATCAGATTTTTTTTTAAGATTTTATTTATTTATTTGACAGACAGAGATTACAAGTAGGCAGAGAGGCAGGCAGAGAGAGAGGAGGAAGCAGGCTCCCTGCTGGGCAGAGAGCCCAATGTGGGGCTCGATCACAGGACTCTGAGATCATGACCTGAGCCAAAGGCAGAGGCTTTAACCCACTGAGCCACCCAGGCGCCCCTAAAATCAGATTTCTAATAACAATACTTGATTCACTTTGTTAGTGTAAGCAGTAAATGAACAAGACACGGAATGCTCTTGGATCTATTTCTAGCATGTAGTAATCCTCAATAAAATATTTGTTATTTATTAACTTTCCCTAGTTCTCCAAATTTCGAAGGCATTTTGCAGCTCTTGCTTTTACTCACTGGGAACTCTATGCTTAAATTGGTCTTACCTTCTTTCTCTTTATATAGTGGTTAGGAGACAAAAAATATCTGTGAAATCCTGAGTTTATATTCTGACTCAGCCATTTACTAACTGCTTAAACTTGTGTGGAAATTTCATTTATCACTGTCTATAGGATGGCCATAGTGACGTCTGTCTCTGATTCCTGGTAGGAGGTTTAAAAATATTAACATATGTCAGGGGTTTACATATATTAGTAACTTAAGAACTATAGCATTTATTAAATAGGCACAAGTATTATTCTTGAAATGAGTAACACCTCTATAGTAAAGACTTCCTACATTACCATACACAGAATTCTTTCCTTCAACCTCTGTGATTCCAAAAAGAAATTTGTGAAATGTCCCATGATATGTCCAAGAACATCATATTTTGATTTGTTGGTATGTCTGTCCAAATGAACTGTTAATTTCCAAAATAGTCATGTCTTTGTGTTTTCTGCATAATGAGTCCATGTTATAGCCTGTTTCTAGTAATTGATATATCCCATTTTTGCTGTTGTTGTTGTTGGTTTTTGTTTTGGCTACCTGGGATGTGATACTTTTCTGCTTTTGGGGAATCAACCACTGATTGAATCAAGTCATTGTATGAATCTCAGTGAAAGGCAGAACCTCATTTCTCATTTTAAAAACTACAAATGCCCATCACTCATCTCCCTAACTCTTGGCAGTGAAGGAATAAACATGGTGTGACCAGTTGGATATTTATATCCATGATTTTATTCTTGGAGTAAGTGACCCATGGAGGAATAGAGAATTCACTTCAGCACAGGGAACAGCAGTGACTGCAGCAGGTAGGGTCTAGAGTCAGCAATATGGTGGTGACCATCATTGATTGCATGTCCAGCGGCCCTGACAACAATGTCTCAACCTGATTGTCTCTGCAACTGGTATGGGTGTGATGCTCACTACCTCCACCACCACTGATTCCTTCCATAACCTTATTCTTCAGACTTCCCTTAACCCCTGTGAGATCTTCATTATTCACTCTTAAATTCTTTTTCTACTTAACTTCATAGAACTGACTTTTTTTTTTTTTTTTCAAAAAATTTTTGAAGAATGGCAACATCAGTTTAGAGGGACTGTTGTCTTCATTTAGTTTTTTTTTTTTTTTTTTTATTAAACAAATAAGTCTGGTAGTGGAACTTTTTTTATTTAATGCATAAACATATAAGTCCCTTTATTAGAGAAATTGTACATATTGGTGAATATGGTCAATGGTCACATCTATGGGTTAATTGTTTAAAAATCAGAAACAATAATTAGGATAGATTCTATGCTCTCTCCGTCACATTGTGAAGTGTCTTGTGTAGTCATATTCTATTGTTGGAATGACAGCTTGTACAAACTTCAAGAAAATTAGAAGATACATATGAACACCAAGTTCTCCTCCTCCTTCTGCAACAGTCTCAATGATTTTCTTCATCACCTCAGCATGCCTGCATGGGTGAACTGAACACATAGGAGGTGGTGGGAGATGAGGGTGATTTTCAATGGTCACTGTTTTCTTCACATGATCTTGACTGATGTCTTCATACATGTGTTCAACTGTTAAAGGCTGCCTTTGCTCATCATAGCCGAACAACCAAAATCGTGGTGTCTGGTAATATTTATCATAAGTGATATAAAGGTCATAAGTTCTTGTTTGCAAAATAGCATCTTCACCTCCAGCATCAGTTTTAGTTTTACAAGCTTCTACTATTTTCCTTGTGTCTAGGGTAGCCTCATCTGTTTCCAACAATCCACTTTCTTCATATTCTTCCATATCTGCAGCTTCTCCTTCATCTTCTTCTTTTACAGCCAAGAACCTTGACTATAGTACCCTTGACTAGAAAATCCTTGGAAAAAAAAAAAAAAAAAAGAAAATCCTTGGAAGACTGGCTATAATGAGAATCCCTATAATAGAGAGTTAGTGACATGTTGGCTAAAAAGAAAAATTGAGAGAGAAGACAAAAGGTATTTATGGCAGGATAAAAAACTAAGGCTATTGCCTTGCACAAATCCAAAAAGGGGTTTTATATTAATCCATGAAGTTTTCGGAGAGAAAGTAATTCAGCTAGTAGATAAACGTGGCTTTTTATGTGGTCTTCAAATTTTTAGAATGTGATTAATGGAGGAAATCACAGTAAGGGTCCCAGAAAAGCAGTCCTAACAAAGAAGGCAAAGGCTCATGGGTAAGAAGTTTTCTCATCTTCAAATATCTCAAAGGCAGCCAGGATCATGTCACTAGTAAAACGAGAAGAAACACAGTGGCAAAATTCTCAGATGAATTTTGTATTAGCATTTACACTGTTTAACTTTACTGAAAAGATTAGTCTATCAAATCTGGTATGTATTTCCCAAAAGTCCTTTATGGTAACTGCACAATGGAAAGGTGAGTCAACAAACTGCTTGATCAATGTACACTCCATTGCTAAGTGTTTTTACTGTTTTTCTTTTTTTTTTTAAAGATTTTATTTATTTATTTGACAGACAGAGATCACAAGTAGGCAGAGAGACAGGCGGGTGGGGGGGGGGGGGAAGCAGGCTCCCTGTTGAGCAGAGAGCCTGATGTGGGGCTCGATCCCAGGACCCTGGGATCATGACCTGAGCCGAAGGCAGAGGCTTTAACCCACTGAGCCACCCAGGCGCCCTTATTGTTTTTCTATCAACGGTCTGGAATATATAAGAGAGCCTGTTACTTGGAGTTTTTAGTTTGGTCAAATCAAAACGAAAGTTCGGTGAAACTGTGAGATTTTTGGTATTTTAGGAGGAATATGCAAATAAGATTTGATGAAAGTTATGAAAATGAATCATTCTTGTTACAACTCACAAGGATTTTTTCAAAGTTGAATGTTCAGACCCACTGAGAAGAATGATATATAGAGAACCATGCTTATAAAATCTTTGTTTTCTTCCCAAAGACTCATTGGGCCTGGGGGATGTGTGCAGAGGGCAATGAGGGAAAAGGATACTGAGTCACAACATAATTGATTATCCTAACCCAGAGAGGACATTCTTCACTCTGCTTAGCTTATTGATGTGATATCCTTCCCGCTCTCAATTCCTGGAGACCATGTTGCTCTTATTAATACAGAATATAGCATCCAATACTGTGACCATTGGTTTATGTCTCCAATCAACCTTAAGAGGAGGCTCTTGGTTTAAGTGTTTTTTATCACCCAACAGCAGAGGTAATTAAAAAATTACACAGTAAAGGTGTTGTCTTATTAATTGATAATTTTTTGCCAAGAGTCATAAAAATTGCTTTTAAATTCAATTTAAATACTCACCTCTCAGGATTTGAAAGTACTTACAAAGTGAGAGGCAATTCAGTGAGGAAGAATGGCAGTTAAAGAAAACTGTCAGTTACTTGAACATCTAAAAATTTCTGTAGACTGATTTAATTTTATTTCTAGAATTCCAGTTAACAGGAGGAATTATCTGTCCACATGGTCTGTCTCTGATTTAAGAGAAGCAGCTTTTGGCCAAACTTGTGTCCACTTGCTTTTAAAGTAGTTATCTATATTGGTTGTGATGAACTGTTTAATATCAATAGTGCATAGTACAAAAAAAAAGGCATTATATAAAACCACCTTGAGCTGGGGCATTTTGACTTTGGTATGCAGAGCCAAGTACATTAACTTGAACACAGTAGGCTCTTAATAAATACATGTTAGTTTACTTTACAGCAAATATTACCTCAGATACTGAATATACATGTTTTTTAAACATAAAAAAGAATGTATAAACATAAACAAGAAAAAAGAATGGATTACTTAACTCCTTTTTAAATGATGTAATTTCCCCCCAAATAACCAAATATTGATAATGAACAATTTTCCACTTTATTCAATTTTAGTGAGAAACTTCTCCTGACAATAGAATGTCTCCAATTTATTCTTAATTTGATCCTTGTCTGTTCTTTCCTGATGTGAAAGACAAATGGAGATTATACAGGCCCCCAGGCTCTCTATTGCTTCTTGCTGTAAAAATGCTTAGCATGTCCACAATTTGAAAAGCGATGGGGCATCACCACTCCATTTTTTGGAGGTCAAACTAAGTCCCTTTTAGCATGGCTCAGATTAAGTAGAGTAACTTCTTTTTCCATTATTTCTTCATGTTAAATGATCCAGACACCATCTAACTTCAAGGACTGATTATTTCTCAGCAATATAAATGGGAATTGTTGCTCTAAGTTGGCTAGGAAGCAATTGGGTATGAGCAGCTGGTGGTTTTCTAAAGTGTCACTCCACTGTCCATCCCTAACTTTCTGTGTCCCCAGCCTAAACAAAGACTTCGTTGAATTTCTTATCAGAGGAATAGGGATGATGCTGCAGGTATTTGATGTATGAAGGTAGGAACTCTTTTTCAAACATATACTAAGGGACATCTCCGACCAGCTGGAATAGCAGAGAATATGTAGGAAGAAGGCATCATGACTGTTGTTGACAAGGAGTTTCTAAGACTAGCAGAAATAGAAAAAGTGGGTCTATCCTGATGCTCCAACCTCCTTCTTGTCCTCCTCTCACCAAAGTATAATTTAAGCACTCTTATGGTGGCATGAAGTCCATTTGCTCTGCCTTTATGGTATCTATTATGGTTTGAATTTTGTCCCCCCAGAAGATAGGTTGAAGACTTAATGCCCAATACCACAGAATGTGAACACAGGTTTTATACAAAGGCAATCATCTTAAAGTGAGGTCAGGAAGGGGTGGCTCCTAATCCAGTAAAACTGATTTCATCATCAAAAGGGCCAACTTGGATACAGAGTCAGACACACAGAGGTGAGACAATGTTGACAGCCATGCGAAGACAGAGGCAAGGATTGCAATGAGGCAGCAGCAAGTCAGGAAATGCCAAGGATTTATGGTCATGAGATGGGAGCAAGAGGTAAGACATGATTCTACTCAGAGTTGCAGAAGGATTATGGACCTGCTGACCGCTTGATTTTGGGTTTCTACCCCTAGAACTATGAGGGAATAGGTTTCTATTGTTTTAAGTTATGCAGTTATGGCAACTTGTCACAGCAGTCCCAGCAAACTAGGAAAGAATACTGCGGTCTAATTTAACACTCCCCTTACACCATGAAAGTCGAGGAGAGAAATGAGTTTACTTGCAGATACTGGGTTCTACGAGGTCCTCAAGGCTGAAGTAGCCATTTTATAAATAGCTGTACACATCATTTCTCCCCAGCACATGGCTTTCCTCTTGTTTCTCAGTGATCTCTATTATTAGCTTCGTGCAACAAGAATTTTTCTCCCTTTTTAACAATTTGCCAATGCTTTGTGGAAACTTTGGTGGGCTATCATGTAATTGTATTGGTTTCTGATATCAGGATACTATTCTTGACTTCAAGAGGCCAGGTGAATATAGAATGCTGAGTTTATTTTTCTGTGGACATTCGCCTATTGTGTTCTGTTATTAAGTCACTAGAATTCCCTATTCTACAACTTGACAAGAAAATGCAAAACAAAATGTCATATAAGTTATTATAAATGCTTGTTTCATAAACAGATAAGGGTGAGTGTGGAATACTATTTCACCTTCCCAAAAGATTTGCAGAGTGGAATAAACCTAAATGGAGAGAAACTCCAAATGATGGCAGTGTGAGGGTGAGGATCCTCTAGTTGTTTGTGTAAAAAGGTAAAGCAATGTCTTGAAAGTAATTAATGTTGCCATCTTGTAGATAAAAAATAATTTATTGATATTTTACCATTATAAATATTGATATATTACCATTATTTATTGATATTTTACCATTTTCTCATTATTACTTTTTATGGGCCTTGTTTCTTTATCATTCTCGAATATCAACCTAGTTTAACTTTCATATGTATTGTTCTTCCCAAGCACAACATGGTCTGCTGAAGATTTCCAGATTTTACTGTTTCAAAACTTACAGTTTAGCAGATAAATGTGCACAGCAGTTATAAGACTGGGCTTTGGAGAGAAAGAAGGAATGGTTAAATACTAGATGAGTTTATGTTTTAGCTATGTCATCTTTGGCAACTCCATTAACTTTATGATGCCTCAATTTCTTTCATTTGGTCATGGGAAATTAATATTTACCATACATCAATTTTAATAAGTGTTTGATAAGAATTAAATCACATAATTATCATGTAATAATATTTGTCATCACATAATAAGTGAAAGATCTTGTTTTCTTTCTCTTTTTTTTTCATTTTCTTTTTTTCTCCCGAAGAGGCATTTACAGTTCAAAAGAAGGAAGCATGTTTTAAAATTTCGATGTAAAGCTCATCCATGGACCATTTTTAGACCATAATTGGTCTAAAAAGACCAATTAAAGTTAAAGAAATACTTTCATACTAGACTTCTGGTTACACCTGATACAATTCCTTAATTTATTTTCTACAGACATAACCTAGATGACTCTTGTGCCTACAATCTAGTATGGATAGGATGAAAATGCATGCATAATGATATCTAGCAGTGTGGACCCCTGAAAGATTTTCCGTTATATATCCCTGTTTTCTTTTCCCATGAAAGCTCTCATTACAACATACTCTCTCATTCTTTGAATAGTTCCAAATCAAACATACTCAGTTTACAAGTCAAATAATTTCCCCACATGCCAGAGGCATAAACACTAACCTTAAATTAAAACAAAAAATAAAGTTTTTATTATTCCGTCTTTGAAAATCAATGAGTTTAGTATTAGGAATTAGTTTTTCCTTTCCACCAGTACCAAAGAATCTTGTCAGAGCTCTTCTAACATGGTTTTGATGTTGTACAAAGCAGAAGGGAATCAGTTCACACCCCTGTGGCTATTTGGCTCTGCTTGGCTACCTGGGGAAAATCATGGCTCTGTTCGTGCAACAATTAGAGAGTGCTCATTGGGAGCACCTGGAAAAACAATCTGAAGCTGTTTTGTCATTGTCACTAGGTCAAATATTAGCCTCTGCTTGCACCTCAACACATGCAGGCAAAGATTTATCTACAATTCCATATTTTGTGAAAAGCATTTATAGCATCCTTTGGTTTGGTAGGAAGGAATGGTTTGCACACTGGTCATTTGGGCAAAACTCTAGGGACTTCAGGCAGCCACCCTGCTGGCTGTAAAATCACAGAAAGACAGAAGAGTCAAATGCCAGTCTGTCAACTTCCTTGAAGAAGATGGATGGAACTATCAATAAGCCAATAAAGCAAAGGCAGACTGATGCAAAGCAGTGGTGCCTGTGACAAGGAGCTAGCTGGAGGAGTGACAAGGCAAAAGTCAATAAGGCAGCTTATTACAGCCAAAGCTGATAAGTGATATCATTGTCAATAAGTAGAGACTGAGCCACCTGGGAGAATTCAAGTCCCTTCAATCAGAAAAGTCAGAGTGGTGGCAGATACAGCTCTGTGTCTCATCCTAGGAATCATTTAAACTCTTCCCCCATTCTCTGTGGACAATGGTTGTTCAGAGAAAGGAGAGTAGAGCACATACATTGGACCAATGACTTTTCAACTCTATGACGCAATGGGGGTTTGGAGGAAGGAGTGTTGTCTATGGATGTAGCATCCTGTCATGTCAGTCTCTCTAGCTTATCACCAAAACAATGATAATTTTATTTGCTCAAGATTAATTGTTTTCAAGAATTTTTTACCCAAGAGCCCATACTGGTTTAAAATGCAATCACTCTGCATCCTATTATAACTTACATGTACTTGTCAGAAATCATTAACCTATCAATGTATGGTGATGACAATGCCTCATTGTCAAGATACACAAAACCATTTCACACATGACCATGCATGTCTTCCTGTGCACCAAAGGATAAAAGTAAGAACGGCAATTTGAAGGAAGTTTCATAGAGGCCGTGTGAAGTCAAGGCTACTATGATCTGGACACATTATTTCTCTGAGAGCTCAAATGGTTCTAATTATAGAACAAAACAAGACCATTTCAAATATTTTCAATTATGCAATTCTTTTGATAAGTGTGTGTGTGTGTGTGTGTGTGTGTGTGTGTATTTTTTAGACATGGCCTTTCTATTGTTTTATGTGGTGGATTATATCAAAGAGATAGCTTAGGGAAGAAACACATGTCAACATGGCCTTTTCTGCCATCATTATTAAGAAATTATTTTATAAAATAGATGTAGTTAATTCGGGTTCATTGATATACTGGTAAGAAACCAATTCCATAATCAGAGGATTCAGACAAAATTGTTTCTTGAGAGAAGTCCGTATTAAGTTCTAGAACTATTGAATATTTTATTCAGCTAACTCTAGTCAGCATCACCAGGCTTACCCTTCACTAGGGAAGTGTGAAAATCTCAAAGAGATTCAATGCCTCCCAGGCCATTTCAGGTTACTAACCCTTGTAATCATGAATTAATAGAAAGGCAGGGATTGGTTGGGAGTAGAGTCACCAAATATAATATAGGACTCATACATAATTTTGAACTTCAGATAGCAACTTTTGTTTATGCTTCAAGTTTTTATTTAGATTCTAGTTAGTTAACATATAGTGTAATATTAGTTTCAGAATAGAATTTAGTGGTTCCTCACTTAAATATAACACCCAGTGCTCATCACAAGTGCCCTTCTTAATACCCTTCAACCACAATAAGTAACTTCCTAATGTAAGTACACCCCATGCAATTTTTAGGACACACTTATGCCAAAACATTATTGTTTATCTGGAATTCATATACACAAGGTGTCCTGTAATTTCATTTGCTAAATTTAACTACCCTAAAGACAGCTTTCTGGTATTTCCCTGCCAAGCAAGGGTAGAAACCTTATTTTTCTGATTTGGGCTTCCTGCACTTGTCTTTCACAGACCACTTGAGAATTCTCTAATTCCCAGTTCTCCTGACCCACTGCACATACGCACTTTCTGCAGCTTCAATTGCCTCCGTCAATCTTGCCTCTGTCCAGATTTAATTTAAACCTCAGGCTACACTGCAGCATTTGTTCAATTGTTCTCCTTCCCGTATATAAGTCATTCTTTGGCACATTGCTCAGTGGAATTCCAGGTAAAGATATATATGAATATAACCCAGGATTAGGTCACTTATCCTCTGAACTAGTTATTTCCTCATTTTCTTCCTGCTCTGAATCTATTGCAATGTGAATACAATATTAAAATCCCCAGCATCATGTGAAACCAGACCAGCAATAAAAAGAAAACCATCCATCTAATAATCTGTCCCATTACAATAATGGAATGAGATCATCCAAACAGTAACTTTTAATGGGATGTTTCAGCATTCAGCAGCTATAACCCCCATTGTGCTATGTCCGTCAGAACTCGATGTTATTTTCCACCTGTGGCTCAATTCACTTCACCCTCCTCCTCCCTTTTGCTTTGGTTACCCTTGCCTGCCAAAGCATGACAAAACACCCAGAGCTGCTGCCACGGACAACTGGAAACCTAGGTTGCACTGGAAAACAAAAGGCAATACTGGAGCTCATCCCGTTGAATATCAACACTGTTTGCACCCCCGCGTTCAGAACAAATTCCTTACTTATTGTCTGACACTGTCTCCAAGCACAGTTTGAATATGCTGTGCCATGTGTCTCTGGCTCAGACAAGTCAGGAAGCAGGTGAAAGAATGCTTTCACATAATTGGTTAATACTTAAAGAGAAAGTAAGTTCAGTGTTTTTCATAGTATTCTAAGTTAGAAAAACAGTGATCATGATTCAGTTGTTTGAATCTTGTCTTTCATTAAATGCTCATAAAATTGTTTCTGGCCTCTTTCATTTATGGTCTGCAATTAAAAAAAAAATGAGCCTTGAAAAAAATGTTCTCAAATGAATGTGGTCTTCAAATATTATAATACCCTGGTCATTAGTCATTTATGTCTATTTCTCTTCCAAAACAAAATATTCTCTGCCTTTTTATTTCTCTTCTTAGAAAGTTAATTATTATTTCCACAAATAAGGGATACTATTTTTGTTCAGTGTTTCCCAAATTCCTATAACCTAAGAAACAACAAAACAGGACTTTTAAGAACTCTGCAAGGTACTAAGAGCTTGAGTGGTATTTTCAATGTTCCAGAAAGTGTTTCAAAACATTAAGCATAGAACCCTACATAAGACTGCCTACAACAAATTCTTAACTTAAAGCTAGTATATTGCCAAGTCAAAACAGCTGTTATCTAATAACTATTTGTATATATGCCTTGACTAATAAGTGGCTATCCTAACAAATGGCTATTGCTTATAAGGAAAGAAAGCTTTCTAAAACATTTAAGTAAAACAGAAATAAAAATTACACCTTTACTTCACACACTACCCCAAAATCAATTTAGGTACTATAAATGCTAGAAGAATCTATATGTGAATCTTCTATAAGCATGAGGATGCAAAGAATTTTTTAAAGGTGACATCAAAGGTAGAAACAATAAAAAATCATTAATAGATTGGCTATATTTTACGAAAGTGTTATTTGACAAGAAAAATCTGTGAATAAAATTAAAAGGTAAATGATCACAGGTAAATGAAAAATGACAAAATGTTAAGCTAAGACAACATAAAGAATTTTTATAAATCAAATTGAATGATATCAATGGGAAATTCACAGAAAAGGTAAAAAGCTGTAGTTTTAAAATATAACCCATCAGTACCAAGAAACACAAATTAAAACGATATTCTTTTTCCACTTATCATGCTAGAAATTATTTTTTAAAGTGATCATGCCCCGTGTTTTGGGGAGTAAGTAAGGGAGGAACTTTCCATACTGGTACTAGAAATGCTATTTTAGAGGGAAATAAAGCAGCAAGCATCAAAATTGAAATAAAACAAAAAAAACTGATTGTAACCTTGCCTTAGTATATTCATTTTCAAAATTCCTCTTAAGGAAGTAATCAGGAAGGTGAACATATATGGAGATGGCCTATCACATGTATGTACATAAAATATTCATAACACCATTTTTAAAATGAAGAAAATGATACAATCTTAATGTCCAAGAATAAGAAATATATAAATCATATGAAGATCAATGTGATTATAGATGCCACACATCAATAAAGATGTATTTATATAAAATTTTTCTAGATAAGACTTTTGGTGCCAGCCAAGCTGAGATAGACCCACTACAGGCTCTCTCTCTCACTGATCTAAAATCTCTGAACAAAATATAAAAAACAAACATCTTGGATTCTGAAGAGTAGATAGTAGTAGTTAGAATGGAGATAGATGCCAAACATGATGGTCCTTCACAGGTGAAATTACTATCTTTTTTTGCCCAGATTTTTACCTAAAAGCAGCTCTTCTGTAGTACTCTGCAGCATTCATCTATTCTGGCTAAGGAATCAGGAAAAGGAATCTGTAAGCAAAGAGAATTGGGGAACTTTCCCTTTCCTTTTCTTGTTTCCTTTTCATTCCATTCCATTTTATTTTATTTTTATTTTTAATTTAATTTAATTTATTACTTCTGTTTTTTTCTTTCAGGCCTACCCTGGTGTCCTTAATTGCAGAGCTGCTTTTGCCTCGAGCTGTGGTCAACCCAGAAGACAAAACAAAACAAACATCTTTCTGTAGGAGAACTAAGACAAACAAACAAACAAACAAAAACAAAAACAAAGAAACATGTCACCCAAAGAGTGTAGGTGATGTCAATTATTTTGCTCCTTGTCTTGTCTAAATGACAATCATAAAAACTGTGAGACAGTGCTTAGGGATAAAATTCTGGAGAAAAAAACAAACAAACAACAAACAAACAAACAAAACAAAAAAACCTGCAATTAGAGGCAGAGGATTAGAAACAGTGAACCATGGAGTCAGAGTTTATGAGACTACTGGAGACAATGAGACCAGGAAAAGGCATTCTCTGATATTGTGTATGAAGCAACATAAGCCCAGGGCTTTTGCTGGAGCTGCATATATGGGGGGAAGGCCTAAGGCAAAGAACAAAGGCTTTGAAAATTGAACTGACCTGGAAATACCACTGACAAAAGACAAAGCTGTCTAAAACCAACTGGCGTGATAGACTTCTAAAGTAAAGATAAAATTAACCCTCTGAAAGGATCATTAAAAGACCTAGAGATTCAAACAAAATATTAAACATATCTAGAACACAATCCAAAATAGTTAAATATACAAAGAAAAAGAAAACTATGACAAATTCTCAAGGAAAATGATAATTGCAGGGGCTAAGCCAATCTTGAGATGATGCAGATATTGAAATTACTAGTCAAAGACTCTCTCATAGCTAAGATAACCATGCTATATGTGGTAGAGTTATGTTCTTGCAACAAATGAAAAGAGATAATTTCTTGGCAGAGAAATAAAAGCTATTAAAAAATAACCATTGGAAATATTAGAAGAATTACAATGTTTGAAGCAAAACAATGATAACAACAAAACCCCACAAGAATGTTCTCCATAGGGCATCTGGGTGCTCAGTCAGTTAAGTGTCTGCTTTCAACTCAGGTCATGATCCCAGGGTCCTGGGATTGAGTCCCACATCAGGCTCCCTGCTCAGTGGAAAGTCTGCCTCTCCCTCTGTGTGCTGCTCCCCTTGCTTGTACTTTCTGGCTCTCTCTCTATCAAATAAATTAATAAACTCTTTAAAAAAAAGAGAGAGAGAGAGAGAATGGTCTCAATAGCAGAATAGAGAAGATGGAGGAAAGAGGAAAAAAAAAACATGATTTATAATAAAAAGAGCAGAGCCTTAGAGACTTGTGAAACAACATCAAATGGTGTACTAGTTATGTTGGTGGAGTCATTGAAATAGAAGAAAAATTGCTGCAGGAAAAAAAAAACAAAGAAATAATGACCTTGCAAACAGTGAAAACATAAAGGAACATGATAAAACAGCCCCCCAAGCCCTCATCCATTCATACCATAATCAATATGCTCAAAATCAAAGATAAAAGAAAAATCCTTGTACAGCTAGAGAAGCTAGTATTTTATATACAGGGGAACAAAAATTTTAGTGACTGAGATTCCTTGCTGAAAACTGAAAAGACTAGAAGACAGTGGTCCCATGTAAAGTGCTTTAAAAAGTAAAACAAAACAGTTAACTGAAAATTGTATATCCAGTGAAAATACTTGTCAGGGATGATAACAAAATAAAGACATTCTCAAGTGAAGGAAAACTAAATCAGCAGTAGCAAACATAGTTTAAAAGAAATGGTAAAGGTGGTTCTTCAGCTGAAATTGTATTAGAGGAAAATGTGGAACTTCAGGGGCAAAAGTAACACAATGGTAAATATGGAGGTAATTATGAAAGATTATTTTTCTCCTTTTAAGATCTTTAAAATATGTATAACTTGAAAAAATGCAATGCATTTTAGATGGCTTTTCAATGTTTGTAGATGTGATATACAACTATAGCATAAATATTTTATTTGAAATGGTCAAATCTCAGCTCTAAATAGACTGTGAAAAGTTCAAATATGTATATAGCGACCCCTGGAGCAACTTTTTAAAAATAATGCAAATAGATCAACCCAAAAAGTTAACAGAGAAATAAAATCTATTACTGAAAATATATTTGGATAACCTAAAACAATGAAGGATAAAAGGAAAAGAGGGACAAAGTGTAAAGGAGAGAAAAGAAAACAACGAAGATCAAAATTATATGGCAGACATATATCCAAAAGTATCAAAATTATATGAAATATAAATGTGATAAATATACAAATTAAACACATGGTTGTCAGATTAGATAAAAAAGAGACAACTATGTGCTGTCTATAATTAATATATATTATATATTTTAAGAAAGAATGAAAACTATATCACATAAACACAGTCTTAAAAGCTGCTATGTCTATGTTTACATCAGACGAAATAGACTTTAGAAAAAGAAAACATTACCCAGTATAAAAGTGAGGTGTTGCATAATTATAAAAAGATCAATTCACCAAGAAAATATAGCAATATGAAATGGGTACTGTACAGTTGCAAAATAATCAAGACAAAAATTTGTAGAATTTGAAAAAGAAAAAAGAAAAACCCACATTTAAAGATCCTTGATCTCAGTAACTGATAGAACAGGAAAACCAAAATTAATAAGAGTATAGAAGATTTAAGCAATGACATCTACTAACTCAACCTAACATATTTATTGGACACTTCAACCAACAACTGTAGATACAGATGCTTTTCAATTGTGCATGGGTCATCACCACAGCAGACAATAAATCTGGTCCATTAAATAAGTCCTGACAAATTATGTTCTGTAACCATATCATTTAATGATGATTAAAGAAGAAATTTACCTCAATGTGAGAAAGGAATCCATCAAAATCCTTGAGGAGAACACAGGCAGCAACCTCTTTGACCTCAACCACAGCAACTTCTTCCTAGGAACATCACCAAAGACAACAGAAGCAAGGGCAAAAATGAACTATTGGGATTTCATCAAGATCAAAAGCTTTTGCACAGTAAAGGAAACAGTTAACAAAACCAAAAGACATGACAGAATGGGAGAAGATATTTGCAAATGACATATCAGATAAAGGGCTAGTATCCAAAATCTATAAAGAGCTTAGCAAACGCAACACCCAAAGAACAAATAATCTAATCAAGTAATGGGCAGAGGACATGAATAGACATTTCTGCAAAGAAGACATCCAGATCACCAACAGACACATGAAAAAATGCTCCACAGCACTCGGCATCAGGGAAATACAAATCAAAACCACAATGAGATACCACCTCACACCAGTCAGAATGGCTAAAATTAACAAATCAAGAAATGACAGATGCTGGTGAGGATGCGGAGAGAGGGGAACCCTCCTACACTGTTGGTGGGAATGCAAGCTGGTGCAACCATTCTGGAAAACAGTGTGGAGGTTCCTCAAAAAACTGAAAATAGAGCTACCCTATGATGCAGCGATTGCACTACGGGGTATATATCCTAAAGATACAAACGTGGTGTTCCGAAGGGACACGTGCACCCGAATGTTTATAGCAGCAATGTCCACAATAGCCAAACTATGGAAAGAACCTAGATGTCCATCAACAGATGAATGGATAAAGAAGATGTGGTATATATACATAATGGAATACTATGCAGCCATCAAAAGTAATGAAATCTTGCCATTTGCGACGACGTGGATGGAACTAGAGGGTATTATGGTTAGTGAAATAAGTGAATCAGAGAAAGACAACTATCATATGATCTCCCTGATATAAGGAAGTGGAGATGCAATGTGGGGGGGTTGGGGTAGGAAAAGAAAAAATGAAAGAAGGTGGGATTGGGAGGGAGACAAACCATAAAAGACTCAATCTCAAAAAACAGACTGAGGGCTGCTTGGGGGGAGGGGGCACGGGAGAGGGTGGTGGGGATATAGACTTTGGGGAGGGTATGTGCTATGATGAGTGCTGTGAAATGTGCAAACCTGGCGATTCACAGACCTGTACCCCTGGGGATAAAAATACATTATATATTTATTAAAAAAATAAATTAATTAAAAGTTGTAATTAAAAAAAATTAGGAACAGAGAGAAGCATCCTTAACCTTGTAAATATTATCTACAGAAAGCTTTAGATAACACCAAACATAATGATGAAAGACTTAAATGTGTTCTTTTGTTTTCCTCTAGGATTGGTAGTAAGGCAAGGATCCCCAAACTCAACACTTACTCCACATCATGCTGAAAGTTCACAGCCAGATCAATAAGGTATGACGAAGAAGTGAGAACACGCAGATTTGAAGTAAAGAAATAAAACTTTACTGTCTTTACTTGTAGACAATGTTGTTATCGAAAAACTTCAAAAAATGTACAAAACCTATCCTAGAATATCATATAAGTGTATTTAACAAGGACACAAGATACATGATCAATATGTAAAAACCAAATGCATGCATAATGCACATCTGATAGCACCTTACAGAGTAGGATCTAATTAAAATGTCTGTGGCTTTAAGCAATGTAAACTAGATATTTAATTTGACCTAAATATTAGCATCCAGTAGCCAACATTAAAAAAAAAATTATGTGATATAATTTTACACAGGATTTTAATGGTGAATCCAGACAGAAGGCTTCCTTGGTTTATGTCAGGGGAGAAGGATTGTTGGTAATATTTTATATTTTGTTGTATTCTTTATGTATGACAAAGAGAAAGAACACTAATTAAAGAAACTGTCTCATAATATTTTGAAGACTGAGAGATGCCCAATTTTCCCAACATCTTACTGTTTAGAACATGTTTGAGAAAAATAATATATCAAATTCATGATGACACCAGCTCTGTTTGATAAATTTTGCTCATTGTCAAATCTATTTCATGCAAAATCCTGGGAAATTTTGTTCTAAGAAATTGTGATTTAAGGAAGAGTAAGGCATAAATATTGTCCAGTAAGTCTCAAATACTTGTGGGTAGATAGACAGATGCAAACACTTATTTGTCAGTCTGTATTTAAAAAGTTCAGACACTAGCTACTGATGGATAGATTCTGATCTATAACAAATTTAGTCTAAAGTTATCAAAGAAAATAGTCTTTTTTGAAACTGTAGTTCAGTCATGAATACTCACCCCTGCTGGGAACTTGAGAGTGTGAGAATAGAACATTTCGTAAAAAGCAGGAAGAAATTCTTTCTCCAGATAACCTAAAGATCTCACCTGAAAGTGCAAGTCAAATACAATGTGACTTAGATCTAAAGATACTTAGTTTTATAAACTGTCTCACTCATTGTTGATTGAAACAAGTGATTTTAATAGGAAAAAATAAAACTACTAAAAATAAATCCTGGTACAAAGAAAGGAAGCCTAAGAACAAAAGAAAAACAGGAAAAAAAAAAAAAGACAAGCTTTTTTCCCTTTCTGAGTCCCATCCTCTGAAATAGTCAAATAGATCAAAGCAAGAATATCTTCCTTGGGACCAACAATCAATCAAGCGAGCAATCAAGCATAATTTCACACAAACAACTGATACCAAATTGAAACTCAAGAAGATTTCAGAGGTGCCTTAAATGTACAATTCTGTTAGCAACACAGATTGGACCAGCTATGTTTTTCCTTCTACATATTTTTTGTATGTTTATTTAGATGGATTTAGTTCTTTTTTCCCCCTCTCTCTCTTTGTTTGCTTCTCTAATGCTAACTCAATATGTCTTCATTCTTATTTAGTGATGGGGAGAGTAGAGCTATCTTTAATTGAAAACAGAAAACCTGTTTCCATATGTTTATATTTTAAAAACAGAAAACAGAAAACCTTTTTCCATATGTTTATATTTTAAAATTCAAAATCCAGCACAAAATTGAAAAGAACCTCTATTCTTAATCTTTACAAATCACATCCCATTACAATGCTAGAACAGTTAGAAAGACAACAACAAAAAAGTGTGTATAATACATTTCTGAAACCTCAGCAAATGGTTTTATTTGAAAGAACATGTTCAATGTAGCCAAATTCCACAACAACAACAACAAAAAAATATTTAGATTTAATGTTTGTCAAACATCTGTATGCCTTGAAGTCCTCTCAGAGGAGCACAATGGATATTAACCAAGTTATAAATTAACTGAATATTATTTGATAGTGTTACCCATGAGATATACTCCGTTTTGTACATTTCTCAAGTCTATGTACAATGCTGAGCATTTGGTACTTGCTTAAATACCATAATGGATTTATTTCACAATGCAGCACATGGTGGCTTCAAATATCTACAGGGTCTTAGAATTTGTGATTTTTGCAAAAGATTTCAAGTATGTGGGCATGTGTGCAAACAAACATGTGGTTTGGTGGCATGTAATTTGTTGATGTTCCTGGACTGATCTGTTATTGGCTAATGGTGACTACTCATGTCAAGGAGCTGGGTGGTCATATCTCTAGATGACCCTCCCACAACTGCTTCTCCATGCTGTTCCCTGTCAGAGCTGAGGAAGCTTTGAGAGGTGATGTTGTCTTTAAAACTCTTCTCCAAGTTCAAACAACAGATACTTTCAGGATATCTAGATGAGCAGGGCTTTTTATGACACGCAGAAATAAACTCTGGGAGCCTCTCAGCAGCCAAGACTCTGAAAGCTGGGAAATCTCTAAATGTTGTCCAGGATACATGTGCTGCTCCATAGACACAGTGATTCCAGGGAGACACCAATTACTCTCAAGACATATGAACACAAAGGGACTCATTTTGTAATTACTTTTGATGAGCACATATGTTTTTTGCATGTGTCATAATAATTATAAGACCTAGAGATTCAAACAAAATATTAAACATATCTAAAACACAATCCAAAATAGAGTTTAACAAGGGATTTACCTATTACCACAAATCTAAGAACCAGGTACTACTGTTATCTCATTATTCACAAATTAGGTAACTGAGACTTGCTTGGAGAGTTTAAGAAGCTTTCCCATAATCACATGGGTAGTAATAGATGAATTTGGGATTTGAATCAGGGTCTCTCAATATTAAATCATATGCTTTATCTTGCCCCCCAACTGAACACTGTATAGTTAACTTGTGGCTCTAGGATATGCACGGGAGCCATGTTACTAAACAGATGACTGTCATGGAAATAGCGTTGAGTAGAATAACAATGGTAGCAATAGATGGGCTAGCAAAAATGCCCATCTTTATGAACATGCAAATTTTTCAACATAGCCCATCTAAGTTTCAGGGATTTCAGAGTGCTTGGGTGGCTCAATTGGTTAAGTGTCTGACTCTTGATTTTGGCCTAGGTCATGATCTCAGGTCTGTGAGGTGGAGCCCTGCTTGAAGCCTGCTTAACATTCTTTCTCTCCCTCTCCCCCTGCCCCTGCCACCCTAAAAAAATATGCAACACACACACACACACACACACACACTGGGGATCTCCTACCCTTTCTTCTTCTCAAGTTTCTTTAAAAACAAATCTGCTTTCTTAATATTACAAGTTCTGCACATTGGCTTAAAAATAGTTTTATAATGCTTTAAATTTAACTACATGTGTCTTTGCCATGAGAGTGTACTCATGGGATATCTTAATGTGATATGTAACAGGAACAGTTTGTTTTACATCAGTTTGAAGTACTCTTACTAATTTACTTACTTTAGTCCACTGTTAATTAGACATTCTGTGCGGGCATCTCAGAGGTACCTCAATTCATTGTGTCTAGATTTAAACTTTTCCTCAATCTGAATAGATTCTTTTGTGTCTTCTCTTTCAATAAACAGCACAAATGTCCATCCCAAACCAGGCCAGAAATCAGGCACTGTCTTTGGCCCTTCCTTCTTCCTCATGCTTCAGGTCCACTCATGAAGACCTGTTGTTGATTCTACTGCTTAAGAACAGTTAAAACTTTGGAGGGATGGAGATTGGGTGATGAACATTAAGGAAAGCACCTGTTGTAATGAGCACTGGGTGTTTTGTTTTTTTGTTTTTTTTTAAAGATTTTATTTATTCATTTGACAGAGATTACAAGTAGTCAGAGAGGCAGGCAGAGAGAGAGAGGAGGAAGCAGGTTCCCCGCTGAGCAGAGAGCCCGATGTGGGGCTTGATCCCAGGACCCTGAGATCATGACCTGAGTCGAAGGCAGAGGCTTAACCCACTGAGCCACCCAGGCACCCAGCACTGGGTGTTTTATAAGACTGATGAGTCACTAAACTCTACCTCTGAAACTAATAATACACTATATGTTAATTAATTGAATATAAATAAATTTAAAAAAAGAACAGTCAAGTCTTGTCTTCCACCAATCTTAAGCTCTAATGATACAAAAGGCAAAAATTATGTATGGCAGAAATTATGCATTTGGAGAAGTGGAGAATCTGAGTTTGACCAAATGAGCAAAGTATACCTCTTTCATCCCACTCTATTTTTGGAGCTTGCTTGGAATGGCATTTGAAGTTGCTCAAAGATTTAAATTGTTCTATTTTTCTGTAATACTCTTTCTTCATTTCCTGCCTTTTCTCTTTTCTTTGGTTAAACACATATATTTGAATGTGAGTAAGTTAAATGAGTACATAGATTTATTTCTGCACCTTCATGGCACCATCCTCAATCCAGGCCACCATCATTTTGACTGGATTATAATAGCTGCCTAAATGGACTTTACCTTCCTGATTTTGTCCCTTCAAATTTATTCTCTAGACTGTAGCCACCATGATCTTTCTAAAATGCAAATAGATTCATATCAATCTCCATATTCCAAATCCTTCAAAATCTCTTACTCCTTGGACAAAATGTGAATATTTTTGCATTGCTTCCAAGTTCCAAATTATCTGATAGCTTAATGTGCTAGTTTCAGTCCCAAACATCTCCCAATGCATCAAATATTCCCATGCACTGCCCTATCCCCAAGTGTAATCTATACTTAGGCTTACTGAATCATTTCCATGTTCTTGGATGAGATATAGACCTATTTGGGGAAGGGCGGTTTCTGTTCTGTCTGCAATGACTCCACTATACTTTCGTGCTAGATACCTCTATCTTTTGCACTGTGGAGGGCTTCCAGAGGGTGCCCTGTTTAGATTATTTCAATAGTCCCAATGCCCTCTGGAGTCCAACTGGGCTTGGTCAATGAGGAGCAGCACCAGAAAATTAGAGGGAGGAGACTAATGAAAGGGCCTTTATTCTCCTGGCTTCCTCTTTGCATGGTGACCACTACTCTGTACTTGGACTATAGGGCTCTGGTTCTATTAGAAGGCATTCTTCAGAAAATACCCCCTCCTCTTGTCCTTTCACACCAACAAGCATACATGAAGCCCCACTATTACTAGTACTGAGATACCATACTAATCCTGTGATTTGCTCATATTTTGTATATATCCCTCTACTAAACTTTCCTTAAATTTTTCCTTTTTGTGGATACTATCCATTTTCCTTTGGACCCTGACTAATAGAAACCACCCTGCCCTCCCCCCACCACTACCACTAGTCCATTGGTGGATCACGCTCATCCTTTCACTCTTGGTATAAGTGTCTCTTTCCTTGAGCATTTTTCTTAACCCTAAGCCTTGGTTAGGTATTCCTCTGTTTTCTCACATAATACCATGTACATATCACTTATAATTTCCCTTTATTTCCTATTAATTTTTTTTCTTCTTCCCAAGTACATTTAGCCTCACAAAAGTAGGTATCTTTCCACATTGCTAACTTTTGGATATCCACACATGGCGCACAGATAGACATCATAGCACCTGACGTCCCAACCACTAAGGTTAAAATTCAGCTTTGCCATACTCTTGCTCTATGAATGTGGAATATACTGCTTAATATGTCTAAGCCTCAATTTCAACATCTTTAATATAAGGATTATCTACTTCATAATGAAATTGTCAGATACCACAAGTCGATGCTTAGAAAATTCTTAATATAATGACTGACTACTAAGAAACGCTTAGTAAATGTTTGGTATTATTAGTATCATGACAATGGTGCTTTCTAAATAACTGCAAATATAAGAAGAATGTATTTCTTTAATTCCATGATTATCTGAAAAGGAAGCCACTCTCAAAATGGCATGAATGCAACAAATTAGTTTGCTATAATCTCCACTCATTCAAGATAGTAATTACATTTTTAAGTCACCTATGATATTTATTTTGCAAAGACACCAACCTACTGATTTGTTAAATAGCATAATCATAAATAAAATATAAAATATAAACTAACCCCCTTTATCCTCTTCCAGAGGGTGTGACTTCCATGACTTCCAGAAGGATGTGAAATTGGTTTTACATTCATTCTGAGAGGAAACGGTTTTAAAATAAATCTAGAATTTAAGCCCAATTTGTTTTCTATACATTGCAGTAAGTTGAGTAAAGGTGTGTGTCTTAGAGTAGTACATTCTTTAAAAGGAGTACTTTTTTCCACAGGGAAAATCAGACCCTAAGTACTCAGAAGTTCAGTTAGTCCGCCTCTGTCATCAGAGAACTTTACTCAAGTATGCTGGAGCCTCCAAGGGCCCTGAATAAGGTAAATACCCTTCAAAATATAACCTGGGAGTGTAGTAACCAATTTATAGCCAATAGCTTATGGAGAACAAATGTGGATAGAGAATCTGCAGGGGAAATTTAGAAAAGATCAATGTAATTGATCTTTTCTAAATTTTCCTCCTGCGCTGACCCCAGGGTAAAAATCTCCTCAACACCTTATACCTTCTCTCCTGATGCAAGTGACTAGTTTATCTCAGTCCATTTGAGCTGAGTTTTCAAATTCCTTTCAAGAGAAAAGAATCAAATGACTTCCCCACAGCTCAGTTGGAGAACCACTATAGTAGAGAAGACAGTGATATACAGTTTTCTGAGAGTGAAAGACAATCTTTTTTTTTTTTTTTAAGATTTTTATTTATTTGACAGACAGATCACAAGTAGGCAGAGAGGTAGGCAGAGAGAGAGAGGAGGAGGAGGCAGGCTCCCTGCTGAGCAGAAAGCCCGATGTGAGGCTCGATCCCAGGACCCTGGGATCATGACCTGAGCCGAAGGCAGAGGCTTTAACCACTGAGCCACCCAGGCGCCCCGAAAGACAATCTTTAAAATGGAAAATGGTAGAAGAGAGAGAAGAGAGAGAGAGAGAAAAAAAAGCTAAATAATACCCATGTAGCGTGTCTATTAAAAAGAGTTTTATCTTTAGCCGAAGGGTTGGTCATGATGTGAGCTTCATCTGTTACAATAGCCACCTCAAGAGAAGTAAAAATGTACATGTAGTAGAATTATTTTGCTCTATCTTCAATTTGCACAGCAAAAACCATATCCAGCCCTTGGTAGAAAATGAACTTCACTATCAATCACTCTAACTACCAGCTGTACCTAAATCCTACTGTAATTAATTCGTCTTAAAATATTAAATATGATCAAATTTCTTTGGAATTGTTTCCTGTGGGAATAAAAGCCTGCAGATTTACCCACATCAAGGGCAGACAGAGACATTTGGAATCTTTGCTATTTTGGCAGAAATTGTCAAATGACAATAATCTTGAACAATATTGCAGCCGTTTCTCATCCTGTAGGGTCAAAGTTACAGGTAAACTATGAAAAGTTTAAAATCATTTTTAAGTTTTTCTTTCAACAGCTGAAAGGCAAGTAATAAGATCACCCTTGGTGACAAAACAAAAACCACAGCCTCATCCAATACTTGCTTCTGTCCTGTTTAACCCACAATATTAAAGGTAAGAGTGCTGCCAACTTTAGAAGTACAACATAACAACCATTCATTAGATCCTGGAAATACAGTTGGGCTTTTCTGTCAAGGTGGGTCAGCTGGATCATAAAAGACACTGACAGATGTGTCAGTCAAGAGAAATTGCAAAGATGAGTTCTAATTCTTTCTTCCACTCAGAGACCTCTTTTAGTATTAAGGTCACTGAGCAGTTCTATCTCTGGGTGAGAATTACCAGGTTTATTCTGTCTTCTCACCTCTTACCTCTGGAAAAGTTTTGGCTTTAAACTATGTGACGTTAATGTTTTCTTTTTTTTTAAGGTTTGCATTCTGTTGAAGTTGGACTTAAAGTTCAATGAATTTATAATATAGTTATGTTTTTGATGCCTAAGAAGAAACAGATACATTGAAGATATCAGCAGGAGACTAGCTTGTTAAATTTTTTTTTTAAAGATTTTATTTATTTACTTGACAGAGATCACAAGTAGGCGGAGAGGCAGACAGAGAGAGAGAGAAGGAAGCAGGCTCCCCACTGAGCAGAGAGCCCGATGCGGGGCTTGATCCTAGGATCCTGGGATCACGACCTGAGCCGAAGGCAGAGGCTTTAACCCACTGAGCCACCCAGGCGCCCCCTAGCTTGTTAATTTTAAAGAAAATTCAAACTCGTCACTTTACGAACACACACCCATTCACACACATATGTGTATGCACACACAGAAACACACACAGACCATGCGCTTGTCAACTACTCCACGTCCAGTGCGTATGTCCATAAAACAAGAGACTAATTTCTCCATCATGCTTCTCTGTCACAAAGTTTCACTGGAATGAAGAATACCACAACTGGATGTGATTAATTGTCCCCTGAAGTTTAGTTGTACTTGGAAAAGTAACCTGAATAGCTTAATTCTCTTCCAGCACATTTTATTAAGTTATGTTTGCGGTTATTTCCAGACAGTTTGTGCTGTTCTCTGAAAAGAGATATTCATTTGTCCCTGGGTCTTAACTGGGGATGTTTGCAATGATTTTTGCTGGTAGACTTGTTGTTTCTTGATACTCTTAATTTGTGTTTGATTTCAAATAGTCTACTAGAATTCAATTATTTTCCACAATTCTAACTTCTTTAATATTTTAATTGTGATTGAATTCATCTCATGGTTTGTCAGTTGGGCAATGAAAAGCGAGTTTTATTTAGAAAGGAAAACATAATTAACTCAATAATAAATTTTATATTCATTATGCCATCACTATAGTGCATAGCTAGCAATTCCATATTCAAGAAATATAGCCTCTGTTTTGCTGAAGGTGTTCATGTAAAAATGAGCATAGTGCTTTCAGAGCTAAGTAGACATACTCCTACACATGGGCA
Source organism: Lutra lutra (assembly GCF_902655055.1). NCBI lineage: Eukaryota > Metazoa > Chordata > Mammalia > Carnivora > Mustelidae > Lutra > Lutra lutra. Next base: position 125,373,223 of record NC_062284.1, read on the forward strand.
GATTCAGACAGAAAGGAATCTCAGGCAAGAGAGAAGTGTGCACCTGAGGACGATACCATTGGACTCCGATGAATTATATCCCTCCTGGAGCTAATGTAAATATATGTTATTTTTCATTAAGATCCATAGAATCTCTTAAAGTGTTTCATTTTAACGGAATTTAGAAACTTTCTGATTAAGCTTTCTGATTAAATTTAGAATTTAGAAACTTTCTGATTAAACTTTCTGATTTAGAATTTAGAAACTTTCTGATTAAACTTTCTGATTAAGCTTAAAGTGTTTCATTTTAATGGAATTTAGAAACTTTCTGTAAGGTTTATATATTGAAGAAATATTTATAAAACAAATGAATTCTAATTGAGGAAAAAAAGAAGGTAAGTTTCTTGTTCAAGCTAACTAGGAGCTGTGTTGATATTGGCAGATGTGTGATTTTTTTCCATCACAAATAGGGATTGTTAAGTTGTGTTTTTATACATTGTGTTATTCTGTGTAAGCAAGGATAAAAGAAAAATGGTGCCTTCATCCTCTCTTAATGCCCTTAGAATCTAATTCTGTATTTTTGATACAGTAGACGTATTTATATACTTACTAAATCTGGAAGACCAGCTAATTGGGTTAAGTAAGGCTCTGTATTCTATCAGTGCATTGAAACAATCCCGTTCCTCTGTTAAAATGTTTAAAGTAGCAACTAAGTAAGAGTATTTTTCACATCTACTAATGTAAATATTTGAAAAACATTATGGGGGCACCTGGGTGGCTCAGTGGGTTAAGCCGCTGCCTTCGGCTCAGGTCATGATCTCAGGGTCCTGGGATCAAGTCCCACATCGGGCTCTCTGCTCAGCAAGAAGCCTGCTTCCCTCTCTCTCTCTCTGCCTTCCTCTCCGTCTACTTGTGATCTCTCTCTGTCAAATAAATAAATAAAATCTTAAAAAAAAAAAAAAGAAAGAAAAACATTATGAATTCTTGAATATAGAACTAGTATTATTCTTTGGGTAAGTTCCTACCCCAGCAGCAGCAGTAATGGAGAGAACACCTTCCTTTTCAAAAATTTTCTGCACTAGAATAATAAAAAAATAAAAATAAATTACCAGATATATTACATTTGAGAGAATTTGAAAAGCTCAATATCATTGGTTTATATGGAGTTAAATGCATTTTAACTTGTGTGTCAAATTATGATTTCTTTTAATTTGTGTTGAGTGGCCTGTAAATGGCCTTTTCTGCAAAGCACTTACAGATTATAGGTGAAAGATGCAGAATTAAGAGTGGTAACTCACTTGGACTAAAGACTGATCTGCTTTATGATACACCTTACTCCAAACTGCACTGCAAACAGGAACCATATTAAATTTAGTAATTCTGACCCAGGTCCATAAAGTGAATTTGTATAGTTTTGCTATAATCTTTCATAGATTTGGTTCTAAATTGTCAATTGAGTTACACAAAGAGGAATACCACCTTTTGGCTAAGACATAGAAATTCCACTTTTAGGTGTGCCTTAGGTAGAATCAAGAAGGCCAAGATACTACTTTTAAATGAATTACTATTTTTTTGTAACAAATGTGCAATTTAGATCAAATATTTCATGTAAATACTCCAAAAATGCATGCCAAAGTGCATGATAAGTCATTTATCCTCCCTCAAGTGGCAAATCTCTAATGAGTAGAGGACATTTCACAACTGTTTAGAGCATTTCACATATTTACTGAAAAAAAGACAGCAGAAATTTATTATCCCTTTTCCCTCCTCTCCCTTCCCCCCTCTAAATATATATAAGGAAATATCTTTACATATCATATTTATATATATACATAAGTATATATGTATGAATTTATATGTCTCTGACTTCCTTTGATTGATATTTTCATATTCTATAAGACTTTCATTCAAATGTTACAATGATATTCAACAGAGACCCAGAGCCACCATCTTTTTAGCATTTTTTTTTACATGAAAGTTTTTCAGGACAAAAAATAAGTGATTGATCTGGAATTTTAGCAACTATGTCTTTACTCCTAGTTTACTTCTTTTTCTTACTCCTAATTTCCTACAATTCTACCCTTCCCGTTGAATATCTTCTCCTCAATAAAGTCTGACATGTAAAATCTTAAAAAAAAAAAAGGTGGGGGTGGGGCATCTGAGTGGCACAATTGGTTAAGTGGCTGCCTTTGGCTCAGGTCATGATCCCAGGGTCCTGGGATCGAGTCCCTCATCAGGCTCCCTGCTCCTTGGAGAGCCTGCTTCTCCCTCTGCCTCTGTTTGCTGCTCTGCCTACTTATGCTCTCTCTCTCTCTCTGTCAAATAAATAAATAAAATCTTAAAAAAAAAAAAGACTGACATGGATCAGATGTAATGAAAGCAATTAGCTTTTATATGCCTCTGTATCTCAGCTTCTGAATTCCCCATTTGCCTCCTCATTTGATGAGTAACTCTCAGAAACTATATTCTGAACATATATCCTATGTTACTCTAAGCATACTCTCTTTCATCTAGACTTTTTATTTTGTTTTATTTTATTTTTTCAGTGTTCCAAGATTCATTGATTTTTTGCCCCACACCCAGGGCTCCGTGCAAAACGTGCTGCTAGATCTTCACTTCACAAAGTCAGAACCTTTGATCGTTAATGATTACATTCATCCAGCTACTTTCTCAAACAACCTAAATTTCACTTTCTTATTCATGTAATATAACTGCTCCCCCTCAGAGTAACATCCTAAATTATAATTTCATTTGTTTTCTGTTTCTTGAATGTTCATAGAATGTGAAATAAGGTAAAGAAACACTCAAAATTAAAAGAGAATACTTTAAAGAAAAGTCTTTTCATGGGACGCCTGGGTGGTTCAGTTGGTTGGACGACTGCCTTCGGCTCAGGTCATGATCCCGGAGTCCAGGGATCGAGTCCCGCATCGGGCTCCCAGCTCCACGGGGAGTCTGCTTCTCCCTCTGACCTTCTCCTCGCTCATGCTCTCTCTCACTGTCTCTCTCTCAAATAAATAAATAAAATCTTTAAAAAAAAAAAGTCTTTTCAGATAAAAACTTTAAAAAATCATTTTTAAATAAGAGCATGATGCTGAATATGACTAGGAAAAATAAATAAATAAAATAAAACAGTAGCCAGAAGGGGGAAAAAGATAAGTGCACGGCAAGAAATAAACAGGTAGCTTTTAGAGAAAGGTAGAGAAATGATCAAAGATATCCCAAGTTACAGGTATCATTTTTTTTTTCTAAGTAGCCTGAGACATGTAATTAGAGTAATGTAGCTTCAGAAGTGGGCCTTAGCACAACCTTTTACACTCTGACACAAAGCATCTTGGATCAAGCAAAGGTGACACAGCCTTGTGGGTAGGAAAACTGGACTGAGGTATCTTTCAAGTTCCCTTCATAGAACTGCTATCAATAAAGGATACATTTTGCCCCACATTTCCATTTCCAGTCTTTCAAATTAATCTGCATTTCTGGGCCATATTCTGGACTACAGTGGCAGAATTAAAATTGCTAGAGATGATAGATGTCACAGAAAGAAAAAAAATGACTTGAGGATATGCATGGACTATTATTATTATTTTTTAAATAAGTTAGGAAGAAATGTGTCAAAATTTACATTGGACATATAATAGAAGATCCTAATCCTGGAAAGAATGAAGAGAGTTTGAATGTATTCCCATAAATTTTAGGGAGACTTAAGGCAGATAGATAAAACCTTAGAAGGACCATGATTGAAAATGAGATTTTCTTATTGTTATCGTCCTCCATTTTCATTAGTTTAACTCAGAAAACTTCATTCTTTTTATGATTTGATGATAGTAATAATGCTGAACATGTTCAAGTTGCGTCTACTAATAAAGCAAAGAACAGTATCTGTGGTAGGGAGAAGCTCATTCTCCAAAGTTTATTCAACTACTGGCCTCTGTAAAGCCATTGAAGGGCCAATTAATGTCAAATATGAGAGAGATACATGGGCTTCTGGAATCAGAACAGGTCAGTCTATTTGTCAAGCCATAATTGCCAAACAGCAATTGACCTTTAAGCATCGTGTGGCTTTGATTTGAACTACTAACACAGGGTGAAGCCTTTGAATATCCATGTCTATTTTATTTTCTCAGAAACCTCCATATTTCCTGCATTAAAAAAAAAAGAAACCTAGTATGACTCCATAGTATCTGTATCAGCAATCTGCCATTGTTGTTCATCTTTGTTTTATATCTGAAAAGCCCTTGTTAATCAACAATAATCACGAAATGCCATTTTGCAAAGAAGGTCAGTTCCTCAAGAGAAATTCTTTCACATCCAGACCTAAAAGTGGTTATGCTTTATTCCCAGAATCATTATCATGAAATGACTTAACAATTGCAATGAAATGAATGATTTTTCTTCAAAATGCTGGTGAGATTTGTGCTCTGTTTTGTTCAGGAAGGTAGGTGGAAGGCATAATTTGTGGCAAAAAAAAAATCCTTTAGAATTAAGGTAGATAGAAAACAATTTAGATGTTACAATTTTGACATGAACTGAAAAGTGCAAATAAATTGCCTGAAAATAAACACAACAATGATTCTTTGACTGGAGAGATTACAGGTGGAGAGCGAAAGGCAAAGAAAATTAGTCAAACACTTTAGATGATTAGAGAGAAAAGAAAATCAGAGTCAAAACTGATTTAATGAAAGATAGTAGGCTCTATCACTCATGACAACCTTTTCATTCCATAAACTGAATGAAGTATTTGGACTGCCTTTAATGCATGTTTCAGGTGGATATTGTCAGAGTGAACACTCAGTCCTTTCTGTGTGGTCATATTTTGAACAATAAAAGGAAATGCACAATAAATTAGAAAACAAATTGATACTATTTTTTTTTAAAGATTTTATTTATTTATTTGTCAGAAAGAGAGAGAGAGAGCGAGCACAGGCAGACAGAGTGGCAGGCAGAGGCAGAGGGAAAAGCAGGCTCCCCACAGAACAAGGAGCCCGATGTGGGACTCGATCCCAGGACGCTGGGATCATGACCTGAGCCGAAGGCAGCTGCTTAACCAACTGAGCCACCCAGGCGTCCGTGATACTATGTTTTTTACTTGCTTACTTTGAAGAATCTCAATTTAATAAAAACCAAATGACAAATGTATGATGAAAAGCAAATGCCTGACCATTAGGTATACTGGCTTAGGAAATAATTAATTATGAAAAGTTTGATTTGATTAACTGTGTTAATGACCCCCAGTATATCTCTTCTACTAAAATAAAATCTACTAAAATAAAATATGGATGCATATTTACGTTGACCTAGCAGGGACTCATCAAATATTCTTTTATATTCTTAGAGATATTTCTTAACCCAATTGTATCAATATGTATCACTACCAAGGAATCACTATAAAAACTATGCCTTAACACATTTATTTCTGACTATATGTCTTTGGGTAAGTAAGGCAGTTCTGCTGATCTGGGCCAGGCTTGGGTCTTCTTGGTTGAACTTATTCATATTCTCAGGATCAGCTTGGCAGGGGCCTGCTGGACAAGGATGGCCTTACTAACATATCTGGGAAATGACTGTCAATGAAAATGATGGGGTGAATAGGCAGTGTGTTTCTCATTGTACAGCAGGCTTGCTCCAATTTGTTTAGGCTTGGTTCCAGGATACAAAGAAGGGAAGCATGTAACCATTTGAAACCTATGCTTGGAATTGACAGAGTATCACTTCTGCTTCATGCTATTGGCCAAAGGTGAAGGATTAGGGCAGAATTTTTAGGCAAAATGAATTTGTGACTGTTTGGTGAATATTAAGGAAGTGTTGATATTCTTATCAAAAAGTAAGCTTATCTGTCAGGGATGGGTTATGTAACAATAATTATTTTTCCTGCATGGATTTGGCCAGGGTTCTAGAACCAGATGGGATTTTGGGAAACCTGCAGATGAAACCATTTGAACCAACACTGCTGGAATTATTGCTTCTAGACAAAAGCTACACAGAAATTCTAACCATATACAAAATGATCCTCTGACATTTTCATAAAAAGGAATAGCACTATTTGAAATATTCTTGCAATTTCTGCATAGAAGATTTTTTTCTTTTGCCAAATGTGCCCCAGCTGCTTCATTTAGATGCTGAGCCTAGCTTTGTTGTTCATATCCCTGATCAACTTAAAATATGTTATACACAATTAGGATACAAGAATCTCAGCCATCCAAATTTTTCTCAAGATAATTATATAGAAAAATACTTGGAAATATCTACTTAAAATTGCCATGCCAAAATATAATTAAAACTATATCATCTCTAAGAGGGGTATAATAGGTTGAATAGTGTCTCCCCCCTCAAATGCACATCCACCTGAAATGACAGAATGTGACAGTATATGGAATAGGGTCCTTATAGATATAACTGATTAGGATGAGGTTATACTGAATTAGGGTGGGCCCTAAATTCTAAAACTAGTGTCCTAGAGCATTCAGTAGGAGCATGATCCAGCTGATAACAAACTTGACTTCTGACTTCTAGCCTCCAGAGCTACAAGAGAATAAACTCCTGTTGTTTTAAATCATTGAGTTTGTAGTAATTTGTTATAGCAGCCCTGGTAAACAAACACAAGGAAATAAATATGCTTGGCCTTCTCTCCTATTAGACTTATATCTCAGATTTTTAAAGAATACCTGTAGGTTTTGCTGAGGTATAATTTATATACAGTAACAATTGCCCTTTTTAGGATGCAGTACTAGAAGTTGCATCCTATATAGTCTCCATGAAATCAAGGTATAGGACAGCTCCATCACCCAAACTTACTCTGTCTTGCCTTTTTGTAGTCATTCTCTTCAACTGGTACCAAACACTGGCAATTACTGATCTATTTTCTGTCCTAATTTCTTGCTTATTCCATCATGTCATTCCATCATGTCATCATGTTATCGGTCATGTCAAGGGAATCATATGCTCATCATTTCCAAAAGTTTTCTCCTGTTCAGATGTTATCCTACCCCTCCTGGCCCTCTGCACTGCACTGCACCCCAGTCCTGTCCTTAGACAACCAGTGATTAGCTTTCAATTAGGTTCAAACTTCCTGACTGTGTAACCACATGAAACAAGAATGTACTAGTAATCAGCTTTGAACTTAATGTTTCTTAATTCAGAGGAAGGTTTATATTTTAATTTTAGAAAACATGCCTACATATGTTAGGTTTAGTTAGACTTAGACACCTGTGTCATTTCTGGTTTACAAATAAAAGTCATTTAAGCATAGAAATTGTAGCATGGGCTTGGGAATCAGAATTAAATTTGTGTTACTCCTGTGAAGTTGGTGATATGTAATCTCAAGCAAGATACTTAACCTTCCTAAGCCTTTGTGTTTGTACCTCAAATGATGATAACACCTGCTTATCAGAGTTGTAAAAATGCATCCTTTAATAACCTGATTAAAGCATGGACCAGTGACTTTAACAGGCACCTCATCAAAAAAGTATGCTGGTGACAAGGAAGTATATGGAAAGGTTCTCCCATCCTATGCCATCAGGAAAATGCAAGTTGAAAAAACAATGAGATACTACTACATACCCATTAGAATGCTCCAAATCCAGAACACTGACAACACCAAATGCTGACAAGGATGTGGAGCAACAGGAACTCTCATTCATTGCAAGTGGGAATGCAATATGGTACAGCTACTTTGGAAGACAGTTTGATGGTTTTTACAAAACCAAATATGCTCTTCCCATATGCTCCAGCAACCAGTCTTTGGTATTTACCTCAAGGGGCTGAAAACATGTCTACACAAAAACATACCCATGATATTCATAGCAGCTTTTTTCATAATTGCCAAGACTTGGAAGGAACCAAGATATCCTTTGGTAGGTCAATGGATCAATAACTGTGGTACACCCAGATGATGAAATATTATTCAGCACAAAAAGGAAATGAGATATCAAGCCATGGAAGACCTGGAGAAAACTTAAATGCATATTACTAAGGGAAAGAAACCAATCCGAAAAGGGTACACATTGTGTGATTCCAACATCCTAGAAAAGGCAAAACTATGGAGACAGTTAAAAAAAAAAAATCAGTGGTTGCTAGTGGTTGATGGGAAGAGGGGAGATAAGTAGGTGGAACATGAAGGATTTGTAGAAAAATGATCTGTATGATATTGTAATAATAGATATATGTCATTTCACATTTATCCAAACCCATAGAATGTACAAAACCAAGATGAACCCTAAGGTAAACTATGGACTTTGGGTGATTCTGATAGGTCAATGTAGGCTCATCATCTGTAACAAATGTACCACTCTGGTGGGAGATGTTGATAACAGGGTAGGCTATGCATGTATGGGGGCAGGGGGATATGAGAAATCTCTGTACTTTTTCCCTCAATTTTTCTGTGAACCTAAAACTCTTAAAAATTATCTTAATAAAACTGTTCACCATCTGTTTTAGGTACCGCACCTCTGAATTATGCAAAGTAAGGTTGAACTTTATTTTTATTTATTTATTTATTTATTTGACGGAGAGAGAGATCACAAGTAGGCAGAGAGGCAAGCAGAGAGAGAGGAAGGGAAGCAGGCTCCCTGCTAAGCAGAGAGCCCCATGTGGGGCTTGATCCCAGGACTCCGGGATCATGACCTGAGCTGAAGGCAGAGGCTTTAACCCACTGAGCCACCCAGGCGCCCCAAGGTTGAACTTTAATAAGCATTTGCTGTGGTTCTGCTTTATAAAAGTTACCATCCACTAAAGGCACAGTAATTCTGCAATGAATAAAGGGCAATCTTTGTCTTTGAAAATCTAACAGTTGGATGAGGGATTTTGGAATGAGAAATACATCTTGAGTTGTCCTCAAGTTTTATAGCCATTGTATTATAGCAAACACTCAAGAAGGCTTATCAAAAACTAATGATGTACTGTATGGTGATTAACATAACATAATAAAGTAAAAATAAATTTAAAAAAGAAGTTTAATGAAGAGAATGTGTAATGGATAGTGGTGTTTATTCTATTTTTTGAAAAAATATTTTACTTATTTATTTGAGAGAGAGAGAGAGAGAGAGAGCAAAAGAACTCGAGCAAGGGGAGGGGCAGAGAGAGAAGCAGACTCCCTGCTGAGTTGGGAGTCAGACACAGGGCTTAATCCCAGGACCTTGGGCACAGGGCTTGATCCCAGGTCCCTGGGATCCTGACCTGAGCTGAAGGCAGACACTTAACCAACTGAGCCACCCTGAGGTGTTAATTCTATTTAGGAGAAATCCAATCTCCACTTCTTGTGATCCAGAAACTTGTAAGTTTAATAAATTCCCACCTTTGAACTTCTACAATATTTGATTTCAAATTCTGGACACTATAAATTCGTTTCTTTACATTAAATGATAAAATCACTCACTCTTTTACCTTTTTTTGCTTCTACTCTATTGTAAATAGTTCATAATGCAAGCTAAAACCTAATTTCACTATCTGAATTTATCCAGTTACCCAAAACCATGTACAGTGGAAGGATGAAGCTGAAGCCTCAAATTTGGGAATCACTTGATTTTGATCTGAAGTTTACTATGGAGATCAATTAAGGAATTCCAAATTATCTGGCCAAGTGGGATTGATAAATAGACACTCAGGGAATGCTCAAAGATTTATAACGTGTTTTGAAGAAAATGTATTTTTATCTCAAATTATATTTCTTTTACTTCTCAACTTCACCCTGCTGGTTTTATATTCACATACCTCCTGATGAAGAATCCTGGAGGGAATCTATTGTGCCAATTAGTAAATAACCATTTTAAGGAAAAATGAAAAGCCATTGATTTTTCTCATAAGATTCTAAATGTTTTTGTTGTTTATTGCTGAGTGCAGGGCACAATGCTTAAAACATATTCGTTCTCTTTTGTCATTTTGTTTTTTAGTCTCTTGGGGGTGTATTCATTAAATCAGATGTAAATACAGAAATCTAAGAAATATAAGTAATTAAAGGAGGAACATTGTTTTGGCTAATGTGGCACCTTGTAATTCTAGTCTTAGGCTTTGGGATGACTGACTGGACAGTTTGTGCAATAAATTTCTTGAAGTAGGTTTAGGGACAGATATCTTATTTGTTTGAGGTCAGATTAACACCAAATACCTATTGATAAATAAACTTCAGATGGTGGGAGAAATAAAACCAAGAGAAACAAATAAACATGGATAAGGATTATGTTTTTCAACATAATATATTGTAAGGCATACTAGCAAGCTACATAGCCTGGTTTCTGCATCTGTAAAATGGGGCTATTAACAGTTATTAAATGAGAATAAAATGAGATAATGAACATAAAACTTCCAAATATAATATGCAATGAATGTTGTCTTCTTTACTATTTTGCATAATTTCTGATGATTAGAAAAGAATAAGGATTTCAAAAAATAAGGAAACATTTAAAATATTGTGCAATGATATGAAGGAGAGTTTATTTCATGAAGAATGATAAAATATTAATCACATTTTTTTCAGGTTGCATATGATAATACAATTGAGTATAATTAAGTCAATAATCAATTTGAATCTCTCCCTAGAAAAATTAATGACCACCTGCCTCTAAGTTTATTCTTTTAAGAATCATCAGTAAAGTGGTTTTAGAATTTTGGACTTTAAGGATGGCCAGAGAAGTGGGGCTATACTTTATACAAATACGTTCATCAATTCATTTATCGGTGGTATATAAAGAGGCATAAAATAGAATAAAATTTTAAAAATAGTCAAATTTCAAGGGATAGGTTGGGGAAACTTGAATTTAAAGTGTACCTATACCAACAAAAATCAACTTTACTAATGAAGGTAGAGTAATCTAATGGCATATATGGTTTAAAAAAAGTAAAGGGGTAAAATTAAATAAAAGGAAATGCAAATTGAATTTACTTTTTATTTTTTAAAAGATTTATTTCTCTTAGAGAGAAAGAGAGACAGAGAGAGAGATTGTATGAGTCAGCGGAGGGAGAAAGAGAATCTCAAGCAGACTCCCCGCTGAGCACAGAGCCTACTGGGGCTCAATCCTACAACCCTGAGGTCATGACCTGAACTGAAATAAAAAAATTGGAGATTTAACTGACCAAGCCATTAAGGCACCCTGTAAATTGTTTTTTTAGATTTCTAGTTTTTAACATATGTTCCTATTCAAAAATCTGAGCATCTTCCATAAAAAATGATGGACATGTCATAAAAGAAATTTTTTGAAGTCTTTTCACAGTGCTCATCTCTAGAATAAGTGTTGTGACAACCAAGTCTTTTAAAGATAACACCCACTCTAAATAATTGCCATGAATGTTTTCTGCCCTAATGAAAATTCCTTGAAAACAACTAGTCTTATTTTAAGATTTATGAAAAATGCTTCTATTTTTTTCTTTCATAATTTCAAGAAGCTCTTTGTCTCCAGATTCCACTTTTTAAGAATCTAAATTTTTAATAAAAAGGTATAAGAATCTTGGAAAACTTTGTCTTTTTGAGTTTATAAAGCATTTTTTTCATCTATGTTCTCTCTTTTCCTGGTTGTACAACAGTATCCATTTTTTTTAAAAGATTTATTTATTTATTTGACAGACAGAGATCACAAGTAGGCAGAGAGGCAGGTACAGAGAGAGGGGGAAGCAGGCTCCCCGCTGAGCAGAGAGCCGGATGTGGGGCTTGATCCCAGGACTCTGGGATCGTGACCCGAGCTGAAGGCAGAGGCTTTAACCCACTGAGCCACCCAGGCGCCCCCAGTATCCATTTCTTTCCTTCATCACCAGGTACTTTTCTTTCCATCTTTTTATCTTCACTTAATACTACTTTGTGAATATACATACATACATATATATGTGTATACATGTTATACATATATACACACATATATATAACTATTACTTTTAATAGCTGTATCTTCATACATCAAGTAAATAGCTCAGAGATAATTTCCAGTGTTTTCAATGAGTTATTTTATAAATATTCTTTAAATAGTCTTCAGAAGATAAAAGCTATTTAGTAGTCAACTGGATGTATTAAAAATAATTTCTTCTTAGTAAGCAACAATGCTATATAGGACAGTAGGTTATTTCTTTTTACATAAGAACATACAACATTTACCCATATCTGGGACCCCATAATAACATGTCTGTCTAGTTTCCTATATTCCTTTAAGGTAGACTTTGAATAACACATAAATATCACCATGGTATTAATAATCACACTCAAAAATGTTTGGAAGCCAGGGTGCTTATTAAATATTAATGACATCTTATGCTTTGCCAGGAACTTGTACACATGGGTATATTTGACTTATCTATTTTGGTTTGACCTAAGTAAACATCATCAGATAATCAGTCTTTAAAGATGCCACCATACTGTTGAATTTTCTCTTCAAATAGAAATGTGTTTTAAAATAATTTCTCCCCTTCTGCATAACTAAGGAAATAATCAACCTACAGGTTACCTACAGGTAACCTACAGGATGGGAGAAGATATTTGCAAATAATATATCAGATAAAGGGTTAGTATCCAAGAAATATAAAGAACTGATACAACTCAGCACCCCCAAAACAAATAATCCAATTAAAATATGGGCAGAAGACATGAACAGACATTTCTCCAAAGAAGACATAACAGATGACCAACAGACACATGAAAAGATTCTCATCATCAGGGAAATGCAAATCAAAACTGCAGTGAGATATCAACTTAGACCTATCTGAATGGTTAAAATCAACATAAGAAATAACAGGTGTTAGGGAGGATGTAGAGAAAAAAGAACCTTCACGCATTGTTGGGAGAGAGGAGAAACTGGTGCCCCGCTACTGTGGAAAACAGTATGGAACTTCCTCAAAAAGTTAAAAATAGAACTACCTTATGATCCAGAAATCACATTGGTAGGTGTTTACCCAAAAAATACAATCACACTACTGGGTATTTACCCAAAAAATACAAGAATGGTAATTCAAAGGAAACTAGATTAAGATGGCTGATAAAGGTAAAATAAATCTGTGTTATAGTAACTAAGGGCAAAAGAGAAATCTCTTGTCAAAAACCAATAATTATGCATGTATACCACTAGAGATAAATGACAATGTTGATAAAACATTATATATATATGCAAATAATTTCTCTATACTGATATTTAAAATAGGGAAAGTGAATAGAACTAGCAGAGAGGAGAAGTCTGCATATTTCCTAAATCTTTTTACATATGGTTCCAAATTCAGGCAAGGGAGAGAGAGAAAAAAGAAAAACCTAGGAAGATTTTTGCTTTATGTCAGCATCTGACTAAAGTGTGATAACTTACTTTAGAACTAGTCTAACTAATGATGTTTTAAAAATGATAACAGTACTATGTAAAATAAACAGCGTGGGTAACACCAATCCTTTACAAAGAGAAAAAATCTCGGACTCATGTACTGGCCTCCCCCATTTTCCTGCTATCTACTTCCTCTCTGAGAATAGCATGGAGAAAAATGAATACACCCTACAGCTCTCCTATTAGATTCTCAGGTTTCACTCCCAACCTTTGATTTTTCAGTTCCAACCCATTCCAATCCTATAGTTGAGCAATTTGGAGGGAAAAAAGATTTCTGTTTTCCTTTGGGTAGGAGAGATTATGCCAATTTATCAGTCCCTGAGAATAGCATTAACCAAAGGCCAGGAGAAGAATGGAAAAATTAGAAGGCTGTGAGCATTTACAAATAGTCGCCATCTAACCAATGGGACATATTCTTTCTCTTGTTTTTGTAGGCAGTGACTCATTAAAATATACTGTGAGTAGTAGAGAAAAGATGAGAAATTTCCTTGACCAAACTATATATATATATATATATATATATATATATATATATATATATACATATATATATACACATACATATATATATGTATACATACATATATATATATGTATTTTCCACCCCCCCCAATTTTCTCAGTAAAATTGCTTGGTCCAGACTACCTTGTAGTTTCTCACATAGATAAGACCCATCTACATGCAGTTTCTAATCAGAATATAGTGCCACACAATTACATGTGAGTGGACATCTAAGGATTCATAAACTGCTATTATATGAAGAGCAAAGACAAAGGCAAACAAACAGAAAAGTAAGGCAGAAGGAACATAGAGACAGCAGGGCTTTCTCTGGCTACAGTGTAGCATTTTATAGCTATCAAGTTATTGTGAGGATGGCCAAAAGACATAGTCACAGTTGTAAGAGCACTCCTTCCCAGGAATCTGCTTGATAAAGTGCTCCGCCAAAAGAAGAAAACAAATTATACAGTGATGGGCATGAGGACCAAGCAATAGAGGACCAACCCAAATCAAGAGTGGAGAAGGAGGTGGTTGAGTTGATGCTACAGATAGAGTCCAAGATATGAGTTGGTCAAGCATAGCAACTAGTCTATCCCACAGCAGGTTACAGAGATCTTTGAAAGAACTCTATAAAATGATAAAATTTACAGATTATTTGAGGTGCCTGGCTCTACTGACAGGATTCCAAAAAAATTGGGAAATAGGTAATAACTTAGTGGTAAACATATGTGGAATTTAAGAAACAAAACAGATGAACATATGGGAAGGGAAAAAAAAAAAAAAAAAGAGGGAGAGAGGGAGACAAACCGTAAGAGATTCTTAACTATAGAGAACAAACTAAGGGTTGCTGGAGGAGAGGTGGGTCGGGGATGGGCTAAAGGGGTGATAGGTATTGAGAAAGACACTTGTGTTGAGCACCAGGTATTATATGTAAGTGACAAATCACTAAATTCTACTTCAGAACCCAATATTCCCTAGTGTATGTTAACTAACTAGAATTTAAATAAAAATTTGAAAGAAAAGGGGAGGAACACCCAATATTCAATAATCAAGATAAATATTTGAATGCAATCTTTCAAAAATGTTTAAAAAATTCACAATGAATAAAAGATCAAAGAATTTTTAAAAACTAAAAAAAATAAGAAATACAAAAAAAACATAGTGGTAAAAAAAATCTAAGCAAAATAAAAATTTGAGAGAAATGCAAGTAACTAAAGGGTTATGTATGGCTTAGTTATGCCTGACATTTATTTAGCCAGGGTAATATAAGCCTTGAGTATTAATACAAACCAAAATTATATATTTACAC
This sequence comes from Lutra lutra, assembly GCF_902655055.1. Classification (NCBI taxonomy): domain Eukaryota; kingdom Metazoa; phylum Chordata; class Mammalia; order Carnivora; family Mustelidae; genus Lutra; species Lutra lutra. The sequence goes on from NC_062284.1 coordinate 125,388,286, forward strand.
ATGAAATATCAGGTATAGGAATATTTGTATTATGGTGGAATTGTAAAATAAAAGCTATATCTTCATCTAACAGAGTAATTAATTGATAATTTCTAAAGTGAAAAAAAATGTAAAGAGCACCACTATAAGCAATCTATTTAGATACATGACATTAAAGATGAAAGGATGGGAAAAGTATTGAAGTATGTTGCTATTTTTCTTCATATGTATAGGACTGGTAGAACTTTTAAACTGTGTCCTTATGACCAATCATTACTCTTGTATTGGAAACACTGCCAAGACTTAAAATGTCTGTTATTCCAACTTAGGTTACGTTTTCTTCATTCTAATGTTATACTTCTTTAGATCACAGGTTTTTACAATGCTTTGACGAGACCAGGTAAAACTCACCTACTTCAAGAGTTGTTTAAAGAGGTTTGGGTTTACAAAAACTTCTGACCCTGAACTGAATCATAAATCATTTCTCATAACATCCGTGTTTTTGTAATACTCACTTAACAGTGAAAGAATAAAAGAATCAATGAAGAGAAACAAGTAGTTTTTATCCTTTGATAGTCTCAGCTACTTTATTTGTTCTGTAAATATTTCATATACAACCCAAAAATCAAAACTGATGTTAGGGTGTTGGTAGGCATTTTTTATAAAATGACCCAAAAGTATAACAGCAACATAGGATGAAATATTAAGTCATAAAATATATAAGAAGATTTATTCATGGATAATCCAGACCTTCAGAGAAAAGTCCATATAACTCCCATAAAGAGCAGAGACTTAGAAATTAAGAATAAGTGATCTCAGAAATTCTGGCTGTAATCGTCAATAGCTATAAGACTTGAATCAAGGGATCTCATTTAATAAACTCTGTGATCTTCAATGTTTCTATAAAATAGGGTAAATAATAGCTGTGTTAGAGGGTTATTTTGAGGATTAAAGTAAATAGATATAAGATGTCTAAAACAATGCCTAGGACATTGTAAGTGCTGACATATTTTAGTACAACATATGTTGTGCATATCATTTTGTAGAAGCCTGAAGCTGTGAAATATTGGTGACCTCCTTTCTCCTTTGCAATCTTCTCTGTGTTCAGTGGAGTAATTTAAGAGTATCTAATTATCAGAAGACACCAACATGAAAACAAGTGGGCTGCACTTGTGGTCAAGCCCACTGCACAGGTTTATGAAACTAGACGTGACATGGCTAACTCAAAAGAGAATGCCTTGGGGCTCCTGGCTGGCTTATTCGGAAGAGCAAGCGACTTGTGATCTCAGGGTCATGAGTGTGAGCCCCATGTTGGGGATAGAGATTATAAATAAATAAATAAAATAAACAAACTTAAAAAGAGAAAGAGAGAGAATGCTTTAGACACTATGCCCAGAATGTCACAAAAACCCTACCTAAACTTAACAACTTTATTGCCAAAACACCACTACTAAGCTTATTGTTGACACTTCCCAGAGCCTGGAAGTTGTCCTCAAAAACCATGAAGTCTACCAGCTTGCATTCCCACCGCATGGAGGTTCCTCAAAATGTTGAAAATAGAACTACCCTATGACCCAGCAATTGCACTGCTGGGTATTTACCCTAAAGATACAAACATAGTCATCCGAAGGGGCACGTGCACTTGAATGTTTATAGCAGCAGTGTCTACAATAGCCAAACTATGGAAAGAACCTAGATGTCCCTCAACAGACGAATGGATAAAGAAGATGTGGTATATATACACAATGGAATACTATGCAGCCATCAAAAGAAATGAAATCTTGCCATTTGCGACGACGTGGATGGAACTAGAGGGTATCATGCTTAGCGAAATAAGTCAATCGGAGAAAGACAACTATCATATGATCTCCCTGATATGAGGGAGAGGAGATGCAACATGGGGGGTTAAGGGGGTAGGAGAAGAGTAAATGAAACAAGATGGGATTGGGAGGGAGACAAACCATAAGTGACTCTTAATCTCACAAAACAAACTGAGGGTTGATGGGGGGAGGGGGTTGGGAGGGGGGGGTGGGGTTATGGATATTGGGGAGGGTATGTGCTATGGTGAGTGCTGTGAAGTGTGTAAACCTGGCGATTCGCAGACCTGTACCCCTGGGGATAAAAATATATGTTTATAAAAAATAAAAAAAATAAAAAAATAAAAAAATTAAAAAATAAAAAAAAAACCATGAAGTCTAAACTGGGAACCAGAAGTGAAGTACCTCCTTTATTGGATTATTGGTATTTGGGAAGTAATATAGGGATGCACAGATAACTCAAAGGAGAATTTATTCTAAATATGGTCAAGGTAAGATATCCATTTAAGGAGAACAAGTTATTCATTTTGAGAGTAGTTTCCGCATACAAAGGTAATGTAATTCTTTAGTGAATGCCTAAACAAATTATAGCAGTTAGATTAAATCATTTTTTTTAAAGGAAGACCCTTAGACTCTTCTTTGGATATATTTTTTTTCTCTTTCCCAAATTCTGTACCTCAAGGCAATCGACCATATGATACTCATTTTTTAAAAAAATCAACTTACTCCCTCAAATTCTTTGATTAGAGCCATTAACTTTCATTGTACCTTCAAAAACACGTGTTTAATTCATCACTTCTGAGTTCTAATTTCTTACTCAAGATGGTAAATTTCTTGAGGACAGGGATAGTATCCTGTGTTTTAAAGTCATAAATTTCTAATTATTTCATAAACTAGGTAGTAAAAATTTATCTGTGAAATGAATGATAATCTAAGTTTCTGATTGACATGGGACTTATGTTCCAAGAACTGGGAATGCTTGGAAATAAGATTAATTTCCAAGATTATTAATCTTCCAATAAGATTAATTTCCAAAATTAATATCACTTACTTTTTCTGCTAACTGATATAAAATATACATGTTAGTGAAATAGATTTTATTATTATTTGATTATTCTCTGGGGAAAACTTGGCACTGGTGGTCCACTTTTACATGGGAAATTTTATTCAGCAAATACAAAGCACTAGAAGGAACAGATCAAAAGCTCTAAGAGAAGAATCTTCCCTGTAAGTAGCCAGTTCCATCAAATGTATCCCCCATTAACAATGATGTGCCATATTGTCATGAGTTTCTTTGAGCTGTATAACATTTTAAGAAATTCTTTTTTTTTTTAAAGGTTTCATTTATTTATTTGACAGAGGGAGAGAGAGATCACAAGTAGGCAGAGAGGCAGGCAGAGAGAGAGAGAGGAGGAAACAGGCTCCCCGCTGAGCAGAGAGCCCCATATGGGGCTCAATCCCAGGATCCAGAGACCTGAGCCAAAGGCAGAGGCTTAACCTACTGAGCCACCCAGGTGCCCCACATTTTAAGAAATTCTGTTCTCAATGCTGATAAGATGAAGAACTAATGCTATCTGGATGGATTTATAACTGAATAAAGGGCTTTATCTAAAGAATATGAATTATGGATCAAATTGTAAGTGATTTTATCTAAAACTATGCTCTCTTGAAAACATTTTTAATTACAGATTTAGTAAGAACTGTTGAAATACTGACCACATTTTTAAATTCATATAAAGCTGGTAGGACTTATCAGAATCCAAAAGACCTGATAAATAAAATTATGGGTTAAGCTTTAAAAATAAATAGCATTAAACAGAATATTTGTTTACCTCTTCCCTAATCCACCATTCACTGCCTTTGATAGTTCACAAACTTCCAATTCAATATGGTAGAAATTTGGCTTAACACTATGTGAAAGACTGAAGTTATAATAAGCTTCATGACTGAAAGCTGTATTTTTATATATTTTAAATATTTATATATTTATATATACATATTTATGTATTCATATAGATACATAATTATATAATTATATATAATACATATTGTAATTTATAATTATATAATATAAATAATTGTAAATTATTATATAATATATAATTATAATTATCATAATAATTATGAATTATAAATTAGATATAATTATAAATTATACATATAATTTATAATTACAAACAAGGTACATTTATAGATATTTACATTTGTATATGTTTACATTTATATGCTAAAACTGTGAATGGAAACAGTCCGCTTCAAAGAATGTCAAGAATGACGGCATTCTGTTCTCATGAACAGTTTGAAACTACAGTGGTGGATATTTCTCTTTGCCACAAACTAGAATGCACGCAGAAGAGCACAATGGCTCTTGAGAAGCGGAATCAAAACTCAGTGTATGAGGAATAGGTGAAAGAATGAGAGGTTTAAACCAGAAAGGCAAGTTACAGGGAAACGAGAGGGTGCCCCTTAAATGCTTGCAGAGTTGTCACTGAAAGAAAGTTTCAAACTGTACCATTTGGTCCTAAAGGGACAACCGGCCTCAGGACAACCATTTAGTGAAAGGTTTTACTTCTACATAGTTATACTTTTGCTGAGACCTCTGGAAGTGTTTAATCCCCAACTGAAACTATAGAGGACACTTAAGCAATGAAATGGTGGTTTATTTCAGGTGACCTCTGGAGTTTTAGTCTATCTTGAGAACCTATTGTTCTATCTACTTATTTCCTACTTCCAAAGCTCTGAAATAGGCTTTTTTCAAGCATAGCTCAATAAATTATTGTTTGGGATGGCCTCATGTTTATGTCCTTATGATTTAGAACTTCTTCCTCTTGGCAAGAGGCTAGAATAGAGAACACCTTGAATTAATATTCTAGACCAAAGATGATTGCAAGTAAAAATAATCTCAAACTCATGTAGAGAGTTTAGGTTAAATTATTTTTAGAATTATGCAGTGGAAAAAGGAATATATGTGCTTATAATTCATCCATATTTCTACTCACATATATGATGATTTGTAAACCATCCGTAAACTGAACTACAAAAAATATGTCAAGGGAAATATGCAAGTCTACATTTTATGATACATTTCAGAAAGCTATAAAAACCTCAAGTGGCTCCAGAGATCAACATTTGACTCTATTTTGTTTACAATACAGTAGTAAAAAGCCAGCCAGTGGTAAGACAGTCTAGCCTGATATGAAGCAAATACCATTTGTACTTAACTGACATCTTTCTCTGGCTGTTCAAATATACTTGATCTTATAAATACATCTGCTTGCCACTGTATGGGAAATTAAACAGGTATAAGGCACAGCATGGAGTATCTCTTTTTTCAATAACATACCAATTCATTATTTGTCTCTGAAAAGAGCAACTCATTCAAATGGGACCTGGAATGAATTAATAAATACAAGAAATGTTGCTTTTCCCCTTAGCAAATGGAAGGAGAACAATGAAATTTTCAGGCCTTCTGAAAGAAATACAGAACAAAAAAACGCGTTAGAGAGAGGGAATAGGTTTGCCAAGGTAACCGGCTTCCTGAAAAACAGAATTATGTATTATCCTAAGAGAAATAAATGTTTTATGGGAGCAAAGTAGGATGAGCAGTGTGTGACTCTGTCACCTGTGGAATTGGATGGTGTTTGGATTATAGAATTATAGCCTCATGATGGGAAGACTTCAGCTGATTGTTAATTGTTCATCCACTGGGCAGGCTGACATCATCTTTATGTGAGTGTGCTTAGACAGCATGAGTCAAAGATGAACTTAATATAGACTGTTTTCTGTGTCCCTAAGACTAAAGTGAACAAGTAAGCATGGAAGTTAAGGTGGAATCTTCCAGATACCTTAGCAGACTCATGTGACCTTCAAAAGAACACTTCCTTTTCCACTTCCTAAGGGATCATGGCCACCAGAAAACTTGAAATTAAAAGCTTGGGTCTTACGATGTAGCCCAAAAAAGATAACAACCAGTTAAAGAGCCTCAACAGCAAGAGAATAAAAAAATTAGTCAGAAAATGGCAAAAAATACATTGGATTAACAACAACTTTGAGAAAGAACAGAAATGAAAATTGAGTTAAAACTAATAAGAATATTTAGCAATATCATTTTATATGCCACTGGTAAGAATGAGAATTGGTAAACCACTTTAGAAACTGGTGAGATCTTCGGCAGATGAAAGTGTCCATCCTCAATGGTCCTGCAATTTCACTCCAGAATTCCAATAGTGCATGGGTGTTCCACAAAATATGTACAAAATTTTCATAGCAGCTTTACTCATAATAGCCTAAAACTTGATGTGATGTGGATGACCATGCCTACTTGGAATAAGTAGAAGTTTTGTTAATGTATGGATTATTAATACAATAGAATAATACACAGCAATGATAAATTACAGCTATTCAGAACAACATGGACAAATTGTGCAAACATAATACTATAAGCCCGACACAAAAAGCATGTACTATACTATTCCATTTATAGGAAATTAAAAAATCAGGTAAAGTTATTTAGTGATGGCTAAAGTCAGAACAGTAGCTTTGGAGGGAGAATGTTGACTATGTAAGAGTATAATAGAGGCTTCTGGGATAATGAGTCTATATATTAATCTACACATTAATTCCAATTTGGATATATGTAAAAATTAATTCAGTTGTTCATTTAAGATTATGTGCTTTATATGTGCTATACGTCAGTGGTAAGGTAAGAAGGAACACTGATCAGGTGATTATAGATTTTATATTATAAATATGTAATATTTATATTATATTTATATTAATGTATCCTAAATATAGTTCTCTCTTGTCTGCTGCAAAAATACCTCTTTCTAGAGTTTAAAACCTAATTTATCATTAGAGCAATTCACTGGGATGGGTCAAAAGAGAATATGGTCAACCTAACACAAGGAGATTAAAAATCATAAGAAAGGTAATATATCTTCAATATACCTAGTATATCTAATAGGCATAGAAAGGATTTAGGAAGTTCCAGAGACCTAGCAATTTTTTTTTTTAACTCAAAGGAGAAAGACAAGCAGTTGTAAACAGAAAAAGCAATTTGCCTATGATGGATAAATGAATTAGATTACAATATTTAAAGTAAGAGGACAGAATTTATATCATCTATCTCTGGGCTCTTTCCAACCAATATATTATCTATTGGTCAGGGCAAAAAGAAATGTTTGAGGTCATTCTGTCTATATAAGAACAGGATGTTTTTATTATCATCATCATCCCTGTCACAGCTGCCATTGTTACAGCCATGGCCACTGCCACCACCATGGTCACCACCACCAGGGTCTTTATCGCCCTTCCCCTCCTCCTCCAATCTCCTCCTTTTCCCCATACTCATCATTATTTCCAGGAAACTCAAGGGAAAAATCATTTGTGTGTCATTTTTGTTTGTTTGTTTTCTGTTTTTGTTTTTTTCCCTAAGCATAGATTTCATGGATAAACTCTTCCATGAACAGCCAGTACTTACCAGGGGGATGTTGAGATGGTACCATGTTGCAAAGGTGTAGGGTGTAGGGTTCTCTTCTCCTTAGTTTTTCTCAGCTGTCCCAGCTCTCCCACTCCATGACTCCTCAGAAAACCAGAGTCTTCCTGGAACTCTTTCTAAAATTTGTGCATCTTCACATTTAATCCAGGTTTCCTATAACCCTGCTATCTCTTCTTCTGCAGGCCAGTTTTAATCATTAAATTCCAGGAACCAATCCAAAAGACCATTAATAAGAGACAAATCTCAATAGTATCGGGGTTTGCTGCTAGAGAATGTGTCCTGTTTTTTTGTTACATTTGATGAAAGAACTACTTGAAAATACTTTGATTGTATAGTTGCCTTCTCCAAAGGCAATCTGTCCCAGGTACATTATCTTATTAATTTAAAAACCGAATATGTATTTCAAGGGAAGTTTTACTTCTATGTCTGTGATTAATTCATACTAAAGTCATCAAAATTCAGTCAAGTGAGAGCTATTTGATGTCCAATTGCCCTTTTATGGAGCTTTTCAATCCTTCCCCTTTAATCAAGAAATTTAAAAAAAAAAAATCCAGCCATAAATAAAACTGAGCCCCTAAAAAGCCTTGGCTTTGCCTTAAAATGTAAAGCCTTATGGAATCAGGGAGATTTCAAGTATGTTCTTTTCTACCAGTAATTCTGATTATTCTCTGAAATATAATTCAGTGTTCTTAAGATTATAAAATTTGTTCATTTATCTTGAGGGTAAGAGAATTAATGAGGTGATACCTGGCCAAGCAATTTCGACTCAGAGGCAGACTCTAAAAGTGTGATTCATATTTGTCATTATTGCTGGTTGTTGTATTTGCTTTTATAGGTACGATGAATCTGGTTTTAATTTATTATAGTAACATTGACTGTATTGCCATACTGAATCATTGGGACAGATATTGCCATATGATCCGCATATCTCTGAAACTCTGCCTTTTTATTGACCAAAGCATGGTAAATTCCTAGATTTATTTTTTTTTTAATGTGTATGGGGTATTACTCCATAATTAACTTTTACTAGTTACAATTATTGAGAGCCATGTGCCAGCCACTATATTAACTGCCTTAAAAACAAACTTTTTTTTTTAACTTAAAACTACTCAAGTAAGCGATAATGTGATAATGCCTCCAGAAAGACAGATACTTTCTTTTACACTTGTTTAATTTCTGTATTAATTCTTTTGTCTTAGTGGCTTACTTTGCCCTTTCTCTCACACATAATAGGATATTCTATTAATAAGAATATTTGAAAGTTGGAAAGTTTTACATAAATATAAAATACTTTCCATGTATATATTTTTAAGTTTTTATTTATCTATCTATTTATTTGAGAGAGAGAGAGAGAGAGAGCTCACTTGTGCTAGCAAGCGGAGGGGTATAGGGAAGGGAGAGGAAGAGGGAAAGAATCACAAGCAGATTGTACACTGAGTGTAGAGCCCCATGTGGGGCTCGATCTCATGGCCTTGAGATCATGACCTGAGCAGAAACCAAGAGTCTGACACTCAACCCAACTCACTAAGCCACCAAGGTGTCCTGCCCCATCTATGTTTTTATTTGAATATTTAAACTATCCTTTTTGGAATACCAGAAAGAATGTTATTATTATTATTTTTTTCTAAAGAAAAAGTCAGGTTTACCAGAGGTAATTCACTTACCTACATACAAAAAAAATCAACAAATAACAGAACTGAAGTGCAAATCAAGACTTCAGATGAATGGCTGGTGATCCTGCCACCATATTCTACTTTCTAGAGGTATCATCTTTTTCCTTAACTCTACTTTAAAAGTATAAGATATCTCTCTACTAAATACAGTAAAGTATGCCATACACTATATATTTTTCTATCTACATATTTACATAACGGATCTACACTGATTTACTATCATTCTATATTTGAGTTAACTAGAATATCTTTTTTTCTTTTTTTCCCTAAAGATTTGATTATTTATTTATTTGAGAGAGAGAGTGCATGCACACAGGAGCAGGGGAGAGGTAGAGGGAGACGCTGACTCCCTGCTGAGCCCGGAGCCCAATGCAGGACTCAATCCCAGAACCTTGGGATCATGACCGGAGCCAAAGGCAGATGCTTATCTGACTGAGCCACCCAGTAGCCCCCCCCCCCAACTTTTTTTCTTTTTAAAGACTTAACTATTTATTTGAGGGGGGGAAGGGCAGAGGGAGAGAGAGAGAGAACCTCAAGCAGACTCCCTGCTGAGCGTGGAGTTCAACATAGGGATCATTAGCTGAGATCATGACCTCAGCTGAAAGAAAGATCTATTCGCTCAACTGACTGAGCCACCTGGGTGCCCCCTAGTTAACTAGAATATCTTAAAAAAATAATATAAAGTTCAGATATATATACTTCAGTTCTTTATTATCTGCCAGTTTCTTTGCTATATGACTGATATAATGTCTAATAAATCTCATGAAGTACTATTAAACACATAGGATACTAAAGAACAGAGAGGTTAAGTCATTTGCCTAAGGTCACCAGGAGAGTAAAAAAGGATGTAACATATTTATTTCTTAGTTCTAAAAACACTTAACATTTTATGAAAGCATATTTATATAATTTTTATCTCATTTGTAGCAACTATACTGTTTCATTTTGGTTTAAAGTTTTGCTAGAGATAGTAAAGATGAATTATTTTACTTAATAGATCTCCCTTCGTAAATTTATGGAGGTTGTATCTGTCTGCCTAACAACAGTGGAAAAGTCAATGTCCATTTTCTCTCCTGCTTCCCGAAGGACTGTGCTTGTACAGTTTCCCAAGGGACATGTGCTTTCATTTTTGTTTGTTTGTTTGTTTGTTTGACAGGGGAAGGGGGAGACTTTTAAACAGGATCTACACCTAGCATGGAGCCGGCATGGGGTTCATCTCATCACCCTAAGATCATGACCTGAGCTGAAACCAAGAGTCTGACACTTAGCTGACTGAACCACCCAGGCACACCAGTATTGTTTGTTAATCTTTTACTGTGGTCTGCCACAGCTTAGAGTCAAAATAGATAAAGCCAATATCTTCTACCCAGTAATGGAATGCCTTGGAAATCTAACAGGTGGCAGCCCAGAATTGATGATTGCCTTTGTTCTTCTGGGGACCCATCATAGCTCAACACAGCTCTTGCCACCACACATACACACACACACACTCATACACTACACTTCACGCCCCTCTCCACTGAGGAAAGCATGATCATTATCTGTATTGATTCTGGCCAGGACTGTACTATAGAGTGAATTGGCCATTAGATAACCCTGATTTGCAGCCTTTGTAAACTAATTATATCTATTAATCATGCAAACTCCAGAATTTGTCTCTTCCAGTAAAAACATTCCCAAAGAGCAACAGACTTTTTTTTTTTAAACCCATTTTATGTTTATCAACCCAAGGTTTTATGACGTCTAGTTTCCCCTTGTTAAACATTTCAAAAACACTTTTTCTTGAAGGAGTATGGATGGATACACTTTTATTTATTTATCTTAGCACCTTAAAAAGTTTCAACAACAAAAATCACAAAAATATAAAATAAACATAAATGAGAGAAGCTAGAAATACAGATTTGTGGTGAAACAGAGATAAAATTAATGCTGATATGATGATTTGCTTTTAATCCAAGACATTAAAATTTGCATTGATGTGAACCTTATAGGTGTCTCATCAAGATGTTTCTCTCTCTTTTAAGTAATCCCTACCCCCAACACAGGGCTTGAACTCATGCCCCAAGATCAAGAGTCATATGTTCTTCCAAATGAGCCAGCCAGGCACTCCTCATTAAGATGTCTCTTAAGTAGTATTGACAGTAATATTTATGAAAATGTTTATCCTTCACTTAGTTCTTACCAAAGGATAGATATCTTTAATTCCTACCCTGAGATACTGTAACACCTGTGACTCAGAGCCACATTAAGAGCCTTCAGAACCTTTAATCTTAACCTCTGATACAAAGGCAATCCTGAAGATTTCTAGAATGGCCATCAAGGACAATCACAGATGTAATTATGTCCTTTCTCTGTGAACCTCTTTATGATCTAATGACTAAAATGGTCCATATGTATACAATGGAATATCACGCCTCCATCAGAAAGGATGAATACCCAACTTTTGTATCAGCATGGACGGGATTGGAGGAAATTATGCTGAGTGAAATAAGTTAAGCAGAGAAAGTCAGTTATCATCTGGTTTCACTTATTTGTGAAGCATAAGGAATAACACGGAGGACCTTGGGGGATGGAAAGGAGGAGTGAGTTGGGGAAAATCAGAGGGGGAGGCAAACCATGAGAGACTGTGGATTCTGAGAAATAAGCTGAGGGTTTTGGAAGGGGAGGGAGAGGGTGGGATGAGCCTGGTGGTGGGTATTAGGGAGGGCACGTATTGCATGGAGCACTGGGTGTGGTACATAAAAAATGAATCTTGGGACACTGAAAAAATAAAATTAAATTAAAAAAAATTGAGTTGAGAAGTTTTCCCCACCTCAACTCCATCATGTAAAAATTTAAGTGCCCTTTAATTTAAATGTTCTAAAACTACATGGCCCAGGATGGCAGCCACTAGAAGCATGTCGTTGAACTCATAAATAAGCTTGTGTAATCAAGCAACAAATTTTAATTTATTTTCTTTCAATTCCTAAATACTACTTTAAATTAAAACATTGGAGAATGCATTTTATGTTAAATACAATTTTATTGTTTCGGTAGGTCTACATTTCACTTTAACTACTATATTACAAAGGACATCATGCAGTACTGCTGGCTAAGTTAGACACTTGTGTCATATACAGTTTGCAGATAAACACATCATTGATCTAGTCAGTGTTACTGGATTGATTTCATCAAAAAATTTTTCCTACATGCTCACACCATAAACTATTTATTTGTATAATTTATAGAGAGAGCCTAAGTTACAATTGTATTTATATAAATTTTAATTTACACTTAAATTAAAATACTAGTTTTTAATTATGGTTATTCTTCTAATTTAAAAAAACAATTATAGGATGCATTTAATAATAGACCATCAAAATATATGAAGTAAAATTGACAGCACTGAAGGGAGAAATAGGCAGTTCTACAATAACAGTTGGAAATATTAATACTTCATTCTTAATGGTTAAAAGAACCAGATAGAAGATTAAAAAAAAATACAGGACTTGAACAACACAGTAAATCAATCAACAGACACATACAGAATAATCTACCTAACAACAGAATACACCTTCTCAAGTGTACATGGTCCATTTTTCAGGAAAAACCATATATTAGGCTTCAAATTAAGTCTCAATGTATTTTAAAAATATAGATATCAAAAATATCTTCTCGAACCTCACTGAGATGAACTTAGAAAATGATAACCAAGGAAAACTAGAATAAATCACAGAATTGTGGAAATTAAACAACATACTCTTAAATAACCAATGGATCCAAGAAGAAATAACAAGGGAAATTGGAAAATACTTAAAGAGGAATGACAACAAAAACAAAACATACCAAAACTTTTGAACACAGCAAATGCAGTGCTAATGGGGAAATTTGTATCTGTAAGTGCTTACATTAAAAAACAATAAAGATCTCAATTCAACAATTTAACTTTGTAACTTAAGGCACTAAAGAAAGGAAAAACTAAACCCAAAGCTAGAAGGTAGGAAATAATAAATACTAGAATGGAGTTAAGTAAAATAGAGAATAGAACAATAATAGAAAAGGTCAATGAAATTAAAGGTTGACTCTTTGGAGGAGGAGTCAAGATGGCGGAGAAGTAGCAGGCTGAGACTACTTCAGGTAGCGGGAGATCAGCTAAATAGCTTATCTAAAGATTGCAAACACCTACAAATCCAATGGGAGATTGAAGAGAAGAAGAACAGCAATTCTAGAAACAGAAAATCAACCACTATCTGCAAGGTAGGACTGGCGGAGAAGTGAATCCAAAGCGATGGGAAGATAGACCGCGGGGGGAGGGGCCGGCTCCCAGTGAGCGGCGGAGCAACGGAGCACAAAATAGGGACTTTTAAAAGTCTGTTCCGCTGAGGGACATCACTCCAGAGGCTTAACTGGGGTGAAGCCCGGGCGGGGTCAGCACGGCCTCAGGTCCCACAGGGTCGCAGAAGGATCGGGGGTGTCTGAGTGTCGCAGAGCTTACCGGTATTAGAATGGGGAAGCTGGCTACAGAGACAGAGCCGAGGAGTGACTCTCAGCTCGGGGTTGCCTTGAACCGGTCGCAGGCTCGGTCAGCTCGGAGCGAGGCCAGAGGCCAGGGTGACGGGAGTCATTGGGCGCTGTTCTCTGAGGGCGCACTGAGGAGTGGGGCCCCGGGCTCTCGGCTCCTCCGAGCCGGAGACTGGGAGGCCGCCATCTTCATTCCCGTCTTCTAGAACTCTACGGAAAGCGCTCAGGGAACAAAAGCTCCCGAAAGCAAATCCAGCAAACCTGAGCGGATTACTCAGCCCGGCCCGGGTAAGGGCGGTGCAACTCCACCTGGGGCAAAGACGCTTGAGAATCACTACAATAGGCCCCTCCCCAGAAGATCAACGGGAAACCCAGCCAACCAAGTTCACCTACCAAGGAGTGCAGTTTCAATACCAAGGAGAGCGGCAGAATTCCAGAGGAGAAGAAAGCAAAGCATGGAACTCATGGTTTTCTCCCCATGATTTTTTAGCCTTGCAGTTAATTTAATTTTTTTTTCTTTTTCAATTTTTTTTTCTTTTTCTCTTCTTCTGCTAAATTTTTTTAACTTTTACCGTTTTCTTTTTTAACGTTTTTTAAATAGTTTATCTAATATATATATATATATATATTTTTTTTTCCTCTTTTTATATTTTTTCTTTATCGGCTTTCTTTTTTTAATAGTTTCTTTTTTTTTTTTCTTTTTTCTTTCTGAACCCCTATTTATCCCCTTTCTCCCCCCTCACGATTTGGGATCTCTTCTGATTTAGCTAAAGCATATTTTCCTGGGGTTGTTGCCACCCTTTTAGTATTTTACTTGCTCCTTCATATACTCTTATCTGGACGAAATGACAAGGCGGAAAAATTCACAACAACAACAAAAAAAACAAGAAGCAGTACCAAAGGCTAGGGACCTAATCAATACAGACATTGGTAATATGTCAGATATAGAGTTCAGAATGACGATTCTCAAGGTTCTAGCTGGGCTTGAAAAAGTCATGGAAGATATTAAAGCAACCCTCTCGGGAGATATAAAAGCCCTTTCTGGAGAAATAAAAGAACTAAAATCTAACCAAGTTGAAATCAAAAAAGCTATTAATGAGGTGCAAACAAAAATGGAGGCTCTCACTGCTAGGGTAAATGAGCAGAAGAAAGAATTAGTGATATAGAAGACCAAATGACAGAGAATAAAGAAGCTGAGCAAAAGAGGGACAAACAGCTACTGGACCATGAGGGGAGAATTCGAGAGATAAGTGACACCATAAGACGAAACAACATTAGAATAATTGGGATTCCAGAAGAAGAGGAAACAGAGAGGGGAGCAGAAGGTATGTTGGAGAGAATTATTGGAGAGAATTTCCCCAATATGGCAAAGGGAACAAGCATCAAAATCCAGGAGGTTCAGAGAACCCCCCTCAAAATCAATAAGAATAGGTCCACACCCCGTCACCTAATAGTAAAATTTACAAGTCTTAGTGACAAAGAAAAGATCCTGAAAGCAGCCCGGGAAAAGAAGTCTGTAACGTACAATGGTAAAAATATTAGATTGGCAGCAGACTTATCCACAGAGAGCTGGCAGGCCAGAAAGAGCTGGCATGATATATTCAGAGTACTAAACGAGAAAAACATGCAGCCAAGAATACTATATCCAGCTAGGCTATCATTGAAAATAGAAGGAGAGATTAAAAGCTTCCAGGACAAACAAAAACTGAAAGAATTTGCAAATACCAAACCAGCTCTACAGGAAATATTGAAAGGGGTCCTCTAAGCAAAGAGAGACCCTAAAAGTAGTAGATCAGAAAGGAACAGAGACAATATACAATAACAGGCACCTTACAGGCAATACAATGGCACTAAATTCAAATCTCTCAATACTTACCCTGAATGTTAATGGGCTAAATGCCCCAATCAAAAGACACAGGGTATCCGAATGGATAAAAAAACAAAACCCATCTATATGTTGCCTACAAGAAACTCATCTTAAACCCGAAGACACCTCCAGGTTTAAAGTGAGGGGGTGGAAAAGAATTTACCATGCTAATGGACATCAGAAGAAAGCAGGAGTGGCAATCCTTATATCTGATCAATTAGATTTTAAGCCAAAGACTATAATAAGAGATGAGGAAGGACACTCTATCATACTCAAAGGAACTGTCCAACAAGAAGATCTAACGTGGGAGCAGCCAACTATATAAACCAATTAATAACAAAATCAAAGAAACACATCGACAATAATACAATAATAGTAGGGGATTTTAACAGTCCCCTCACTGAAATGGACAGATCATCCAAGCAAAAGATCAACAAGGAAATAAAGGCCTTAAATGGCACACTGGACCAGATGGACATCACAGATATATTCAGAACATTTCATCCCAAAGCAACAGAATACACATTCTTCTCTAGTGCACATGGAACATTCTCCAGAATAGATCACATTCTTGGTCCTAAATCAAGTCTCAACCAGTATCAAAAGATTGGGATCATTCCCTGCATATTTTCAGACCACAATGCTCTGAAGCTAGAACTCAATCACAAGAGGAAATTTGGAAAGAACCCAAATACATGGAGACTAAACAGCATCCTTCTAAAGAATGAATGGGTCAACCAGGAAATTAAAGAAGAATTGAAAAAATTCATCGAAACAAATGATAATGAAAACACAACGGTTCAGAATCTGTGGGACACAACAAAGACAGTCCTGAGAGGAAAATATATAGCGGTACAAGCCTTTCTCAAGAAACAAGAAAGGTCTCAGGTACACAACCTAACCCTACACCTAAAGGAGCTGGAGAAAGAGCAAGAAAGAAACCCTAAACCCAGCAGGAGAAGAGAAATCATAAAGATTAGAGCAGAAATCAATGAAATATAAACCAAAAAAACAATAGAACAAATCAACGAAACTAGGAGCTGGTTCTTTGAAAGAATAAGATTGATAAACCCCTGGCCAGAATTATCAAAAAGAAAAGAGAAAGGACCCAAATAAATAAAATCATGAATGAAAGAGGAGAGATCACAACGAACACCAAAGAAATACAGACAATTATAAGAACATACTATGAGCAACTCTACACCAACAAATTTGACAATCTGGAAGAAATGGATGCATTCCTAGAGACATATAAATGACCACAACTGAACCAGGAAGAAATAGAAAGCCTCAACAGACCCATAACCAGTAAGGAGATTGAAACAGTCATCAAAAATCTCCAAACAAACAAAAGCCCAGGGCCAGACGGCTTCCCGGGGGAATTCTACCAAACATTTAAAGAAGAACTAATTCCTATTCTCCTGAAACTGTTCCAAAAAATAGAAATGGAAGGAAAACTCCAAACTCATTTTATGAGGCCAGCATCACTTTGATCCCAAAACCACACAAGGATCCATCAAAAGAGAGAACTACAGACCAATATCCTTGATGAACACAGATGCAAAAATTCTCGCCAAAGTACTAGCCAATAGGATTCAACAATACATTAAAAGGATTATTCACCACGACCAAGTGGGATTTATTCCAGGGCTGCAAGGTTGGTTCAACATCCGCAAATCAATCAATGTGATACAACACATTAATAAAAGAAAGAACAAGAACCATATGATACTCTCCATAGATGCTGAAAAAGCATTTGACAAAGTACAGCATCCCTTCCTGATCAAAACTCTTCAAAGTGTAGGGATAGACGGCACATACCTCAATATTATCAAAGCCATCTATGAAAAACCCACTGCAAATATCATTCTCAATGGAGAAAAACTGAAAGTTTTTCCGCTAAGGTCAGGAACACGGCAGGGATGTCCGTTATCACAACTGCTATTCAACATAGTACTAGAAGTCCTGGCCTCAGCAATCAGACAACAAAAGGAAATTAAAGGCATCCAAATCGGCAAAGAAGAAGTCAAACTATCACTCTTCGCAGATGATATGATACTATATGTGGAAAGCCCAAAAGACTCCACTCCAAAACTGCTAGAACTTGTACAGGAATTCAGTAAAGTGTCAGGATATAAATACAATGCACAGAAATCAGTTGCATTTCTCTACACCAACAACAAGACAGAAGAAAGAGAAATTAAGGAGTCCATCCCATTTACAATTGCACCCAAAACTATAAGATAACTAGGAATAAACCTAACCAAAGAGACTAAGAAGCTATACACAGAAAACTATAAAGTACTCATGAAAGAAATTGAGGAAGACACAAGGAAATGGAAAAATGTTCCATGCTCCTGGATTGGAAGAATAAATATTGTGAAAATGTCTATGCTACCTAAAGCAATCTACACATTTAATGCAATTCCTATCAAAGTACCATCCATTTTTTTCAAAGAAATGGAACAAATAATCCTAAAATTTATATGGAACCAGAAAAGACCTCGAATAGCCAAAGGAATATTGAAAAAGAAAGCCAAAGTTGGTGGCATCACAATTCCGGACTTCAAGCTCTATTACAAAGCTGTCATCATCAAGACAGCATGGTACTGGCACAAAAACAGACACATAGATCAATGGAACAGAATAGAGAGCCCAGAAATAGACCCTCAACTCTATGGTCAACTCATCTTCGACAAAGCAGGAAAGAATGTCCAATGGAAAAAAGACAGCCTCTTCAATAAATGGTGTTGGGAAAATTGGACAGCCACATGCAGAAAAATGAAATTGGATCATTTCCTTACACCACACACGAAAATAGACTCAAAATGGATGAAGGATCTCAATGTGAGAAAGGAATCCATCAAAATCCTCGAGGAGAACACAGGCAGCAACCTCTTCGACCTCAGCTGCAGCAACATCTTCCTAGGAACATCACCAAAGGCAAGGGAAGCAAGGGCAAAAATGAACTTTTGGGATTTTATCAAGATCAAAAGCTTTTGCACAGCAAAGGAAACAGTGAACAAAACCAAAAGACAACTGACAGAATGGGAGAAGATATTTGCAAATGACATATCAGATAAAGGGCTAGTGTCCAAAATCTATAAAGAACTTAGCAAACTTAACACCCAAAGAACAAATAATCCAATCAAGAAATG
The DNA here is from genome assembly GCF_902655055.1 of Lutra lutra. Classification (NCBI taxonomy): domain Eukaryota; kingdom Metazoa; phylum Chordata; class Mammalia; order Carnivora; family Mustelidae; genus Lutra; species Lutra lutra. The sequence continues at coordinate 125,406,777 of NC_062284.1, forward strand.
GGCAGAGGACATGAACAGACATTTCTGCAAAGAAGACATCCAGATGGCCAACAGACACATGAAAAAGTGCTCCATATCACTCGGCATCAGGGAAATACAAATCAAAACCACCATGAGATATCACTTCACACCAGTCTGGCTAAAATTAACAAGTCAGGAAATGACAGATGCTGGCGAGGATGCGGAGAAAGGGGAACCCTCCTACACTGTTGGTGGGAATGCAAGCTGGTGCAACCACTCTGGAAAACAGCATGGAGGTTCCTCAAAATGTTGAAAATAGAACTACCCTATGACCCTGCAATTGCACTGCTGGGTATTTACCCTAAAGATACAAACGTAGTGATCCGAAGGGGCACGTGCACCCGAATGTTTATAGCAGCAATGTCTACAATAGCCAAACTATGGAAAGAACCTAGATGTCCCTCAACAGACGAATGGATAAAGAAGATGTGGTATATATACACAATGGAATACTATGCAGCCATCAAAAGAAATGAAATCTTGCCATTTGCGACGACGTGGATGGAACTAGAGGGTATCATGCTTAGCGAAATAAGTCAATCGGAGAAAGACAACTATCATATGATCTCCCTGATATGAGGGAGAGGAGATGCAACATGGGGGGTTAAGGGGGTAGGAGAAGAGTAAATGAAACAAGATGGGATTGGGAGGGAGACAAACCATAAGTGACTCTTAATCTCACAAAACAAACTGAGGGTTGATGGGGGGAGGGGGTTGGGAGAGGGGGGGTGGGGTTATGGATATTGGGGAGGGTATGTGCTATGGTGAGTGCTGTGAAGTGTGTAAACCTGGCGATTCGCAGACCTGTACCCCTGGGGATAAAAATATATGTTTATAAAAAAAAAAAAAAGTTGACTCTTTGAAAATATTAGCAAAATTGACCACTCTAGCTAGATGGCCTAAGGGGGAAAAAAAAAAAAAAAGGTAAGACTCCAATTGCTAAAATCAGGAATGAAAGTGGGGACATTACCAATTGTACAGAATAAAAAATATTATAAGAAAATATTAAGAATAATTGTTTCCAAGCAAACTGGATTACTTAAGCAAAAAGAAATAGAAAATGTGACTACACCTATAATTAATAAGGAGATTGAATCATTAATTTAAAAATATTCCAACATGGAAAGGCTTTGGACCTGATGGCTTCACTTGTGAATTCTACCAAACATTTTAAAAAAGAACTAACACCAAGCCTTCTGAAACTTTTTCAAAATATTAAAGAGGATGGAACACTTCCTAACTCATTCTTGAGGCCAACATTACCCTAATACCAAAGCCAGACCTAGAAAATTACGGACCCATACCTGCCAAGACTGATCCAAAAACCTAAACAAATTACTAACAAACCAAATTCAATAGCATATTAAAAAGAATTATATACCGTGACCAAGTAGAATTTAATCCTGGAATATAAGAATAGTTTGATATATAAAAATCAATCAATGCAGTATACTACCTTAGCAAAATGAAGTAAAAAAGCCTACATGATCACCTCAATTGACATAGAAAAAGCATTTTCAAAAATCCAATACCCTTGCATGAGAAAAACTTAACAAATTAAAAATAACAGTAAATTATTTCAACATAATAAAAGCAATATGGAAGGGGTGCCTGGGTGGCTCAGTGGGTTAAAGCGTCTGCCTGTGGCTCAGGTCAAGATCCCAGGGTTCTGGGATCGAGCCTGCATCGGGCTCTCTGCTTGGCAGAGAGCCTGCCTCCCCCTCTCTCTGTGCCTGCCTTTCTGCCTACTTGTGATTTCTGTCTGTCAAATAAATAAGTAAAATCTTAAAAAAAAAAAAGGCCATATGGAAAATACACAGCAAAAATCATACTCAATGGTGCCAGATTGAAAACTTTCCCTCTGAGACCAGGAACCAGACAAGGATGCCCACTTGTGTCATTTCTATTCAACATGGAAGTTCTAGCCAGAACAATTAAGCAAGAAAAAGAAATAAAATGCATCCAAATTGGAAATGAAGTAGTAAAATTATTACAGTTCACAGATTATATGTACAAAATCTTAATTTCACAAAAATTGTTAAAACCAAAGTTCTCAACATCTCTAGTTATTTTTGAATCTTTATATCTTTTAAAAAAGAATTTCAGGGTTGCCTGGGTGGCTCAGTCATTAAGCGTCTGCCTTTGGCTCAGGTCATGATTCCAGGGTCCTGAGATTGAGCCCCGCATCAGGCTCCCTGCTCATCAAGAAGCTTGCTTCTCCCTCTCCCACTCCCCCTGCTTGTGTTTACTCTCTCGCTGTGTCTCTCTCTGTCAAATAAATAAATAAAATATAAAAAAAAAAAAGAATTTCAGGTCCATATAAAAAGTTTTTATCACAATGGATTGAAATTTAACTTGCTGCTTTATTTCACTGCATCATCCATACTGAAAATATTTTTCTTCTCAGTTTTCTGCAACAAATTCTAAGAAAACTGTCATGGAGATAACTGTTAGGCTGTTATGTATATAGGTGAAAATGCTATGAATGCTGCGGAGTTATTAAAAGAAATAAAATGAATTAAGGACTGGTTTTCTGAAAGAACGCTTGTTCAGTGAATCATAGAAGGGTTTTACAAGATTTGCGAACTAAAATTCAAATCTTTCTTGAAACAAAGAAATAGTTTCCCAATATTCAGTAATATTGCACAAAATGTCAGTGTGAGTTATATTTTCTCACTGATTTCAGATGACATTTAAATGAGCTAAATTTGAAGCTCCAAGAACAGGAAAATCTTCTTTATGAGCCAGCTAAACAGGTAAATGAATTAATTTACATATTCTTCTAAGAAGAATCAATATGCAGATTTTAATTTTAATTAACATTGTTATGTAAATTGTCTGAAGAACTATAAAAATTCAATAGATATTAATAATTTTAGACTTATTTTCTAATTTGTGCAGTATTAGTTTATTATTCAATACGAGTGTTACCGAACAGACTCAAGAGTTAGTACATTATTTACCTTAGACAGACAAAAGTTTGAAAATAATAGGCTGTTGATTCAAAACTAAATCAGTTCTTCTAAAAAAGATGAACCAGTTTTGTCAAAGTGAATATAAGCAATAAAATAAAACTGTTTTTTGAGGAAATTTCAGTTCCTGGAATACTTATAGAAGTGTTTAGAACAGCCTGAATAGGTGAATCTAATTTTCTAATCATAATTTTAAGAAATCTAAATACCAATAAAGTATTTCGAATAAAAACTTAGCATCTGAATTGACATGTGCTGTCATTATAAAATGTACATCAATTTGAAAGACTTAGTATGAAAAAAATGTGAATTATCTTTAATTTTATATTACTGCAAGTTAAAACAGAATGTCAAATAGTTTATGTTATATAAATTATTAATATTGAATTCACTTTTTTGTCCTACTTTTTAATGTGGCTTATTAGAAAATTTTAAATTACATGTATAGCTTTTGTTATGTATGGTTCTATTGGACAGCACTGTTATGGGAGTTGATTTTTTTTTTTTTTTTTGGTCTGTTCAGAAATTGTTGTGAAGTCAATATAGTTTGTTTTCCTGCTTTTCTGATAAGTGGAAAGTTTCTGGAAAATCCATAATGCACTTACTATTTGTGTATCATTAATGTGACATCAAGTTCAGTTAAGAGTTACCAAGTGGTGAATTTGCTGAAATATTTTCTCTAAGAACTTTTGATCCTACTTGTAGGATTCTACCATCATCAGCAAAATTATGCAAACATTTTGCCTACCCTGTGCCCAGACAATGAGCTGATTCACATTTTGTCTAATCCCTATGTTCTGTTGAAGCGGTTGTAAACACCCCTCAGAATCCCATAAATAAGAATTATTCCACAAGTGGAAGGTAGAACAAGATTCCATTTTACTCTGTCAATGCTTTTCTAAAAATGTTAAGAGCAATAGAATTTCCTTCTTGCTAATGGAAGTCCCACCATTAAAATAATCATATAAAAGAGCTATCACAGCTTTTTCCAAGGTTAATGCATTTCAGCTGTAAGGTAATTCTTTTTCTATATAGTATCAGAGAAAAAGAAGAAAGGAAAAACATTTTACAAAGGAAAGAAAAAGCCTGAAATCTATCAGTCGGCACCAAGCAAAAATAATACTTTTTAAGGCAAATTCATCAGATAAAAAAGATTCATGCACAACAAAGTTTCTCCTAAGCAAGAACCTGGCATATAAAATTCACTTGCTGCCTATCTGTGAACTGAATTAATGCCCTAACCAAATATTTGAAACAGAAAGTTTTCTGATAATGTCTTGGACCTTCTCAGTCCTACAGACTGAATAAAATAGACATTTCCAGCTGATTTATTTAGAATTTAAAATATTTTGAAATGCAGAGTTAAAGCAGTGATAGCCAATTAGAGATAAGTAATATAAGCTGAAGATTAACCTCAAACTCTATGTTTATTGTTATTAGATAATTTGTCAGTTGAATCAACTGACTGTGCCTGATTTCCTCAAACACGAAATGGGGAACATAATAGTATCCATTTTATGGGGTTGTTGTTATAAGGTTTGTTAATTAGATAAAGATGAATGCAAAGTGACTGGTACAGAATAAGCATTCAGTAGCTATTCCCTGGTATTATTGAATAAATTTAGCCCATCCTTCAAGTCTGGCACAAGTTACACTTTCTCCATGAAATCATCCCACATGGGCTTACTATCTTCTTAGACAAATATGGGTTTTTTATTATTATATTTCCCTTTCAAAATTTTAAGTTCCTCTAGAGCAGGTTTACAGCTTATATTTTGGGGAGTAGTGGGTTCAGATCTAGGATCTACAACTTAATATCTCTATTCTTATTTGAGTCTTAGTTTCCTTTTTACATAAAATAGAGATAGTAAAGCATCAATTTTAGGATGGGGGATTGAATACAAGCATAGGCAAAGTACCTAGAATAGCACACTTGACACCTGTGCAGTGTGTAGTAATTTGCACAAACAAGCCTTCACATGGCCTTTCATCAGTCTGGCCTTACATGAATATGATATGCTTCTGTAGTTTTCCCTGAAAGTAGCCACATGTCTACTACTCACTGATGCATATTTTATAATCTGCCAAAATGCTGTATTTTTTTTAATAAGCCTTCAATTCATACCTGACTGCATTTTTGCTGTCCTTGTTCCACAGAGGATTTTTTCCCCCTGCCAATTTCCCAAATTAATTGGGATAGTGTTCATTCACCCACTGGAATATACATAAAATAATATTTGTGCAGAAATCCTAGCTTCGAGTGTAAGGAATTGCCAAACTAATTAAAGTTTAGCATTTATGGCAGAGGAGCAGAGAAGGCAATCAACTACTTTTGTGGATGACTAAATGGTGAAAGTTTAGAAGCTGAGACATTTGATTAGGACAGGAGTTCATTTACACTGAATAAATTCCAATGCCACAAACATTTCTCAGATTGTAGTAGAAGAAACTAAAGAGAAAAGCAGGTACTATATTTAAAAATTCCCAGCTTGCTGAAAATAGACCAAAAAAAAAAAAAAAAAAAACCTATGGAAATTCATAGGAACCATCAGGAGGCAAGGGTGTGATCAACATCATCGCTCACATTAGGAAAACATGGTGGTATTCCACTAAAAAACATTTATTTGTCAAAATTTATTTAACAGGACAAGTATTTCTAGTTCATCATTTATGCTAGTGTAAATACAAAAGAAACATACTGGACTCTCCATAACTCTGAAGTGGACATTGCAGACATTTGCCTTGTAAATAAGTAGCTATACTAAGTGGTATTTGTTGAATGCAGTGTTTCTTTGTACATGTGTTCAGAGACACAATGAACAGAAAAGAATGTTACATAAGCTTAAGTATGATGTATGGTTTGATAATGTCCATTGATAATGGACAGATTTCTTCATTTTGCACATGTGTATTGATATCATTATATCAAACAGTTTTACAGCTCTGGATAAGAAGGTGTAAAACAGTAAGGACCTGCTTTTGTCTAAGAGAGGTAGTAAGTAAACAAATGGATGCATGCTCTAATTTCACATTTCAATATGTGTATCAAAACACACAAGGCATGGTGGAGTACTAGAGAGTGCTTGGGGAAGTGAGCTGCTATTCTAAATAGGCTGGAGGAGGTATTTGGGAGAGGCATTCCTGGAGAATGAACTTTCTTGAAATTGCCGAGAGGAGAATATTCCAATAAAGAAAGGGGAATGGCAGAATTCCTCTGCTGGAAATGAGTTTCACTTGTTTGAAGACTAATAGGATGGCCATGATGGTTGAAGCAGAATAATCTTGGAAGATAACGGAGGAGAACAACTCAGAGGTAGAGCCAGTCTAGACTGGGAGAGGTGTTTAATGTCATTCTAACTGTGATGGGAAAACGTTATGACATATCTTGAGTGTGTATGTATATATCCAAAGTTTTTTTAATCCTATTATAGAAGAGATTTATATCCTTTTTTAAAAGATTTAGTATATTTATTTGAGAGAGAGAGAGAGAGAGAGAGAAAACATGAGTGGGGAGAGGAAGGAGAGGGAGAGGGAAAGGGACAAGCAGACTCCCCACTAAGTGGGGAGCCTGATGCCAGACTCCATCCCAGGACTCGGAGATCATGACTTGAGCCTCATGACCTGAGTCAGTCAGAGGCTTAACTGACTGAACCACCCAGGTGCCCCGAGATTTATTATTACTTTTAACTCATTACAGTATGCCTCAACCATAATATTCTTGTATATCGCCTTCTTTGATCCTTGAAACTACCCTACCAAGTAACTATTATCTCTATGTTATAGTTGAAGAAACTAAGATTCAAAGAGATTAGTCACCTTTCAAAAGTCAGTGTGGGGGGCGCCTGGGTGGCTCAGTGGGTTAAGCCGCTGCCTTCGGCTCAGGTCATGATCTCAGGGTCCTGGGATCGAGTCCCGAGTCGGGCTTTCTGCTCAGCAGGGAGCCTGCTTCCCTCTCTCTCTCTCTCTGCCTGCCTCTCCGTCTACTTGTGATCTCTCTCTGTCAAATAAATAAATAAAATCTTTAAAAAAAAAAAACAAACAACAAAAGTCAGTGTGGAACTTCTGTCATAAACTGAATTCGTGTGACTCCAAACTGCTTTTTTTTTTCTTTTAGCTACTGCACACTGCCCTCCAAAGTTACAATATGTTCCCTGCATCTACTAGAAGAATTTTTAAACTATATTATAAAGTCTAGTTAAAATGGAAAAGTACTTAGGTAAGGGAGATATATTAAGATGCCAGGGTTTCCATATTCATTATTAATTTAATTCTCAGTACAATTCTGTAAGATGAGGGCATGATTTTTTTCTATGTTATAGGTAGGGGAAACCGAAGATCATACACTATGTACAATCTAACCAAGGTCACAGACCCAGCAGAGGGGACTCAGAAGAGGATTGTTGACCTGCCTGACTTCCAGGATAATGCTGTCTTGATAAGGAGAGGGGAATCTATGAAGCATACAGGAATGATGACATTCTGCCTATTAGGTACATTTCTCATAGTATTTGTACTGTCGGAAGCAAATTGCTGTAGCAGAGAAAAAGTAAGTACCTTGCTAAAGTAGGAAGTTGTCAGATCTGTGTTAAACCCTAAGCTTCTTTGAAGTGAAAAGCATTCTGTGCTCTCTGGGTCTGTTCAGAATTCCCCCAAAGGGCACTGAAGTTATAGATTGAAGATAGACAAGGAAAAGGAAGGGACACTCAGAAGCTCTTTTGAGAACCTTAGCATCATAAATATTTCCATGAAGTACTGGTTTGGTCCTTATGGAAATCAGAGATTGGCCAAAGCTCTTACTAGACGGATAACTAGGAAAGGATGATCTTATTTTGTCCTGGGCAAATCAGAGGGAATGAATTATTTTTATGAGATAATCTCTGGTTCTGTGTGAAAGGTTTCATTATATCTGAATAAAGCTTAAATCCTGAGTGATTTCTAATAGTCCATATATTTTAGTAGGGAGTTCTCATTTTACATGTAAGTGTGGGTGGAATTTTATTGCCACTATCAGCAGCATCAAAAATTACTTCCCTGCTTCAGATTTTATTCTTGTTTATCATATGCTTCATTCTGTCTCTGATATTTATCACTTGCATTTCCCAGAAAGAACAAAGAAACACCATTACCTGGCATCTTAGTACTAAAAGCCCTGTTTTTTTTTTCTTTCAAATCTTGCTGAAACATTCTTCAGTTCTCTTGTTTTCTTTCCAAAAATGTTACAGCTAAAGTGAAACAGGAGACTTCATTGCAGAAGTCACTAGAGTGGTTTCTACAGCAAATCAGAGCATCACAAAGACATAAATCCTATTATTCTGAAAACATGAAGAAAGCGAAAGTCACTGAGAAGTCTGAACATTTTGCCTAGCCACTTGGAATTACACTCAAAGGACTGAAGCTAAAATCTAAGAGATATGCTTTAGGATACAACTGCAAGTGATATTTTTGATACCCCCTACCTCCCTAGGAACAAACACAGAATATAAAATGAATACTTGATAAAACAGTCATGCATGTAATGTACGTAAGGAGCATTTAATGATCAAAGAGTCAAGCTAATCATCCTAAACAACTCAGATAAGTTATACTGATAGATACTTTGGTAATGAGGTCAAAAATAAATGGTAAAAGGGTACACAGGTAAAATTTCAAAGTAAGAAATTTCCAAACAAGTATTGAAATTTTTGGTAGCATATCAGTGATTTTATAATACTTCAGAACATTCTTAAAAAGTAGAAAGAAAAAAATCCAACAGTCAAACCAAGGAAAAGTCCATCTCATAAATCTCTTTATTAGATTTCTAATTGTTCAAGATAAGTGTCTAGTTAAAGAAAATGGAGATAGTGTAAAAGAAGAATCGGGAAAAATAATATAACATGGTAATATGGCCATAAGAGTCAACAAGGGCTGTTAAGGGCTAAGAAAAGCAGGGAGAGAATAAATAGAAAATATGCAAAAATCAAAATGTCAAAAGCTATAGGATCCCATGACCCAATAATATCACTCATACATATATACATATGCAAGAAAAATGAATAAATATGTCCACCAAAAGATACCTACAAGAATGTTTGTATATTGTAGCCTCAGACAAGAAACACCCCAAACGTCCTCAATAGGAGATAGGAGAAAGCAAATTATGGTATATTTTTATAATGGGATAGGTTGCAGGAATAAAAGGAACAAACTACTGACACACAAAACATATTGGATACCTCTCATAGGTACTTTGTGACATAAAAGAAGCCAGACACAAAGAATACATATTGGAAGGAGTCAAAATTGACTAATATTAGAAGATGGAGTAACAAGGTTACCTCTGGAGTGTGGCTGGATATTGACTGGGAGGTTAGGAGCCCAAGAGATATTTGCGTGTGCTTAAAACATTTACCTTAACCTTGATGATGATTGTACATGGGTGTAGACAAGTGTTAAAAAATCCACTGAGTATATGTTTGAATTCATTTTTTGTACTTTTTGCATGTATTTATACAATTTTTAAAAGTAAGAAAACTATCAGAATGTTTATATTAAGAAGGAATGTCATAGAAGTCTATACCTGCCCAAGGTAGCATGTCTATAAGCAAATGAAACTGTGAGGAAGATTACGGCCTTCAGGGACTTTAGTTCCTTTAGAGTTCCCTTTTTTTTTTTTTTAATTTTTTTTTTTTTAAGATTTTATTTATTTATTTGACAGAGAGAGATCACAAGCAGGCAGAGAGGCAGGTAGAGAGAGAGAGGAGGAAGCAGGCTCCCTGCCGAGCAGAGAGCCCAATGCGGGGCTCAATCCCAGGACCTTGAGATCATGACCTGAGCCGAAGGCAGTGGCTTAACCCACTGAGCCACCCAGGCGCCCCTAGAGTTCCCTTTTGACAATCCCTGGGATTACTGGTTCTTCAAAGATGATTAAAGCATTTGATTATTTTACAGTCAGTGCATTTCAGCAATACAGATTCCTCCTTTAGTCCTGCTGGGACATAGTTTCGGCTTTGTCCCAGATACCAGGGCTAAAAGGACATCATTATACAGTGTCCAATAGATATGCTCATGCTTATAGCATAACTCAACGTGCAGCTAATATTTGTTCATTCATTCATTACCGTTCAGCACTTTCTGCAAGGTAAGAGATAAAGTGCATTTGGTCAGACAGAATTAGAGGATAAAGCAGAGATTTAAGCATGTAGAACTTTGTGTAAGCTAAAAGCTATAGGATGCTGGGGCGCCTGGGTGGCTCAGTGGTTTAACCCTCTGCCTTTGGCTCAGGCCATGGTCTCAGAGTCATGGGATCGAGCCCCGCATTGGGCTCTCTGCTCAGTGGGGAGCCTGTGTCCCTCTCTCTCTCTGCCTGCCTCTCTGCCTACTTGTGATCTCTGTCTGTGTCAAGTAAATAAATAAAATCTTTAAAAAAAAAATTAAAGCTATAGGTTGCCATTGAAGAGTTCGAAGCAAGTGAGGGAATTGACCGGATTTGCAGTTTAGAAAGACTACACTGTCAAAACTGTGGGAAATAACTTTGATGGGGAGAAATTATGGGTTAGGAAGATCATGTAAGAGAAAATTACAGAATTTCAACCAATAAGTGATCGGGGCCTGGATTATAGTTTTGGCAGAGGAAATTTAGAAGAAAAATAATAGTTATGAAGTCCACAGAGTGGAGAAAACATAACAGGATCCCCCACTTCCAGTTGTATATGGTACAAGATATATGAAGTACAAAACTTGGTTACTTTGGGTTCTAATTAACTAGCAACTATCTTAGTGCTTTCAATGATTTAATCTTTTTACCCAGAAGCAACTCTATGAGGAAAGTGCTTTTACCATCCTTATGCTATGAATGAGAGCACTGAAGCACAGAAAGTTTAAGAAACTTACCAAAATTACATAGCTGAAAATATCAGAACACGATTTTTACCTAGACAAGCCACCCCAGGTCATGTGTTCATAATCACTTAAAGAAAAATAGTTGTCTAGGCAGAAAGGGGAATCATATTAGATCAGGGAAGGGACAGAGAGAAACAAGTATTAACTTGTCAGAGATCGGGCATCTTTAAGAACAAAATGCTAATTTCTTGTGCTTGGAGAACATGGCAGAAGGATGAGGGCTGATAGGAAATCAGAAGAGATGAGTACTGATGACAGAGAAGACTTTCCCATTATTCCAAAACTGTTGATTTTGTCCACAAAGTCTGAAAATAGCTGGACTGTTGAAATTATGAAAGTTCATCAAAAAGACTTAAATTTCAAGAAGATTTCGAGTTTCTAAACTGCCAAATAGGATACTGGGCAAGTTGTGTAGTCTCTGATTTCACTGACTTTGTTTCTAAGTGGAGGTAGTTGGCAGGATTAAACATAAAGGTCTTTGTTAAATTACAAACTATCAAAGCTTTCATTATATATTCATACTCTGCCTTTTCCTAGAAAGGATCCATGGTATGAGATTCTCTATAAAATACATACAGTACAAAAAAAAAGTAAGTGAAAAGAAGGCAAGCACCTGCTATCATTGCTTATGCCTAAGAAAAAAACACAAGCATTCCTTGATACCGGTACAAATTGTAACTCCTATAGCGGTTTACTTGACATTCCTTTCTGAATGTGATCTTGGAATGATCCACAGGGGGAAGTGTTTTCCTTTGGAGAAAAGGCTGGAATTCATGACCAGCTAGAGATGAAATAAAAGCAGATGCAGAAAGTCTGAAGACAGGATGCTTGCAGCACAACGGGTAGGAAGAAAGCAAGTTATACCAAAAAACAAAAACAAACAAACAAAAAATTCCTTTTTGACTTCCAATTTCCTTCAGGAGTCTGAAAGTAACTGAATTGTTAAGATCTTGCAAAGCCTATCTGATCCCACAGGGAGAGTAAGTTGAGCTTGTTCTCCCTGTACCTCCTTAACCAGGAGTACTGACGACATGATTTTAAGCAGCTGCATAGTGATGCTCCCCTTGCAGAGCTCCAGCAGAGCAGGCATGAACGATGAGGTGAAGAAAGGGAGCAGAGGACATACATCGCATCTGTAACATTGGTGCCTACCTTGTTACACTCAACAGTATGTTTACCATTGGAACATCAGGATAATATCTGTTTGCTACAGACTAGATCATATAATTGTATTAGCAACTTTTTGTTTTAATTTCTTAATATATTTTATTTATTTGGGAATGAGAGAGAGCACAGTCAGGGGGAGGGACCAAAGGAGAGGGAGAAGCAGACTCCCCGATGAGCAGAGAACCCGATGAGGAACATGATCCCAAGACCCAGGACCATGACCCAAACCCAAGGCAGATGCTTAACCAACTGAGCCCTGTTGTTTTTGTTTTTGTTTTTGTTTTAATGGACCAAACACTTCTAGTTTTAAACTGGTCCTTCTTTCTTTAAGCAGGTACTGCTATACATAGTAGGTGAGCAAATGAACTGGGTCCCTGTACAGCCAATCTGTTTTCTGGTCAGTACTGTTTGCTGCAGCCAAATTGATGGCACAACAATTCTCTAGACAACCAAACTTAACAGACTACAGGGTGTATTTTTACAAATATATGCAAAACTGACAATGTGCCAAACGGATCAGTAGATCATGCCTCTATCTTTGATTAGTAAATTGCTTAAAAGCCTGTGTGTGTTTTCCTTCTTCCTTCCATCTCTGCCTCTCCCCCACTTGCTCAGTTTCTTAGTTTGTCCTTCTTTTCCCATTCCTTACATTCCCCTGGGCATGTATGCATGCACACATTCAACACACCGAAGTGTTACATTCGCTGCTTTAATGCCATGCTCTGAGACGGGCAGCTGGCAAATAGGGCACCAAGACAGACATATTATTTGCTTTGACTACATGGGGACAGAGGGGAGAGTTTCATTAGGTAATGTTGGGATGAGCAGTGTGTGTATCTAGTTGTGGGGATAGTGTTAAGGGAAGATGTAGTCTGTGAGGTTTCTTTGGCAATTTCTGTCATTGTTGGGTTATTTTCGCTTCTTTAATTCTTTCGTGCTATTTTGCCCAATGTATGCCTAGACAATTTTGCAGTATTTCTTCTATGTGGGTTAATAATATTTTACCTTTAAGCAGAAGCAAAAAACTTGACAAAATCAAAGTTTTAGTAATATAGAACCAGAAATTATATATTTCAGAGAGTATAAGGAAGACCTCTCCTTTGTAAAAGTAGGGGAAAAAAATCAAATTTGCATATCTCTTACTTCATATTCATTTTGATCCAGGATTCAGCTGCCATTTTGACAGCAGAGGACTATAGAGAAAGAATTCTGTCTCCTCTATCTGAGTATTGAACACTGGATGAATTCTACATCCTATCTCTCCAGCTGAAGTCCTGGATATTGGCAGGAAGGGATGCAGGAGAAATTCTGTTTGCTGCAGCTCTCTTCTAGTTCATTAGTGCCTTAGTGACTAGTAATCTCACTTCATTAAATGTGTTTATTTGGTAGTGTCAGCTTTCTTTTTGAAATGCCCTTAAAAATGAACCCTGGTCCCTTTAAGGCTGGTGCTTTACCAGAATGAAGAACAGAGCTCTGCAGCAACAGGCAATGGTACCATTAGTGTTTTCATCTAAACTGAGTAAACCAGGGCCATTTGGATATTTCAGATGGAGAGATTAAATCTCTTATCTCATGCTGTGAACTGTAATGCAAAACTTGCGGTCCACTTTTTAAGAACTCATTTCAGACAAATTTTTATGATTTGCTAAGCTGAGGAAAAGGTCCCTTATTTTTTTCTCTTAGATTTAATAATAAGCCAATGATATCAACGGTGAGAGTAAGGTGAGAATAAATACATTAAAAGGAAAATAAAAGCAATGATTGAGAATCTCTCCCAGGTGTTATGTAAAGATTTATTAAAAAAAAATAGATATCACTCACTCACATGTGAGCATATGCTTCCCAGGAACTCAGAGTATGTGAAATTATCAAATCCTAACACTATAGTAAAAGTTTAGGGCTCATTGTAATATGATTCCAATGCCCACTAAGGTATTTTCTGTCTGACAGTGGAATTCCTTGCATTCTGATAATTATTCTTTACCTATATTCTCAAATAAAAGGGAACATAAGCAATATTAAAGCAAGTGCTTACCCCAGACACTCAAAATGAAGTTCAAGTTCCTTGGATTTGTGTAACATTGCATAAGATATCTTTATTCTCTTACTGAATCATGTTTCTAGTCAATCTCTCCCCTTGATCCAGTCACCTCCAGGGGAATCAATTTAACCTATACTTTTCAAATAAAGACATTTCAGGAGGTAATTTTCTCTTCTGTTTTCTGCTGTAGTAGTTTATGCAAGGAAAAGTTTATCAAGATATTTTAATAGAAATCAGAAACAACTAAACTACTTCTATATTAGAATGTGTTATCTGACAAAATGTATTTACTAGTATTCTAATTTTATTTTCTCATCTATAATTTACTCAAACTCAGATGTGTTAGGAATATTGCCAATCATTCTGGATACACACACACACATTTATAATTTAAGAAAATCTCTGGTAAATATATCTAAGTTTATGGCAGCTTTTGTATTCTTTTCTCATATCAATAATAAGGTGAGATAAGACAGTGACAGAATGTCTCCTTATTACCAGAACAAAAAAGGTCAACATTGCAAAGAAACTAAACCCATAATTCCCAACAAATGTTAGGACACACTAGTGACATAATATATAGTTATTTAGAGTTAAGTTGACATATTCAAAATAAAGATGACATATTTTGATGGGCTTGTCTATTTTCCTGGAGATATATTGGTTATTCATTCACTTAGGAGATTTTCGGTGAGGGTCCACTATGTGTTAACCACTGTTTATGAGCTAAGAATCAGAGAAAGTATTAAGACAACAAATAAAATCCTTGATCTCACATGAAAAAAATATATTTAGGAAAAACTTCTTGTGGATGATATGTAGTACCTAGTGACAGACCAATGTTTCTGTTGAGAGCAACCACCACCACCACCACAATAACAACAAAACAAATAAAATAAAACAAAATACTACGTGGAATACAAAAATATCTATTTGAAGACAGCAGAAGGCTAGAGGTATAACCAGTACTGTGACCAGAACAGGTTAAGATTTCAGAAAGGAAAGATCTTCAAAAGTGGTGATCTTCAGGTATTTTCTGATTAGGGGTCTAGACAGAAAGCTGAAAATTTATCCATTGAGAGTTGCTGCTGTTATTTAGAATTAAATAACAGAACTTTGGACAGGGACTTGCAAGGGTGAGCTCAAGAACATAGTGAATTGCCCTATTGATCCACTGGATATATTCTGGAATAGCATAGATGAGAAGGCTAAAATCCTTAAGAGAAAGACTCTAAAAAGATGAATGGAGATTTCAAAGGTTTCCTGAGATAAAGTTCAGAGTTTCTTATTTATTGAACATTAAAAGCCCTAAAGAAAACAGAATGTTGAAAACCTGGAGGGCCAGGTGATAATGAGAAGGGTACTATGCCTTACCAATAGAACAAGCTAGCCACTATGCAACACAGTCTCTGACTGGGTTAAGGTAAGCGGTCCCCAGTGCATAAGTATAGCAAATGGAAGGCTAGCTCCTCTCTAGAAGATACCTTGCCAAACATATTTTTTTTAAATAAATGATTTCAGATTTAATCAGAAATTACCCTACTTGTCATAATGCAGGCAACATATCTAAACTCTAAGATAAATGTCAGACAATAGAAGCAGATTCACAAATGTTCCAGATATTACACTTATTCATAAAGGATAGTATAATTATGATTAAGATGTTTGAAAGAATATGAAAAAAAAAGCATGAAGACAAAGATGAAATGTGGAGAATTTAACTCGATAATTGCAATCTTCAAAATAAATGGGAATTCTAGAATGGAAATATGTTCTAATATTTTAAAATTAATAAAAATCAGCATACTGACAGACTAAAAATAATAAATAAAGATACCTTCTAAAGATGCAGAGAGGGACGCCTGGGTGGCTCAGTTGGTTAAGCAGCTGCCTTCAGCTCGGGTCATGATCCCGGTATCCTGGGATCGAGTCCCACATCGGGCTCCTTGCTTGGCAGGGAGCCTGCTTCTCCCTCTGCCTCTGTCTGCCTGTGCTCACTCTCGCTCCTCTCTCTCTGACACATAAATAAATAAAATCTTAAAAAAAAAAAACAAAAAAAACTTAAAAAAAATAAAATAAAAATAAAGATGCAGAGAAAAGGGTGCCTAAGTGGCTCAGTTGGTTAAATGTCTGACTCTTGATCTCAACTCAGATCATAATCTCAGTGTCTTGAGATTAAGCCCTGTATTGGGCTCCACACTGAGCATAGAGTCTGCTTAAGATTCCCTCTCTCCCTCTCTCTCTTCCCCTCCCCCTGCTCATGTGTTCTCTCTCTCTGTCTCTTTACAAAAACAAAACAAAACAAAACAAAACAAAACAAAACAAAACAAAAAAACACTGGGCATTATTTAGTATCTATTGATAAAATTTCTCAGCAAACTAAGAGTAAACCTGATCAAGGGAATCTACAAAACTTACAGCTAACATTGTATATAAATGTAATGAGATAATCATGGCTCCTCTCAACAATTCTATAAAACATTATGTGGAAGTCTTATGCAATGCAATAAGCCATGAAAAATAAACAACATACAGACAGATCAAGCAAACAACAAAAGTTTCTTTATTCTCCATTTCATGCCTGTATAAAAAATTCAAAAGAATCTACACAAAAGGTTACTAGAACTAATAAGTGATTTTGCATGGTCACAGGCTACAAATTAATTATTCAAAAATCAATGATATTCTATATCTATGTATAAATATACATAATTATACACACACACATATATCTATGTATTAGCAGTGAACAAATTGGAACTGAATTATAAAAGTAGCATTTACAATAGCTCCAAACAGACCATGAAAATACATACATGAGACTAAGAAAGTACATGCAGGGCTTCTATGCTATAACTACAAAACACTCGTGATAAACACCCTTGCTAAAATTAACCAAGATCTATGTAAAAAAGAGAGAAACCTTGTTTCTCAATTGAGCAGCTCATGATTATTAGGATGTTAATTCTTTCCAACTTAACCTATAGATTTAATGCAATCCCAAGCAAACCCCATCCAAAGTTTTTATATTAAAAATAGTTAGCCCTGAGATTTATATGAGAAGGCAATAAGCTGAAGTAGCAAGAATAGTCTGAAAAAGAGGATGAAGTTTGAAGGATACACTATACCTAATTTTAAGACGTAATATAAAGGGACCATGACTAAGATAGAATATTGTATTACACTATATTAATATACAAGACTAATTAATACATAAAACCAAAAACTTATAAAACTCTGTAAAGATAACCTAAGAAAAGGGTAAGCTATTATAATTAGTAAAAGAAAGATATAAAAATTTAATCACTAGAAACAATATTAGATCAAGTGTACATATAGTTTTTAAAATACCAAAATCTTGGCATATGCCCTATAAAAAAATGCTAAATTAAAATTCATCAAAAATAAGAACTTCTGTTGCTTGAAAGACATTATTAAGAAAATTAAAACAATCCAAAGACTGAGAAAATATTTGCAAATCACACATCTGAGAAATGATAGAATCCATAATATATAAGGAAACCCTAAAACTCAATAATAAAATAAATAACCCACTAAAATAATTGGATTATAATTTAAAAAGATGAATCACATCCAAAAATATATATATATAGATAGCGAACAAGTACAAAAATATTTTCTCAATGTCATTAGCTATTAGGGAAATGCAAATTAAATCCAAGTGATACCAATACATTTCTATTAGAACAAAACAACAACAAAAGTTACACATGCTGAGCATACCAACTGCTGACAAATTTGCAAAACAAATGAATTCTCATATATATCTGGAATGAATGCAAAATGGATAAGACTACTTTGGGTAAACATTTGGTAATATCTTAATAAAGTAAAACCCGGGTAGCTCAGTTGGTTAAGCATCTGACTCTTTATTTCTATTCAGGATCTCAGGACCCGAGATCCAGCCTGTGATCCTCCAGGCTCAGCAGGGAGTCTGCTTAAGATTCTTTCTCACGCCCCGCTCCTCTTCCCCTCCCCTGCTCGCACATGTGTTCACACGTCTCTCTCTCAGAATAAATAAATAAATCATAAAAAAATAAAGTTAAACTTATTCTTATCACATGATTAGCAATCCCACGACTAGGTATTTACTTAAGTGAATTAAAGATGTATGCTATTCAAAAACAACTATGTGGATAGTTATAGAGATTTTATTCATTATTAGGGGAGATGGGTAATGAGTGTGCATTGAGGAAGTGTGCATGAAAAAGGATAGAATCTATTGTATGTAAATTATATCTTAATTTATAAAATTAAATAAACCACTGTATTTTACCATTTTTGTAGGAAAAATGACAATCTTAAATGCAATAAGGGCATTTGAAAAAGTTCAGCATTTATGAAAGAATAAAAATTAACAAAATGCTTTCTTAATCTATAAAGAACATTTACATTGACTATTAACAAGCATCTGACTTAATGATGAACAATTATAATCAATGAGAAAGAAATAAAAAGTTCAATTACTAGAAAAATAGAAAAAAATCTATCACAATTTGCCTTTAATATGATGTATACAAAGATAAATGTAAAGAAACTATGGCATTTAATCAGTAATTAGCAAAGGTTTAAAGTTATAGTATAAATATGGAGAATTCAATTTTATTTTTATTTGTCACTCACAAATGGAATTTAACAATTTAAAGAATATATACAATTTATAACATCATCAAAGAATGTCAAATATTTGTCAGTGAATCTAATAAAAGACTGCAAAACCTTTACTAAACAATCCAAATCACTATCAAAGATTTCAAATATCTAAATAATTAGAGTTTAAGTATAGCATGTTCAGGCAATGAAACACTCAGTTTTGCTAAGAAGTCAAATAACTACTTGTTGATCGACAGCCAATGTCCTCCCATTTAAAAAAAAGTCACAGCATTTATTTTTCTCTTTTTCACATGTGAAAATAAGCCAATTATAAAACTTGTCTGGAAATCTGCAAGGACCAGATATCTAAGAACTGTTGAAGCAGAATAAACCTCAAAGAACTACATATAAAAATAATCTTTATTTTAAATAATGTCAATTAAAACATCAGAAACATAGAAAAGTGAACAATTTAATAAAACAAGCTTTATAGATGTCATTCCACACATATATTATAAACTGAGGTGTAAGAAAGAATGAATGGCCATTCTATAAAATGATGCTGGCAAAACTGAATTTTTACCTCAACTGCACATCTTACATAAAAGTCTATTTCAGGGGCGCCTGGGTGGCTCAGTGGGTTAAGCCGCTGCCTTCGGCTCAGGTCATCATCTCAGGGTCCTGGGATCGAGTCCCGCATCGGGCTCTCTGCTCAGCAGGGAGCCTGCTTCCCTTCCCCTCTCTCTGCCTGCCTCTCTGTCTACTTGTGATCTCTCTCTCTGTCAAATAAATAAATAAAATCTTAAAAAAAAAAAAGTCTATTTCAGGTGGATTATAAACATAAATGTGCAAGGTGAAACAATAAAGCTTTTAGGCTAAAACATATGGAAATATTTTTATGACCTCAGGTTATCAAAGAACAGGAAATGCTAAGAGAGAAAAAAAGTAAAAGATAAATGGAAACTTATTAAAATTAAGAACATCAAAGACCACATTTAAAAAAAAATAGAAAGTAAGTCACAGATTGGGGGAATATAATAGTACATCACACATTTGACAGAGAATTTGCATTTAGAATATAAAAGGAAAACCTGAGAATGATGTATTTAAAAGGCAGACTAACCAATGGATAAAATCGGAACAATTCAATAGGTCTTTCATAAAATAGCCAATGGGAAGGTTAAAAAGGAAGTTCTCAAAATAATTAATCATCAAAAGGGAATTCAAATCAAAATAAGGTACTTTAAAATCCAGCTAGGATGAAATCACTGAGACAGTTCTGCCTTCCATTAGAAAGGATTAGAAATCTGAAAAAAAAAATATATATGTAGTAACTATTTTCAACTATTGGACAACACATAGCAGAAGGATGTGATTCCTGAAAAGTGAAGAACATTGAAAGTGCACACTAAGATCTCTGCTTTCTGTTGGAAGGCCATTTCCAGTCCACAGCACAAGGCAGGGGATGCCCAAACAAGACCAGACGTAAAGACACCTGAGAGAAGGTGACATGTCTGGAATTTGTAGGCAGAATACCAGAAAAAAAAGAAACACCACAGAGAAAGAGCTCCAGAAATCTCCATCAGTTTCCCTTGGCTCTGTAGCTGAACACTAAATTTTGCATGTTTAGAGTAGAACTGAAGGAGGCTGAGCAGAAAGCTGAAACTAAGTTCTAAGTTCAGAAAGATATTAATTAGCCAAATTGGAGAGACCTCATTGAGCAACTGGCACTTTCAGTACAGGTCATAGTAATGTCATAGCTTAGTAACAGAGCAAACCCAGACTTGGAGCAGTTCCTCAACCTTGTCACTATTAACATATTTGGCCCAGATAATTCCTCTGTTATTGGGGCTTCTAGTGTATGATATGGTGCTAAGTATCACCACTGTCTTCTACACTAGACAGCAGCAACATTTCTCAGTCTTGACAACCAGCAACATCTCTGGACATTTCCAAATGGTCTAGGTACTTTACACAAGTGAAATCCATGATATTTGTAATTTTGTGTCGGGCTATTAAAAAAGCTCCTAATTACATAAATCAAAAACTGACAGAACTGAAAGGAGAAATAGATAAATCTAGGTATAGGTGGAAATTTTGAACTATTATCTCAGTAACAGACAGAGCAAAAGTGAAAAAAAAAAAAATCACTGGGATATACAAAACCTGCACAGACATGTGAAAACTTAACTGATATTTATTTATTTATTTGTTTACTTACTTACTTATTTATAAAAATTTATTATGTTATGCTAGTCACCATACAGTACTTCACTGGTTTTTGACATAATGTTCCATGATTCACTGTTTGAGTATAACATCCAGTGCTCCATGCAATGTGTGCCCTCCTTAATACCCCTCACCAGGTTAACCCATCCCCTCACCCTCCTTCCCTCTGAGATCGCCCAGTTTGTTTTCTGTAGTCAAGAGTCTTTCACGGTTCATCTTCCCCTCTGAGTCCTACCCCCCTTCATTTTCCCCTTCCTTCTCCTAATGTCCTCCATGCTATCCCTTATGTTCCACATATAAGTGAAACTATATGATACTGCTCTTTCTCTGCTTGACTTATTTCACTCCATCCTCAAATTACAAGAACTCACTCAGCAATTCAGTTATGCAGCAGGATGTAAAATCAGTGTACAGCAATCAATTGCTTTCTTATGCACTAGCAATGTACCTGTAGAAAGAGAAATTAGGGGATCAATTCCATTTACAATAGCACCAAAAACTATAAGATACCTTGGAATAAACCTAACAAAAGAGGTAAAGGATCTATACTATAGAAACTACAGGATACTTATGAATGAAATGGAAGAAGACACAAAAAGATGGGAAAACATTCCATGCTCATGGATCAGAAGAATAAACATTGTTAACATGTCTGTGCTGCCCAGAGCAAACTATACTTTCAACAACATCCCGATCAAAATACCAATGGCATTTTTCAAAGTGCTGGAACAAACAGTTCTAAAATTTGTATGGAATTAGAAAAGACCCCGAATTATCAGGGAATGTTGAAAAAGAAAAACAAAGTTGGGGGCATCACGTTGCCTGATTTCAAGCTATATTACAAAGCTGTGATCACCAAAACAGCATGATACTGGCCCAAAAGTAGACACATAGACCAATGGAACAGGATAGAGAGCCCAGATATGGACCCTCAACTCTATGGTCAACTAATCTTTGATGAAGCAAGAAAAAATATCCAATGGAAAAAAAGATAATCTTCAATAAGTGGTTCTGGGAAAATTGGACAGTATATACAGAAGAATGAAACTCGACCATTCTCTTACACCATATACAAAGATAAACTTTAAATGGATGAAAGACCTCAATGTGAGATAGGAATCCATCAAAATCCTAGAGGAGAAAATAGGCAGTAACGTCTTCAAACAACAGCCACAGCAACTTATTTCAAGACATGTCTCCAAAGGCAAGGGAAATAAAAGTGAAAATGAAGTTTTGGGACTTCATCAAAATAAAAAGCTTCTGCACAACAAAGGAAACAGTCAACAAAACAAAGAGGCAGCCCAGGGAATGGGGGAAGATATTTGAAAATGACACTACGGATAAAGGGCTGGCATCCAAGATCTTAAGTGACGTTTAAAAAAAAAAAAAAGACTTAATTCCAAATTCTGTAAAAATTACTTTTCAATGCTTTGTTTTTTGAAAACCATGGAACATTCATCAATAAAGTCCATATGCTAGTCCAAAGAAAATACTTTTCAATATAAAATACTGATTATAATATGGTATACATTCTGTCCTTTAGAGTAATTATTCTGAACTACAACAGAATTATATTAAATCAGTAACATAAATATATTTGTAAATATAGGAAAATTAAACAATTTATTTCTACATATTATATTACAAAGTCTATGAGATTATATTTGACACAATTAAAATTAAAACACAATATCATTATTTATGGGGTTCAGCTGAGGCAGTGCTCAGAGATAAACTGATAACTTTAAATGATTATATTAAAAAAGAGAAAAAAATCCTCACACCAAATCTAATTTTTTCATCTAAAACATTTAGGAAAGGTAAACTTGAAACACATGAAATAGAAAATGGACAAAAAAATGGAATAAATCAATGAAACCAAAGGAGACTTTTTAGAAAAAGGTGGATAAAGTTGATGAAACTCTATCTAGGCCAAGAAAGAGAGGAAGAAAGGGAGAAAGAGAGATACTAATTATTTACCAATATCAAGAATAAAAGAGGAGATATCATTACACTCCAATGGACATGAAAAGGATAGAAGAAAATACCATGAATGACTTTTTCTAAAAAAAATCTGACAACTAAGACAAATGGAAAAATCCTTGACAGAAACAAAATACCAAAACTGAATCAAGAAGAAATGAAAAAACTTAATAACCCTCTATCTATTAAATAAAACCTCTTACAAAGACGGTACCAAGCCCAGAATGTCTATTTTTAGAGCATTCTATTGAACATTTAAGGGAAAAAAAAATCCCTATAGCTTTCAAACAATAGAAGGGAGAGAACATGTGATAATAAATTGGATAAGGACATTATCAGGAAAAGAAAGAAAAAAAGACTCCTCTGACCAATTTTCTTCATGTACATATAAATAACAACCTTAAAAAAATTAACAAAGCAAATTCTTTGATCTGTAAAAATTAATACATATAGCTCAGTAGAAGTTATCATAGTAAGGCAATCAATGAAATTCAGCATATAAACAGAGGAGAAAAAAATCATATGAGTATCCTAATAACTAGAAAGAAAACCTTTTACAAAATTCAATGCCCACTTATGATAAAGAGTATCAGTGGATTAAAAAAAAAAATTCTACAAAATCCTTTAGTTAACTTAACAGTTAAAAATAAAATGAATGTTTACCCCATAGGATAAGTTCACTCTCACTATGTCTATCTAATATTATTCTGAAAGTCTTAAGTAGTGCAGTAAAGTAAGGAAAATTAACAAACAAAAAATGGACCGGAGGGGTACTTAGGTGGTTTAGTTGGTTAAGAGTCTGCCTTCAGCTCAGGTCATGATCCCAGAGTCATGGCATTAGTCCCACCTAGGTCTCCCTGTGCAACATGGAGTCTGCCTCCTCTTCTACCCTCCCACCCCCCACTCATGCTCTCTCATGCACGTTCTCTCTAATAAATATAATCTTAAAACAGACATGAAAAAATGTTTATTTGTAAACAACATGGTCAAGTAGATGGACCTCTTATTATATTTAGATAAAAGCTACTAGAATTAATTATTTAATACAGCATGTTCTTGGAATATCAGGTCAATATCCAAAATGAAATATATTTCTTTATGCTATCATCAAAGTATAGTGAAAAATGTGTATAAAAATTCCATTTACAAAGAATCAAAAATATGAATTAGGGCAAAATTTAATAACATTTCTACAAGATCTATACCACAAAAGCACAAATTTAAAAATAAATTTTAGAAGAACTAAACAAATGGAATATTTTATTTATAAATCTAAAAATTCAATCTTTTTAAGATGTCATTTTCCCCAAATAATTTCATTTATTTCACATAATTCCAATTCAAATAACAATTTTTGGGGGTTGTAAGGCGAATCTTAATTTTATATGGAATTGAAAATCATTTATATTGGACAAAATTTAAAAGAAAATTAAAGGACTTACAATACCTGACCAATGCAGTGACCAATGCAGTGTGGCATGGGTATAAAGATACATATATCAGTAAAGGAAAGGGAGTCCAGAAATAGATTCATACAATCTACACATTCATTTATTTTTTAAAACTAGAAATGTGTTTTATTTTGGAAATATTAGATTCCATTATCTGGGTATTTTTCTGATTTTAAATTTTTATTATTTTAATTATGTTTATTTAATTTTTGATCAAGGTGCCCAAAGAATTGATTAGGGAAAAGAATGACAGTTCCACACAAATGGTGCTAAAACTTTTCGATATTAAAGAGCAAAACAAAGCCCAAAAAAACACACTAAAATGCATCACAGATTTAAAAGAATTAAAATTATAAAACTTCTGGTAGAAAATGTAGAAGAAACATCCTCACTACTTGGAAGTAGATGAAGCTTTCTTAAAGAGACATAAAATACATATTCCATCAGAGAAAAAATGAATTAAAATCCATCAAAATTAAAAAGTTCTCTCTGAAAAATACTACTAAGGCAATGAAAAGCAAAGGCACAGACCTAAGGAAAATATTTTCAATTTATCTGACCAAAGATGTGTGTACTGAATATGCAAAGAAGTCTTTCTTACAACTCAATATTTAGAAAACAGTCCAATAGACAATGGGCAAACATGTGAAAAGTCACTTCATAAAAGAAAATATACCAATGTCAGTAAGTACATGGTAAGATGTCCAGTTGTTTTTGTCATGAGGGACTGTGATGAGAATATTTAACATTAAACCAATTTAATCAAAATCATATCAAATATATTGGATTACGTTTCCAATACCACACCAAGTGTTGGCAAGTATGTTCACAAACCATAACTCTGATACATTGTTGCTGGTAATGTAAAATAATACAACTAACTTTAGAAACGGGTTTGGCATTTTTGGCATTGTGTTACAAGGCTGCATTAATTTTTACCATACAACCCAAATATTCATTGACAATTGAAGAACTAAGCACAATATGTAGCATAACCTTATAATGGAATAATACTCAAGAATACAAATTAATGAACTATTCGTACACTTTACACGAGGGATGGATATCAAAAATTTGGTGAAGGAAGACAAAACTATATACTTCATAATTTTATTTTACATAAAACTTTAGTAAAGATAAAGCTCATCTGTAGTCATAGAAAAGGTGTAGTGACCTGGCAAAGGAAGGCGTGACTACGGAGGGCATAGGGGAATTTGAAGGATTATGGAGATGTCCTTTTTCTTGATTATGGTTGTAGTTACATAGGTGCATGCATTTGTCTAAACTAATCAAACTCTGTACTTAAAATGGATACAATTTGGGGCACCTGGGTGGCTCAGTGGTTAAGCCTTTGCCTTCGGCTCGGGTCGTGATCTCAGGGTCCTGGGATCGAGTCCTGCGTTGGGCTCTCTGCTCTGCGGGGAGCCTGCTTCCTCCTCTCTCTCTCTCTGCCTGCCTCTCTGCCCACTTGTGGTCTCTCTCTGTCAAATAAATGAAATCTTAAAAAAAAAATGGATACAATTTATTTTCTATCAATAATACTTCAAGTTAATTCAAAATAGGTTATTATTACCAAGCTATCAGAAAGGCTGGATTTATTTAAAAAAAAATAGCACTCTCAAACTTCTGGCAGGGGTGTAAACTGATAGTTGGGAAATATGTCATAGTATTTGTTCACCCTAAACATATAAATACCCCATACCCCCATACTTCTGTTTCTAGATACTCAACAGAAACATTTATGTATGTTCATATAAGGTCATTTATATAAAGGATGAAAGCAGCAATACCTAAGAATAGAAAGAATCATAAATTGTAATGTATTCATTAAATCAAACCTATACTATTTTTCTAAGGTGGCCATAACCAAGTACCATAGACCAGATGGCTTAGACATCATAAATTAATTTCCTCACATTATGGAAGTCAGAAGTCCAAGATTGAGATGTCAGCAGGGATGATTTTTTTCTGAGGTGTCTCCCTTTGGTCTGTCGTGCTGTCTCCTCCCTGTGACTTTGTGTGGTCTTTCCTGTGTGCATGTCTATGTCCTAATCTCTTAAAAAGGTACAAGCACATTGGATTAAGATTTACCTTAATGACCTCATTTTATGTTAATTATCTTTTTCAAGATCTTATCTCCAAATAAACCACACTCGGAGGTATTCGAGATATGAATGGGGGGTGGGGTACAATTTAGCCCATAACAAGAATATAGATATCTTTTGGGGGGTAGAGAATTTTTTAGCCTACCCCAAAACCCATTGTATGTAACAAATTAACCACTCTCCTCTATTCTAGAATGGCACTAGTTTTGTACTTTCCTTGGGAGAATCATGGCTAAATGTGGTCAAAAGGTACAAACTCCTGGGGAGCACTGGTGGCTCAGTCAGTTAAGCATCAGACTCTTGATTTTGGCTCAGGTCATGATTTCAGGGTCATGAGATGGAGCCTGGAGACGGGCTCCACTCTGGACATAGAACCTTCTTGAGATTCTCTCTTTCCCTTCCCCTCTGCCTCTCCCCTGGCCCCAGTTTGCATGCACTCTCTCTCTCTTAAAAAAAAAAAAAAAAAAAAAAAAAAAAAAGTACAAACCTCTAATTATAAAATAAATAAGTCCTGGGGATGTAATATACAGTACAGTAACAATAGTTAATATTGTATTATACATCTAAAAATTGCAGAGAGTAGCTTCTAAATGTTCTCACTATACGAAAAAATAATTGTAACTATATGGGGTGGGGGATAAAAAAATCATTTTCTGTGTTCTGTGGTTGGGATGAGCAACAGCTGTTTGAGCCAAGACTTGGATACATAAAAAAAAAAGTGTTACAGATGGCAAGGATCATACCTGTAAGTGTGAAGGTGCATAAGGAAACTGAAGGCGATACTACTTATTTAAAGGAAACAGAACTAGTAAAAGGCTGAGCCAGTATTTAAACCCAGGAAGTCTGACTTTCAACAACTATACTATTGATACCTGCACACACCTAAAATTGCCAGAGACTGATTTGCCTTATGTAATTATCTGAGATTGCATTTGATCAAGACTGTATTTCCCAAGGAACTCCTGTTTAACTTTAAGCTAACAGTTCTGTGTTGATATATTTGCAAAACAAGGCTGCTATCTCTTCTGGGATATCCTGAGAACACAGTACCATTGCAATATTTTCCAAGAAGCTGCCTGTTATTTGATTGAACTCATACTTTATTAAATATGACTTAAAGTAAGCCAACCTTTGGTTGGGGTTTTGAATTACTTTTTTCTTTCACAAAGATTTTATCTTCCCAGTGTTAGTGTATGGGAAAGGGATTTTACTGTAATGGTAGTTTATTGTCATATTTCTTTTACATTTCAACTGAGTTTAAATAACAGGAAATTCAATTTTTGCTTTAGATGGTATAATTGATGAGTGATACTACTTTATACTGAGGTCGGTATGATGGCATGGCTAACTCTTATGGTTTGGATAGGAACAAACCATTAAATAGATTTGTACAAAGGAATCTAATGCTTAAAGCAAAAGGATCATTCTCTAAGAATTAAAAATAAACCCCACAGAGATTTATTTGGAACAACTCTGCCTCACCAAAATCAGAAGAAAAAGTAAAATGACAGTTCTCATTCAAAGGAAATTCTAGATCAAACCACAAACCAGATTAATTTTTGGTAGTATGAGTAATATTGCAATGCATTGGGAGTTATTTAGATAACTTTTTTTTTATCTTCTGACTTAATCTTTACATCTATTTTAACAATTTCAAATATTTGATAAGCAAATAGCTTCAAGATTTAGCAACTGTCACTTAATTCAGTTTTAAGTATAGTTATTTGTTCCAATTTAAAGCATAATTTTGGCAATTAGAATTTGAGTAGGGTTAATTTTTATTCTCTGCAGCTTTTTATTGCTTTGTTATGTCTAGACATACCACACATCTTCTGCAATAAACACTTGTGTTTGACTTCTTAATGCTACTGAGATGTTTACATTCTTCTCAATGTCTTAGTAATCCATCCATCATAATAATATAAAGTAAAATTTACAGTCGTGGTGCTACTTCTGGTGACAACATCATGAAAACAAGATTAACCTCAAGAAATCCATTGTTGGCAAAGGATGTAACACTCTTGTCTGTTCAGAAAATTTCTGACAAAATTTAATTGTGCTGAACTCTTTTCTGCATTGCTGTCATAGAAATTGATCTTAAAGCTGATTCAAATATCAAATTCAAAGCTGATATTCAAATATCAGAACAATGACTTCTTGATCTCTTTTTCTTCCCAATAGGTTTGTGTTTGCTTTAAAGGATAGATGAAGAACATGAATGGCAGTTTTATTTAGCTGATTTATTTATTTTTTTTAAAGATTTTATTTATTTATTTGACAGAGAGAGATCACAAGCAGGCAGAGAGGCAGGCAGAGAGACAGGAGGAAGCAGGCTCCCTGCTGAGCAGAGAGCCCGATGCGGGACTCAATCCCAGGACTCCGAGATCATGACCTGAGCCGAAGTCAGCGGCTTAACCCACTGAGCCACCCAGGTGCCCTATTTAGCTGATTTAATATAACTTCTTAAGCTTTAAGGGAAATTTGAATTAAATATTGATATCTTCTATTTAAAAACTTATGATGAACTTATGGTGTTAATCTTTTAAATTATTCATAACAAAAGATCTCAAATTATTTAGTAAATATGAAAATTGTTTGAAGACCTTGTTTTTAATTAGGTGATATTTCTGTATCTATTCTCCTTAGAAAAGTATACCTCCTACTTGTTTACACTGAGACTGAATATTATCTAGAGAGAGAAGTGAAAAAGCCACCTACTGTGTTCATATAAGACCAGGACTATCTCCTCCTACTCCTGTGACCCTGCTCCCCAAGAAAATCAGCTACTGCAGCAGTTTCCAAAGATTTGATTTTCACTTGCCTATAAATCTCACAGTTCTACTTACAAAAGATATTCCATTACTTTAAATATCAATTTTTGCATTTTAAAAGGAATATTTATTGGTTTGGCAATGGGAGGGAGTGACAGCATGAAATGGACTGGAAAGCCTATAGGAGAGGGGATATAATACAGAGTGGAAGGCTTCTGGGATGTTCAAACATGAAACACAATTTCTGGTTTCATAAGTTCCTCATTAAAAGAAAAACATAACAGCAAGAGTGAAATAGCCTGGATTGATTTTTTTCTTTTCTTTTCTTTTCTTTTTTTTTTGGAAATAGTGCTCACTTATAAAAGAAAGTTTTTTGAAATAAAATGATATTAAGAAACTCTTTCCACTTGAGCTAGTTTCCTACCCGATCAATTTAATCCACATACTGGCATTGGAAGTCATGGGTTGAGTAGAAAAACATGAGGTTACAAACTGTGTGATATTAGGTAGAATTTGTAACTTGAACAAGAACAGATGTTGAAGCAATGGTACGAGAGAACTTTAAAATTGCATTCATGTCTGGCACATCACACAGATAGCAGGTGCATTTTATTCTTGGTATTTGTGCACTGGTTTTCCATGAGAAACTTCTAAAAGTTAAAAAGAAGAGAGAGAGAGAGAGAGACTGTATTGAAGTGGAACATATAAACTGTGTAAAAGAGTAACTTGTTTATTGAAAGGTCTTAATTGACATCTGGGTATTGCACACAGTTATCAACAAATACACATTCATCTTTCTCTATGTGAGACCTATGGCAGACTTTGTGAGAGACTCAGAGATAAATGACATTTGGCCTCTCCTCCTGCTGATCCTGCACTCTGCTTTGGGCCATGAGTCATACTAAGATGCAAAAAAGAAATACCATATCTCCTATGGGATATTAGAAAAAAGATTGATTGTGGTGACCTCAGCTAGTGAGAAAAGGCTTTGTGGAAGGAATCAGACTTGACCTAGATTGTAAAAAAATGGGCAATAAATAATAATAATAATAATAACTCATAAGCTATATAATGTGTTATTGGCCTGAAAGCACTTTACTTAGGCATTACCTCATTTATCGCTCACAAGTGAAGGAACAGTGAACAAGCCAATTTATCAGGGCAGAATGCAGTGGCTGTTAGAACAATGAACCGCTAACCTTAGAAGGAAGTCTGGGTCTGAAATCCCAGATGCTATAACTTTGGACTGTGGGTTTTAAGCTATTGTATTTGTGTGTGAGTGTGTGTGTGTGTGTGTGTGTGTGTGTGTGTGTGTGATTTGAAAATGGTGTTGAGTTTTTTTTTTCCTTAGGTTAATTGAATTATTCATGTTCTCTTTAAAGCCCAGGAAAGGGGCGCCTGGGTGGCTCAGTGGGTTAAAGCCTCTGCTTTCAGCTCAGGTCATGATCCCAGGGTCTTGGGATCAAGCCAGGGTCTTGGGATCAAGCCTCGCTTCGGGCTCTCTTCTCAGTGGGGAGCCTGCTTCCTCCTCTCTCTGCCTACTTGTAATCTCAATTTGTCAAATAAATAAATAAAATCTTTAAAAAATATAAAGCCCAGGAAAATATAGAACATTGAGTGTATCCTTACACATTTGCCTGATCTGGAACGGTATCTAAGATTCTTTTCACAACTGGAGGCTTCAAGATGGAAGTAACATTTCATCCATATGGTTTTACAGTTATTACAAATTCTCCCTCAAACAGGGGTCATGTAGGTATGAAGTGTTTAGGTGTGGATAGTAAATTACCAAAAATCCTCTTGGGCTAATCAAGTATGTGCATGATAAAAAAATACTTAGGCAAAAAAGGTCTAGAAAATTGAAATAGTTCCATCAACTGAGAAGACTTCAGACTTAACTCACTCTTCTTCAGAACTTATTTTACTCCAAAAACATACAATGAAAAAGCTGTCAATGAAGTTAGCAGAGTCTCTGAAAAATTAATGAAATGACCTCCACTAAGAATATAATGAAGAAAAGAAATCGTACCTGTTAAGAACCATTGATAATTGCCTGAACTTTTCAACACTTGACAAGTATATATGACCCATAATAACAATGTCTAGTAATATAAGGGAAAACTTCTGTCTTCCATGAGACACAATGAGTCTATGACTTTGTTACTCTACAATTTTTCCCCCCTATGGGATATCACTTCACATTGCATAGATGATCTATTTGGGGCTTACATGATACAATACCTTTCAGAGTCTATAAGACATTAACCCTAATCTTCAACCATGTTGTAAATGCTAATTACATCTTCCAGATAATATCCATGCGATATCAACATAATTTATCATATCTACTTACATTTGTGAAAGATTAAAGTAGGTAAAACTTAGTTATAGGAAACTTTAGCTATGAAAACCGATGGCACACACAAAAAAGTTGCTTTCACATAATTGAAATTTTTGGATGAGTTCCAAGTAAAATCATAAAAAGGAGGTTAATCTCAAGTAAACATAACTATATTTTTATTTGGGAAAGGAGAATCAAAATTAAGTATGTACCATGGTCCTTATTATAGAAAACAGTTTTTGTAAGTGCTTTAAAGACTTTACTTACGCCCCTCCCCCGCTTTTTTAAACATACATTCCTATCCTATTGTACAGGTGGGAAATTTAAAATTCCAAGAGATTCAGTGACTTACTCAAGTTTGTAGATCCAGTTAGTGATGCCAAATCAGTGTTCTTTTTGGACATCATGTTGCTTTCTTGTCCTCATTTTATAGTCCTCCTTTATCCTGCTATCAGCAGACACCCGGGGTCCTTATGCTATTCCCATGATCCCCATTTTTTAAACATCTGGATTAAAGTTTTGTTAGACCTTATTTCAGTAAGAAGTAAAGACCTGCCAACTCCTAATCATATGTGCCCTTACAGGAAAATGGAGGTTTTAGTAGTCGGTCCAAGGAAATAAATAGGTACTAGAGAAATAAATGTTTTCCGGTAGAACTTAAGACATTGATAATATGACTTCAAAGATGTTACACAAATTTGTGAAAAAGTATTGCTGATGACTCCTCAATCTATATAGAATAAGTTGTTTCAATTATTGAAGAATGCCAGTGTGATTTTGTCTATTATCTGTGACCATGAGACTGGAAACTCTTTTTTGGAAAATATAATAATAATTAACAATAATAATTAGTATCATGTTTTATGTAGTGGTTTATAGTTTAACCCATTTTTTTAAAGACATTGTAAGATTTGTAACTCAAGGGAGTCAGGTAGGCAGTTCTTAATATTTTTTCCCCATTTTTAGAGAAAACAATCAAACAAACAACCAAAGTTCAGACGATGAATGAACTGGCCCACATAGGCATGTGGTGAGCAATACAGCCAGACCTTGTTATTCCATTTCTGGTTCTTTCTGACTAGGACACTTGTTAATCCTACCTGTCTCTTCCCTACAACTGAAATAAAAAAGGAAGAAAATATTGCCCTTATTTCTTTTGCTTTTGCCTCTGGAATTATCATCACATTCATGCTTTTTCATGGTTGTAAGGAATCATTCTGTTGTCATTTCTACCTAAGATGGCAAAGAGATCATTCAAGATGATTATATTTGGGTTATGGAGAACAGCTATTGTTGTCTCTGATTTGTATGGAATGACCAATGGAAGAGGGATTGGGTCAAAGTTAAATAATTGATCTTGGTGTATATGTAAAATTCCAGACTAAAAATCTTGGGAGACTCAAGAGTTAAATTTTAAACAAAACTAATATTTTTTCCAGGTTTCCTAATATACATTATGAATGTATACATTATATACAGTGTATATACAAAGTAAATAATGTTCCAGGGTCATTTTGCCATTTTTGTTAATATGATCAATAATAATTTATGATGTGGAAGTTAGAATATTTTTAAAATCTTACTTTCTGTGCCCAGAACTTGGGTCAATTCTTTATTATCAACGATAATATGCTTCATTTTTAGAGACTGTTACCAATAGATCGTCATATTTTCATTTCTTATTTGAATGGCTAGAATGGAACCACTTCTTTTACAAGCTATAATGGGGCTATTTTGTGCATATGGAGCTTTTATAGGCCAATGGCTTCTTTCTCTACCCATTTTAACTCATTTTAATCACTGCCATGACTGCAGAGTCATTAAAGGCAGCTAAATGCACTGCCCACGGTAATGTTTCTCCAATTCAATAGCAGAATGTGTAGGTTTGATTTGTGAAAAAGTAAAGGTATTGCAGATTGAAATGAAAAAAGATTAACTTTTGCATTAAATAAAAGAAAAAGCTCACTGACTCTGGGAACCAAAAAGAAACTAAGAAGAATGAAGTCCAATATATAGATTTGTTCCAAGACTGAGACTTTTCCACAATCTTTTTTCCATCGAAACTTTGAAAAGAAGGGACTGCAAGATTCATCCCTTCAGAAGAGTAATGTGTGTTGAACGTTAAGTTCAGTAAATAAATCACCATTGTTAGTTGTATGGTGTTATAAATTATGGTAAACTTATTTTGAGACTTAATTCATTCTGTATCATGCCATTAATAAATTTCACTTTTTCCCTGATTACAAAAACAATATATACTTATTTTTAAGAATATAAATTAAAATAAATATAAGATAAAGAAAAGAATTCACTATCCCACTTTAATATATAACTATGAAACATTTAGGAGATATATGTATATATGTATATATGTACATATGTATATATGTACATATATATCTGTATATTCATGGATTATACAGTCTATGAAAGCTATTATTTTATTACTTAATATTACATTATTAAATGTTTTAATAGAAGATTTTTCAAAGTTTGACTCTTGTTTTCTCTTACCATAAATTAATCATTCTGTTTTAGAATTTATTTTTATCTTATACTATTTTTAAAGTAATAAAGCAATATGTAATCACCATGAAAATCATTCAAATATAGCAGAAAATAACACCTACTTTTTTTTTTTTAAGATTTTATTTATTTATTTGACAGACAGAGATCACAAGTAGGCAGAGAGGCAGGCAGAGAGAGAGAGGAGGAAGCAGGCTCCCCGCTGAGCAGAGAGCCCGATGTGAGGCTCGATCCCAGGACCCTGGGATCATGACCTGAGCTGAAGGCAGAGGCTTTAACCCACTGAGCCACCCAGGCGCCCCAACACCTACTTATTTTTAAACCAGTAGGTAGAACTGTTAACAATGTATATGCATGTGTGTGTGTGTGTGTGTGAGATGGGATATTAAAATGCAAGTTTTATCTGAGGGGCCAAGACAGGCGTCAACATTCCTAAGTGAGGTGAACGATTGTGATGCTGGATTTACAAAGGTTATGTTCAAAGTCCAGTTATGTGTCTCTTAATCCTCACTCACATCAAAAGTAAATAAAGCACAGAGGCAGGAGATTAGTTATTAGATGGTTGAGATTTGATTTTTAAATTATTAGGGTTATTAGATCTATAATTAATTAATCGATTAATTAATTCACATACAACATTATATTACTTTCAGGTCTACAACATATTGATTCAGCAATTCCATACATTACTCAATGCTCACCATGATAAATGTGGTCCCCATCTGTCACCAAATATTATTACAATATTATTGACTGTATTCTCTCTGCTGTACTTTTCATCTCCATGACTTACTTATTTTATAACTGGAAGTTTGTACCTCTTAATCCCCTTTCCCTACTACAGCCATCCCCAACCCACCTCCCCTCTGGCAACCACCAATATGCTTTTTATATTTCATTAGAGAAAGCTGCTGGAATGCTCTTAGTGCTGAGATAGCTGTTTTTCTTTCCTTTCTTTCTCTTTTGACCTCAAGTCAAAAAGAGAAGTTCTTTCAAAGTTGCCTTTGGAGATCTTTGTGTGTTTTTTCTTTTTTTTTTTTTCTTTCTGGTGTTTGACTTCTATCTAGGAAATCTAATGCAAAAAGATGGGTGGGTTATATGGTGATGGTGAAACAGATGGAAAGATATTTGTCTCGGGCCTATGCTGCAAGCTTGTTAGGG
Source organism: Lutra lutra (assembly GCF_902655055.1). Lineage (NCBI taxonomy): Eukaryota > Metazoa > Chordata > Mammalia > Carnivora > Mustelidae > Lutra > Lutra lutra. The sequence continues at coordinate 125,442,037 of NC_062284.1, forward strand.
CAAAGATTGTGTGAATATATATCTTAGACTGAGGATTGTCAGACTTAGCAAATAAATTTATGGGAGCCAGTAAAATTTGCTTTTCAGATAAAGAATATGTGTTTTATATGTCACATTTGACATCTGGGACGTACTTGTAAAAATATTTCTTGCTTTTCTGAAATTCAAAAGTTTAACAGATTATCCTATATATGTCAATCTTACTTAGACAAGAGGAGTGCCATCTGTGAGAGAGACCCACAGAGAGGTGGTCTTGGAGCCTGTCCTAAAGGGCTCTGGGAGGGCTGAACAGAGTCAATAGAATGACAGTGAAAACACTGCTGGATGTCTAGGGACTGACTGACCCAAGGGTAAGAACTCATGGGAACTGACCTCCCTTCCTTATCAACCAAGCATCTATAAGGCAAGGACATACAATAATATGGAGATAAATGACTGGCTTTCTGGAAAATCCATGAAGACACTTAGGGCAAAGTAAACTTTAAATATCTGAGACACCTGCCATTATCAGAGCACCAGAATTGAACCTTCATGTGTTGGCCAGAAAAATAAGGGCTTTCTTCTCCTATAATCCAAGCCTGAAGAGTCAGAAACTACAGTTAATAAGATAGGGCTAGAGGAGTAGAGGTGCTTATTACAGGAGAACGAGTCCAGTTGTCTTCATCTTTGAGCCTACAGACCTCTTTATACCAAGTCTGAGCTTATCAGGCTGATTATAACCTAAGTCAAAGTCCATGTTTTCATAAAGTAAACTTGGTCATTTTAGTATGTAACTAAACCCAAATTTCTCTAAAGGGACCTGAGAAATATTCATGTTTTGTACAGTATTGTTGCAATTTTATAACCTGAAATTACTTCAGGATAGGAAATTAGAAAATAATAAATAAGAAAGCATGAAGGAAAGTTAGATGACCATCTGTATTTTTATCCGTGGGGCAGAGGAAAAAATATTTCACTCCAGGTAAATTTAAGGACCATGAAAGGAAAAAAATATGGTGGCTCTATGATTAAACCTCTTGAAATAGGTTTGTTCAAAAAGATAGCTCATGTAGATAGATGACAGACAATATACTAATATCTATCACCTTATCTTATTCCCCTCTCTGTTTTATCCCCTCATCCCTATGCCTCCTCATTCTCCCAGTGGGGCAGGGGCAGGTGGGAGGGCAGAACTGCCCACAAAAATGAAACAAAGCATCAAAGCAAATATTGGCTGATGTATAAGTTCAGCTTTGTTGCAAAATCCCTTTCAATGGGTATGCGTGACTAGCAGATGAATTTTCTCTAAATTGGTAGGTAAATCTTAATATAATCAGGGTTCTGAGTTTTTCCAGAAATAATTGATTTTCTAATGTATGGCATATACTGTGATTTACAGTAGAGCAATGACTATATTTATACAGGACTCTCTAAGCCATATACTAAAGGTCAGCACTTTATTCCAATGATAAAGGAAAAAATATGTCATTTTGTTCAACAAACTGATGAGAAAATAGAGCACAAAACAGAGATCATACTGGTTTTCATGTTTTTAGGTAAAGTTTCATTTTCATCTGAACTTACATATAAAAGTTAAGAAGAAATAAACATGGTAGTTCTCAAAGCCACAAAGCCATACTGTAGAGATGCAAAAATGAAGATGCTCACTGTCCTAAAGACAGAGTAATCCACTGAATTATAGGAAAACAAAAGCCTCTTTTTTCAAATAGATAAACTAAGACAGGTTGTTTGTGAATCACAATTATTTATTCTTCAAATACTTCTTCAGGTAAAATTCCTTACATAAAACTGCTTCAAACAATGCTCCCTCTCAGGACCGACACAGAGGGTCTGTACTTGCCTAGCAATATTGTCTGTGCTGCTAGAATGACACTCACCATACTGGGCGAGCAATAAATGCACACAGTGTCTTTTGTTTTTGTTTTTGTTTTTAAGATTTTATTTATCTATTTTTTGAAAGACAAAGATCACTAGTAGGCAGAGAGGCAGGCAGAGAGAGGAGGAAGCAGGCTCCCTGCTGAGCAGAGAACCCGATGCGGGGCTCGATCCCAGGACCCTGAGATCATGACCTGAGCCGAAGGCAGAGGCTTAACCCACTGAGCCACCCTGGTGCCCCAAACACAGTGTTTTTAATATGAGTTGGAAACAGTTATAAGTTCAGGTGATATGTGATTTGCATCTTAAAGGATGAATCAGCATCATCAGGTGGGGCTAAAGGAAGTGTTTTTTAAGTAGAGAGAATACAAATTGGAGAGACACAAGAATATTAAAGGGAAGAGTTAATCAAGGAGAGTCAAGATGCTTATTGTGGTTGGATGACAGGCTGTCTTGCCAAGTGGGTAGGAGATATGAGATAATTCAGGATCACATGGGAAGGGACTTCTCTGAAAGGCAATAGCCTACATATTTAATCTCAAACATGGTGCAAAGCCCAGTGAGGGTATCAGAAGAAATACATGGTTAAATCTGTTTTAATACTATTATAGTGATTATTACCTAGAGAAAATGCCAGAAATTGATAAGTAGTGGCCGTTATCCCTTAGGGAATTGTTTGGTCAGTGCTATATTTTAAAAGATAATATACCTAGGCAGTAAATATAGTGCAATACAACACAAACATCTTTGGGTTGCTTTTATCAGGCACTTCTGTTTCTTGCTGACTTCTGAGTTGTGACTCTTACGGAAAGTGAACTAGAGTGGACTGAGATTGGTATATATATCTCAGTTTCTCTGCTTGATTGGCTGTGAGACCTTCATTTTTCCCATTTATAGATGGGGGTAAAAATGTTACCTACTTCATGGTGTTGCTCTCAGAATTAAATGGTATAATGCATGTAAATGACTTAGTATGGAGGCTGGCAAATAATAAATACTGAATAAATGCTAACCATTATTATTCATATGTATAGATTAGTTAGAAAATTTGTGAAAATAATCAATGCCAGAGACGCTGAGATGTTAGAGAGTAGGGATAGATTACTTATAGGGATATTTATAAAATTAAAATAGACAGAATTCTATTTAGATATCAAACTAAAATAATACCAAAAAACCCCACTAAATTTTAGATTGTTTTTATGATCCAAACACTACAATGGTGGATTGGTAATCAGTCAAATTGGTATCTTGTAGAAGAGGGTCTTTTTGTGCTCTGTCAAATCATAGAATATAAATAGCTATTTCTCTCTGGCAGTGCCTCAAACTCTTTGTATCTGTCTGTACGATATAATGATCTTATCTCTGCCTATGAGAACCATAGAGCTATTTAGGCTGAAGTCTTAGAGTAGAATCTCACATTGTACATTAGAAGTATGACTACTTTTTTTTTTTCCTTTTTACTTTAATAACAGAAGAAGAGGACATGAGGTCCCAAACTGTAGGTATAGGATAAAGTACTTCCTGCTACCTAAGCTGCCAGTTAAGTTTGTTGTTCTTGGTCAAAGTTACCTAGAATAAGAGTAAAATCCCTCACCCAAATCAAAGACTGTGCCTCCCCCAGTGCTATTCTGATGCTAATGATGCTGGGCAGTGCAGGCTAAGAGGTGGTTGCCTCCCAGCCCCACAAAAACTATCAACCGCCTACAGGTTTCATCAACTGCCTTTTGTGAAAGTAGCATAATTAACTTCCATTTTTTATTTTCTCCAGGAAACATGAGGATGTTAGAAGAATTTCACAGCCCAGATACCTATTAAATTAGCACCAAACTCCCACTCCCTTTCTATGAATAGAAGAAAAGTAAATAGCTTTGAAATTAGTCCTATTCCGTAATGTAGAAAAGTAAAGTAAATGCTGTCATTTAGATGTTGCTATACAGTTCCTAACCACACAGAGTAGAAGTGGAGTAGAGAGTCGCACATGATGATGGATGATAATTACATTTTGATTCCCCAGGCACCAATCTTGAGATGTAGACTCCCAGACATTGTCATATAAATAAAGTATTTAAAGATAAAGAGAACACTTTATGCAGTATCTAAACATTACAAGATACAAAGGGTTACCAAGTTGGGAAAAATAAAATACCAATTTTAAGATGGGAAGCTATTTTGGAATTTATAATTTTCTCAAATGTCTGAATAAATCTTAGGATGACATATAGTGAGGAAACTATGTGGCTGTTTATACTTGCCTAAGGAAGACTAGATATCCAATGACTCAGATACATTTAGATAATAAAGAACATAAAGCTGAAACATGAGAATTTTCCCCTCAATTACATGATTTTGGTTCTCAAAATCTTTAATATGATTCATATTTTAAATTAATTTTATGGATGAATAGTTATTTCACGGTTATCATGCATGTAATTCATGTGGGTGGGAATAGCATTCTATGTCATAATCATTGCAGACATTATTGGTCAATCACAACATTCATTCACACAGAAGCAGATTTTAGCCTCAGAGTCCTTCTCATCAGAGGGCAATTGGCTACCGTTACCACTTATGCAGAGTTGGTTCCATATGTGAAACCAAGCTACCAATCCATTCTACAATTTATCAAGTCTAGGTGATAGAAGAAGCTAGCTTTCTTCTATATAGACAAAATGTCTACAAAAGCCTTGTAGTGCTCCCGAGTTCCACTTCTCTGAAGTGCAAGAAGTTTCCCATCAGTTCAGCATCTTGCATAACCTCAGTATTCAAAAACACAGCATAACTCTGAGAAAGTGTTGATCCCGTGACTCCTCTTCTCAGAGCTACTACAGGCTGATACCATTTATGCTCCGGTTAGTTTGCACATTATGGAAATGCTGAATGGTTATTATGCATAACAAGAAAGAACCAGAGTGATGTTTATACTTGAAACAGGACAATATTATTCAACCTAAGACAGAAGGTAAAACTATCCAATTATCAATCCTTACTGAAGAGAGAAACATAAAAGGAATACCTAGAGGAAAACAAAAATAAGAGGAAGAAAATACTTTAGGAAGTTTATAACAGAAAGAGTAGGTGATGGTCTGTATCAGTGTTGAAGTAATTGTTAGACCAAGATACTTAGAATTATTTGTACAATTTTGGGAAATTTGTCCATAAAAAAGTGCCCTATGACAGTAAAACTGGAAAAAAAGAATAAATGCAATCTCCATCCAGTTTAATATTTTCTTAATTCTGACTTTTTAGCTCTCTACTGAACCTTGTAGTCACTTGGAAATGAGGCCATTCTTGATGTGCATACCAATGTCATCAGGAAAGATGACTATATTAGTGTTCTATGGCTGCCTTTTAATAAATTGCCATGACTCAGCAACTTAAAGCAACACAAATTAATTATCTCAACGTTTCTGCATCAGGAGTCTGGGTATGAATTAGCTGAATCACCCACTCAGGGTCTCAGTAGGCTGTAATGAAGATAGAAACCAACAAACGTGGGAGACTTGGAGTCCTTTCCCAAGCTCCCTCATTGGGAGAATTCTTCTCCTTGCCCCTGTATGACTGAGGTCAGTGTTATCTTACTAGTTATAATCAGAGACCATTCTCCTTTCCTACAGGCTGCCTAGGATTCCTTACCAAATGGGTCTCTTAGACAGTTCATTCACAGCACGGATGTTCACTTTCCATCAGGCAAGCAGGGATGTATTTCTGACTCCTTCCTCTGCAACCAGTCAGAGAACGCTCTCTACATAAAGGGTTCATGTGATTAGGCCAGGCTGCACCAAGATGATCTTCCCCCTGCATAAAACATTACATGAAAATACTATATCATGTGCACAGATTCTGCCCTCGCTGAAGAAGGTTACCCAGGCTGTACACACCAGAGGGCAGAAATCATAAGAAACATCTAAGACTTCCTTCACAGTGATAATTTTTTAATTTTTTTAAAATTTTTTAAATTTCTTTTCAGTGTACCAGAATTCATTGTTTATGCACCACACCCAGTGCTCCATGCAATACATGCCCTCCATAATACCCACCACCAGGCTCCCCCAACTTCCTACCTCCCACCCCTTCAAAACCCTCAGATTATTTTTCAGAGTCCATAGTCTCTCATGGTTCCTCTCCCTTCCAATTTCCCTCAACTCCCTTCTCCTCTCCATCTCCCCATGTCCTCTGTGTTATTTCTTATGCTCCACAAATGAGGGAAACCATATGATAATTGACTCTCTCTGCTTGACTTATTTCACTCAGCATAATCTCTTCCAGTCCTGTCCATGTTGCTACAAAAGTTGGGTATTCATCCTTTCTGATGGAGGCATAATACTCCATAGTGTATATGGACCACATCTTCCTTATCCATTCGTCCATTGAAGGGCGTCTTGGTTCTTTCCACAGTTTGGTGACTGTGGCCATTGCTGCTATGAACATTGGGGTACAGAGGGCCCTTCTTTTCACTACATCTGTATCTTTGGGGTAAATACCCAGTAGCGCAATTGCAGGATCATAAGGAAGCTCTATTTTTAATTTCTTAAGGAATCTCCACACTGTTCTCCAAAGTGGCTACACCAACTTACAGTCCCACCAACAGTGATAATTTAAAGAAGGATTCAATTGAAGATACAGTAATATTTTCAAAAGTCGCATCAAATGCTAGAACTAATACCTTGTGTTTATGGAAAACATCAATAAATTAAGCAGTAACTTGGAGTTTCTGGAAACACTGACTACTGCTATTTAGATCAGCCTATCAGGCTTCTCTCTATGAACTTAGATCGCTTTCTCTTCCTTAGGCTCAGTGCCTTCATTTGTCAATTTGGGATTTAATAATGCCAATCTTACAGAGTTTACCTAACATCAAACACAAGATTTTTCTTTAAGGAATTTTGTAAAACATAAAAAATAAAATAAATGTGAGTTATTGTTATTATAATTATTATTTCTTGTGGAAGCCAAAGCAGCTATACATTTTGTCTTGCTTTTAGTCAATCTCATTATGGAAATGCATAGATTTAATGTTTAATTTAAGGAGTGTTGCGATGTCTGATTTTGTGTAGGTTTTTCTTTCTCTCTCGCTTTTTTTTTCTTTTTAAGTTAGAAGTTACAAAGATGATTCTGCTACCAGATTTAGCACAGGAATTTCCAGAAGCAGCATTAGTACATCAAAGGATGTTCTTCTTAAATAATTCATCTAATTAAATTAAATCAGAGCACCTTTCAGGGTCTGGAAATTTTGTGATACCATTTTAGCTTATTGTAACTGAGTCTCCAAAAGAACTTCTCCAAAATACACAGAGAATAAGTGAAATATGGAGGGTTTGTGTGAATATTAATTTTTATGACATTAGGAAAATAGGAAAAAGTGATGAAGTATAATAAAGACCTTTGATAAACCATGAAGAAAAGAGCCTTTTTTTATTACCAAAAAACATTTGACTAGGAACATTTTAAAGCAAAAACAAAACAAACACATAGAGCTTATTTTAGTTACTGTCCATGTGGTTGGAGGTAGGGCTGAAATGCATGCACTGCCTCTCCAAAAAGAGAAAGAAAGGATGAGTAGGTCCAGAATACTACTGGATAATAATAAAATGGAGTCTCTCTGAACCAGTATGCCATGAGGATAAAATATAACATCAGGAAATTCCGTAAGTCCAATTGAGGGATGTTTGTTCATTAGAATAGCCAAAGTACATAATCCTTAGATTTTACTAAGTGGTGACAGTACTAGATACATGTTCTGAAATCTCACTTAAAAAATTTATTTCCATTAAATTATAATAGCAATATCTGAATTTAGATGTAACACCCCATCAATTTAGGAAAACCTTGTCCTGTTCTTTTAACAAAGTTCTTCTAGGAACCTAATCCAAAAAAGCTCTCTGCAATTAAATTACTCCATGGGTTTTCAAAATCTACAAGTGTAATGACTTCTCACAAAAAAATTATAAAAATGTAATTATTGTCTTGTAACCAACATTGATTCATTTGTATTGGTGTCTTATAAGAGTAGGTAACAAGAAAAGGTAGGTGGATTTTTTACCCTTTCAGACCATTTTAATTTTGTAAATATTTTTCAATAAGGAACAATCAGTTTTATACTTGGAGCAGGTATAAAGCTGAAGCATTTATAGTCTTCATTCCCTACCAATAATAACTCTGCTACCAAAATGATTTAAAATTTACCAAAGTAAAACAAAGTGCCAATTTATACAAAAGGAGTTCTTGTTACTTTTTTCTGTCATTTGGCCTTAAATCTTAATAAACAGAGAGGGAAGGAAAGAGAGAGGAGAGAGCCTAAATGGAGGGAGAGGACAGTTTAACTAAAACTACACCTTGAATTTATGTTGTCTTAATATTAAAAGCAAACACTTATGTAGTTTTTTATAAATAAAAAGGATATGATAAAAATAATTTCCAGAAGTTGAGAGGAGATGGGGGCAGAGAAAAGAGTCAAAGGTTTTCAAAGACCTCAGGAAAAAAATATGGTGTAATTACTTCAAGAGGAATAACATTTTTATATGGTACTACTTATGAGGTTCTCTTATTTTTGAAGGTCATGATTTATGCAATATTTTCATAATAGTGTTTGTAATTATGAGCAGAACAAGGTTTCATTAAAATCTCATCAAACATACATCTATAAACTTGTATACTAAATGCTCAATAAACTAGTTAGAAGCTGTAGGTACTAATAGTAATCATTGTGATGTTTTTACTCTAAAAACTCCATAAGCTAGTTAAGAACTGTTTACCAAAGTATCCACATTTTAAGGAATTTTCCACAGTAGGTCATAAAATGGTCCTTTCAGAAGAATTTGTTCATTATGTTCAATGGCTTAAATATGATTCATGATTCATCAGTTCATAGATAGGCCATGATATACCCATAATATGTTTATTAAAGAAGAGTATAAGTGTGTATAGTGTCTGATGCTGTTAGCATTTCTATATTTGACTTTCCATTTATCATGCAAGCCACATATAATTACTGTCCACCATGCCGAGGATTTTCTCTAGAGAAAAATGGAATTTGTTCATTAAGCCAAGGTAAGTAAAGGTGTCTTATGATAACTAACCTCTGTCTATAAAATCTGCTGTACAAACCAAATTATGGAAAATAGAAAACCTTAAATTATGCTCTCATGTTACATTTCTGTCCATGACACCTCTACAGAGATCTAGGGAGAAGTATTTAACAATGTCAAGCAGTGGTTGGAGGCTTTTATTCAAGGGGATTTTTAAGTTAAATGGTTTCTAGGCTTTCACATTTTTGCAATGCCCCTGGGCCTATGCTGGAAATAGTATTAAACTATGAAGTCAGGAAAGGTAGTTTCAAAGCACATTCTTTCTTTCAGCACTTTGTGCTCAAAACTTGCTGGGACTGATTTAATGAGGTAAAGGGTCAGGGCTGCAGAAATAGATAAATAAGCAATCCTTCTTAACATATGGAGACAGTCAACCTACAAAGTGACAGAGAATATGGAAACCTATTTATACTGGGGAAATACATAACATTATTCAGGCAGATTTCACCATTGAATTGGAAGATAGGAATTCCATGGATCATGTCTTACCCTGATGTGTATAAGAATAGGGACAGAAAAAGCAACATCAGCAACCAACTGAGAAAAGGGGCAAAATGTCCTGCACTATACTTAAAGACGATGACAAAAAAAGAATAATAAAATAAAATAAAATAAATTAAATAACAATACATACAAATATAGCAAAGAGCAATTTCACAGGACTCTTACTGAAAGGTTGACAAAATTCTGACGATTCTCATAATGCCCCTTGCTAACAAGACTAAATGAAAGCCAAGCAGTTAAACAAAGAGTTGGAGAAATGATCCATAGCCTCATCAATCCTCGCAGAAAAATGATATATATCACTTTCCAGGTAGAGAGAATTTTTTAAAAAGAAATCTTTCACAAGAAAGAGTATTATTTCAACTGGATTTTCCTGCTGATCCTGTTTGCTGATCCTCCGTTTCCCTTACACAAGAGTGGCCACAACACCAAAAAATAGCAGACTCTCATTTTGTATCTTTGTTTAAAACTCCCTTTTCTGACATATTTTCTTTAATTGACTAATCGTGACTGTATTCCCACTGATTGGAGGTCAGTTCTCTTCTCTGTGAACCATAGCATCAGATCCAGATATTTTGGAAGGAAGGGAGTCTCATTCTAGAAAAAATATAACACAAGCAACAGGAGATAAATCCTCTTGATCATTTCATGCTTTATAACTAGCTAATAATATACATTTCATAGAACAAGAGCTTAAACTACAGCTAAAATAAAATGAAATGAAAAGGGAGATTTGAAAACAAAGGACATTTTTTAAAGGCAAATATCATAATTATAATACTAAAATACAAGTTAGAAATAATAATAAGGAGAATACATGGGCCTAAAAATCAATTTATATATTATTAACTCTTAAAAGTAGTGAAAGCAGATTAAAGTTATAAGTAGATTCAAGTACCTGAATGAAGCCTATTAGAAATAAAAAAATTTCCAAAATGATCCAATATAAGAATAATTGGTGTCATAATGCAGAAAATCAAACAAAAATGGAATATATCAGATATGAAATTTTTTTTGAAATGAAGGAAGGTTTTAATCATCATACCAAAGAGCATCAAATGTGTTAAAAAGTTGATGCAAAAGTCTTCAACATCAATACCAAGTTTATATTACTTGAGCTACTGAGCTTTTTTTTTTTTAAAGATTTATTTATTTATTTATTTGACAGAGAGAACACAAGCAGGCAGAGAGGCAGGTAGAGAGAGAGATAGAGAGAAAGGGGGAAGCAGGCTCCCCGCTGAGCAGAGAGCTCAGTCCCAGGACTCTGAGATCATGACCTGAGCCGAAGGCAGAGGCTTAACCCATTGAGCCACCCAGGCGCCCCATACTTGAGCTACTGAGCTTTAACAACAAAGAGATATTTATGCATCCTACCCAAAAAGTAGAAAAAAGAAGATGGATTCTGTGAAGAGAATCTTAAAAACGAGCAATAGGAAGTTATATTCAATCATGAAAAAAACAAAAACTAGAGTTATTTACCTCATAGGAAACCTTAAAGGAAACCACAAAGGAGTCCTGACACAGGATGCTGGCACAGGCAATACAGAAGTGAAATAGGATTTCTAGGGGGTGGAAAACAACTTTCCATCAATGTTCTGTTACTTTATGTGATCAAAACTTAAGTTTATCAAGCAAGAACTTCTTGGAGGAGGAGAGAGAAGAGAAAAGTTTAAATAAATTTTCTATTTATTTATTTTATTCAAAGTAGGTACATTCAAGTTTCTCTAATATTAAAATATGGACTCTGGCTGGCCTGAGTAAGGATATAGAGACCTGGAGAGAAAAGACAGGATAGATACAAGTCTTAGAGTTCACGCATTGTAGTCTTGATGAGATTAGGGTCCAAGTGGGCAGTAAGTGAGCTGGAACAATAAGAGAAAATACAAAAAAAGTGTCTGAAACAGATTTCTGTAGGGACTGCAGGTCTAGTGCAACTTAGAATAGAATCCCTGTGAGTGGGTGATTGTAGTAGGGTGTAAAAAATAACATTTATACAAAATAAAAATCAAGAAATGGAGAAGGCATGCTATAAGAGGTTACATACCAAACAATAAAGTTATTTTTTATGAAAAAATGATGCTTTTTAAATTAATGGGTGTTTAATTATTTTCTATCCTAACACAACTAAAGAGTATAACATACCATCATTATTCATAGTGTATTTTGATTCTCAGGGAAGAGATGCATTTGGGGCCATGACTCCTCTGAAAGTTACTTTTATTACATTGTGAAACACATGTGAGACATTCTGAACTTGGAGAGTGTTCTCCCCATCATCCATTCCTCTGAATCACTTCCAGGTAAACATTATTAGCCCTTGCTTTTGTTATAAGAACTTCCTTTATGTTAATCTAAAGTGCATGAAATAGTATTTCTCTATTGTAGAAATTCAAAATTATGATGTCTCTGCACAGTTTAACACAATACAAGTAGGCAGTGATCAGGGTAAATATCACTCCAACCATGAACTTCTTGAAGGCAGTGACATTGGTGAAGTTCCAGTACGACATATCGGGTTATTTCCATGGCTGATTTAACACTGAAGGTGTCATGGATCAATGGATCAATGACTTTATACATATGTGTTTGAGCCTGAGCTCATTTCTGTCGAGTTTAGATTAGATCTGCTACAGGGAGGAGAAAAATTATTTATTTTGAAAAAATGCATAGCTAGGTTTAATACCAAACTGTGATGTTATTTGGCCCTCATGCTTTGAGATACAATTTTAATATATTATCCCAATTATAGAGCTGCAGAATATAAGGCTTAACATAAATGATTGCTTGAGATGGCAGTAATTAAGTGATAGACCAGAAATCTGGATTCATGCTTTCTGACTCTCAAACTCACTATGCTCACTATTCTATGACAGAAGACTTGCTAGTCACAAAGGCTATGGCTTCACCCCTTTGAGGTTTGGTTTAGAGACTTGTAACAATAACCAAGAATACTTTACAGCTGACAGATGATAAAGTAGGATTTCATTTTTGGAACAACAAAATTTTCTGACATCTCAGTAAAGACTACAAATATGTTGGTAAGCAGGAGAAACACTGTAAGAGTGTAACTATGCCTTCATCTTAATCTAAATGCCATATAAATGCATTTTAATTTCTTTCAGTTAGTTCATACAGAGAATCTCCAATTTGTTATTATGTCTGCTTATATAATGCTCTTTTATACCTCTCATTCCCTCCACATAATCTCATATACTTATTCCTCAGGATACTGTGTTCTTTAACTTAAGAAAAGGTACAATGCACCTCAGATATCATGACCTTATAATTTCAGTATTATTATGTGATCAGCAAGCTTAATTAATCTAAAATAAATGCATAAAATCCTATTTATTTACTTATTTGATAGAGAGAGAGAGAAAGAGAGAGTACACAGCAGAGGAAGAGGGAGGAGCAGGCTCCCCCCCTTCTTTCTCCACACAAGCAAGGAGCCCAACAAGGGGCTTGATCCCAGGCCCCTGGGATCATGACCCTAGTGGAAGGCACACACTCAAATGATCCAGGTGTCCTCATAAAATCCCATTTTTATAGGATCATATATCCATAAAGGATATAAATTTCATCAGTGTCTAGTCACCAGCATGCCGTATGTTTTCCTGATATCTGTGTTTAACTTGATAAATAGTATATGCAAAATTTTCATTGTTTTAAATTTTTTAAAGGAAACATTAACAAAAGAAAGAACCACTTAAATGGCACCATCCCCTAAAAAACAATAAAAATGGAAATGTTTCCAAAAAGTTTACTTATGAAGACATTGCAAAGTTAAATTTGAATGTATTTACTTATGTATATTGTTCTACTGATATCAATAAAAATTTTTATTAAAAAAATAAGCTAGTAAAATTTCTATAGGCATAGACATCTCTTCAAATTGTCAGATGCTTGTCATTCTTTTAACTATGGCTTCTATAGGCACCTTGATAGTCATCTTCAAGACAGATATCTTGTGATGCTATATTTGTAATATCGATATCAGGTCCACGTCCTGTTTGAGGGTGGGCAGATGGCAGAGTATTAACATATAAGCAAACATACGCCTGATATTTAGTATACCCAAATTCATTTAATATTAATAGTAGCCCTGGAAAGAGAGGACATCAGGACCCCTACCTGACAGCTGAAAAATAGGAAACTGAGGGATATATAGTTATTAGTGTTGGAGCCAAGTTTCTGCAATTCCTCCCCCCAACCATCATCTCACACACACATAGTGACATCTCAAAACCCTTCAGATCCCTCTTGCAGTGGATAATTAATGCATTTGGACCCCAACAAATATTCTTATCTCTTCAATTTTTTCTGCATGTTTTCTTATTCTGGTGCTGTGTATTTATTTATTCTGTAAATTCCCAAATGTCAGATGTTGCATCTTCTGCTTCTTATAAAACTCCTATATGCTTCTAATAGTCAGATCATGATATTAACATAAATGTTCTTCCTCCTTGCACATATGGGTCAAGCTTTCTGCAGCCTCATTTTCACATTCCATCTGAGTGCATATGTCATTAGAAACAACCCATTAACATAATGTGGAATGTCTGTTCATTTGTGTGGCCAGATGGAGGGCTCAATTCAGACAACTGTGCAAACATTTAACAGTAACATAAAATAAACTCTTAACATTATATATGAACACTGAAATCAGTATATTTTGTGAAGTGGTGAGTGAAGGAGAAGTTCAAGAACATGAATATTTAGGTATTTAGGCTGAGAAATAAAGGGCTGGTATAGATGTAAGACACTGTTCTATTTTAATTTATCATTGACTAGTGGGGGATAGAATAGGATTCTAGAAGCTTCTTACAAAAAGGAGAGTGGATTGTATTGGTCACAGTACAGTTTGGGATTAGACTAACACTGGAGGAAAGAATGACAGTTTAACAAAAAGAACAAAAATGTGTATAAGTGAGTAGAAATCAGGAGGAGGAAGGGAAAAGTTGTTTTAGTACTTTCTGGGGCCCACAATGAAGAATGAAGAATATATGAGGTTCAGAAATAAAAAGGAGAACAGTAGCAAAACTGGAAATGCTAACATGGTTTCCTCACTCTGTCCTGCAACAGGGAACATTTATTCATCCTTTAACTAAGCTCAGTTAGCACTGTAGCAAGAGGAATGGAAAACTGAATTCTAAGACATAGGAACAACAATATAAATTTATCTTCCTATTTGCATCAGCTTCCATGGGAGGTATTCTCAACTTGTCCAGTATTAAAAGTTCCAGTGTTACATCTAGACAAGTTACATATATGGAGATACGTATGAAGACACCCATAACTTAATGTGTCTGGACATTTACATATATGGAGATACGTATGAAGACACCCATAACTTAATGTGTATAAAAATATACATAGTTTTCACTAATTAGAAGTACTCCACTACACTTTTAATAAAGTTTGCATTTTTCCTATGGCCTCCAAGATGCTGTATTACCTGGTCTCTATCCTTAAACTCTTATCTCATACCACTTATTTTCTTTAATACTATGTATCTGTCAATTTCTAAAATATATCAGGTGAGTTAATAGAAGGGGGAGGTTCTACTTAAAATGAAGAAAGGGAGAAGTCAAATTGCCCCTTTTGCCAGCCCTCTTTGGGGTCCTGAATACTCACTCGTAGGCATATTTTCTTGATTTACAGAACAAATTTTCAGGCTTTCCTACTAAAATACAAATAATTCGCTCTATTTTTACTTTTTTGAAAGATTTATTTGAGAGAGAGGGAATGCAAACGCATGCAAATGGGGCAGAGGCAGAAGGAGAGAGTCTCCAGCAGACTAGTTCCCCATCTGAGGCTCAATCTTACGACCCATGAGACCATGACCTGAGCCAAAACCAAGTGTCAGATTGAGCCTCTCAGATGTCCCCAAATAGTTTATTTTTAATTCATGTGTTCCAATCATAATGTTTCATTAAGAAGAAAAATATACAAGGCGATGCCACTGATACTAGTGTGAAGACCAGAAAGCAGACAGAGGGGTGGGAAACATTCTAAATCAGGTTCACAATCTAGTAAATAAGCTGATTCCTACCATTTAAATACAAATAAGATATTGTTGATAGAAAACTAATTTTTCCTAACAGGTTATCATTAGAAACATTCTAGTCTTCCTTACAGGATTAAAAATATAGGCTATGATTCAGTGATACAGAAGTGAAATACAATTATACTTTGTGTAGGAAAACACAAAAGAAGGAACTCTACATTTTTTTTTTAAAGATTTTATTTATTTATCTGACAGAAATCACAAGTAGGCAGAGAGGCAGGCAGAGAGAGAGGAGGAAGCAGGCTCCCCGCTGAGCAGAGAGCCCGACGCAGGGCTCGATACCAGGACCCCAAGATCACGACCTGAGCCGAAGGCAGCGGCTTAACCCACTGAGCCACCCAGGCGCCCCGGAACTCTACATTTTTAATGAAAAACCTACCTCATAATAGTAATACACTGGAGATATAACTTAGTTAAATTGTCTTCCAGGAGAATTGCAGGTGGCACACTTCTGCCAAAATGCATTCTACTCTCTGAGACTAAAACCAAATCTTACAGAGAGCAAACAGGTGGCACCAACTGACTATATGATATGCATAGTATCAACTGTCATTATAGCTAAGATGTAGAGATCCTGGTGTTTGGATTCAAGTAGTTGTATTCACCCCCAATTATATTTCTTTGTAATTATTATTTACATTCTCTCACCAGCATTTCCATCATCTTCCATGAAATAGAAATATTAATAGCATTGTTGTGAGGTTTAATTTGCAGTATATATATAACTTATCACAAAACTAGGTACATATATGTCTCATTTAATGGTGGGCTTTATTACCATCTTCATCACAATCACCATCATCCATTTTTTTCCCTACAAGATTCATATTTAGCAAACCAATATGGGAAGATTTGAAGATGACTATCATTAATCAAAAACCCTAGGGTTTAACCACATGAGATATGTACTTGCTCCATGAAATCATGAAAATTCACAGGTTTTTGGAGAGGCAGTTGCCTCTTCCAGTCTTTCCCAAAAAAAGATCTACTGCACAACGTTTGATATCTTACACAACTCTGGTCTTAGCGGTACACACTGATATTGTGTGTGTTATATCAATTGGAAATGCCAAGTTAATAAAACATTCCAAATAGATTTTTTGCAACCATGCCAATTTATATACAGCTTCAAATTCAGAGCTCAAGTCCTTGCTAATTTACTCACTTTTAATTAGTTTTAGGACTCCATCTCTTTGAAGCAAGAATACATATTTTTCAAGTGAACACATTTCTAACTGAGAGGCCAGTCTGCTTAACATGTATTATAATCAAAACATTTCCTGTTTCCTTCTTGATAAATTGAGAATGTGTCTTTTCAAGGCATTTTTGTACTTGAGAATGAATAGCTTCGAATCCAGTAATTGTCAGTATTGACTACTATTATACTCCTATAGCAAAAATTTGTCAGGAACATCATAAAGTTGTACATGCCTGTGGTCTCTCCAGCATTCCTTCCTTCAATTTCTGGGAATCAAACTCTTTGGGCCTGGAACTGGGACAGCCCTACTCCTGCCAGTCTGAGTCCCTGCACCATTTCTGTCCTGTTGGCTAGATTTTTTTTTTTTTTATTGTAAATGATAATTTCTTTACCATCTGTTCTTTCTCTTCTAGAAGAGCAACACTCTCGCTGCTTGTGTCTATCATATTTTCCGCCATTTCCTATGAGCAGCTGTCTCTAATTTTCCCAGTGGCTCAAGGTCTAAACTTCTGTACAGTCAGACATGGAAGGAGATACAAACCTTTCCAGCTCCCCTCCTTTAGCAGTCTGGTTCCTGAGTTACACCTGTGGCAGGAAGATCATTCCTACATGTAGTGGACATTCCTCAAATATTCTAGAATCCTTTTGTCTGACAAGGATTGTTTCCAGTTTTAACACATATTTTAGTGGGAAACTAAAGAAATTCCACTAAAGGCTTTAGCCAAAACTATTTTGAACCAGAATACCTGATAAGGTTTCAGTATGTACTTTAAAATTAGATTAAAATAGATGTAACTAATAATAACCATCATACTAATGGGTGTAATTTCTTACAGAGAAGAAGGAGGGTGGGGAAAGACAGACATTAGTTACATTTTTCAAAGTTAAGACATCAGGAATAAACAGTAAAGCACATAACATCAAGACAAAAAAGATGACAGATTCAAGACTATGTTAACTAAAGCAATAAACGTGAATGAGTTAAATTTCACTATTAGAAGAGAGATCAAACATGAAACAAAATCCAAATGTATGGTACTTTCAAGACATGGTCTAAAACAAAATGCATGAAGAAACTAAAATAATAAGACGTTTACCGATGTCAAGAAAACATATAAAATCAGGAAAACAATATTAAAAAGTGTGCACAAGCTAAAAGTATAAATGAGGCAGATAATTTCTACTCATGACATTCAAATATAAACAAATAAAAACCCTGGATGATATTTGTAATAAATAAATTAAATATCATCTATAGATAATTAAAACTATTAAAACAATGTCTAAAAGAAAAATTCAAATAGGAAATATATAACTAGGCAATTTTTAAAAGGAAAATATAGATTGAGTAAAATAAATATCTAATTTTTCTACCAATAAAATATATTCTACATAATTATGAGGCATCTTAATGCTTAGCAAGCTGTCTCTGCCACGCTGACAGATGGTAGGGTAAATTTTGTAACTTTTCTGCAAGGAGATTTCTCAGTATATATCAGAATGACATATCATTTGGCTGTGACATTCTTTGAGAGATTTATATTCAAATTTGTTAAGCATATTGTTATTCAAAAGTCCATAAAGTTGGAAAAATCCAAATATGGGATTTAAAATATAATAATGATATGTAGGATTAATATAGTATGTATCATATCCAGTCATTATTCAAATTGCTCTACAAATATAAAACCATATAATTATAAGAACAACCCTATGGAGTAGGTATTGTTTTTATCCCTAGTTTTCATATGTAGAAACTGAGACAGTGAAAGCAATTTTTCAAATTCACATGTCAATAGTGGTGATGAAAGCTCACTTATCTGCCTCTGGAACTCAGGTTCATAACCTCTATGGTATAAAGTCTTTCAAACGAGAGCATCCATTGTTATAGAATAATATGCATCCATAAAAATATGCTTTTAAGATTTTTTTACAATGTGAGAAAATGAAGATATTGCTAAGTGAAATAAAATTCTACTTTGCAAGATACATGAATACATAAAACCAAGACAGGCATGATTTATACAAAACATGTTGCAAAAGAGGAAGGAATAAATTGATAAAGTTTTTACATTATGAATCTCCCAACATTTCTTTTCTTTCTTTCTTTCTTTTTTTAAAGATTTATTTATTTCAGAGAGAGGGAAGAGGGTAGGGTGGCAGAGGGAGAGAGAGACAAAAACAGGCTCCCCCACTGAGCACAGAGCCCAACAGTATGCTCTACTTCAGGACCTGAGCTGAAATCAAGAGTCAGATACTCAACGGACTGATCCACCAAGCACCCTAATTTTCCAACATTTAGAAAATAAATTTACTTCATTTTTAAAAAGTGGCATAAATGATTAGTATTTTGTAACATAACCTATCCTATTATATTATTATCATCTAATAATACTGACATATTAAAGAGCCAAATAAATAGCACCAGAAGTTCCTGGAACAGGGTCGATAACATTTATTTGTTCTTATTGGTGACATTTTTTTCTCATCCCAAACTATTTAAAAAAAAAAAAATAAAAATAATAAAGTGGGCAGACTCGTGGCAAAAAAAAAAAAAAAAAGAAAAAAAGTAGAGGTTTACATCTAAATAAGCTAGCTACAGCCAGGACAGTCTGTAGACACAGAAGTAATAATATTATTCATTCTTCTTAAAAAGAAAAAAAAAACTATATAGAAGTTCTATATATAGAAAAAAAAACTGTATATAGAAGTTCATCTATATAACAAAGAAACTTTCCAGGAGTTTTAAGCGTACTGCAATATTAACCTGCATAGCAACTAACATATCTTCATTTTTCTACTTCAATATACTTTGTCAGATTTTGCAGGTCCAAGATGAGCCATCATTCTCTTTGAGGACCCCTTCCCTCTTTCTGATTCTTTTTATCTTTTATACAAAAGTGTAGAAATTACAAAAAAGAATAAAACCATTTGCCAGATAGCCACAGGCCTCTGAATTTTTCCTTGCCATACTCAGGCTAAAATGGTTTTGTACAACAAACACAGGAACCTAATTACTGAGTAAACTTCAAAGCCAATAAAAAATATCAAATAAATAAGCAGTAGCAGAAACAAGCCCTATATTACATATAATTATTGAGCACAGGAAAAAACGTCCTATGGTGGTAGAGTGTTTTACTAAATATTTAGGATTTGGGATATGTCTATGAGATATGAGTTGATTTCAAAATACACACTTTTAAAGGAACGTGTTAGTGAGTACTACAGGTCAGCAGGAGAATAAGAGCATATTCTTGATCTCTAGAGATGAAATGCACTTATTATTTGGCCATCTGCCCATATTTATACTATATCCTACTTCTCAGCCTAGAAAGGGTTCCTTGCCAGAGTTATTGCTTAAAATGTAAAGCAGATCATGTCATTCTCTGCTTGAAACCTAAGACATTTCTTCCATTTTCTTCTAGTGAGGTTTAGATCCATGATGATGGCATCCATGAAAACCATGTCATTCTCTGCTTGAAACCTTAGACATTTCTTCCATTTTCTTCTAGTGAGGTTTAGATCCATGATGATGGCATCCATGAAAACCATTTATAGCCATCTTAACTGCACTAACCGTACCCCTTTTCAGATCCCCTCTTAGGTACAGATCCCTCTTGCTGGAAAATACTCTCAACGTTCCATAAACAAGCCAAACTCTTTCCAACTTCTGTTATTGCATATGCTATTCTATCTACCTAGTCCCTTCATCTCGCCTGCTCCCAAGATTTCCCTGTTTGTTTGTTTTCTTCTATTTACAATTTGGCTCTAATTTTTGTGCATATGTTATTTATATCTGTGAGCTCCTCAAGGAAAGCAACCACACACTTTTCAAAGTCTTATTCTTAGCAACCAGCAGAGTATCCAGTCCAAACCATTAATAGACAATGATGGAATTAAAGACTAGTGATGGATGCATTTGTTGACAGACAATACTGAAATGAAGCAGGTGCAAAAGTGCAAAATCTACATTGCAATTCTAAAATGCTTAGAAGTGAATCTTATTTCTCCTAGATTTCTAGAAAATTTAAAAAATATATTCTTTATAAAATCTCTCAGTTCCTGCAAAGATCTAAATCTAAGGGCTATGATTGATATTATTGCTAAGTGTCACCAGATTAACCAAGGTGATTCACAAACTGGAAGATTATCAGAGAGAACATCTGAATAGCCTGGGACCCCTCTGCTCATCCATCCATAGGTTATCAGTTTGGATGATGGCTGCAGTTGATCAGGTAAGATAATCTGTGGCTCCTTTATCCTCGTTTGTCTTTATCTTTGCTTTCAGAAAAAGAGGTGCCTTTTCATCACATTCCTACAGCATTATGTATGATAGTAAGTCCGTACTTTCTCCCTCTCTCTCTCTCTCTCTCTCTCCTCTCTCCCTCTCTCTCCTCTCTCCCTCTCTCTGCATTTTTTTTAAAGATTTATTTGAGAGAAAGGGAGGAAGAGAGAAAGCATGAGCAGTGGGGAAGGGCAGATGGAGAGGGAGAAGCTGACTATCGACTGAGCAAGGTCCCTGACTTGGGGCTCAATCCTGGGACCCTGAGATTATGACTTGAGCTGAAGACTGACGCTTAACCCATTAAGCCACCCAGGCACCCCTCTCCCTTTCTCTTGTATAGGCTCTGGTATTGTGCTTCTTATGTAGTCTTCAGAACTCCCGATGATGACATTGCTAGCACCCATACTCTGACTACACCCCTCTCTGCTTGGAGTCAGTGGCTAATATGTTACTTGCTAGGATAAGGCAGAATAAATACTTTGAGTTTATATGCACTTACTTATGGTCCTCAAGTGTGTAAATCTGAGTTACTACAGATTCTTAGTTAATAAAACACTCTCATCATTGGCTTACATTAGGTCCCTCTCTTTCTGTTTATTAATTTGCTCATTTATTTTTAACTCATCTCTACTATTATCCTTTCCCATATCCAACTGTTCTTATGTGGTTAGTGTGCTTGACTTATCTATGTTCTTATAAAATGCATTTTATAGTTGTGTGTTTTCTATAAATTCATCCTATTTTTATTTAATTCAGCACTATGCTTTCTCCACATTGCTGTGTACACATTTATTATGTGTAGTATTCCAGAGTGAATACCTACTATGTTTTGTCATTCCCTGAGTGATGGCTAACTACATCATCTCCAATTCCTGGCTATGTAAACAATACCCTGAGCAACATCCTCATATGACTACGTTGTTATGCAAATATTTCCTTGGGGTATATTCCTACATAGGAGATTGGTACATCAAAGGTATCTACCTACCTACTTACCCACCAATTTTGACTAAGCACTACCAGATTGCTCTTCAGAATGGCTGCATCAGTCTACTTTCCCATGAGGAGTACCTAAGGGTGCCTACACACCCACCAACATTTGGCACCTTCCAATCTTTGCCAAGTTGCTAGGTGAGAGGAATATCTTGTTTTAGTTTCATTTTTGTTTGATGAAACTAAGCATTTATTGACATGCTTCCTTGTCTTTGGGTTTTTTTAATCTATAAATTGCCTCTGCATATTCCTTGCTCATTTTTAAAAAATTAGTCTTGTCATTTCCTTTTTTGATAACCTGGCAAATTTTAGATTTTATCCATTATTATTTTTTAAATTAGAAGTGCAAGTATCTCTTAAATTTGTAATTAAGTTGTTCTTTTTTGCTTCACTAAGAAGATTTTATTTTGGTGTTATCTTTATAACTTCTACTCATAGTTTTACTTAAAAGGATATTTTCTTTTGTGGTTATCTATTACTGGTAGGTTTATCTTTGACATTTCCATGCTCATAGTAAGGGGGCAGTTTTATCTTCTCTTTAGTGAAGGTATTTTCCTGATGCCATCTGTTAAATAGTTTGTCCTTTACCAATTTTTTATGATGCCATTTTAATCATGGAGTATTTCCCAAACATATATGGAAATCTTCTTGAAATAACTATTCTATTCCATATGTAATTTTAAGTCATACTGTGTCATTAAAATATTATATTTTATAGGAAAAGTTTCAATTTTTTATTAAGTTCCATTAGATGACATCATTAGTTTTGGGTGTGGTATACAATGATTAATTAATTGCACATATTATTTTTATGAATATGAATTTGGGCTTGTATTTTAACATAAATCATTCATTCCTCTTTATTCATTTTTGAAGTTAAATTATCTCTCCATGGTCTTCAGTTCTTTAATACAAATTTTTTTTCTTCAATACAAATTTTTATCCCTCAATACAAATTCTTAAATAAATTTGTGAAGATCTCTCCTAAAGCTCACCAGTCATTGATTTTGACTGTGAAAGACTGAATATACAATATCCAGATCATACATAAAAATATTATTCTGGGGGCGCCTGGGTGGCTCAGTGGGTTAAGCCGCTTCCTTCGGCTTGGGTCATGATCCCAGGTCCTGGGTTCGAGCCCCGCGTCGGGCTTTCTGCTCAGCGGGGAGCCTGCTTCCTCCTCTCTCTCTGCCTGCCTCTCTGCCTACTTGTGATTTCTCTCTGTCAAATAAATAAATAAAATCTTAAAAATATATATATTATTCTGACCCATAATCTGTAGTAAGCAGTGCAGGAAATCAACCCATTATCAAGGGCAATTAGCCCAAGAAGTCAGTCCGTTATGTACAGGTTAGACTTGGGGGCAGTAAGACTGCTATCATTACTAAACAATCAAAGAAAGCAAACAATAAAGCCTGTAACAACTGGCCCCAGACAGCCTGGACTTGACTAATAGCAGATAACTGTCCTAATTTGTGTCCCCACTTCTACCAGGACCAACCAGAGAAAGTCGAATATGCAACCTTAACCAATCACAAAGGATACCATACTTCCATTTAGCCTGTCTATGGCTTTCTCATACCACCAGCCTCTAATCTAAAAAACTCTTCCCTTTTTTCCACACTAAAGCTTTCCCACTCTTCTGCCTGCTTTGAGTTTCTGACAACATACAGTCAGTCAGTAATGGTGGCTGACTCCCTTGATAGACCAAGCTCTGAAAAAATAGTCTTTGTCTGCTCTCATCTGGTAGGTTTGTTTATTTCCACAATTTTATTAAATATATAGATTAATCTGGGAGGAACTAAAAAATTTATAATGTGTTGTTTCACCCAAGAACATAGAATAAATTTCCATTCATCCAGAATATATTTTATTTGCATTGCTTTAAAGTATTTTTACAATGCATAATTTTTATTTTATTTATCTTATTTTATTTTATATTTACTTTATATTATTCAGATTTTGTTTAACTTTATTTTTCTATTTAAAATTACTTCCTTAGAGGGGAAGGATCTAAAATTTCTGGACCCAATTACTGAGTTTTTCTTTTGAATTCTGGCTGCTATCCACGTAATGCTATATTTGGGGTTTATACTAGGTCTGGAAGATTATATAATTTTGCTATCATTTTCATGTTGCAATAGACTGCCATCCTTGCCTCTCATCAGTGGGCATGTGACCAAGGATGTACAAGTCAGGTTATTTCTCTCATGTTTATTCACCTTTTTTTTTTTTTTTGGTAGCTTTATTGATATTGTTGACATATAACATATATAAGTTTAAGGTATATACTATGATGATTTTATACACATACATATTTCAAAATGATTAGCAAAATAAGATTAATTAACACCTCCATCCTCTCACATAATTGTGTGTGTATGTGTGTGTGTGTGTGATAATAACATGTAAGATTTACACTCTCAACAATTTTTAAGTAAATAATACAGTACCATTAACTATAGTAACCACGCTGTACACTAGGTGTCCAGAACTTATTTATTTTATAGCTGGGAGTTTATGCAATTTGACTAACCTCTGCCCATCCCCTACTCCCAGCCCTTGGAAACCATTGCAGTGCTATTTCTGGGAGTTCATGCCCTCATATTTAAATGACGATTTGGCTGTAACATTATATGCTTATTTTTAGTTCCTATCCAATAATCAAAATTAGGTAGATGCTCACCTTTTTGCATTTAAAGTTCCTCTTATGATAAAAGGCATACTGAGTTCTTGAACCAAGAAATGATCACCCAAAGCAATATGAAAGACAGATTAGAGTAGAACTTAACAGTTCTTCCCAAAACTATACTTAATTTCTCACCCCAAGCAGCAGCTACCATCACTTCCCTTCCCCATAGGCCACTGTACAGCACAACTTTACTCTTTCCAAGGACACATTTTTTTTAATTTCTTTAAATTTGTACCCTCTCTTGTGGTGCCTGACTGGTTCAGTTGGTAGAGCATGCAACTCTTGATCTCTAGGTTATAAGTTCGAGCCCCACATTGGGTGTAGAGATTTCTTTAAAAAAAATCTTTATAAATTTGTGCTCTCTCTCACTTCTCTTTTGTCAAGGTTGATTTTAAAAGCTTACCAGCAAGATATATTGTTTATAAGAGAACATACAGGTCCACATTTAGAGGACTAAATGAAGATATAAGGAAAGCAGATGCACCCAGATGACCAAGTGTATGAGAAAATGAATCATTCTTTTATCCCCCTCTTACTCTTCATCTTCCTTAATCCATTTCCTAAGTGATTTAGAACTTCTGTACAAAAGCAGATATTTTAGCTGTAGATGGATGGTGCTAATTATTGTTTCTATATATGTTTATGCCTTAACTGAACTAGCAGTGAAGATCCGCTCAAACTTATTTTGCCTTCAGTAAACACATCATGGATCACCAACCTATAGCTTATAAAAAAGTCTTCACAATTGTAGAGAAAGGCAAGACTGGAAATTATTTGCCAGGAGTAGCACCAGCCACTAATAAGGATCCCACCCAAATCTTCTATCAGTTGTAGCATCTGGATAATAAATAAACACCCAGTTTCTATGTATGGACTAAACAGTATTTTCTTTTATCACTGGGGAAACAACTGATACACCAAATGTTCCAGTTGTTCACAGTATATGCATTTAAATAAATCATCTTGTGTATTTACAACTCCAGGTGAAACTGTCACCCACAGAAATGGCCTCTGGAATGCCCAACAACAATGGAAAGGGTTTGTGATAAAACTTGAACAAAACAGCATGCAGCCAAGTAATGCTAATTAACTAATTAATATCTAGTGATTTTTTTTTTCTTTTCTGTTTCTAGGACCTGATTCTATAATGAGAAATACTAAGGGATAGCAAAGTAAAGTAAGAACTGATATGAACATGAATAAAACCATGCTTTTGTTGATAGTATAATGTTTCCTATTATATAACATTATGTGTGTGATATTTTTTATCTGTAACTTATAACTATATGCACCTTACATTTTATAAAGATCATTTTAATTACATTTCTTCTTTAATTCTCATAAGAATGTGATGTGCATGTTTTCATTAGACTTAATTGATAGAGGGGAAACCAATTCAGAGAAATTAACATCCCCAAAGCTAGTAAGAGGTGGAGTTGGGACTCTATCATTCCCTCTGGTTCCAACATCCTAATCCAGTCATACTGTGGAAATTCAAAATGTTAATGACAAATATGCACAATAAATCACAGACTTGTTTTGTTCTGATAGATCTTCTGTCAATAAATGTATTACTATAAGTCAAATTTTAGTGTGTTGAGTGCTTTTACCATAAATGCAAAATATTTGAGTATTCAAACCTATGAAGAGTATGTATTAATAACTGTTTTATGTAAGATGTTGGAGTAGCCAGATCATATCATTCTTTATTTCCACACCATTTACAAGTGTGTAATCTTGACAACACTCCTTAGCTTTTCTAAATATCTAGGTCCTCCTCTATAAAATGAGGTTATTCATAGTACTTATGTTAGGGATGTTAATAGCATTTACGTAGAACAGGATCAAGCACAAAGTAAGCTCTTAATAATGGGTTAGTTGATGCTTTTATTAGTCCTAGTAGCTTCCCTTCTTATAGTTACCATCAACCATTTCAACATTGCTCTGCCTGCCTAGTTAAGTAACAGAGAGAGAAGTTGTATCTGGGCTTTCGTACTTCAGCTGGGATCACTTACCAAGTTGTTTTTTTTGTTTGTTTGTTTGTTTGTTTTTAAAGCCTGTGAATGCAGTTCATAACTCAACAAAATAATAAACTACTACTGAATAATGTTATATTTCTGAATGTATCCATTCTGAATGCATTATTCAAAAGGTATTTTACAGTAGGTTCCCACGGTATCCATACCACTGTTTGATGATGAGAAGTTAAAAAATACAAGGCAACTTTTTCAGAACCTTATTTTTAGACTTTAACGTGTACATTTTTTAGATAGTTTATACTTAAAATGGAAGTATGGGTCATTTGTTTGTGGCCACCATGGGTACTCTTATGATAAACAAGAGTTTATCATAAACTCTTTGTTCTTTGGAGACAATTTACATGTAATTTCCAGAATATACAACAGAAAGTGAGAAGAGTTAGAACTTCTAGGAGTCACTTATTTAAATAGGAGTCACTTATTTAAAAGCCACATCCCAGATTGTCACAAAACTTAACACCTTCTGCCTGTAGCTTTTTTAAGGTAGATACAGTATCTTACTTTTTTAAAAGTTTTTCCTCCCTAAAAATATCCCGATACATCAATTCATATTATTAGCTAATGGCAACAATTCTGTTCTAAATCCCTGAGTGGGGGAGAAAATGTCAGAATACTGGGCAGGATTCACTTTTCTTTTCTTTCTTTCTTTTTTTTTTTTATACTTTATTTTCTACATAAGAACGATTTGAAAAATGGTGGTTCTAATGACATAGATGAATGTCTTGTAATATGAAGTTAAATCTGCTGTCCTTTCAAAGGCAAAGCTTTATTTGAACCCTGCAAATTCAAAAGCAATTGGAAATCTCTTGATTGACTTAAGCATTTATTTGACTTTGCATCAAACAAATAACCAATCGAAAACAACCAGGCATTCTGGGCCTGCCAATCTTCAACTCTGAGGTGAAATCTCAGTCAATAAAAGGCTCATGTAGGAAACTGTGAGTGACATTTAACTAAGGGGTGCAAAGTATATGGCTGTATTTTTGACACCATTCCTCCCACACAACTGTCAGCAAGTCTAAATTAATACTGGAAGTCTATGGGTTTCAATGATGAATGAAGATATTTAAGCCATGTCATAGAACCACAGAAATAATGTGCTTTGCAGTTTGTTCAGATGCCTATATATTTGTGTTATCTCATTTGATTTGCTTAATCATAGACACTAGGTTATAAAATCCATAAATATTTCTCATATGCAATATGCTACACATTCTCCTAAGAAAGGGTTTCAAATTGTTGCTGTCAGAAGACAAATATCCTTTGTGCCAAATCAGCATTTTTTTCATAAACTGAAGCAAAAGGTAGCCCCTTGAAATGTGTTGACTTTTTAATATTATTAGATAATCTGATGCTTGTATTTTTTTCTATAAATCATTTCAGATTGAATCTACATGATTTTATTTCCTTCCATGTTTTCCCCCTACCTTACTTTTCTCTGGGCATTCTAAAGTTGAAGATGTGAGGAATTAATTACCAGGTTAATGTTGTGACTCAGCCAGGAAGGTTGATATAAAATGTAAATTCATTCTTAATCATCTCACCTGGGGGCTATAGTGTTATGCACATTACACTGGTCCTACAGCACATATTTCCATTACCATACTGAACCCTATTTTTCTGAGTGGAAATGCTCTAATTTCCATTTGGCTTTAGATGAGAAATCAGTGAGCTTCTTTTAGAAAGGATCAAACAGTAAATATTTTAGACTTTGTGGGCAAAACAGTGTCTGACACAACTATTCGACTCAGCCATTTTTGTGCAAAAGCAGTCACAGAAAGTATGTAAATGAATGTAGCTATATTTTGATAAAGTTTTATTTATGGCCATTAGAATTGGAATTTCATATACTTCTTTTTTTTAAGATTTTATTTATTTATATGAGAGAGGGAGGGTGGGAGAGAAAACAGGTGCAGGGGTGAGAAGGTGCAGTGGGAGAAGCAGACTCCCTGCTCAGCAGGTAGCCAGAGCCAGGGTTCAATCCCAGTACCCTGGGATCATGACCTGAGCAGAAGCAGACACTTAACTGACTGTGCTACCCAGGTGGCCTGAATTTCATATATTTATTATGTATCATGAAATATTCTGATTTTTTTAAATAACAAAAATGTAAAAAAAAATCATTGTTAGTTTGTGGTATATATATAAAAATAGGTAGGTGGTTCAGTTTGGCTCATGGGCCATAGTTTGTTGAGCTCTACTTCTGATAGTTAGAAAAGCTGTTCAATTACCTCTTAGGTCCATTCAAAATGAGCCAAGGCCTCTACTACTTCTTGATCACTGCAAAAAGCACAATCTGAAAATGTCATCATTTTATTAATATTATTTAAAGACTCTGAAATTCATATGACAGATGAAATCATTAGCTTTCTGACTAAATTTCCACACACATAATAGGGGAAAATAATGGCTAAAACTTTTCTGTGCTTTTGCAAAGTCTTAGAAAATGAGAAAGGCAAAAATAACCTTCAGTTTTAGTCCTTTCAAAAGTTGCCTTTGAGTCGTCAGTAACAGTGTGTCTGGTCTGCTCTGAAAGGGCTTGTATTATATAAGTGATGAATGTTCTTTTATGAAATAATTTCTGTCCATAATGAAGCATTTTCTGCTCCTCTAGGATGAAATAAACCATGTAAAATTTGCACACATATTTGATGTGCAATAACTGATATTCCTGTAGTTGTTGTAACTTGCCTATTGTATTTTTTATTCTTCAAAGCAGATTTCCAGACGTTAAAGATCTAAACATTGTCTTTTTTATATTTTACTTTCATTGAAATGTACTTTGAAATAAGTATTTCTGCCTACATAGACCACAGCAAGCTAATGTAAAATAACTCTTACCATAAATTCATTTAAGAGAAGAAAAGTGTGAAAATAATTATGAATTTGTTTCCTGAGGATTAGGGAACTAAATACAATGGTTAGCTTGTTTCCTTATTGTTGATTCGTTATTATCTTCTACTAGAAAACTATGACTATAAGAGGAAACTCATTTAATTCTGGGGTTGACCAAGCAGATGTCGAACCATATCTACCCTGGTCAGTTATTACATACTGGAAAAAAGTGAGATAACCCCAAGATGCTGTAGAAGCTTAGCTCAGAAATTTTGGATCAAGTTCCTTAAATCCTCTTTAATTCTTGATCCATTTTCAGGTCCTAAGCCCAATTCATGAATCTGAATGCTTGAATATTTGTTAATTAATTTTTTTAAACAGTGATCCTATTTTCATGATGGACACTGATCTATAGAAAAAAATGCAGCAATTAGGATGTTTTCGTCCAATATATTCATTCTAATAAGTTGCTGAATTAAGTGAGGAGAATGATTAACTTTTTAATACTTAAGCAGAATTATATTCTTAGGCTTAGGGTCAAGGAGTAGAAATAAGTCAGTTTTTTTCTAGCTAGATTTATCATAAATTTAATTGAAAAGTAATGGACAAACTTGGCAATGACGCTAGTCATCACTGCATTTTTTAGGAAGTTAACGTGATACGCAGCAGACTCATAAGTCAGGCTGTCCCCTAAAAAACAAAGCAGTCATGGAGAATCTCAAAGACCTAAATTCAGGGATAGTCCTACAGATCTAGCCCAGTGCTGTGAAATATTGGGATTACACATTAATGTAATTGATGGTTTACTGGGAAAGCTGGTGATTGATAAGAGGCTATTATGATTGAATTTTAGTAAAGGGTTCCCAACTTTTTATGGCTAGGGCTGGTTAGTCGTTCATTTCCCTTTTCTATTGGGCACACACTTAGACTCATTTATTAGGCCTTCTTTTATTTAGATGTGAAATATGACTGAATTCAAGCCATGGTAATGTGTGTGGGTTTGACATGCAACACAGCCAGGGCTGGCCCATAAAATTTCACAGGTGATCCTTCTCTCTCTCTTGCCTCCTTTTGGCAGCTGAAGTTAATGTCCTCGGTGACCTTGTCCCTGTGTGTTTAATACAGCAGAGTCCCCATTTTGGATT
The DNA here is from genome assembly GCF_902655055.1 of Lutra lutra. Classification (NCBI taxonomy): domain Eukaryota; kingdom Metazoa; phylum Chordata; class Mammalia; order Carnivora; family Mustelidae; genus Lutra; species Lutra lutra. The sequence continues at coordinate 125,472,758 of NC_062284.1, forward strand.
CTTGTATGACTCTATGAAATGACTGTATGACTGTATGAAATGGGATGCTCTTTTCTCAACCCCATCTCAATTGCACTTATAGTATGAGAAAGATTTCATATATATATATATATATATATATATGTAAAACAATCAGGATTTAACAGCCACATACAAAAGAATGTAACCGGATTACCAATTTACAGCAACACAAAGATCAACTCAAGATGGATTAAAGACTTGAATGTAAGGCCTAAACTATAAAACTAGTAGGAGAAAACATAGGAGAAGAAAATCCTTGGCATCAGTCTTGGTGATTTTTTTTTTTTTGCATTGGACACCAAAAGAAGGCAACAAAAGAAAAAAACAAGTAGGACTACATCAAACTAAAAAGCAGCAAAAGAAACCATCAACAAATGAAAAGCTACCGAATTGGAGAAACTATTTGCAAATCACATATCTGATAGGGAGTTAAAACCTCAAATATATAAATAACTCATGCAACTCAATAACAACAATGAGAATAACAAGAAACCTGATTACAAAATGGGTAGAGGAACTGAATAGGCATTTTTCCAAAGAAGACATATAAATGGTCAAAAGACATATGAAAGGTACTCAGGGAAGTGCAAATCAAAATCAAAATCATCTTGAGATAACATCTTACATCTATTAGAAGGACTATTATCAAAAATACAAGATAGGCGTGCCTGGCTGGCTCAGCCGGTTAAGCATCTGCCTTCAGCTCTAGTCATGATCCCAGGGTCCTGGGAACGAGCCCTGCATTGGAATCCCTCCTCAGTGAGAGCCTGCTTCTCCCTCTCCCTCTGCTTTTCCCTCTGCTTGTTCTTTCTTTCTCTCTCTCTTTCATTCTCTCTCTCTGTCAAATAAATAAATAAAACCTAAAAAAATTTAAAAATGCAAGATATAACAATTGTTGGCAAAATATGGAGAAAAGGGAACCCTTGTGCACAATTGGTGATGATTCAAACTGGTACAGCCACTATAGAAAACAGTACAGAGTTTCCTCAAAAATAGAAATACCATATGATCCATGTCTGAGTATAAAACCAAAGGAAAAAAACATCACTATCTCATAAAGATATTGTGATCTCCATGTCCACTGCAACATTATTTACAGTAGCCAGGACATGGGAAGACGTAAGGGTCCATCAGTGGATGAATGGATAAAGAAAATGTGGTAGATACACATACACTTTCTCTAAAATATTATTCAGCCATAAAAAAGAAAATCCTGTCATTTATGACAACATGAATGGGCCCTGAGAGCATTACACTAGTGAAATGAATTAGACAAAGACAAATACTGCATAATCTCACTTAAGTGTAAAATCTAAACAAGGAAAACAAAACAAAAAAACAAATTCACAGATACAGAGGACAGACTGATGGTTGCCAGAGGTAGGGCGTGGAGCAGGAAAAATGGGTAAAAATGATCAAAGGGTAAGAACTTAAAGCTATAAGATAAATATGCTCTGGGGATATAATTACAGCATGGTGATTTAACATATTGTATTGCATATTTGCAAATTGCTAGGAAAGTAAATCTTAAAACTTCTCATCACAAGAAAAAAAACACTATGTGAGGCTTGGATATTAAGCAATTTATTGTGCTAATTATTTTGTAATATATACATATAATGAATCACTACATTGTACACCTTGGACAATACAATGTTGTATATCAATTATACCTCAAAAAACAAAAAAAAACAAAAGAGCAGATAGATACATGATCTGACATTAAATGAGGCATTGGATCTTCTGAACACTTACGGAGGCCACATATTCTTTAATTACTTTGGAATAGCATTGCAAAAATAGCACATGCTCATTTCTTTCAGGATCAACACTGACTAAAGTGCAGTGACTTTAAAAGTCACTGGAATCCCACTATCAGAACTATCCATGATTAACAAATAGGTAAACGTCACTTCACTTTTCCATACATATCTATAAGTATAAGGATAGCTAGCTAGTTTAAATAGCTAGATGGAAAGATGAAAAGACATATCCCACTCTTTCAAGAAGAAACAAAAACCATTATGATTTGGGAGTTGTTAGAGCAGCCGGTAATGTGATTGTAATGAATAAACTTAGAGTTTGAGATTCAAGTACTGACGTGCTCTGTACAGTCATGTTTCCTTTAACAAGATTGAAAATCTCTCAGAGGCATAATTTCTCCAACAAGAGAAAACAGTAATACCTTTAAAGAAAATTGTTGTAGAGATTAAATGAGATACTACGTGAAAATATTGAACAGTATCTGGAATAAAGTGCTCAAGTGGTATTTCCTTCCACTAAAGAAACAATCTCATCAGTTTTTTCATTGCATAGAATTCTTCCTCTTCCTTAATACTATTTTTATTAACTTAAAGGTTATTTTGCATTGTTTTTGTACATTTCCACATTACCAACCAAATAAGTCACAAAATCAGTTATTCTTACCTACAACTTCCAGAAACAAGGAAAGCTCATTGGTTGAATCTAGTTGTGTAATTATACTTTGACTACTAATCCGCGTGAGGGGAAATTTTCCTTCTCCACTTCTATATCAATAATTCTCATCAAATATTAGCAGTTTTCAGTCATGAGCAGAATTGTTATGTTTGAATGAATTCTCTTCAGAATTTTCTCGATATTGGGCTTATACAAAGGGAATTCAGAATTCTGTATCGTTCCAATTTTATATATGTGCTGTCGAAGCGAGAATGGGAATTCAGAATTCTGATAAAGGAGGGATCTCCATCAGTATAGCAAATAATGTAAGTTAGGGGAAATGTCTTTTAAGTGAATAAATTGATGGATAATGAATTGTACGCTTATAAATACATAAAAATAAGAATTTCTTGAGGGGGCAGAGAAGGCTAAAAACAGACAAAGGACAGGGTCTACAAAACATGAGGGGAAAGGTGGTGTTTTCTCCGTAAGATATATCCTACATGCCAGAGTATAAGAGCAACAACATTTCACAAAATTGTCCTCAGAGAAGTGTGGATTATCTTATTCTTACAAAGTCTCTCGCACAAAGTAATTAAGGGTACACAATTTTTAACAAAGAACTGTTGATAAAGATACAAGAGTAATTTAACACAGCTTAATAATAACTATGAATATGAACTCAATCATTGATTTGGAATGAGACTGAACATCAGTCAGGGTCCTGAGAGAAAATAGACAGCTCTATCAAAAGGGATAACTTCAGGAGAGTTTAATAAAAGAGACTATTAAAAATTTGGGAGGGGTTTAGGAAAATCATGACTTGCACATAACAGGTAATACATTTTGGTTCTCTTCCTTAAATGAAATCATGTTTCTTATGCTATCAGTTCTCATTTTTCCTACCTGATGTTCACCTAGAGCAATATCCCTAATTTTTTTTCAGCTTAGTATTATTTTGTTAGTCAACCCCCTGAATGGTAATCTAGTGCAGAGACTCTAATGCAAGAGAAACAATGCATTTGTTTTGTAAGTGTAGGAAGAGAAGCCCATTTGGGAATATGAGACGATCTGGTCTAATGGTTTCTCAAAGGACGTGACTCCTATGCTGTATATGAAGATACAAAAGGGTGTTTTCTGGGGAAAAAAACAGGGATAGGACAATTTAACAGAAGGAAGAGTATCCAAAAGCACAGAGGCATGAAATAACATGTCACAAGTGGAATAAAAGTAGTCCAGTTCAGGAGTACCTACATATGAGGCTGCACAGTCAGGAAGAACATTAAACATGGAACGCCACAACATATGCAACAGTTGAGACTTTATCCTCCAGGTAAAGGGACATTGGTAAACAGTGTTAAACTCAGGAGGTAAATGTTGATAACTGTATTTCAGAAATCTCCCTCTAGCTGTATGCATCGATATTATAAAGCAGACAGGCAAGATTTTGTTGCAGTAGGTCAAGTGAACTAGATTAATGTCAATAATGTCAGTGGTAAAAAGAAAGGGACAAAATCTCTGATTGTGTTTTTCTTTTTCTTATTTTTTTTTAAGATTTATTTATTTACTTATTTAAGAGAGAGAGAGAGAGAGCACACACACAGAGGGAGAAGGAAAAGCAGACTCCCTGCTGAACAGAAAGCCTGATGCAGGGCTTGCTCCCAGGACTCAGGGATCATGACCTGAGCCAAAGGCAGATGCTTAACTGACTGAGCCACCCAGGTGTCCCTTGGGTTGTGTTTTTAGTGGACAGTAATACGATTAAGATAGAGTTCAGAAGGAGATATAGTGGTGACTATTACCCAAGTTTTGAATGTGCTGAGTATGAAGTATCTATCATGCCCTTGGGTAGAGGTTCCAGAAACAAATGTTTTTCTAGAACTCAAGAGAAGAACCTGGGCTGGAGATATACAGTGGTTATCCTAAATTCCCTGTGTGATATTTATACATAGATTCATTCAACAATATCAAATGTTTTCTATGTGCTGATTAGAGCTCCAGGTAATATTGGTATAACATTAAATGAGGTAGACTAAGTGCCTCCTGTAAAATTTTCATTTTAACTGTATTTTAATTTAAAAACAATCCACATAGTTTACAAATCAAGCTGTAAAAATTGTACACGGTGAAAAAGTACGTCTTTTTCTCATTCCAAATCCCCCATCTCCACTTCCAGAGATAAACATTTGCGGATAAACCTCTATTTTTTTTCTTCTCTATACAGTTTGCATGCAAATATAGTCATGCAGTCTTATATAATTATTTACAGAACTTGGAGCCTACTTACAGCCTTTCAAACTTGCTTTTATTTTTCATGCTACAAATTATCTTGGACTCTCTGCAGCAGTATATACATTATCTTTCTTATTGTTCTCAGAACATAAATTAATCTATTCAATGAATAGTAACTTATTATTGAACTAATCCATTACTAAGGTGAGGATGGGTTGTTTTGGTCATTTCCTACTATAAATAGCACTGCAACAAACACTGATGCAGGCAAAAATTAATCAGCAATACACATTCCTAGAGATTAAATTACTGGGTCAAAAGGTATGTTTATTTTTTATTTAATACCTATTTCTAAATTATTCTCCAAGGAGATCACACCAGTTCACACACCAACCACGAACCAGAACCTCTGGACCCTCACTGACAGTATATTCTGTAACTTCTTTTTTTCCTTTTTTTAGGTTTTGCTTTTTGAAAAGTGGAAAGTTGTTTCCAGTGTTATTTCCATTTTTAATTTCTTTTTAATAAAGATTTTATTTATTTATTTGATACAGAGAGAGAGAGTAATCACAAGTAGGCAGAGAGGCAGGCAGAGAGAGATGGGGAAGCAGACTCCCTGCTGAGCAGGGAGCCCAATGCAGTGCTCGATCCTAGGACCCTGAGATCATGACCTGAGTCGAAGGCAGAGGCTTAATTTAACTGAGCCACCCAGGAGCTCCTCCAATTTTAATTTCTAATTACACATTTTATTGAATATTGTTTTCATGTGGTTATATATTACCTACATTTTGTTTTTTGGTTTGTTCTTATTTTGGAACTACAATTGTTTTTTTCCCATTTTTTTTAAATTGGGTTCTTGGCTTTATCCTCAGTATTTCACAAAATGCTTTGACATATTTAAAATTCACCTTCCTTTAAATGTTGCAAATATTTACTTGTTTTATAAATTAAAGTTCTCTTCAAAGTTTAAAAAAAATGCCATAAACTGTCCGTTATGATTTCTAGATTTCTGTGCTTCATGTAAAACAGAATTTCCCTCTTCAGTATAATAATGAGTGAAATTTCGAAGTTTTGTTTTTTGTTTTTTAGTGCTACAGAAGAGTTTAAAGACTCACAACAAGCCTGTAAGTTTTGTGGTAACATTCCACTTTTGCAGTCAAGATACAGAGAAAAGCTGAGACACTTGGTTTTTTGGTTACAGAGCTACTAAGGTGCTGAGTCCCAGTTTCAAAGCAAACTCTTGACTCAGAGCACTGGGGAAGTTTTATCAGGAACCTAAAGAAAACCCACAATTATCCCTTTATGTGATTTTTTTTTCCCTTTCCTTTCTGAGAAGGCTGTTGAAGTTCATCACTGGCATGGAGCTGCTTTTTTTTTTTTTTTTTTTAAAGATTTTATTTATTTATTTGACAGAGAGATCACAAGTAGACAGAGAGGCAGGCAGAGAGAGAGGAAGGGATGCAGGCTCCCCGCTGAGCAGAGAGCCCAACACCAGGCCGATGCCAGGACTCTGGCAGAGGCCCTAACCCACTGAGCTACCCAGGCGCCCCAATGGGGCTGCTTTTAAATGGAGGAAAAAAAAGTAGTTCCTTACAGAAAGGAGGCCGGAAAGTTTCAACCAAGTGACCAGAGGAGAATCTGTTCCTGTTTCCTTGTTGTTTTTGTTTTGTTTTGTTTTTAATTTATTTGTCAGAGAAAGAGAGAGAGCACAAACAGGCAGAGTGGCAGGCAGAGGCAGAGGGAGAAGAAGGCTCCCCGCTGAGCAAAGAGCCTGATGTGGTACTCGATACTAGGACCCTGGGATCCCAGGACCCTGGGATCATGGCCTGAGCCAAAAGCTGCTGCTTAACCAACTTAACCAACTGGGCCACCCAGGTGTCCTGTGCCTGTTGTTTTAATAAAAATTTGTTTCTGTTGATTTTAAAGGAGTCGAGAAATAATTAATGCATTCATTAGTCAACCATTACGTTTAGAGCACACTCATGTGTGTCAGGCTGGACAGTCAGAGTGCTTTATCTCAAGGAGCTGACATTGTGGTCAGCTGTGCTTTTTCTTCTTTCTTTACCTATTTTTTAAAGGAAGCAACATGCCCCTTTCTTATCATATGCATTTTGTGTACTAGAGCTTCCTGAATAAAATCAGGAGGATTTTGTAAATATTTTCTAGTAACATAAAATTCTCTACTGCGGATGCTCTGATGTGCAGCCCAGATTCTCTGTGCAAACTGAGTTGTTTATTCCCTTAGCTGGTGGCCCTGTGGGCTGATGCCTCTCGGTTGAATTCCTCTTCCTGTCTTCTCCAGCCAAACCCTGCCATGGGGCAGTCCTAACCTCTTCACACAGCAGGAGAAGGGCCTGGCCCCCTGACCTCAAACTGGGGTAACTTTGAAAGGTTGTGCCATATCCCAGACTCCCCATGGGATTTTCTGAGCCTCTCTTTCAACACCTTTGCCTTTCAACTCCCTCTGCCTAATTCTGCTTTCCTCCGTCCTTGTTTTCCTGAGAACCTCTCCAGTAATTCCCCACCCACCCACCTCCAGTAAAAATCTTAGATGCACAGACTTTTTCCCTGAACCTGACCTACGACAATTTCATTGCCAGTTTTACTGGGTAAATGTTCCTATTTCAGCCAATTTCCTTTATCTTCTGTTTTAAGTCTTTGTCTGAATGGCCCTATATCTGCCATTTTTAATGTGTGTTTTTGAAAACAAAGTCATATGTATTGACTTTTAGAAGTTTTATTGGAAGAAGGAAAGTCACTTTTACTTTAAAAAAATAATTTCATTTTATTTTTTTCGCTGATGCTTTTCTAGCAAAACCTAATTCAAACTGTCTACAACTCTTAAATCTCACAAACTGAATGATAAACCTTGTAGTATTAGGTCTCCCTGTAAAATTACAGTTGTAAATTTTGAGATTTTTGTCCAGAGTCTAAAACTGACCATTAAATATGAAGAAAACAATAATAGTCAAAAATATGTAGTCACCCAAGAGTTGTTTAAGCAAATTGATTTTTATCGGGAAGTAATTTGTCTCAAGGTTGATGATTAAAATCTGGTCAGACCTAATTAAACTTACTTCCTCCTTAATTCCACCATGCTCTCAAGATCTATCTTTATAATGACAATAATGCAATTTTAAAAGCAAACATTCCTAGATTTTGGATGAAGAGAATATTGTATAATTCATCCACTGGGCTCTTCCTCTTAAACTACCAGGAGGTTTGTTCCCAAGACCAAATTTATCAAAGTGTACAAACTAAAGTTTTTTATTAGTTTGACCAATACAGAGTCATTCAAGCATCAGGTAATCTTCTAGGCACTTGTGAAACAGTAGTGATCAAGTTCCCTCATGTAAGAATTGGGGTCAAGGGGCACCTGGGTGGCTCAGTGGGTTAAAGCCTCTGCCTTTGGCTCAGGTCATGATCTCAGGATCCTGGGATCGAGCCCCGCATTGGGGGGGGGGGGTCTCTGCTCAGCGGGGAGCCTGCTTCCCACTCTCTCTCTCTGCCTGCCTCTCTGCCTACTTGTGATCTCTGTCTGTCAAATAAATAAATAAAATCTTAAAAAAAAAAGAATTGGGGTCAAGATAAGATAGTGTAAATTCTCTGCATTAGGGGGAGCATTGTAATAAAGCTCGAGGGGCTATATTCTAACATTTTAAGGGCTAAGATCAGAATAGTGGAATAAGCTGTATCACCAATTGGTAATTGTAAAGTACTTTGCAGCTCTTAAAATTAGAGTGGTAAAGTCCCTTATGCATTTAATGAGTTCTTACCATAGGTCAGGTCCAGTTCTTATCTTCCCTTTCAGAAAACCACTCGATCTCTTTATGCCTATAATCATCGAGCTTCCTTTTTTTTTTTCAAATAAACAGAGGTTGTCTTTATGCCCTATGTTCATTCTTCTATATTTTTTGTTATGGCAAAGAATATCAAGAAGATGCTTCTACTAAGTCAATTTTTTCTGCTGATGATTTCTAAAAGAGGGGACCTAGAAAATACATATGATCATTAACTCAGTGAATATTTACTGAATACCTACAATGTGTCAGACACTATTCTAGACACAATAATCAAGGTAATTGAAGTTTCTAACTTCCTGGTGTTTTATTCTACTGTGAAAGCAAAAAAAGAAAATTATTTTATAGTGATATTGCCATGTAAAACTGTCTTAGGGAGATGTGCTACAGAAGAGTGTGGGTTTAAATGGAGGTGGTCAGGAGGGGTGGTCAGGACTTCGTATTGAGGACCAGAAAAGGCTTTTTAAATCCCTAAACCAAGTGAAATATGGAAAGGAGTTACTATTCCCTAACTTTATGCTGTATTTGTTAAACACAAGTGCACTCACGTTTATGTATATTTTATAACAAACTCAGCATTTTTCATAAGTCTTATGAGACTTAGTTGTTCTCCTCTTGGTACACATATATCTAGTCTTATGTTTGATTTGGGTTTGTTTAATCTCCTGTGTCAGGTACCTGCATTTTAATCCAGTTCCTTTTCAATTTCTTGAGTAGCACTCCAAACAACAGCGTCTGATATTGAAAGCAGCCCCAGAAGGAAAAAATGAAACCCAGAAGAAAGAAATAAAGGATTTGTAGAATTTGGCAGAAGACCTACCAGGTCTTAGGAGAGTTTGAGGTTCAGAGCAACAAATCCCAATGGACCATCCACTAGGTCTCAAGAATAAAGTTTCAGGACATTCCTGATCTCCTTCCATGCATCAAGTCATGAATACTACCTCTATTTGATTAACTAAATGAATATACATCTAATAAGTAAAATTGGGCAATACCTATGGCCACTTTTAGTAACTGTAAAGCCCGAATGTTGTTCCATTTCTTCCACACCGCGGGCACGGCTTCAGGAGTTAAAACCAGACTTGAGAAAGCAAGAATTGCTCTACTCAGTTGTAAGCAATGGATGACCTGACCTTTTCGTTTTGTTATTCTGTTCTCTTCCCTGACCCCAAAACGTCCAAAACACCATCCCTACCTCAAAAGCCCTATTTCACAACCTGGTTAATTGTTTAATTTCCCCAGGAAATAAATCTCTGCCTGTTTGAGCTCATGTTGAACTTGCCCTTTTCAAAACTTCCTCTGCACCAGAGTTCCTCTCTCACTGGGTGGCACATCCCCATTTGTTTATGCATTTTCTTAGCCAACAGGTATCTCCATAGAAAAACAAAGTTCCTTCCTATAATGATCTACCCTCCCAGTGCAGGGCTCTGTACCAAGTACCTTGATACTCTGTATCAAGTACCTGGTACTCTAGGAATTGTTTGATCAGCAGACCTGGTCTAAGCTACATTGTGTAATAGAGAATGCAATACTTCAGGTCTTATGATCCCACTCTTCCCACCCCCACTTGCTATCTCCAAATAATAGATCAGACAAACCTCACCTAGCACCCACATCCGGTATTTTCACACTTTGTCAAGGTGTATAAACCTTCAGTGAGGTATTAAAGATATTTCAATGATGCAAATATAGGCATTTTAAGGGGAAAAAAGAAAAGATTTTTAAAAACAGCTTTTTTTCATATCCTTTAATTCAACACAGAAATTACTGCTCTCAGTACCAATCCAGAGTAACATTTGTTGCATTTGTTTGCGTTCTTCCTCTTCTTTGTTGGAAACTTGTAGAATCCTCCTGGCAATTCTTTGGCAATCAGTTAACTCTATGTCATCAAAACATTAAGGTAACCTGATACACAAAAGACGAAACCAACAACATGGAAGTTGAATCACAGGAATGAGTGTTCTCTGCCAGTGTTCTGTTCTAAGCTGGAATCTTGTTCAGTTTAGTCTTTCAAGGGATTTTGCTTATACATTTTAGCTATCAACCTTCCAAGAGGAATTTTTTATATCTTCCTTCCTTTATGTTCTGATGCCTGCTACAATGTGGACTGTTTGTGTTTTGAGATTAACTCTATTAAATGAACATTCCTGTGACAAAATGCATTGAGTAATTAATCAGTGGAAAGGTGATTAATTAAGTAAATCTGCAAAGGGCTGAGGATAGGCAGAGAAGGATTCTTTGAAGGATTTGAGGAATCTGATTCTGGGTGGTTTCCAATTTTCCTCCTGCAGAGAGAACGCCTTATGTTTTTTGAATAATGGGAGGTTAAAGGAATAAAAATATTCTCAAGAAGTAGCAGTCTAGAGGCGGAACAATAGGAAATGTCATCATCCTCCCTGGCAATATTCTGGGTGGGAAACTTCATCACCTAATGAAAAAAGCACTTTGATGGATTAATGTAGTGAGGTTTAAGAGAAATATTCTGATCATTGCAAAATCAGTGAAGATGAAAAATGTGAGCAGGTAATTGAATAGGAAACATTTATATGGCATTGAAGCTGTGCTGGCAAAAAAAATTATTAAAGTAACCTTTTATTTAATATATCATCACCTATAAGATGTGCTTTGTAAAATTTCAGCTTGGAAGGACTTCCTTTTGAATTGTGTAAAGTTTTGGCAACTCTTTTTGTTAAAGGATTTTGTAACTGAAACTGAGCATAGTTTAGGGTATATAAATTAAAATGAACTTCAGAGGCTAGCATTTTGTAGTATAAGACTTTTCAATTAATTATAGAAATGATCAGTATATAACCTTACTTATGACCAGGACTTGCCTTAATAAATTTCCTATTTTGTGTTTTATGAAGTAGCATTGAAAAAAAAAAAAAAATACTGAAAGCTAATCAGAAATCCCTATATAAAATTATATATAGTCAAACTAGGAATCTTTCCTCTCTTAAAATGGAAAAATTATTTTATTTTTTTAAAGATTTTATTTATTTATCTGACAGACAGAGATCACAAGTAGGCAGAAAGAGAGGAGGAAGCAGGCTCCCCACCGAGCAGAGAGCTGGACACAGGGCCGATCCCAGGACCCCGGGATCATGACCCAAGGCTAAGACAGAGGCTTTAACCCACTGAGCCAGGTAGGCACCCTGGAACAATTATTTTAATATCTATTTCTTCATTTCTACTCATGCCAGGAAGTAGTCATAGCATTTCATCACTATGGCCCCTGGGAAGCAGGTTAGGGTAAAGAGCTTCTGCACCCTTCCACTCTGTTCCAGAATCTTCTATGCCCTCCTGGTTTGGTGCATTACTGGTTTGGCAACATGATTTCATCATTTTCCTTTCCTTATTTAGTTGCTAGTGGATTTTATATTTACTCTTTATTGATGATTTTAAAAATTGTGATAGGAATTTGGAAGTAGGGAAATTCTGCTTTGCTGCCCCAATTTGTCACCTTACTAAGATTTTTTTTAAAGATTTTATTTATTTATTTATTTGGCAGACAGAGATTTCAAGTAGGTGGAGAGGCAGGCAGAGATAGAGAGAGGAGGAAGCAGGCTTCCTACTGAGCAGAGAGCCCAATGCGTGGCCTGATCCCTGGAAACTGGGACCATGACCTGAGTTGAAGGCAGAGGCTTTAACCCACTGAGTCACCCAGGTGCCCCCACCTTACTAAGATCTTGGTTATTTTTTAGTCATTCTGACTGTAGAAAGATGAGAAATTCAGTCTACTGTAACTTTGTTCAGTAACATCACCAACCTCCATTATCATCAAGCAGAGAACAGTCCTCAGACCCACCATAATATCTGGAGAGACTCCGATCGCATGTATTTTTCATACTAAATTTCATTCTGTAGTTACTTTAAGGTAAAGGATATTCCTTTTCCATATAGCCGAGAACTACTAGCTTTGCTTTTCAAACCAACATGAGTTTAAAAACATAAATTGTATTAGTTTATTTAATTAAAAAAAATGTACCATGTAAATAACAATGTAAGTAGAACTCGAATGGCAAAAATCATTAGATTGGCATCGAAGTAACTGAAGTTTGAGAGCCTTACTTTACATCGCTTCAAACAAGGGACGCAGGTACAGAGGAAATAATGAAGAGGGTCACTCAACTGGACAGGACCGGAATTACAAAGATCCGAAAAGAGGTGACAGCAGGCAGGATGGGACTGATAGGATAATTGAAGAAATGCTGAGCCCAAGGGAGTCGGGTTTCTGTCAGTAATCCCTCCAATTTAAGGTTAAGATAAGAGAGTGGCGCTTCCAGTCCAATCGTGAGGTCAAGTGAGAAGGAATGGCAGAGGCTGGGGAGGAGGCCCAGAGGATTCCATTTAATTCAGAATTAAACAATGAACTCAAAGGGAATGAAGTCCAAAGGTTAAAACCAAGTGGATGATAGGAAGCAGAATCAGCTACCAAACAAAATAAAATAAGCCACACCACAGAGGAAAATGTCACTCTGTTTTTGCTTTTTTAAATTAAAATAATGACAATTTTTAAATATGCTATAATTTTTTTTGGGGGGGGCAATTCTCACATGACATTGCCTCATTTGAATATAGGGAAATATTAGTTTTAAGAGCAGTCTTGAAATGCCAGTTTAGAACTGGTAAGTACAGGTCAACAATTATCTAAATTTAACATTATCAGTGATGTAACTATGTGAAGTGTTTCTACAGGAAAATGTTACCTATATTCATATTCATATCTGTCTGCATAGAATGCCTTTAATTTCATTAGTCATTCATGGAAATTACTTAGATTTCTGTACCAGATTTAAGATAATCATTTCAAGCCTCTAAAGACATAATACGGATATCTTTGTCAAATGTTTTGTATTCTTTGTTAATGATGTTATAATATCTAGTAAGTGGTCCTCAGTTGCTAACATCTCCAAACACATTACAGCTACCTTAATGCCTGGTTAATCATTCATCAATACTTACTACTGCAGAAATTATAAAAATATTTAAAAGTCTCTTAATTAAGAATCCTAGTTACCTGTGTAAGCTATAACATGTGACTAGCACACTAATGCTAAGACCTATGAGGTCTGGCATGCATCTCTACCTATCTTACTCCCTGAAATTTATTTATTGTTTTAAGATTTTATTTATTTGAGGGAGAGAATGTGAGAGACAGAGCACGAGCAGAGGCAGGGGTGGTGCAGAGGGACAAAAGGAGAGGGAGAAGCAGATGACCCTCTGAGCAGGGAGCCTGATGTGGAGCTTGATCCCAGGACCTCAGGATCATGACCTGAGCCAAAGGCAAAGGCTGAACTGACTGAGCCACCCAAGTACCCCTCTTCCCTGAAACTTAGTTAGGAAATGCCAGGTATCATTTCTTTGTAGAGGTGTGACTTTGTGGCAAAGTCCATGAGAAAAAAATTTTCAAAACTGACCTTTTATATCATTCACAATGTTATTTTTGGCATGGATTTCTGCCACATACCTGGAAGGCAGATACAGAAAGGCTCTTGTCTACATGAGACCCTCTCTCCCGCAAACATTTTTTTTATCACCCTTCGTCTTTACCAGCATGTTAGTAATGTATGTACGTGTGTGTGTGTGTGTGTGTGTGTGTGTGTGTTTCACTAATATGGATTGTATTCTGTAGGGGTTGTCTGTTGATTCAATATTCACATAACTGTGATATAAATACTATATTACCATTACCTTCGAAGGTTGTTAATGAAAGATAAAGATGTTAATGAAAGATATTTATTCACCTTTGTATCTTCTACTTGTAAGTGGGTTTTGACAGATAGTGGTACCATGCATACATGTACAATCAATGATGGAATGCTAGTATTTTAACTAAAAATAGGTAAACTGGGAAATAGAGACTCTGAGTAACTCACACAAGGATATACTGCTTAACTAGGACCCAGACATAAAATCAGGTCATTATTTTTCGAGGACCACCAGCAATTAAGAGTTTGGGCTTAGGCATCCTCATGAACCTGTACTCAAATGCTGACATGTCCATTTTCCATCCCATATGCCAATAACTTCATAGAATGCTTTGACCTACTTATCTTGTTTCAAAAGTCTGTTTTATGAACACTAAATGGAGATAAAAGCCGTACCAGGCTTCATGCAATGTTGTGAAAATTCACTGAAATAATACATGTCAAGCACTTATTCCAGGGCCAGGACAAGCTAAAACAAACAAAATGCTCATGTGTATTTGCTACACAGATTAGGCTATCTCTTTATATAATGCAAGTGAAAAATAAACTGTATTTTGGGCTACAGGAAAGAAAACAAACCATGAAAAGTTTGGGAGACATTATAAAGAAGCAGAGGTCAAAAATAATGTTAACAATGCATATTAACACACAAGCAAATCTCATCTTTTCCCTTAGAAATTGTTTTTGGAATGAGTAAAAGGAAAAGCAGATTTTAGAGTGGTACTAGTCAGTGGCACTCTGTGCTATTATAGAGTAATGAATATATTTCAATAAATACAAAAGAGAGAAATGAGAAAGGAAAGTGGGATTCTTAATAACATTGAACAAATTTTCACCTGTCTCAGACAAGCATTTTTTTTAGTTCACACTGGAGTCAGGAATAACATTACCTGAAAATGTTCACTGGTTCAAATCCTAGACTCTGGAATCAGATTTCCTGGATTTGAATCCTGGACTTCCACTTACTAACTGTGTGACTTTGGGCAGGTACTTAAACCCGTATATACAGTGGGGAAAATAATAACACTTATTTAATATGTTTGCTATGATGATACAATACATTCACAAAACAGGAAACTGCTACCACTAAGTAGCAGAGAGAAAGCAATAACGAACACTTATCAAATAAATACAAGTATTAATTCAATTTTCTGTATGGGGCACCTGGATTGCTTGGTTGGTTAGGGGGCCAGCTCTTGCTTTTGGCTTAGGTCATGATCTCAGGGTCCTGGAATGGAACTCTGCATTGGGCTCAGTGTTCAGCAGGGTGTCTGCTTGAGGATTTTCTCCCTCTCCCTATGCCCTTTCCCCAACTCTCTAAAAATAAGTATTTTTTTATAAAGATTTCATTTATTTATTTGTCAGAGCGAGAGGGAGTGAGCCCAAGTAGGAGGGAGCTGCAGGTAGAGGGAGAAGCAGACTTCCACTGAGCAAGGAGCTAGATGCAGGGCTTGATCCCAGGACCCTGGGATCATGAGCTGAGGGGAAGGAAGATACTTAACTGACTAAACCACCCAAGGCATCTCTATTTTTTTTTTTTTAATATTTCTTTTATTTACTTGTCAGAGAAAGAGAGAGAGCATGCACAGGCAGAGGGAGCAGCAGGCAGAGGGAGAAGAATAAAAAATCTTACAGGGCGCCTGGGTGGCATAGTGGGTTAAAGCCTCTCTTTCGGCTCAGGTCATGATTCCGGGGTCCTGGGATTGAGCCCCACATAGGGTTCTCTGTTCAGTGAGGAGCCTGCTTCCCTCTCTCTCTCTGCCTGCTTCTCTGCCTACTTGTGATCTCTGTCAAATAAATAAATAAAATCTTTAAAAAAATTAAAAATAAATAAATAAATATATAAATATATAAATCTTAAAAAAAAAAAAAAAAAGCCCAGGTAAAGACTGACAATTACAACAAAAATGTATAACTTAACAGTTTCAGAGGAAATTGGTGTATCATGTTCAACTGGAAACAGTACTTTGGAAAAGCCTTGAAATAGAATGTAGACTCCACAAGGACAGGCATTACAGTGTAATGTGTATTGTTTTATCCTCGCGGTATTGCCTATTTGGCTAGCACAGAAGAGTCACTCAACAGATACGTTGGGTAAATGACTAAACTAGAAGGGATTACTTAACTATGTGCCAAAGGATCCGGCAAAGAGTTTCAAAGTCCTTCTCTCCTTTTAATAACACTTGTTCTTAGCTCACTCTTCTATCAGAACTTACATGATAAAGGAATTTATCTCAAAGAGATACATAACAGATATCAAAAAGTTTCCTAAGTGCAGTTGCATCTACAAATTAATCAGAGACACTCCCTCTAATCAAAGAACATTTGTTGCATAAACACTCAATGAGAAAGCTATTCATCCCTGACTTTTCCCCCCACTCTCCCTCAAACAGCCGTACACACATTTAGAAAGTAAAGGGACCAGCCGCGTTCTATTAATAATGGCTAAATTTATGCAGCACTTAATTTGCATTAAGTACTACATTATGTATGGTCTCTTCATTCTCTTATCTTGCCCACTGAAAACTGTATACTTAAGACATCATTACATCACAAGATTCTAAGTCATTTGTCCAAGGTAAGAGAGCTGCTAAGTGGCAATACAGAGATCTCAACCGGATCTGGCTCTAGATCTGTGGCTGGCTTGTGACTTCACAAGGACGCTAGCCTGATGAAATAGATCATAGAAGTCATTCTTAATCATCAGACGGAGTCTTGAGCATTCTAAGAATGAATCATCCCCAGCTTGAGGTGACTATGATCTACATGTCAGCAGACCTAAACCCTCAATATACTCAAATAATGGGCACCAAATGTATGATGCAAGTAGAATTCATTCCCCTTGAAGTAAATATTTTATGTGTATATAACAATAGCATGATAATAGGTGTGGTGCCCTCTCCCTCAGGGACTTGTCATTACACAACAAGCTAAACACCGGGTTACTGGATCACTGAGGTTGGTCTTCTAGATTCCTGATTCCGCAGCTGTGCCTCAGGCCATTTACACTCAGACAGTCTTTTGGTGCCTCCAGGGAAGATCAAATGCCAGTAACTGTACCTGCTATGGTGACCTGTTTAAATTTTTTAAAAGCAAAGCTGTGAAGATTTTCAATCTTAGTCATAATGGTGACCTGTGGTAATTCTCTTAAGACCTGGGAATACAGGACGGATATGACTTTGCCTTATTTTCAGAGCAAATACATGATGAGGCATTAAATTAAAAATAAAGAGCATGAAGATTAAGAAAGTAAAATTTGTCCAATTAAAAATCCTGAATTAGAAACCCACAATTCCCCCCCAAAGAAAAGAAAAGAAACCCACAGTTCCCTTCTCTGAGGATATTTGTCCAACCAAAGTTTCACAGTTGCTAATATCATTTTCGTTTTCATACACTGGCTTTCCTCCAGCATGAGCACTTAATTACAAATAATATAAAGGACAAGGAATTTTCTTGGTGGCACCACAACTTAAAACAGGTGGGTTTAATCAGAAAATGCAAAGACTGTCATTTCATTTTTGCAAGTAACTATCTCTATCTTCTGGAGCATGGGGTCTTATATAACAATGATCATTTGTCTTATTTATGGCCTATCTCCTATAAAAAATAAAGACTGATGACAAATATGTGCCAATATCTGTTTTATGTCATTAAAAAGTATTATATGAGTCATTGTAGAGGTAGCTGGTATTGATGATGACTGGGATAACCCTCTCCGTCACCACATCCTGATATAACAGAATAATGACAGAAAAATTTTCGTTGATCCAGAAGACAGTAGGGGTGACATTATAGATTCCTTAACAGGAAAGTCACAGGATTCAAAAGGGTTCGTAAGTAGTCCTGCAAGAAAAACATCAAAGGGCCTACAAAGCATCTTACCTGAAAGACACCTGCTCTAGCAAATGACTGTCTTGATAGGACTCAGATAGGTCTCGTTAAATGTTACCTCCGTACACTCTAATTCAGTGTTGTTTTATAAGCCAAAGAAATGGCCAGAAGGCAGGAAGGACAAGTATGGTATGGTGAGTTTCAGTGATCAGGTGTCTTCCTTCATTATTATTATTTTTTTTTGACATCTAGAATCTTCTGTTATACCACGAAGATTAATAGGCTGACATGACAAGTAGATCATTTACAGTGCCAAGCATCAGTGATAAGCTAACCATCTGATGACTGAAACAAGGGAAAAGTGTTCTCTGTCACAAACCAGCGATCCAGTAGATATGTATGTTTCAGTAGTGTTAGTGTTAGTCCTTCCACAGGTTGACTAGAACTTCCCCAGGGAAGAAGAAAACAAAAAGTGGTCATTGGACCTTGGTGTCAAAGTATTTGCCACCTATTTAGAGATATAAGGACAAGTGGAATAGCTTGACTAATTATTGTCACATGGAGAAAATGCTGACTTTGATAAAGTTCCTTTAAAATGAGAAATGAACTTAGAAAGGTATTATTTTCTTTCCTTCCCCATTTCTTTGTCATTCTGGAATAACTGAACTCTTGTTCTTCAAGAACAGTGGTTCTTAACTTGGAATCTCTGCACCAGCAACATTAGCATCATCTGGGAACATGTTAGAGATGCATGTTTTCAGAACCCACCCCACATCTACTGGACCTGAGACTCGGGGGTGGACTGAGAAATCTGTACTTAATCCCCCCTTTCAGGTGATTCCAGAACACACTAAATCTTAAGAACCATTGTTAAGGAGAACACCTGATCTACCCAAGAAGGTATATGGTTCCACTATCCTCTCCCCCTGCTACAGATTTCCAGGTGGAAATCAACCTCCAATATATTATCCATTTACTGGTCAACTCTAACTTGGAACTCTAACAGGAAACCTTCTAACAGGAAAAGTGACTCTTGAAAACCTCATTTCCTACTTTAGAGAGGAACCCTTGTGGGTTAAGAGCACAACAGACGAGCTAGCCCCAAGTGCAAGCCGAACCATATTTAGTGAAGGGGTGTGTGACTGCATCAATTACTACCAATGTCTCAGCTGCTCTCACAAGAGACTCAGCAATGTTGGTTCAAAAACAAAAACCGATTGTTGTATTCATCAGAGGTGAATTTTCTATATCACAGAAATTAAAATACCCAAGTTACTTATAGCTTATAGATAAGGGCTTGTCCTGAAAGAAGCACAGTATAAATTTCGTCCCATTTTGTTGGCAAGGACTTGGTGGCAGCGGCATGTAGCTGCTATCAGGAGCTGGGAATCACAGTCCCTGAGTCATCAACCAACTATTACAACTCTGTTACAAAGGAAATAAGAGAGTGGTAGGGGATAGGGAACAGGTTTAGGCAGATAAAAAACAGTCTCCATCTAAGGTATTTGAAAACCGAATTATACTAGAAAACTTAGTACCCATCTAAATGATTAAAACTAGGTTGCATAGAGAGTTTTGAGGTATCCATCTCAGGGAATCATAGGCAGATATTAAGCACACTATTTATGAATATGTTATGACCTAATATCAACGTGTTGAGCACAAGATGTTGGGCAGGCACAGGAATTAATATAGAAAAATCCCAACGATGTAAAAGACATGGAAAGAAACAGGGGAATGAAATACATTATTTTCCATTCAAAATATATATTTTTAGCTATTTTTATGTACGTAAAGCTTTAGGTAGTGTTTGGAGACATAAGAAAGTTCTGGATGCACAAGGAATAAGGTATTTCCATTGATAATAGGGAATAAAGAAAACTGAAGCTATTATACCCAGGCAGAGAGGTTATATGTGTTTTTTTTTTTAACACTCTTTTGTATTTTCCTTGTTTTCTATTATAGTCATGCCTTACTTTTATAGTCAGTAATATAGTAAATGTTTTTTCTTACAAAAAATGCAAATAGGGTTCCATAAAATTAAACTACTGCACTAAAGAACAGGAGAGAGAAAAAAGATTATATGATGGAATCTTCTAAATAAACACCTAAAATTACTTTCAAGATGTGGCCTCAAGCCAAGATAGAGTTACAAAAGGTTTTTTACATATCTGCAATCTTAAATAATCATAACAGAACATTTTGTCAGTTCTCTAGAAACTTACTCTGAAAATCAAATAAAGACCCTGCTTATGTTTCTGATATTATATTTATTGAGAGACAGACAAACAGATGACTTCTTCAGAGGAAGTCTTTAAAAATAAGTCAACTTAACATAGAAAGGCACTAACTTGAAAGTCAAATATTTTTGTTTCCTGGCTAGTTAACATTCCACCCCCTTTCCCCCCCACCCCATTACTGTTGTTGCTAATTTGTGTGAACTCTAACAATTTTGAGCTTAAATATTCCTATCTAAAAGTTGGGAAAGGATAAAAGAGAAAATCTCAGACTTCCTAATGCTCTAAAATCAAGATAGTGTAAAAAGATTTAAACCTGCTACCCAGAAAACTGACTGAATTACCTATTCTCCAATAATTTAATAATGCTTGTTTTAATATTTACATCAATAAAATGAATATTAGAAAAGATTTTACATTACAAATTTACATGGTCAAATCAGAAAAGGGTTTAAAAAAGGAAATCTTGAGAATATTTTAAGTAGCAGTAAGAACATGGGTTTCCCTGCAGAGAACTATTTATGGATCCATTTTGCTACTCTGATTAAAGACAAGCTCTTGCAGAGCCTTCATCTTTTTCTTTTGAAGTGCCCCAACCTGCTATTTAAAAGGTTCTTCCCACTTTTTTCTATCGTTTCCTTGAGTCACAGTGCCATGCTGAAAAGAGTCTAGGTTTTCAGTACTACATTTGAATCTGATTTAATTAATTCCTTCCTTGCTAGATTGCTCTGACAAATTTATATATACATATAATATTCATATATTTTTATATTTTTAATATTTTATATTTATATATATTTATACATAAGTCATATATATAATTTATATGTATAAAATATAAATATGTGTCTATACATGTTTATTTTTAAAAAATTTTTACTTACTTATTGATTTATTTTTTAAAGATTTAATTTATTTATTTGACAGACAGAGATCACAAGTAGGCAGAGATGCAGGCAAAGAAAGAGAGGAGGAGGAAGCAGGCTCCCTGCTAAGCAGAGAGCCCGATGCAGGGCTCAATCTCAGGACCCTGAGATCATGACCTGAGCTGAAGGCAGAAACTTTAACCCACTGAGCCACCCAGGCACATATATATATATATATATATATATATATATATATATATATATAAAATTTTTTTTATCATTTTTAAAAATTTATTTGCAGCATAACAGTATTCATTGTTCTTGTACCACACCCAGTGCTCCATGCAGTCCCTGCCCTCTCTAATACCCACCACCTGGTTCCCCCAACCCTTCAGATTGTTTTTCAGAGTCCATAGTCTCTCATTGTTCACCTCCCCTTCCAATTTCCCCCAACTGCCTTCTCCTAACTCCCCATGTCCTCCATGCTATTTGTTATGCTCCACAAATAAGTGAAACCATATGAAAATTGACTCTCTCTGCTTGACTTATTTCACTCAGCATAATTCTTTTTTTTTTTTTTTTTAAGATTTTGTTTATTTATTTGACAGAGAGAGATCACGAGTAGACAGGCAGGCAGAGGGAGAGAGAAGCAGGCTCCCTGCTGAGCAGAGAGCCCGATGTGGGACTTGATCCCAGGACCCTGAGATCATGACCTGAGCCAAAGGCAGCAGCTTAACCCACTGAGCCACCCAGGCGCCCTCAGCATAATTCTTAATATGGAAAACCCAAAAGACTCCACCCGCAAACTACTAGAACTCATACAGCAATTCAGTAACGTGGCAGGATACAAAGTCAATGTACAGAAATCAGTGGCTTTCTTATACACTAACAATGAAAATACAGAAAGGGAAATTAGAGAATCGATTCCATTTACTATAGCACCAAGAACCATAAGATACCTGGGAATAAACCTAACCAAAGAGGTAAAGGATCTCTACTCAAGGAACTACAGAACACTCATGAAAGAAATTGAAGAAGACACAAAAAGATGGAAGATCATTCCATGCTCTTGGATCAGAAGAATAAACATTGTTAAAATGTCTATACTGCCTAGTGCAATCTATACTTTTAATGCCATTCCAATCAAAATTCCACCGGTATTCTTCAAAGAGCTGGAGCAAATAATCCAAAAATTTGTATGGAACCAGAAGAGACCCCGAATCACTAAGGAAATGTTGAAAAACAAAAATAAAACTGGGGGCATCACGTTACCTGATTTCAAGCTTTACTACAAAGCTGTGATCACCAAGACAGCATGGTACTGGGATAAAAACAGACACATAGACCAGTGGAACAGAGTAGAGAGCCCAGATATGGACCCTCAACTCTATGGTCAGTTATCTTTGACAAAACAGGAAAAAATATACAGTGGAAAAAGATAGTCTCGTCAATAAATGGTGCTGGGAAAACTGGGTAGCTATATGTAGAAGAATGAAACTCGACCATTCTCTTACACCGTACACAAAGATAAACTCAAAATGGATAAAAGACCTCAACGTGAGACAGGAATCCATCAGAATCCTAGAGGAGAACATAGGCAGTAACCTCTTCAATATCAGCCACAGCAACTTCTTTCAAGATATGTCTCCAAAGGCAAAGGAAACAAAAGCCAAAATAAACTTTTGGGATTTCACCCCAATATATTTTAAAATATTTTATATATCTATGTAAATATATGTGAATCATAAATATGATTTAGGGCACCTGGGTGGCTCAGTCAGTTAAGCAGCTGCCTTCAGTTCATGATCCCAGGGTCCTGGAATCCAGGCCTGCATCGGACTCCCTGCTCAGTAGAGAGCTTGCTTTTCCCTCTCCCTCTGCTTGCTGCTCTGCCCACTTGTGCTCTTTCTCTCTATCTCTCTGTCAAATAAATAAATAAAATCCTTTAAAAAATTAATTAATTAATTAATTAAATAAATATGATTTATGTAATACACACACACACACACACACATATATATATATATACACATATACATATATAATATGAAGTTCCCAAATCTTAGCAGCAATTAACTTTTGGCCACCATAAATTTTTCTAAAGTTATTTTCTCTTTATAGAACTCCCTAACCATATCCACCTTTATCAAACAGAAATGAGAGAATTTCTAGAGCCACTTCAAAACCCACCTCAAATGATACTTCCCTAGACAAGATTTTCCTCTTCTTTCCCTGCATATACTCGTACCTCTCATGTCACTCACCATAATTTACTAATATTCACATTTCAATTCATTCTTTAAAGTCCTTCACCAGATTGTGGCTTCTCAGATGTAGAAAACATACATGAGCAATGCTTAGTGTTTAGGCCTAACCTTCTATTTATCCATTGCATCATAACAAACCATCCAAAAGCCTAATGGCTAAATTAAACAATTTTCTCTCATGATCCTGTGGGTTGATTGCATTCATCTATGCATTTTCTCTCTTGAGGTTTCATTCTGTTCACTTGAAAAGATGTTATTTTTTACTTCTTCCTTGTCACAGAACTCGACTACAGTTTTCAGATGGTCTTCAAAAAGATGGCAGCTACAACTTTGGAAAATAATATGGAGATTCCTCAAAAAGTTAAACATAGAGCTTCCTTACGACCTAGCAATTG
The DNA here is from genome assembly GCF_902655055.1 of Lutra lutra. Taxonomy (NCBI): domain Eukaryota; kingdom Metazoa; phylum Chordata; class Mammalia; order Carnivora; family Mustelidae; genus Lutra; species Lutra lutra. Next base: position 125,496,536 of record NC_062284.1, read on the forward strand.
CACTACTGGGTATTTGCCCCAAAGATGCAAATTTAGAGACCTGAAGGGGCATTTGCACCCCAATGTTTATAGCAGCAATGTCCTAATAGCCAAACTATGGAAAGAGCCTAGTTGTCCATCAACAGTTGAATGGATACAGAAGGTGTGATATATATTAGGCAGTCATTAAAAATACTCAAAACCCTGCCATTTGCAATGACATGGATGTAACTAGAGTGTATTATGCTAAGGGAAATATGTCAGTCAGAGAAAGACAATTATATGATCTCAGTGATATGAGGAATTTGAGAAACAAGACAGAAGATTATAGGGGGAGCGAAGGAAAAATGAAACAAGACAAAACCAGAGAGGGAGATAAACCATAAAAGACTCTTAACCTCAGGAAACAAACTGAGGGTTAATGGAGTGGAGGGAGGGTGGGAGGGATGGGAGGCTGGGTGATGGACATTGGGGAGGGTATGTGCTATGATGAGTACTGTGAGTTGTGTAAAACTGATGAATCACAGACCTGTACTACTGAAACAAATAATATATGTTAGTTAAAAAAAAAAAGATTATGGCTGCAATTGTGCTCTATCTAATGGCATGTGAGAAGAAATACGTGTTATTTTCAAACAAGACACAGAAGAGTCCTCTCTATGCACCCCTCTTTTCTTTTCTGCCAGCTGGATGCAGTCAATGACTAAGTCTCTGGTGATAACAAAGCCAGAAGATAGAGGAAGTCTCTGCCCCTAGATTACTTGTAGAGGAGAATCCTCTCCTGACCTGACCTAAAGAGTTACCTTGGACTGTTATGTCAGTGAGAGGTAAACCTCTGCTGAGCCACAGTGTGTTTGGGGTCTATTTTCCCCACAACTTACTCTACCCTAATACATCAGTTTGGTTGACAGTGTTGAGGACACATTTGGTAGAGAGGTCATAACTTTGAAGTGAATCTAGACTTGTGTGTGGAGTACTATGATCTTCCCACAGATCTTAAAGCAGAGGATAACTGGATATTGGCTACAACAATAATGAATTTCATTATTATGGAAAGTATTTGATGGGGAATACTGGAATGAGTGGATGGATTAAGTAACTGGGCTATCAGGATAAAGGTGATGGTCAAGGAATGATATTAAATTGATTACAATGTCTATTGGAGGGCCACAGGAGTAGACAACTAGATGGGGTAGAAGAAAATATTGGTGGAGTTCAGAAGGTGATGGTACTGAAAGCTCTTTAATTCAATCAAAGAATATATTGCAAAGAATATATTGCAAAGGTAAGTGGAGGCACTTACTTTTTGTGTTCAATTGGAATTAAAGTGTGACCAGACACAAACATTTATCTTCATTCTGCTTGTCAGTCCACCAATCCATAGCCATTTCCATGGCAGGACACTTTCAAATTGGTGATTCAAGGAAAGAGTCATTGAATCACACTCTTCAAAGATGCTCAATTTGCATTTTGGTCCCATTGTTCTTAATGATTTCGCTGAAAAGATCTAAATTGTCAGATCATAACAGAAATGCACAACAATGTAGTCAGAGAATACTATTTCTCTTTGCTTGGAAAATAAAGCCTTTATTTCACATTTGCATTTTCCCCTAGTCTGTTTGCTGTAAAAATCTGAAGCTAAACACAAATCCAGCCTGTTTTTTCGTCCTGAGAACATTAATTGTCTCCAATCATTGTTAGAGCATCTGTTTCACATTTTGACAAGTGCACTTATCTTCTTTTTTCTCTTCATATTCCTCTGGTAAAAATAATGAATAAATTACAGGGGGATGACAAATGTGTTGATAATCAAGATGAAACACAAATGAAGTAGAAGAGGCTGTATTTCTTTGCAGAGTTGTAAATTGCTTTTTTTTTTTCCCCTTGTGCATCGACATGCCTGACTTAGAAACTAAAAATACCACCACATGGGAAAATTAACGGAATTGCTCAAACAGAAATTATTTTTTGCTGATGAAATATATAAACAGAATTTTCTGACATCATGTATCATGTTTGCCTCACAATCCAAATACCCCAGAAAAGAATATCTAGTTTCTTGTCATTATAAGGGCTTAGATCATAGTGAATCTAATACATTATAGTTACATTTGAAAATAAATGCTAAATCTTGAACGGAATTTGGCGATGTCTGGTTGAATAGAGCAAACTTTATTCAATCTCAAAGACATCAACCTCTGAGAGAAACAGCTTTATATTGGTCGTTGGGAGACTTAAATTCCATCTCTAGAACATTCCCTTCAAATTCCCTGTGAAAATATTCATTTTTAATGTTAGTTTCTGGAATCACTGTATTCAGGAATCTCATCAGTAAATAAATAAATTAAATAAAGAAACAAATAAATAAGTGCTTGGATAGATTAGCAGGGGTCATCAATGGTGGCTCACAGGCTAAAACTTGCAGGAGTATTAGGTTTTTGTTGTTGTTGTTTTTTCCATTCTTTTGATTGCCATTAAAAGAAACAGACTTTCTTCAATTTGCTACAATGCCCATCACATCTTATTTTCCAACCCTGGATACTATCATCTATCCAGAGTTTGGAGGCATATAGCTTGTAGAGACCTAGAATAGATGAAGTCCTGTACCCTTAGGACTCAAATATCCCCTAGCTATTATTTCTATCTATATTCAGATTTCTTTTTCCTTTCTAAATATGAAACCAGAGAATTGAGTTCAGAACATACTGGGTCTACATGATCCATTCAAGCAAGTTCAAACTCACTGGGAATTTATTTCCTAGTTAAAAAAAAATACACATGACAAATCCCAAGAGGGACTGTTATGAAGTATAACAAAACTGTGGCGTATGGCTTACTTTGTATGGACTCACTCTGTATGGTAACTTTTGCTAAGGACCTTACAAATCTTTACAGGTATTTTGAAGAAAAAGACTCTTCCAAGTATCTCTGATTTCCATAAATGTACATGAAAACTTGCTTTATGATTGGATTTTCAAGAGAATACTAAGCTAATTGTAAAAAGTATTACCTGCAAACATGAGTTCCCCTTTACATATGCAAATATGTGTAGAAATTTAGAGTCATTTTCTTGCATGAAAAAATCATGTCTCACTAGGTTTGAATAGAGAGGGAAGTTTCTAAAGTAGCAAATAGGAGTAACCACAGCAATTAATTTCTCTGTTCTTAGAAAACTGACACGGAACATATTTCTCCTTCTCATCACTGTGTCCCGCTTTATTATTATTTGTTTTATCGATATCCGGTAATCCTTCCGAGATGGTGATGTCTTTTCCTGCTTGGCAGTCCTTAAACACAAGGAGCCCAAAATGCTCTGCTAGAGGTCAAGGTTACAGTTCAATGACACTCCTGCCATATCCTCTAGCATTTGTTTCCCCACTGGGGACAGAACCTCTAACTCTGTTCAATCCAGAGTTGTGGGGATAGGAAGTGGCTACTGAAAGTGATGTTAAGTAGAAACACTTGAGCTCCTTGAACCCATGTATTCTTCCTACTGGAGTAAAAGCAGCATATAAAGCTCTTTGATTCAAGGTGTACATTGTATCATGGAGGAGGGCATCCTTTTCCTGAGAAGTATTTCCTCCAATATGGGGCTATGGCTATGGCCCCTGCAGGCTGTTTCCACACATGACTTGATAGTCAGCTTCTTGGGAGTGCAGTATGTGATGTGCCCTGTTGATACCATCAATGTGAGCCCTTCTGTGTGCCATTGTTGTTGTGAACTCACTCAGTTCTTTGGTATGGTGTGGTGTGGTGTGGTGTGGTGTGGTGTGGTGTGGTGTGGTGTGGTGTGATGTTATGCAGGATCCCTTACCAGCAGATCAGATACATCATAAGCCCTTGGGTATGGTGCTGGCTGAGGTCCTCATTTCCAGAATTTGCACATGCAATCACTTTGCCATTCAGTGACCAATTCTTCTCAAGCAATGATGTCATACTGGGAGCTCAGCATTGGTCTCTGTTGCTGGCAGGTTGAACATTCACCAGTGGCAGTACTCTCTATATGTCATTCAAAATATTAAAAACAATAAAAGACCTATATAGTTAATGAGAGTTTGAACTCAACTTTTTTCTTGTCTTTACTTCTCTGTGTGACCTCTGAATGAGTGAATCTGACCTATCAGACCTGGTACATATTCATAGCAATCACAATAATTGTGTGATGAATAAATTAATGATAAATGATAAAAGATGGTGAATAGAATTTGGACCATATAGTCAACCAGTATTTATTGAGCTTGTTATATGTGCACATGGAATATAAAAAGTAACAGACAAGTCCCTATCTTAGTTATACACATGATCTAGTAGTTTATACAGGTGCAGGAAGACAAAACAAAATTACAGTGTAGAAATGAACAGAAAAGACGTTCTATAAGTGGAAAGTATTATTAATGCTCAGAGGTTGGAGGAATCAGCCAGCTTAATGGAATACAAGAGGTTTGCTTCCCAAAGATTTAATTAGTGTCTGTAAGGAATTAAAAAAAAAAGTAGCTTGGACCTCTACTGTCAGCAAACTGCAGTAGCCAACACAAATGGAGAATGGAAATGATGAAGAAGACTAGGCTAAAAGAGTTAACCTTCAGGAATAAAACCCTGCCTAGAATGTGAGCACAACAAGAGCTGAAGTTCTGGGCTATTTTGTTCACTGTTGTATCCCAAACAATTAAAACAATTGTTGGAGGTGCCTGGGTGGCTCAGTGGGTTAAGCCTCTGCCTTCGGCTCAGGTCATGATCTCAGGGTCCTGGGATCAATCTCAGCATTGGGCTCTCTGCTCAGCAGGGAGCCTGCTTCCCCCTCTCTCTCTGCCTGCCTCTCTGCCTACTTGTGATCTCTCTCTGTCAAATAAATAAATAAAATCTTAAAAAAAAATTGTTGGAAGCTCACGTGTAGGTCAGTAAGTATTTGCACATCGAAGAGCTCCTTCTAGAAGGGCTTACCTTCTAGGGATTACCTAGAAGAAGGACTCCTTCTAAGGGCTTACCTTGCAATAGTCCTGCAAGATACTGTTAAAAATGACCTTACCTACTGAATTAGTGCAGAGGTTAACTGCTGTTTCAAAGACAGCCAAAATGACAGAGGCTTAAATAAAGCAGAAATTGTTTTTCTTCTATAGAACAGCTCCTAAGATGGCAGTCCCAGGCCAGTGGTGTGGTGCAGCCCTCTTCAACATAGAAACTCCATCTCTGAGTCCAATATGCCAATTCTCTCCATCTCCTGGGAGGGAGAGAGTGCACAGAACAAGCACTTCCTTCCTCACGTATTTGACTCAGATGCTGCACACATCACAACCTCACTCTGGTCACATATGATGGGCCAGGCCTTAGTTCCATGACTTCACTTACATAGATAATGTGGTTTCTAGGTAGGTGCCATAATCCCAGCCAGTGCTAAGTGGAGAAGACACTATTGCTGAAATTGAGAAGGTTGAACACTAGGAAAAATATTACTCTGAAGGTCAAGGTATTCTCATATTTTAAGGAGCTTTCTTAAAAAAGATTATTTTAGAGAAAGAGTTCATACCTACCAGTGCAAGTGGGGAGGGGAAGGGGCAGAGGGAGAGAATCCTCAAGCCAACTCCCCACAGAGCGTGAGCCCTCCTGGTCTCAATTCCAGGACCCTGAAGTCATGACCTGAGCTGAAACTAAGAGTTGGACACTCCACCGACTGAGCCACCCAGACGCCCCAATATTCTCATATGTTAGATATTTATTTTTTATTTTACTCTTAGACATCACTGCACCTGGTTTTACACCTGCCTCTTCAGCATGTCTTTCTCAGTCCCCTTTACTGCATTTTCCTCTACATTCGAATGATGCGGTGTCTAAAGAATAGTCTTTGGCCCTCTTTTCTTCATATCAACATGTACTCTATGATAAAAAAAGAGAATTCCTGCAGCTTCAAAAACAATCTTAGTTATTAGTCTCTGATGCATAATTTCCATGAATGTATTTTCTATATATAGGTCTTATGCTCTTTCTCTACTGCTCAGACTTATCCCTAAGTGACCAAACAGCAACTCAACATCTCCAATTGAATGTCTAATTGATATTTCAACCCTAACTTGGTGGAAACTTAACTATGGATTCCCATCCCTCTAAAAACCTGCTCCTGACTCCCCATCCTCAGTAAAATGCATCACTATATGATGCCCTTGTTCTCATTCTCAATTTCTGTCTTTCTAATCCCATATCTAAAATATTAATTTAAAAAATAAATAGCTTTATCTCTAAATTCTGTCCTGAATCTTCTTATTATCTCTATTGCTTGAACTCCAATCTAAGGTGCCATCACTTCTCACCTATAAATGATCTATTCTTGCTGGGGCTCCCATTTCCAGTTCTCCCTATCGCTATATCCTCCATAGAACAGCCAGAGTTATCTTTTTAAAGTTTAAATTGGATCATTGTTCTCTTTTATTTGAAAACCTCCAACAGCTTCCCATTGCTCTTTGAATAAAATCTACATCTCTATTGCCGAAAATCTGAAGTGATATTCAGGATATTTATCACGGGCACAACGTGAACACTAACGGACAGACTGTGCACAGGTGGAAGATCTGGAGCAAGGCCCTGGGGGCTGCTGTTGTGGATCTCACTTACCCTTTAGCTGTTGGATCATGAGGGAGACTATGGGATCCCTGGCATTGCCTGAGGTCACCACACTTGAAACATCTGGATCAGCTACTATTTACCAAACAGTATAGAAATACCTCAGTGTTTTGACAACTGGTAACCCCAAGTGCATGCCAGTAAGTAGTAGCACCATGGGTGACATCTCTGAAGACCCATCACATTATCTCCCTCCTCAACTTGATTTCTACCCACTCTAGAGCAACAAACTCATCCAAGTTGCATTTTTTCCCTCTCTCTTGAACATTTGAAATCTTCCAATACCAGACCTTCCCATTTGTTTTTCTCCATTTTAAAATATCTTTTTCCACATCTTCATATGGTTGCATCCTTCTCAACATTCAGGCCTCCAACAAATGTCACCTCCTCAGAGAGTACTTGTCAGACCACACTAGCTGTGATGCCTCTTTGAGACCTCACCCTCTTTTGGTCTTCTCATAGCATTTAGCAGCATCTAATTTCATTTCTTATGTATTGACAAGAGGTTCATGGTTTATCTTCTTCCTCTAGAGGGTATTTTCTTTACTTCAATACACTAACCTCACTGTGTCAACATGCTTTACTATCATAATTTCCAAAGCCAGAATATTTGGTGATATATATTCATCAGAAATAAATGTCAACCTCCAAATGACTGTTTATCTCCTAACACTGCCTCTGTGTCTCATCCCCAAACTCATCTTCTCACTTTTCTTGATGCTATCCATCAATCAAATGAGTTTCTGAAATCTACATTGAAAATCAGGTACTCTTGACTAATTAGAAGAGATGGGACAACATACCACATTCCACCCTCAACTTAAAATTTCAGCATTCCTTAATCATTTATTTAAAGAACTTTTATTGAGTTCCACTTGGAGCCAGAACTCTGCTACATGCTGAAGATTCAGAGATGATTAAAGAAATAGTCCCTGCTTCTTACGAGCTCACAATACAGTGGAAGCAATCATTGTCAGTTCTACGGTCCAAGTATGCAGTAGGTGCTGGAAAAGCCATGGAAGGTGGCGAGGGGTATACACACTCAATAAAGATTCATTGATTCTCCTGGGTCATGGGTGACTAAGCATACAGGATGCCAAAAGCACCAGATACACATGGCTCTCCAAAACTTTTCTTGAATTGGACCAAGCTATAAGTAGAACCCTGTAAACTGATAAATGTTTTTGGACAAGTTTTCAAAGATTCTTTTGTTAGATAAAAAGACAAAACAAAAACTATGCAAACTGAAACTCTACACACTTCCAGGGGTTGCTGATATAAGCTCCTCTGAAGGTATTTCTTTTTATTTTCAGCTCTGTGAGAGGAATTTATTGCTGTGATTTCAGATTTTCCCCTTAATATAGTTTTATCTTTTCCTTCTATCATAAATATATTTACTGACCTCTTGTTGCCACCATCAAATCTAATATTATTATTTGAAAGGCATATGTCCTTTAAAATTACTGCAAAGATGGGGTATAAGAATGGATTCAATTCTTCTGACTACAATGTTCTCCTCAAGATCAGAGATCCACTGTAAGGCAATGAGAACTCTGTGCTAGAGGTGAAATCCGTAACTCTAAGAATTGGGCCACCCAGGCCATCCCCTCAGATAATTTATTGTCCTGCCCTCTCAGAATTCTGATATCTCTTTGTTCTATCACTGCCACCATGTAACTTTTAATTTATGTGTCCTTACAGATTTCACATGACTACAATCCTATTGTCACCTTCAAATATATCAATTAACAAATATATCTAAATATGAGTGGAAATGCATATCATAAATTAATAAGTTGGGCGACAAGAAACCTGTTTGACATGTTATTTTGTTTCTATTGAGAGTTATCACTTTTTTCTATATAGCTTTCTTTTTATTGGTCTATTTTTATCCTTTCAAGTGAATGTAGTGCATTTGAAAGATGCCAAATTATCAACACAGACTCAAATTCTTTAGTTAGGTCATACAATAGGTATAACATCAATAACAACAATAAAGTATATCAGATCATCTGAAGATTTATTATATATCTGAAGATTTATTATTAAGGGTCCCTACTATGAACAGAGCAGGGTCTTTCGCAAATGTCCCAGTTGTTATATCTATAATCCATTTGAAACCAAATAGCAGATCCATGAAAAAGATAAATCTAAAAGAGAAAAGATCAATGAGAGGAAGAGAGGGAGAAAGACCATATATCTTACATCATAGTAATAAACAGTAATGTCTCAGAACTATATATATCAAAAGAAATACTATTTCTCCATGTTCATTAAAACAACTGGCAACAATTAACACCACTTCTCCCCAAAGTGATTCTGTTGGGCCTCAAAGTACTGACAAAATTTCTAAGTGAAAGGAAAGGAAGAAATCTTTCTTAAATGGAATTTGTGGTTTAAGTCATAAAGGAAGTTATTCCTGAACTAAATTTTCTTTGAACAGTCAATTCATGTTGACAAAGTTTATATCACTTTTTCCTGATAACTTTCTTAAGAGTTCTAAATAAATAAGTAAATCTACATTGCTAAGCAAACCATATGAGGACAAAGTCCCCTGTCAGCCAACAAGGCTAGCATCCTTAGTGACAACGCATGGGCAAGTCTATGTTCTAGATCCGGATTGTTGAGAATAAGAGATATATCTAAGCTGGGTTTGAGAGTAGAAATATTTCAGATGTCTTGATGATATTTTTTGTTCCTCCACAGTTGATTTTAAAATGTTAGTAATAAATTTATTTAATATTTAACTTATATTCCATTTAAAAAATGAGTATAATGGCAAGAATTATTTTCAGGACACAACCATTAGGAAATATGTCTTGCATATGGAATAATTTCAAGTTTGACTTCTCAAGCAAGTAAAATGCAATTGATTTCAATACATTTTTGACACTCCTCCAACACTAATAATATATCTTGATGGATTTTTAAGTAAATTTAACAGTTTAAAAGAACCCATCTCATTTCCAACAATTGGGTCAATGACAGAAATCAAAGACAAGTACCATTGTGGCTATAAACTGAACACTTTGAGCAATGATTTCAGCCATGATATGCAGGTGATTCTAATAGTAGAAGATTTTCCAACTTTCCTAGCCTCCTGAAAGTTTAATCAGATACAATCAGCTGAGGCATCAGTGTCTCTCCTGACTTGTGTTACCTTTTTCCTCTCTATAAACCTTTTAAAAACACTGCATCAATTCTGACCATTAATCTCCCCCAAAACATCAATCTGGTCATGTTATTATCCTGGATAAAATTCTACAGGGCTCCCTCTGTACTTCTGTGCCCTGAATGATGTCTAAACCATCATCAGAGCTTACAAGGTGCTCTAAGTTTTATGCAGCATGCTTCTCTGTTGGAAGCCCACCTAACCTAACCTGATTGTTCACAGTTACTATCTGGGAGGAGGGGCAATATTGACAGGTTCCAACAGTTTGAGATAAGCCAAGTCCATCTAGGTTGATTCCCCAGTAATCTTACAGTCAGGCTCTATAGAATAACAAAAGCAAGTCTCAGAACAAGTTCCATCATATCAACATTTACTAACTAACAGGCACCCAAAAAAGTCATTCAGCCATTCTGAAAGCTAAGAGAACCCTCTGGCGGACACAACAGAAAGAATCCTTCCTCAACAGACCTAATGAAGGCTCCTGGTCCTCCTGGAGGTCCCATAGGCTGTGTTTTTTTTTTTTTTTTTTTTTTTTAAAGATTTTATTTATTTATTTGACAGAGAGAAATCACAAGTAGGCAGAGAGGCAGGCAGAGAGAGAGGAGGATGCAGGCTCCCCGCTGAGCAGAAAGCCCGATGTGGGGCTCGAACCCAGGACCTGGGATCATGACCTGAGCCGAAGGCAACAGCTTAACCCACTGAGCCACCCAGGTGCCCCTAGGCTGTGGTTTTTGATAGATTCTTACAATGAATTCCAGCAAAGGCAGGTAGTAGCTGTAGAGTACCAGGAGTATCACTAACTTCACCAAAGAAAAATTATTTTTGTCTTGAGTTACTCTAATTAGCAAGCCATTTAGTACTGATCAGAAATAAAGCTAATTGAAACACATGTAATAACTGCCTTTGGATTGTGGCTTCCAATTAAAATTTTTCAAATGTGTCCCTGATTAGACTACTTCAAATGTTAACTACCCTCCTGCCACTAACTCAAAGATCAGAACTTAAACACACATATATATCACACCATATCACACACTTTAAATATTTAAAATGGGTGAAAATCTCTTCTTTCCAATGATGCTTTAGCCATCCTGAATAATATTTACTCCCCTGGATATACTATGATTTCTGAGTCTTTTTACATGTTCTCCTTGCCTAAGTTCTTACATTCCCTCCTATTTTCCTCTAGTTAACTCATATCCATGCTTCAGACTTGCTCTGATAGGAAGCTTATCTTGATCTTTCACATTTGAATGGAGTGCCAATCCTACTTGCTCTCATTAGCAACCTGTTCAGGATTGTGATAGCACCACTGTGTCATACTGTACTTGTTTGCTTAACCATGTACCTTGAATGTTTCTTTACGCCTTTAGGATAGGAAAGTTGTTTGTCCTAATTCTTCCCCATACTGTTCAAGTCAACACCTGTGGGTGATAAGAGGCCAGCCTACCTAACCCTTTTATCTTTCATTTATTATATTTCTGATTAGTTCTTTTCCCATTTAGTGCACAAGTCATGGATTTTAGGATATTTTTAACTCCACTTAATCTCAATCCAAATTTCAGCTTTTATATTATTGCTATCATAATATATAGCTAGCTAGATAGATAGCATGTGTTTGTATTTAAACATTGTATTATATTTATTTTATACCATCAATACTCTTATTTTATATCATCAATATTTACACATTAACTTTTTCCAGTGTTCTTTATTTCCATTTTTCCATCTAGTATAATTTTCCTTCTGCCTACAAAACACCATTTAAACTTATTGGGAAAATTTTTGCTGAAGATATCTCACAGCTTTTGTTTGGAGATATCCTTCTTTGACTTCAATTTTGAAGGATACTTCCATGGAGTATAGAATTTTAGGATTTTATAAAGCATTTTGAAGGTGTTATTTTATTGTCTCCTATCCTTCATTTTTGTTGAGAAGTTGCTATCAGTTTTATTGATTTCCTGAATACTTTTAAGATTTTCTTTGTGTTTTATTTTTGAGAGTGATACATCAATGTAGCCAGGTGTGATTTTCTATATATTTATCCTGATTGTTTTATAGAGCTTTTTGAATCTTTGGCTTGATGTCTTTCTTCAATTTTGAAAAAATTTTGTCCATTATCTCTTCAGATATTGCTTATACTCCTTTCTCTTTCTCTTTTATCATTGGGGCATCAATTACAAAGTAGAATTGTTCACATTTTCCTTATTTACCTTATATTCTTTTCTGGACCTTTCTATCCATTTGCTCCTCTTTTTTTCAATCCAGATATCTTCCTGCTGACTTAATGTTCTTTGATAAATCATTTTTCTCTATAAAGTCTGTTCTTAACCCACTTCTTGAGCTCATAATTTCAATTATTTCATTTTAAAAATAAAACTTTTAATTTTAGAATAGTTTTAAATTGGGGTACCTGGGTGGCTCAGTCCTTAAGTGTCTGCTTTCACTTCAGCTCAGGTCATGATCCCAGGGTCCTGCGATCAAACCCCATGTTAGGATCCCTGCTCAAGGGAAGCCTGCTTCTCCCTCCCACTCCCCCTGCTTGTATTCCCTCTCAGGCTGAGTCTCTCTTTGTCAAATAAATAAATAAAATTTTAAAAAGAATAGTTTTAAGTTTACAGAAAAGATGCAAAAATAGTACAGAGAATTCCCATATGCCACATAACCAGTTTCTCCTACTATTAACATCTTACCCTAGTAAGATACAATTTACCACAACTAATGAGCCATTCCTGATAATTTACTCCAACTTTAATTCTGGAATTTCATTCTATTTTCTTTTATATTTTCTAGGGCTCTGATGTAATGCAACCTGTAACCTATTTCTCTCAACCTACTAATCATAGTTATTTTAATATCTATGTCTAATAACTTCAATAATGGAGTCATCTGTGAGTCTGTTTTTTTAATTTTTTTTAAATTTTTGATATTTTTCTTGGTATATTTGGTATTATTTTATTATGTCATCCATCATGTATGAAAAATTGTGGCAGGTCCAGATTATTTTTTAAAATCCAGAAAAAGTTAATTCTATATTCTGATAGATAGCTCACAGGAAATGGCACTAAATTAGTGATTGGACTGACTCAGAGGTCAAGTTTTGCCAATGACTTGCACTACTCCAAAGTAGCTCTCAAGGCTTCTACTTGAAAGGCTCTAGCAATAACTAAGCCTCCTCTTATTCAGTTGTCTGTGTATTCCATTTTTTTCCTCACTTCACTTACATAAGATTGCAAATAATACTGCTCTATTTTCAATGGCTTTCTGCCTGGTTCTTTAGTTCCCTGCCTTGGAACAACTACTTTGCAAATACCAGAAAGAGGAAACAGTTTTTTAAGACTGATCCACCATGGTCTTGGCCCTTTGAGTTCTATCTGCCTTGAATGTAGGTATTTTAATTTTGATTACCTCTGATTTATGTTACCCCCTCAAAGTTCTGCTGAACTTCTTCACCTCCTAGCCATGGCCCTCTGCCTGGATTTCTTAACCTTTTATGTTCCATGAATTTGCAACTTCCACTAAAAGAAAAGAGGCTTATTGGATGCACAAGTGTTGATTCAAGTTCTAGTTGTTTTAGAAGCAATAGCATTTTTTTTCCTGATTTTATATGGCCAATCTAGTTTTTTGTTTTATTTTGTTTTAGTAGGTTCATTTATCTGCCACGAGCTCTTTTAGCTAAAAGTAAAAGTCCTTCTGCATCATCTTTTCCTATTGTCATTGGTTTTACTCATTTTTTGAGGTAAAACTGATACAATTAAATGCATAAATTGTCATTACACAGCTAAACACAATTTTATGTAATTATGTACTTGTGTAACTACTCCAAGATCAAAATATCAAAATACTGAATATTTCTTGCATCACAGAAGTTCTCAAGAGATGCCTTTTTTTTTTTAAAGATTTTATTTATTTATTTGACAGATAAAGATCACAAGTAGGCAGAGAGCAGGCGGAATTGGAGGGGGAGCAGGCTCCCTGCTGAGCAGAGAGCCTGATGCAGGGCTCAATCTCAGGACCCCAAAGGCAGAGGCTGAACCCACTGAGTCACCCAGGCACCCCTCAAGAGATGCCTTTTGGTTTCTAGTAATATCTTCCACTCTACAACAGAAAATTACTATTCTAACCATTTTTTTTTTATCAATTACCGTTACTGAACTTGAATTTTTTTTTTTTTTGGTCTTGAATTTCTTGTAAATGGAATCCTACAATATCTTTCTTTTAGGTCTTGCTTGATAGAACTTTCTTGAGATTTATACATGCAGTTGCATGTATTAATAGTTTGCTATATTTTTTTTCTGATGTTTAGTTTACTATATGAATTTTCCACAGTTTTTAATCCATTCTATCTTTGATGGAGATTTTGATTATTTCCAGTTTGAAACTTGAGAATAAATCTACATACACAATCCCATACAGGTCTATTCGTGATCATCAAGCACTGTTGTTGAGTATACGTCTACCAATGAACATTTTTAATTGCCCAAGTATATTCATTCCCAATGTAACATGGAAAAAACAAAAATGTATTTACAAGAATCACTACTTACTATTTTTCTGGAAGTGCTAGTCACTATAATAGGACAAGAAAACAAATTAAATATAGAAATATTGGCAAAGTGAAGAAAAAATCATAATCATTATTACTAATAAGATTCCACAGGTGGAACAAAAGGAAATATAAATGAACACTAAAATATTCTGCTTAAGTGAGGCACCTTTGTGAGTCAATCCGTTAAGTGGCTGCCTTCAGTTCAGGTCACGATCTCAGGGTCCTGAGATCAAGCCCCACATGGGGCTCCTTACTCAGTGGGGAGTCTCCTTCTCCCTCTCCCTCTGCTGCTCCCCCTTCTTGTGCTCTCTCACTCATGCATGCTCTCTCTCTCATAAATAAAATCTTTTAAAAAATGAAAAATGAAATATTCTGCTTAGAAATAACAATAGCAATCCTATTTAGAAAAAATGTAACAGACTGTAAAAAAAAGCAGAAATTAAGTTTCCAAAGACTGAACAAGAGGAATGATCAAAATGGATGATTCAAATACATGATTTTCTTCAAAATTAATCTTTAAAAAATCAACACACTTAAATATGCTAAAATAATTTAATAGATAATATAGAATCTAGGTAGTGAGATAAATAAATATTTTATTTGTTAAAGCATTGAATAACTGGCATAAGATAATATGAATATTGACCTTTATCTCGAGGCATGCAAATACAGATGTTTGTTTTTAGAAAAACACTTTTTCTACAGATCTACATGAAATGTAACTTGTCAAAAAGAAGAAAACTATTTAGATATTTTCCTATTTCTATGAGGAAAGTTAAAGGAGCTAACAGGAGGAAAGTGATTTATTTTCAACAGAGGTAATATTATTTTAAATTGACAGGCCTCTTCTAACTATTGAATAAAGATCTAGCCAGCTATAAAACCCTTCAAAGAAGTAGACCTATGAGAAAACATTCTTTCTATACTTCTAGTCTTCTAGCTACAATACTATCAAGTCAAGACTGAGCATCCAGAGGAACAAGTAACTGTGTTTACTAGTGAATATAATCTTTAAATTGCAATACTATTAACTTATATATGGGTCTTTGTAAAAACACAATAAAGGTTTGCAATATGAAGGGGAAAACACTCTTAGAGTCTAAAGAGTATATAAATACATATAGGATGGTCAATTACTCTCATTTCAATACCTGAAGAGAGTAAAATTGTGCTTTCAATGATTACAAGAAATATTTATCATCAAATAAATATAGATCATGTCCTGAATGTAAGTGCTCAATACATATTTGTTGGATGGTTATACTTTTCTATAATATCTCATTATACCATGATTAATAATAGAGTGCTAGACACATAGCACAGAATCCATAACTGTTTGTTAACCTTGAATTTGAAGCAGTATTTAGGTTATACTAACTCTAAAACTCTACAGATCCTATAACTTTAATTTTCCCCTTTGCCTCGCAAAAGCAAGATTTTTTTTTTTCCCTACTTCCATGACCCCTAAAGTTTTCTGGATGGTTGGAGATGAGATGAGGAAAACAAACATTTTCTTTGGGAAAAGCTTTCTCAATTTTCCTGTTTTGTGATAATAAAGCATGAGTTTTAATTAAGTTTGTAGGCTTACCATCTGTGAGCATCTGGAGTTTCATTCTGTTGCAATGTTGAAGCAAGTGTACCAATTCCAACTAGCCCAAAAGGATAGGACGTGTAGACCAAATAGCAGGGTAACAGCCAGCAGTTAATTTTTTCCCTTAAGGTCACTTTCCGTTCTACCTCCAAGCCCATAAAAGAGTTAGTATAACCCTGCAAAGTCATTTTACTCTATGATTACTTGCATAGAAAGTTCATAATAAATCTATTTCTCTTTTTATTCCTTTCAATAACATGCTAAATTTGAGGTTTTCTGTGCCTTAGCTTGGCACTTTTAAAAATACATTGAGATCATTATTTGCCTAATGGATAAGATAAAAACATTTGTCTGACTTACAAATAGAAAAAAAAATACAAAAGCCATTACTACAAAAATATTCTAACATTTTCTATTCTTTAAAATTAAAGTTTAAGAAACAAAGAGGGCTGATTTTATCAACATTTTCTAATTGATAGAATCATTTTGACTAAATAGGGTGAGGCCTACCTTTGTTAATATAAAAAAAAGAAAAATAGAAATATCATAGAAAATACTGATAGAAAAGTCATATCAAGGGTTGCTAAATCATCTAGTCTGTGGCCTTGAAATTATGCTATAAAAACTCCATTGTTAAAACATAATTTAATTATCAGTGATATTTACCCATATGTGGTTGGTCTTATATTGAATTTAGGCTTTTGTTATAAGTATTGTCCAAAATATTGTTCAAATAACATATTTCTGCAATGAGCAACAATGTGTTACTGTGGAAAAAAAAAAAAAATCTTTAGACCTAGCCATAGCTCCAGAATAATTTCAATGAATGGTATGTACTTTCAGTTGGAAGTTTTTTAGCAGCCTATAAACTAGCAGCCTTCTGTCAATGAACAACTCACATATTTAAAATAGCATAAATTACTTGGAGATCAAAAAAGCTTTTTTAGTAAAGGTGTCTATTTTTGTTATCTACCATTGTGTATCAAAATCTGGCTTAAACCAGCAGCTATTTGTATAGCTGATTTAGAAGGAGAGAATTTTGCAGAAGAATCAGCTGAGTGATTCCTTTTTGATGTGCCATGAACTCGGTCACTTGGTAATAATCAGCTGACAGAAGGTCTGCTCTAGAAGGATCTAAAACAGCTTCACTTACACGTCTTTCACCTTCCTGGTGATGACTGGAAAACCATCAACCAAACTACCTGCCCATGGCTTCTCCTAGTGGCTTGGGTTTGCTCACAGCATGACTGCCTAAGGGTCATCAGATGGATAGAACAGCTCAGAATTCCAACAGATGGTTTTCCAACAGGCTTGGGGAAAGCTAAGGCTTAGTATGACTCATTCTGTCATTTCAGAATGTCACATGGTCTGCATTCTGTCATTAAAGAAGCCACTAAGACTAGCCCTCACTCAAAAAGAGTGGGAAGAGACACTGACCCTCTGTCAGTGGACCCACTGTCCATTTTTCAATCCAACACACTCTGTAGAATACACAGATTGACATATTGTCACACATTGTATACATCCAAGTAACCCACACCCAGAACCACAGACTTCACTGTATTCTTCCCTTTTCAAGTTATAAGCCACTGCTTAAGACTAACTAATTATACTAGCTTCCAAAAGTATAGTTAACTTACTGCGCTTTACACAAATGGAGTCAAACATATCTTTTGGATCTAGCTGCTTCTGTTCAACATTATGTCTATGAGAATCTGAATGAGAATATTATGGGATATGGTTTTAGTGTTTATTATTATTGCTGTGTAGTATTCTATTATAAAAATATAGCAAATTTTTTTTCTCCATTCTGCTACTCAATAGGTAGTTATATAGGTAGTTCCCAGTTTGGGCTATTCCTTAAAATTGCAGAAGCTTTCTCATTTGCAGATTTATTTTTTTTTTCTGGCTATAGGGTAGGCTTTTTCCAATGAGACAATAAAAGTATTTTATCATACAGGAATAAAGGGGGACAAGGCATTTTCATAATTTTTTACTTAGGTGTTTTCAAGACATATTTACAGTAGATAAATCCACAACAGCTCAAAGAGGTGATTTTTAGGAAGACATTCTCCTTCCCTGAAAAAATTACTTTGAGCTACCACTATTTCTACTAACTGACCAAATGCCCTATATGTTCATTCAGGGAAAGAGGTGAAAACAAAGATTTTCATGCATTGATTTTTGGTGAAAGGTGCCCAAGATTAGGAACAATTTATTGTAATTGTCACAGCTATGCTTTTCATAATCTTATAAAAATGTTTGTTTGTTAAATCACAGCTCCCTACCGCTAGGTTGGTAGAATAAAGACATTTTTCCCTTCAAGAGTCCTAGAAAAATGTATTGCTAGCCCAGATTTTAATAAGTATGACTTCAAATTTTGGGGGGAGAGTGTGACCCTCAAAAAATAAATCTAAGAAAGAAACACTAATCAGCTATAGAGAAAAATAAACTTCCTTACTCACCAGACAGATTATCAACAATTTATTTCAAACTGAGATCAATGTAGCCTGAAACCAAATGACAGTGGATTTTCTGTACCTTTACATGGCATCACTTCCTTGCTGGTGGGGATTAACAAAAAGATATATATATATATATGTATATATATATATACACACACTTACTTACTCTAAATCTAAAAATTCAGATTAGGTAAGGGAGGAGTGATTCTTTCAACAAAAGCTATCGATAAATTGTTATAAATAGCATGACATGTTCTTTAAATGGATTTTATAGAAATACATGGTATACAACTCTTAACTTACTGTTTTGATACCTTGTAGTTGTTTTTATGGGTTATGCACTGTTTTATTTTATTGTTTATACATTTTCATACATTTCTTCTTTTCATTCATACATTTTCTTCTTTCTCTTCTATCAGCTTTGCACTTGCGATCATTTATATTACATCTAAGGTTAATCGTTTTATTCACATTACATCCTAACTGATACCTTCTCTGACTACATGCCAAGAACAAAAAGAAGAAAGAGTTGAGTTTAAGACTCTAATGGGAGAAATACCTATGCCTTTTAAATAATGGCTAGATGGAAAAAAATCTGCAGATGGAATAAACTCAAAAACTTTGGTATGTTGCAGTACAATGAAAGTACACGAAAAGTTAAAGTATTTTTAAAAAGGAGCTGAGTTACTATGTTTGCTGTATATTTTTATTAGTTGTTTCCTAAAATTTCCATTCTTGATTTTAATACTCTTAAGAGGTGCCTTTATCACAATAATTATGATTGACTTTATCATGTTCATAGATTGAATATCTGTGGTTTGAAGAGTCCTTGATTCACTACTGTTGGCTGGAAATTGTTTCCAGCAGACTTGTGAGTATCTGTGTAAAAACAAGGACAAGTGCTTATCACATTCCCCCCATTCTCTTCTGCAATCTGGGGACCTCTGCACATAATTTATGTTGACCCCACTTTTTAGTGCATCTATTTTTTTAGGTAAATCTATAGAGTAAATTATGAAGATCGCAAATGATATAGAAAAGAAACAAACCATGGGAGAGAGGATTCATGGAGCAAAATAACTAGATGTTAGCCAAAATATCCCTCCTGGTTTTCAGAGTCCATGAGAGCAACTGACGTATGACATTGTTACTTATGGTTCATTACCCTCATCCGGACATGCCATCCTTTAACACAAGTTCCTATAGCATGGCTGAAATTTCCAAAATGTTAGAAACAAAGTTGTTACCATAAACCTCGTTAAAATAAAGCCTTGTTAAGATAAAACCTCATTATTAAAGAGATGTTTTTATAGAATAAATGTCAAAGGCAAAGGTACGAGTTTTGACTCAGCTTGTGGGCTTTTAAATGGATTATTCTATATTTCTGAATGCAGTATCACAAGAAGCATTACTAGAAATGTGGGGATATGTACACACACATGCCTGTTCACAATATTTGCAGACATATTTCAGAGGCTCAGAAAAGTTGGAGAATTTTGCTGTTTACCCCATAAGCTTTATTTCTATCAAAAACAAGAAATATGGGACAAACCAAGATTTTTTTTTTTCTTAATTCAACAAATTGGACTCCCTTCCCCATGCCCTCATAGTTTTCTGCTCAGGTTTTCAGCCTATTCTCATGGCTTTACAAAATTGGAATGTCAGTAATGCTAAAGCAAAGAAGCAGCTTGTGATGACAGATTATTTTTGAAAGGTAAATTGTAAGACAATATAAATCAATTCATGTAAAATTACAATTTCCTGCTTCTTGTCATTTATTAAACAAATGAGGGTCTATATTTCATTCTTTCTATCCACATAATAAACCTGTATGATTGGAGATTCCTTAGTCAATGATGCATAGGACAAAGTTTAGAAAGATACAGATTGGGGCCAATATCCATCTCTGACACTTAATAGCTATTTGCCTTTTAGCAGTTCCCTTAACCTCCTTGTGTCTTAGTTTTGCCATTGTAAAACAAGAATATTAGACATGGGACCTAGGAAGTTACCACAAGAAATGATATGTAGAGGGGCACCTGGGTGGCTCAGTGGGTTAAGCCTCTGCCTTCCGCTCAGGTCATGGTCCCAGGGTCCTGAGATTGAGCCCTGCATCTGGTTCTCTGCTTGGCCAGGGAGCCTGCTTCACCCTGGCCACCCTCTGTCTGCCTGCCACTCTGCCTACTTGTGATCTCTGTCTTTCAAATAAATAAAATCTTAAAAAAAAAGATATCCTAGAAAAATCTCCTAGACAAAGAGATTAATAGCACCCTTCTACAGAAGACACTTCATGTCAGGCAAAATTTTCACCCCAAATGACTTCATTGGTTAGCCATGAAAACACCATATTTAATTCTTAAAACTCTACTCCAGCATCACTGCCTCTGGAAAGTCTATTGACCTCTATCCATCCGTACATAATACACAACTCGCATTTCTCTCCTGTATTTGTATCTCTGAGAGCACCTTAAAATATTACATTTGTCTCTTTATTCTTACAACCCATCTTCCCTCCAACTTTTAGATGAATATGGCAATGTTCCTGCGCTTACAGGCCTCCTACCATAGTGCTCCTCTGCAGATCACCAGCTATTTGAACGAACAGGGGAATGGAATGAATAGCTGAAGTTACAGCTGAAGCTGCAAAATTAAAACCAAGGAAAATATGAGACCAAAGGAAGCACAGGACAGAGTCATTTTATCAATTGTTCTAGAGATCATAAGTCATAGGTGGCTACACTCACATGATTGCAAGAAAAAAACTGGTAGCATCGAAAAACACATTTCCATTTTGCTGGCAGTATTTGAATATGTGCGTGCGTGTACATACATGTGTTTATAAAATGATGTAATAATATTAACGTAATTCAATAACTTTTTCATTCTCAGGAAATAAGGGATAAGACATGAATGAGAGTTTCTAGTAGGATTGTTTTAATGGCTTCTCTCAATGATTTTACTTTAGATTTATGGCCAATAAAATGCTGTGAGCAGTTTAGATCTCTCCTAACACATTTCCTTGGAGGAAATCATGGTACCACATAGTCATTCAGAAGAAGGGAATTTGGGCATTGCCTGCTAAATATTAACAAAAGGGATTTTCTCCTGAAGATTCAAGCGGCTGACAATGTTGAACTTCTATGCAATTAGATGTGACCATTGGACTACGTTACAGCTAATGGGACATGGGGCGAAGTGATGGGCCATTCTTACAGTGATGACCATGGACAACTTCCTGTATGATCCTGCTGCGAGCTATCAGAGATACTGGGGAAGGACGGGGCTACAGTATATGGTGCCAAGGGCCCTGCAGGCTCGCAGGTAAGCTTCCCAAATCTTTTAGGTAGAAACCTACTTCAGACTGCTGTATGATTAAAAACTAAAATTTCATTTGTTTCAGCTACTCATATGTAGAAGTTTTGAGTTAATGGACCCTAAATAATACAATGGCATTCTTGAATATTTGAATGAACATTTTTAACTGAATAAATTAAAAAAAACCTCATTGTGTACATTATTATAGAATTTCCCCCTCTTATTAAGAATAACCTTCAAAAATGCTAAGAAGAAAAGATTGGTATAATGAATTCACACACCATCACCCAGTTTCAACAATTATTAACATGTCTTAATTTGCTTTATAATATTCTCTCTCTCTCTCTATATATATATATATATTTATATTTAAATGTAAAATACAAAAATCATGGTGCTTTGTCCTTAAATACTTTGGAATGAATCTCTAAAATGGGAAAATAATGGCAATGGTTTTTATATCATCATATAATACCAATACTCAAATTCTGAAATATTTCAAAAATTGCATTCTATGGCTGCTTTGGATACATTAGAATTCCAGCCAGGATTCAGGCAATGCATTTAGCTGCTGTATCTCTAATCTCTTAAACCAAATAGACCACCACCTCCCCGTGCTTCTTTATCATTATTGGTTGCTTCTGTGTATATTTGCTTCCTATTGCCACTATAACAGATTACCACAGATTTAGTGGCTTAAAACAACACAAATTTATTTTCTTATAATTCTGGAGGTCAGAAGTTCGAAATGAGTCTTAAGGGGCTAAAAATCAAGATACCAGGACTGGATCCTAGGAGAGTCTCATTAAATAATCCATTCATTGAACTTTCTACTTCTAGAGGTTACTGGCATTCCTTGGTTCCTGGACACATCCTTCCAAGCTTTGCTCCTCTGAGTATATCAACTTTTCTCTGTTTAGTAAAATCTCTCTCTAAATCCCCTTTACAAGGCACTCATGACACATTTACAGCTCATTCAGACAAAAGAGAATAATTTCCCCAACTTGAGATCTTTAATGGCATTTCTACTTTGCCATATAAAGTGATATTCACAGGTTCTGAGGATTAAGATTTCTTAATTTCTGGACATCCTGGTATGCCATTTTTCAGCTTACCAAAATGGGTGGGAAATGAATTCTCTGAAGATCAGGACAGTGGTCTTAGAGAAGGCCCCCCTTTCTGGATTTACCTAAGTATTACTTTATTGTGTGATTTAACTTGTGCTTCAATGTCCTTTTTATCTTATACGATGAAGATCAGGTCTTAAAGCTTCATGAGATCTAGGCTAGACACTTTGGGCAAAATTAATTTTAGGAGATGCTTTAAACTTCAAGTTATAGCTGATCGAAGGACACGGATGTCTGATTGTTATCAATGATACTCACTCTGATGACATCAAGGTAAATCCTGCCAGATGTCTCTGGTATATTTTTCCTTTTGCAACTGTCAACAGGATTATATTTTGACAATCTATGACCATTGTACTCCCTAATATTTTACCTAATAATTTTAATTACCACTGATAATCCTACTGTAGGTTTATTCCAATCGGTTTTGTAAATCTCTTAAAACTTTGCTAATTCCCTCTTTCTGCCTTTACAGTTACAGTTCAGTGAGGATAATTTAATCTTTTTTTTTAATGTTAAAGGATCTCTTAAGCTCTGGTGTCATCTTTTAAACATTAATTTTCTTTGAACACTAATAAAATAACAAAGAAGAGAATTCAGATGATTTAAGCAATCCTGTTACAGCAATCCTGTTTTGAGGAGCTGTGAGACAATGAGGCTTCCCTGTATTTTATAATGATTTCACAGAAACAGTCTATTGGACCAGACCCATGAGTAGTAATGCCATTGTAGACCTACTGAAAGAGAAACAATACTATCATCTTCTGTTCTTTGCATTAGAGTAAGATGTTACCACATTTTGAAAGTTGAAGTCTTTTGAGATCATGTTTTATGTTGGCTGGAATAAAATTGCCCTGATGTAAAAGGTTCTCTCAGCGGAGCCTACCATACTTGTTTTTCTCAAAGGAATTGCTTCTGTCCAGATGGCACTCACTGCAAGTTTATGGTCATGATCACCTTTCCATTTGATTCTCATTCCCAAAAGATTATAACCATTTCGCCAGCAGGGAACTGATCAAACTTTGCCTGGAAATTTTATTTAGATTAAGATCTGGTGTTATTTTCTAGACTATAGATCCCTAAAACCTCTCCCACCAGTGATGATGAAACAGCTATTGCCAAAGTCAGTCACAATGCCTAGAACAATTACTTATAAGATGCTGACCAGCTGTTTCCTTTCTCCACAAAATACTGACTATGAAGATAGAGGGAGAAATTGTTAGGATTAGGACTTGAAGTTAGATTGAATTAACTTCCTGACAGAGTTGTGGAACCAACATAGGTTCTAGAATTTTATTTTCTTAACATAGTCATGAAGAGGTAATAGCCAGGTCTTTAGACAGACCAAAATAAGATGGAGGAAAAGATGTATTCTTTTGAGTTCAAATATTTTAGGTCCTTTTTTTCTGCAAGAAAATTATCCCACAGTAGAGAGTAAATTAATGTTTAATTTCATTTGATTTTGGTTTTTGTCTTTTTTCATTACAGAAGGACCAGCTACTTAACCATATAATATTGGTGGAAAAAAATACCATTTTGATATCCCTGAAAGAAGACCTTTCCAGACAGAGATTGAAATGAGTTTATGGGCCTTAAAATTGAAGCTATTCTATTAGAAGGGAGAGGATCATTGTGGTGACAAGAAAGATAGTGTTCCTTAATTCTCAGTGTATTAGGTTTTAGAATAAATTCTGACCCAGTACTCTTGGCATGAGCTTCAGCCCTAGGAACTCTCTGCCCCCTTACGGGAAAACCTCATCATCTGAGGTCCTTCCTCTCTGGGCTCAGAAAGGCTTGAGGATCTGGTGACTATGATACTAGGGAATGATCTCTTCTCAAAGATATACTAAGAAGTGAGTCCTTCAATGGGATCAGGAGCAGGGGACCTAGCCTTCATCACTGGGGTCTGATCCCAAAGCCCCAAGTGGGCAGGGGTACAGCAACACTGCACTGTCCCCAGGTCAGTGGTCTTCAAACCAGCGTCCCACAGAATCACCTGGTGGATGTATTCAAACACACATTTTTAGATCACATCTCCAGAATCATGAGAGTTTTCATTTTTAACAAATATCCAGATGTTGACCCTGCTACCAGCAGGCACCACACTTTCCCACCCATTGTAGTTTTTCTGTGTGAGAGACAAAACTAACAGATGGGAACATTTGTCCCCTTCATGAAAGCAGTGCTTGAGAACTGAGCTATACTGACTCCCTTCCCCCTCAGACAGGATCTCCTGCCTTCCTAGGAACACAGGAAAGGGAACATGTTATAACTCAAAGAGCCCAGGTAAAATAAAAACCTTTCTACTTCATGTAGCACTAGGTTGGCACACAATTTGCTCTTCAATAATTAGTCATTTTGCAGGATATCATATCCCTGGGCACCAGTGGTCACTTCACAGACCAGGGAGCATACTTCCTTACCTCTGATTTGCCTCCCCAAACCCAAAATCTATAGGATGGTTATTCAACTTCTATTAAGTGTTTAGTTGCTCTTCATCATGGTTCAAGACACCAAAATAAGTCCAATGTAGGCCTACCTCCCTCGTTGAGACACTCAGTGCATCAGCAACCATAGAATTGCTAATGCACACGGTTAGAGCCCCAGGAGAAGGAAAGCTTATATACCTGTTTATCCTGTCAGTCCCTGATCTGGCTTAGAGATTTCTGTGGCACATAATTAGCTGCACTCAAAATTGTGTTCAGTGATACCTGATTTCATGAGACTATCCCAACCCTTCCTATGTCATTATTTTAATTAAAATAACATACCCTTGTTTGTCATAATATTAAGAGGGAGGAAAGGGTATCAGGAAGAAAAAGAGATGGCCTTTTGCCCTCACAACCCAGGCAACTACATGGGGGAGGCAGATCTTAAATATTAATAACATTAAGTACTAATTATATTTTATAAATTATATGGAGAAATACAGTAGGAAAAAAGAGTATTATATAGGACCTGTTCTAGTCTGATCCCTGAGGAGGTGATATTTGAGCAACATGCATTGCATTTATGTAACACCCATTCAATGGATCAACTAAGCCCCCACTCTGTGAAAGGCATGCTGAAACATTCTCCCAGGGCTTGCAGAGCAATGCTATCCAAATGAACTTTCTGCAATGGTAGAAGCTGTCTATAATTTCTGCCCAGTCCACTATGCAGCTTCTAACTCCCTGGGGCTATTGAGCACTAGAAATGCTATTTGGATGCTCAAGGAGCTCTGTTTATAAAAATTTCTCAAAGTCACATGTGGCTAGTCACTACCACATTAGACAGTCCTTGCAGACTCTATACTGACCCAAGAAAAAGATCTAGGGTTCATTGAGGACCTGCAAATTTTGGACAACTTATGGAAACCTGGTAAGGCAGAAAGCCAAACATTTAGTTCATCTTAACACATGCCTAGCTTTGCTTATTGTAACCTTCTGTTTCCTAGCTCTGTTGTTCACTTTTCACTTGACACTATCCAACATATTTCTGCCAAAATCATGTTTTTTTTTTTTTTTCTTGCCAATTTGTCTGTCTCTCTGACTTCTTGCCCTAGGATCTTATTTATCACTTTCCCCCCTAAACGTTAAATGTTCCTTTCTTTTTCCTCCTTTGAAACTAATCACTCTACTGTACCGGCCCCCCTTTGGCTTTGATATATACACTTAAATGCATATACTTCCTAAATTTTCCTTTCAAGTTCAGATACTAGAAAATCATCTCAAGTCAATACATTTGATCCAATACTGAACATACTAAGAATCTTTTGCATCAACAGAAATTTTTATTCTTAAAACATCCTCATATGTATTATGTAACAACCCAGTGATGTTTGTAGGGTGAGTTAGCCAACATCAGACAACCTATTTTTATTTACTAAATTGTTGTGTGTATGTCCCTTGTGAGACTGTACGTTTACTAAGGGCAGAATCTCTGTCTATCTACCAATACCTTCCCATTGTGTGGCACAGTGTTTGGCCTAGAACAGATGCTCAATAAATATTTGTTGGGTAAATAAATCACCAGAGATCTGGCTTCTTGCCTTGTAACACAGACCATAATCAGTCATATTTTCTAAGTCTTTGTATAAGGAATTTGTATTAACTTTCTGCTCCTTATCACTAATTTTCATGCAAATTAGTGCATAAAGATTGCAGCATAAAACTCCTTTGGCAATAGAAGACCAATAGGGATGTGTCAGGCACAGAGTCAATTACTCACTCCTATTTATGTGATGCACATAAAAAACTTCTGATTTCTAATCACATTGGAGCAATGGAGGAAAATATAGAAAGCTAGATTAGGACACATGCTGATAGAAGTGCTAAGTTCATTCTGCCTTGATAAGTTGAGTTTGAATCAAAATCAAATTAACGTTTGTCATCCTAAGAAATTTTTGGAAGGAGATTCGGTCAGAATGATTGTATTTACTTCAAACAAAGGATTTACGACAACTTAGAGATAAGTTTCTACTTAGGTTTTATTGTAGGATTCAGAGATGAGCAGTATTAGTGGTATTAGTGTTAAGACAACCCTGAGTCTACAAGTATGTCTCTCTCCATAAATTAAGTCCTGAAAATCAAACCCAGTCCCTTTCTCTGCACGTTAATATTTGGTACCACTTTGCAATGATTCGTTCAAGCATTTATGAGCTGGATCATCCAAAAATGATCACATGCCTCAGCAAACAAAAGCAAAGCAGAAGGAAGTGTTGTGGGAAATCTCCCTGGGCTGTGTCCCTGCTATCCGTCACTACCAGGAACAGAGAGGAGATGGCCCTTTAATAGAAACTGGCTAATTTCTTTAGAAATATCTCATTAGACCCGCCCTTCCAGAGCAGCTTCTCCATTAAAATGTGATAAATGAATTCTGCCATTGCCAATTCCAGCCTGTCCATTTTTTCCTTAATGAAATGAAGATGCGTCATGCTGGCAAGCACTCAGGACAGACATAATTATTCATGGGATACTCAAAGTGTGCAGTAACCCAACCCATCACTGCCCCACAGATACTGGAGGTGGGAGCTTCAGGAGCCAAAAAGATGCCTGAGTAGAGATTTATTTCCGTTTTACTCAGGGGGAAAAATGCTATAGTTTTGTACACTCTCTCTTTCAACGTCTTCCTCCATGTATTTTTTTTCTCTATCTTAGATAAATGTGTATGTATAAGTAGGTATATAAATTTGGCACTTACATGTCTGGATTTTAAATATAAATCTGTTTCAAATCATATTAAGTTGAATCAAAGTTGAAATTTATTTTTAAAAATATATGTAAAAATATTATATGTAGGGGTGATGTTATATTTTAAATGATGGTCTTCCTTTTCAAACATTAGTTTTGAGACTTAGATAGATAGGCATGTGGCCCCCAAACAATGTAATTTCACCTCTGAATATGTGACTTGCCTTAGCTACCTGATACTAGTGTTTCCCTTTGATTCAAAATTACATTTATTACTTCATGTGTGTCTGCCACTGGGCAAAGTTGAGAGGTTTTTTGCCTCATTTCAAAGTCTTTATTTAGTCTTTCAGATGATCTGCTTTTTTCCTGTACTCAAATTAATGAGCAAGTAAACCTAGTCTTATAAAAGGATCTTAAACTCACACTCAAATGTAAATGCCTATCATCTCAATATGTTACTTCCAAGAAAAAAAAAAAAAATTGCTATTTGCCAGAGCCAGCCTTTAATTTTTTCTAAGGCAAAAAATCACACACACACAAACACACATTTTGGTTTCTCATTTTGCAGGGCTCCCCAGGCTGCCACATGAACCTCATCTCCTATCTGTCTCTTATGGGGCTTTTAGCCTGTACTGTAGCACTAAAATTTACAAATGATAGAATAGCATTAAGAGAAAAGCAGACTACTCCAAATTTTAGGGAACTCATCACCAAACAAACAAATGCATCTATTTACAAATTTATTACATTTCTGTTGCTTTCCCAATCTTAGTTATTTCCTAATGAATTCACCATCTTTGTCATTTTGTCTTTATTCCTGAGAAAGGTAAATCATTAATTTTATTTTTTGATAAGGAAACTTAGCCTAACCTTCGGTTATTAAATTTATAGCACTATACTTCCTAGCAAAATCTCATATTCATTGCCATTTTTAATCTTGGAGGTAGGCAAGGACCAGCATTTCTGAAATATGCTGTATATTTAGGTCCTTTTCGCACTGTGCTTGAGCCTGGCAGAGTGAGAGAAGACCCCAGATCATTCTTTTAGCTTAAGCCAGGTTAGCAAGAAGTTTCTTGTGGGAATGCCGGTCTTGATTTCTTTGTACTTTATAAATCTAAAAATCACTAAATAGTGCTAAAACCAAACCAAGTATGGAAGGGAGATTAAAAGGTAGGGTGAGAATTGACAGCACAGTAAACAGACCTTTTTACAGATCTTTTCTGGTGATTTAGGAAATTAAACGCATAGTCAAAAATTTCTATATGAATAATTCAAAGATCATATAATTTCAAGCCGTCATGTTTCTTGTTGCTTGGTTACTTCAATGACAGCAATCTTTATAACAGGAAGGACAACATGAGCAAACTAAAATTGGGTAGTACCTATTGACCTGTCCCTATGATAACAATTTTACATGCATTATCTCATTTCATTCTCAGAAAAACGAAGTTACCTACTATGAAGTAACCTGCCCAACCTCCTACACAGCTCACCTCTGGGAGAGGGAAGTCTCCCTGCCTCCTGAAATTGAGTTCGGAACTACTTTATACTCCGGGCATGTGGAGTTTTTCTTCTGACTGATCATGCATTGTTTTATTTTATATTTCATCTCTTCGCTTCCTGCCTGAGGATCCCGTGTCTCTCCGGCTGCCTTCTAATAAACTGAGGTGATTCACTGTAAATATTTCCCAGCAAGAGAGGGCATTGAAATCAAAATATATCGGAGAATGGGAAAAATCTTTTAGTAGCACTTTGCTCATTAAATTTCAAGTGCCCATTGGTGTGTTTGCCATCCTCCGCAGCTGGCTTAGTTGGGAACTGATGATGGCTCAGACTGCAGGACAAACAGCTCTGCTAGCTTTGTGCAGGAGAGCAGCATCTGCTGGCTGATCAGAGTGTCTGCAGAGAGAGAATGAAAGGGAGACCAAAAAACAAAACAAAACAAAAACCCAAAAAAGGAAAATGACTTTAAGACCAACGACCCAGACAAAAGGGAAATGATAAGGCCCAAGAAGAGAGGGCAGGTACCAAGATGAGAATGTGTGGAGCCAACGGGCAAACTCCCACATACTGTGTGAAAAGTGCTTTGCAAGGAAAGAGTCATAATCCACACTCTTCGAAAATGAGCCCCATTGATGGCGAGTTGAGTGTTTGAGATTCAGTAGCATTGAAGGAGCAATGAATGAGGTCTATACAACTATGTCACTATTATACCCACATCTTTCATAGAATATAGAAAAGACATTTCACCCGTACTGAAAAGTCTGGGTGACTCAGAGATTCAGAGCATTTTTAAATGAATCTCAGCCAATTAGAGCTCAAACCAAACCATTCAGGTTTAGAAGACCCCCCTCCCTCTTTTCCTCTTACCTCAGATTCCTCCAGATTCCTCTGTGGCAGCTCTGGGCCATTCTGATCCTTGATCTAACAAGGCCCTTATTCTCTTTTCTTTACCTCTGACTCTCTCCTTCAATTTTTGCATCAAATCCTAGGGCTTAGATATTCTTCTATAAACTCCTCTCCCTGGAGGCAGGTGCTCCCTGAAGAGTCATCTCAGTGGGCCCTAGGGTCGTTACCTATTTCCTTCCTTCATTTCTTTCCTTCCTTCACTTTCCCCCTTGGAAATAAGCACTGTGGTTGGAATGCCTGGGTTCCACCCTTGCTTTGACCACTTTTCTCTTCCACGTCACTATATTTGCTACACTCCCCACATCAGCTCAATGATCCCCCCCACACACGCATAAGCTTTATTTTAATTTGCTTACTACTTTATTCTCTTTTCTCCACAGGAGTATCATGGATCTAACATTTCCTGGTTTCTTCGTCCGTATATTCCAGCATCAAGCATAGTGTCTGCTGTATAGCAGGCAGAATACATCCCTTAATTATTAATTGGCAACGAGTCAGAGACTGTATCCTCTCAGACTTGCACATTCTTATTACAAAATGGACTTCTAAGGATAGGATTTTTTGACTGATAAATACACTTTAGGAATTTTGCTTATTGCACAGCACAAACCCTTGGTAAATAGTTACAAGTATTATTTTTGAAATAATCCTTAAAAATCCCTTTATACCAATCCTTAACAAGCCAGAATCTGGCTTCTGCAAGAAACATATTCAGCATGACCAGATAGGAGAAGGAACTCACACTGAATGTCAACCAGCATTTATAAATATTAACCCTTCATTTTTACAATTGGACTATAAATTAACTAATTTTCTTCGAGATGAGAGAAAAAAAAACCCAGCAACAACCTGAAGTTCAAAAAAAGTTAAATGACTTGTGATAGATCATACACAGAAAATGGTGAACCTGCATTTTAACCCCATTTTGTACTGTGAGCATCTGAAGTGGTCCTTCTTTCTGTTGCATTCGATTGCTTGTACAGGATCAGAAAAGCAGATGTATTCATGAGTTATCAGAGATATTTTGGGGTGATACTCTGTCAGCTTGAAAGAAAGTGTTTCCGCCTACATTCGGGGCTAATTTATGCACTGGAAGTTGTGGCCATACTGTTCTTGAGTGAGAACTCAAATTGACTCTATACATCAGCCAGAAGCCGGTCTTCCTTTAACAGCTGATTCCATGACTTGTCACATTTTCAAACTCCTCTGGGTGTCATGAAAGTGGGTGGATGGATATTTTACTTAAAAATATGAAGAAGAAGATTGCTATTTCTGCAACATTATAAGGCTATAGTTTACTGGCTGGTAACACTGATTTTCCCTATTTCTATCTTTAAGAAATTATAGTATCTAAAACACTCAGGAGGAATAATTTGGCAGGTGAATAAGAATGGTAGCGAATCATTTTGGAGACATGTCACAGCTATTATCCTCTTGAGAAATGGCCATCTCTATAATCACAAACACATTTATGCCATTAGTACAAGGGGGGAAGCAGGACATTTTTCTTCACTAATGCTTTTAACTCTGACTCGCAGTGCCCATCCTTCTTCCCCTCCCAAGTCACCCTCCAAAGAATGGCACACTACATTGTATTCTCACTTTCATCAAGAAAATAGTATCTTTATCACTAGAATTTATTTCTTTAAGATTTCATTTCCTTAACTGTGTTGGTTTTTATTACCAGTGGGAGAAAAAATAAACCAAACTCCTCTAGAGACAAAAATTAAATAAATTAATAAAGCTTAATTTTAGGAATTGAATAAAAAGAATGGGAACAATGAACCAAACTTTGTTCTCTCCAATGTCATGTACCTTAAAAATATAAAAGGTATATAATAGGGGGTTAGTATTAATCGGAAATGGAGATTTTGTTCCTTATTGATATAACATGATAATCTTAGATGACTAAATTCTAAGGAGAAGGTAGCAGACACAGTTAATATATTCTGCCATAAGAACCTATAGAAGTGATATGTTAATAACTTGTTACTGATTATTTAATTAAGCGTTGAGAGTTTCTACCTCAATAATTTAGGGTAACACAGACTACCAGACTCAGTACTTGAATTCTAATCCTATCTTGGTCTTTAAGAGGCTGTAGGACTTTGGACAAATCATATCTCTGGGTCTCAGCTCTTTCATCAACATAATGAGGGGACAAAACAAAATGATCTAAGTCCCTCTTATAGCCTTCAAATAATAAGAACTTATCATTTGACAGTTATTAATATAGATTTACTTTTAGTCACTGAAAACATGGATTCGCTGAAAATATGGATACATTGTTTCAACAAATACACCGGACACATTTTCTAGGCAAACACTGTAAGTACAGAAATAAAACAGTATTTCTATTTCATTAGTAACTCCCCATCTCAGTGTCCAAGCTAAGACTTTTTCAGTGTGGCATATGAAACTCAAGATGTGAGAATATACAGTAAAAATTTCTTTCTTCTTAACATAAGCACTCACCACTAAAGCTACAGTGAAATCTACAGATGATCTCACCGTTACTTTAGTTATAACTAAATAATACCACATATCTGGTTTAACTCATTCTATTTTATTTATTCATTGACTTGATATATAGGGAGTGAAATACAGGTACACATCAGATTTAGAAGACTCCTTTAAATGAGGAATAGGGTCAAGTTTCTAGGATTCAGGGTAACAATAAGGTTAAAAGCTCACATCCTACTATAAGGATTAGGAATTTGATACAATTCACCTAAACGGAATTCCCTTTAAAAATTCAAATCCTTTTAAAAGAGAGAAATGCAGTAACTGACAATATTCTGCATTTGTATTTATCAGATCAAATTATCTCGTTCAAGATAACATTATAATAGAATACCTTCAGAGGATACATGTCTCCTGCCTGGAAAATGAATTGTTCCCCTGTTAAGCAGCAATGCAAAATAGCCCCTATTGAGGTTCCCAGCAACTGACATTATGTCTAGGCATGAAACTACTGGGGATGGAAGGGTCTTCATCATGCTGAACTTCTCTCTGGAATGGCTGTATGGAATTTAAAGTATATAACCTACAATGTTCAGTGCCGAATCCCAAAGCACAAGTAAATGACTTGCACAAAACGTTGCACATATGGGATGGAGTAAACATTGCTAGAAAACCCTATCCAAAACACAAACACAGGCAGCCAAGGCAGCCTACTGATAATGAAGGGAGCAATGAATGAGATATGTTGTGTTGTCATTCAAGACCCTGAATTCAACTCCTGTGGATGTTGTTCCTCCTCTCAAAAAAAAAAAAAATAAATAAATAAATAAATAAAATAAAATTAGAATTTGAAAATAAAAAATTATCAAATTTAACCCTACAACCCAACAATACTAGTTTGACAGAGACCTATAATTATTTCCTTTCCACACTATCCAAGGCTGAGACAGAGTCACATTAGAAAACGTATATCCTGTAAAGGTTTGAAAAATCTGGTTCTTGTCTCAGCTCTTGCACTTATTAGCTGAGTAACATTTGGCAAAGTTCCTTTACCACCTTGAGATTCAGGTTCTTTATCTTTAGAATGGGGATAATTGGATAATCTTTGCCTTATCTACTTCACCTAGTTGTTTCATGGGAAAAAGGGAAATTACGTATGTGAAAATTCTTTGTAAGCTATAAAACAATATTTAAAGATTAATTGGTGGGATGCCTGGGTAGCTCAGTTAAATTAAGCCTCTGCCTTCGGCTCAGGTCATGATCTCAGGGTCCTGGGATTGAGTCTCACATCGGGCTCTCTGCTCAGCGGGGAGCCTGCTTCCCCCCTCTCTCTGCCCATCTCTCTGCCTACTTGTGATCTCTATATGTCAAATAAATAAATAAAAATCTTTTATAAAGGTTAATTGGTAAAAGGAGACTATCTCATTAAGAAGGGGAATGGCAATTAGGGAGTTTTGCTTTTTATTTTAACTGCCTAGCAGAATACCTAGCTAGTATCATCAATACTTCTCAATGAACTTTTAGATGACATCCAAGAACAGAATCAGGCATGAAGGGATGGGGATGTTGGGAATAACTAAGTATCCAGATGATGCTGAAAATCCAGGTTAAAAAAATACTTAGGTATAGCTCAATATTTTCTACATATCTGAATACTTCAGCTTTGGGTGGACAGACATAAATGGAAAACTTGGGCCGAGGAATTCAAAAGTGCCAAGGAAAGTGTGGAGATCCTGGAACATTTGGTATAGTTGAAGGGGTAATAATAACTAAAAGGTGATGGAGATTTGAGAAAAAGGGAGAGGGACTTCCCAGTTCCTTTCTACCTCTGGGACAAAATTTGGAGGAAACAAATAAAAAGCTCTATGGTTGGCCCAAGGTTGGGGAGTATCTGGGACTCTATATACTATACCCAGGATAATGGTAGGGCAGATCTAAGCAGCCCCAATGGAAACCCCATTTCCCAACAAAATCAACAAATTATACTCCATACCTGAAGACAGGGATTGTAAGAGTGTCCTCCAAAACTTAAAGTTTGGACATGGATGTCATTTTACAAAAGGCAAGAAGTGGCCTTTGCTTCTACTCACCCACCGTGTGCATCTATCTCTATAAAAGCAGCCAGCTACCTGAGATTCAAGCTTAGTTGTAGTGACAGTGGCTAAAGTTGGGAAGACTCATGGTATTTGTAGTCAGGCCACACCCTGAGGCACTAGGGGTCCAGCAAGATGATTTTAGCACAGGATTTTAGTCCAAAGCTAGGTCTTGAAAAGTACATTGACAGACAAGGCAAAAATGAGCATTTTGAGAGTTTCCCTTTAATCAAGGTGATTACAATACGGACATAGGACTACTGTATTTTTAATTTAAGGCATAATCATGCAACAGGTAGCTAAACTCTCTATGTCCCTCCTTCAATAATTCTCTATCTTCACTCAAAATATGAAACTATTAAACAGGTTCAAAAAAGTTGCATCTTAATATACTCAAAAAAGAATTCAAAACTTTTGTTCTTCTTCATGGCCAGGACCACTTTGCCCCATTTCTTAACATTTTCTCTCATGTCTTAACCTAAGCTCTCTAGACAGTATTCTGTCCTTCTCTATCCTTCATGAGACAAAGTTGTTTATAATCTTTCATGAACAACCCATTGTCCAATTTTCTTGGAGTTAACACTGTTACAAATGTCCTTAATTAACCTCTAACCTTCATCTAGTTATACTGCTCAACCCCATTCTACCATTTACGGATCTGACCTTTGGAAAACTATATTACTTTCAAAGGTCTGAGTTTGCTCATATGTAAATTGAGGACTGATTCATTTAATTAATTCATGCATCCAAAAAAGATGTGTTGGTCTCCTACTATAGTGAACAAAACAGACAAACATCCCTGCCCTCATAGAGTTTTCATCTTCTTGGAAGATATAAACAATTAGCAATACAAATAAAACATCAAAATAAGTCATATAGTAATAAGTACTTCAAAATAAAATAGTGTAAAATATAAGTGGTTGGAAGTATCTGGGAGAAGCATCAGAGAAGGTCTTCACAAACACTGAAAGAGCTGAGGAAGGTGAGGATGTAAATTATATATCTGATATTTGGGAAAAGCACTTCAGGCAAGGAGAAGAACAAGTGTACAAGCCCTGAGAAATAAAACTAGTACAGCAGGAGATTGAATAAAGCAGAAAAGCAACTGGAGATAAAAACAGAGAGGTAGGGTGCCTGGGTGGCTCCGTTGTTAAGCATCTGCCTTTGGCTCAGGTCATGATCCCAGGGTCCTGGGATCGAGGCCCGCAACTGGCTTCCTGCTCTGTGGGAAGCCTGCTTCTCCCTCTCCCACTCCCTGTGCTTGTGTTCCTTCTCTCCCGGTCTCTCTCTGTCAAATAAATAAACAAAATCTTTAAAAAAAAAAAAAAAAAGAACAAAGAGGTAACAAGAGTCAGATCATGTAGGGCCTTACTGAGCACAGTGCGGACTCTGGTATTTTACTTTGAGTGAGGTAAGACTCTATTAGAAGGCTTTGATCCAACTTAAATTAACACACACACACACACCCCTCTATGACTGCTAAACTGAAGGAGAGTAAGGTCATAAAGAAGACAGTCACTTAGGAGGCCAATGCAACCGGATGTGGTGGTGACCTGGGTCAGAAGGGTAGTGGCGGAAGTGATGGAAAGTGGTCAGATTCTGAATACACATGGATAGTTGAAATGACTATATTTATTGAAAGAGCAGATTTGGATAGGAGAGAAAAAGTCAAAAAAACAGGGTTTGGTTCTGAGAAACTATAAGAACGAAATGAGAAACTGCAATTCGATAAAATAAGGAATACTGTGAGAATGGCCCTGTTAGGAGGAAATTTTTGGATTCTTATTAGAAACCAAAATGAATATGTCAAGTAGTCAGTCTAATACTTAACTTTGGACTTCATGGGAGAGGTCAGAGCTACATAATGATTTAGGACTCATCAGAATATTTAAAGCCATGAGGCTGCATGAAACCACTAAGTAAATGAATACAGATTAAGAAGTAAAAAGACCCTGTGGTGCATAAACAATGAATTATGGAACATTGAAAAGAAATTTTTTTTTTAAAAAGAAAAAAAAAAGAAGAAGAAGAAGAAGTGAAAGACCCAAGAATTTATCCCTGGGCCCCTCCAATACCTAGAAGCAAAGAAACTGGAAAGTAGATAAAAGTAAAATATAGAACAACAATAGAGAAAGGGACAAACTAGGGTTAAATGGAATGATGCTCGTCGAAGTCTCTTTTATTGTAAAGTTTTATTGTATTAATTCAAAGTACACCATGATGAGTTAAGAATGCATATTATAGCCCCTAGAAGAACTACAAAAACAAAAATACAAAGACATAGAGCCAAAGGTCATGGAAAAAGATAAATGGAATACTAAGAAATAATTTAAACATATACAGAAAAAGAGAAAGGAACAAACAGATGGGATACATAAATAAAGACCAAGATGATAGACTTAAAAGTGTAACCAAATTAGTCATTACATTATAGACTAAGTATTCCAATTAAAAGATTATTACACTCTGGGCACCTGGGTGGCTCAGTGGGTTAAGCCGCTGCCTTCGGCTCAGGTCATGATCTCAGGGTCCTGGGATTGAGTCCCGCATCGGGCTCTCTGCTCAGCAGGGAGCCTGCTTCCTCCTCTCTCTCTCTGCTTGCCTCTCTGTCTACTTGTGATCTCTCTCTGTCAAATAAATAAATAAAATCTTAAAAAAAAAAAGATTATCACACTGAATAAAGGATAAAATAAAATGGATAAAATAAAAGGATAAAAATAAAATGTCTACAAGAAAGAAACATAAAATGTAAGAACACAGAGTTTTAAAAGAAAAGAAGGTAAAAGGAAGTTGGTGTAGCTACATTAATGACAGACTTTAAGAAACAGTATCTCTCACATTTGCTTATGGGAGTTTAAATGGCATATCCTCTTTGGAAAACCATCACCTTCTTATAAAGTTAAACATACAGCTACCCAATAATCCAGAAAACACACCCCAACATATTTACCCAATAGAAATAAAAATATACGTTCATACAAAGACTTCAGAATGCTCACAGTTGTGCCAAACGCAGGAAACAATTGAGCCAATTGGAGAAAATGACTCAAACATCCATGTACAAAGAAAAGATATTACATAATGGGATTCTGAAAGAAGGAATGATCTATTGTTACATGCATCATGTTGAGCGAAAGAAGTCAGATACGAAAGATTACATACCCTATGCTCCATTTATATGAAGGTCAAAAATAAGCGAAACTATAGTTAGAGAAATTAGTAAAGTGTTACTTCAGTAACATATGGGAAATTCTCAATGTAGAAAAAAAAATCTCCATTGGTAATGGCTATATAGTATATACACTTGTAAAAAGTTATTCAGTTCTACACAATTCTTAAAATTTCTATACCAAAAAAATCTCAATGTAATTAGCATTTTAAAAGTTAAGAAGATGAAGAATTAGCAAAGAGACTTAGAGGAAATAGTTAATGAAGTAGAAGATAATCCTAATTGGATTATGGTGACCCAAGAACTGAGTAAAGAAATTATTTAAAGGTAGATCTATATTTAGAATAGATCACCAAAGATAGTGATCTACTGTAACAAACAGTTACGGTATGTATGTGTAGTGACTGTGAGCTAGTGACTGTAAGCTGACCATGAGAAATAGCACAATAGAAATCACTGATGACTGATTAAAAACTGTTTAGGTAGATTGTGGCCTTCAATCTTCAGCAAAAGTTCAAAAGAAGGGTTTTAAGGAGTTGGAGTTTGCTGTAATGCAGAGCAAAAAGTCTTGAGTCAGTCAGTAGAAAAGAAAATTTGGCCAAAAGAGTTTTCTTTTCCCAGATGGGAAAATTAATAGCTTGAAGTAATCAAATAGGTAGATAGAAATAATCTGCTGCTAGAAGTAATAAAATAGAATGAGAAAAACTGAAAATTGAACAAAGACTGAAGGGATTTTTAAACCATGTCCCTGAGCATGTAAGCAAGCATAAATCTAGGTCAAAGGTTAAAATTTAACTTTGAAGGGGTGTGTGTGGGCATGTGTAAATGTACATGAGTATGTGTGTCAAAATAATTATGCATAGCATACTATCTTAACACATATTTCTCTAAGTATCACCTATTTTATTCCAAGTTAATAATCAACTCAAGGGCCATTCTATCCTTAATATCACCGCTTTCAGCTGGCCAGGGATCTAATGTTCCTTTGCTCTTATCCTATCAAAGACCATAGGGGAAGATCTATAATTATATATGTCTAATCACAATGTAAGCCAAAGTATTATTATTTTTATGGTTATTTGCAGTCTCATATTTACTCATGACAGGAAAAGTTTTTCCCATGTTTCAATTCTGAGATTTGGGGATAAACTTAGAAAAGCTTTAGAGGGGAAAATAGCATACTTGTAGGTTCCCCTGAAATTTAACTAAAAAGGGGGTCACTAAGCTGCTTACATGTCAGACAGACTCTAAATATGAGCTGGTATCAAAAGCCTTCTTTCCAAAATTGGCAAACCACTTAGGGCTGTTTCTGTGGAAATCTATTAAGTTGGAACATTTGGATGGGTATCCAAGTGTACTCTTAATTGCTTCTAAGAGCTCTTAACCAATCAGACACAAATGTCAGGTTGTACTTGGAGAGGCACAGAGCTAAAGCCACAGGGCTAAAGTTTAGGAAAAATGGAGTTTTTGCGACTCCCAGACTCACTATTCTGAGTGATGAGCTCATTCCAACATTAGTGAGTCCTAGAATTCATCACCTTCGAAATGCTAAAATAAAATCAGGGAAATGTCATCAAGTTGTTAACCATTATTATCTATTAAAGTAGCACTACCGAAGATGAGGAAATCACCTAATAAAGCCAATCTTTCTTCTTTATATCGCCTAGAACTGTCAGGACTTCAATAAATTATAATGGACCCGACTTAAAACCAATGACCTGCATATTATACACTGAAAATCCCTCTTATCTCAGCAAGTAACCAATACCAGGCTTGTCAATTAGGATGGGAGAATGTCAAGGTTAAATGTTTCTCAAAGCTTCTGAAGTCTACCTTTCAAATTTGAACCACTTGAAATGTCTGTTTATTGACTCTTGGCAAATGTACTTCCCTACTTCTAAAAAAAAGATGGATTTTACAAAGAGCTCTTATGGAGAGTACAGCAATGCAATGATGGGCTAAACAAATGTACAAAGAGAAACACACTGGGGGAAAAGAAGCTTTAGAGAAGCCCCAAAGTGGCTCCATTTTAAACAGTGAAATCTCTGGCAAGTTCTCTCTCGTCTCAGTTTCTTTATCTAAAAATAAAACCAATAGTCTCTTTTACAAATGGTTATATTGACAACAAAATTAAAATAATATATTTAAAGTATCTGGAAATAAAAAATGGTGAATAATTTAAAGATAGTCTTGGTAGTAGTATTTCACTCAATGTCCATTAACTTATTCAACTAATATTCTGTAAGTAGCTATTTCATATAGGCATTAAGGTAGTAGAAATAAGGAACTTAATAAATAAGACAAACCATCTTTAGTTTCATGGAATTTGCAATCTAGTGGTAAGTAGAGATGATTAAAAAAGCAATTACAATATAGAGTTATTTGATAAAAGAAATATGAGGCTTAATGGATGCAGAGAAATACCACATGCACAATGGTCTGGTATGTTTGGAAATACAGGGAAGGCTACCCAAAATGAAAGAACACCAAAACTGCATTCTGAATCATAAGCCAGAAATTAGCTAAGCCAAGTGATTATGGAAAATG
This sequence comes from Lutra lutra, assembly GCF_902655055.1. NCBI lineage: Eukaryota > Metazoa > Chordata > Mammalia > Carnivora > Mustelidae > Lutra > Lutra lutra. The sequence goes on from NC_062284.1 coordinate 125,537,198, forward strand.
CCCAAGGCACAAGACAGGCTATGAAAAACCTTGGGGGGAGAGAAAACATGGTGCATGCTGCTACCAGAGAAAAATTCAGAATTGATGGAATGAACAAAGGGTTGAAAGAGAGTCAGTGAGGATAACCTCTGCTGTTCCCATCTGAGGATATTCCCAGGAGGCTTTGGTAGGGAGGAGGAGAACAAAATCAATCCTCATGCCTTTTATGCTCATGCTATCTTCAGAAAATTAGAGACATCAAGCATTTATGACAGTGTGATCATCTCTGACTATGTGAAACATGTAGAGGAACTGGAGAGAATTAAAGGATTAAAGAGAAAAGCACAGCAGTTTTGGACTGCAGTAAAGGGTTATGGGAGATGAACAGTAGAAACTGAATCACACTAAGCATTTCAAACAGAAGACTCATCTGTTGAATTTGCTCATGCTCAAGATATCCAGTCCCCTTCTTCCTTCCAATAGACTGGCATTTCCATGTTTGCCACTTGGCTTAAATGACTGTTCCTCTATGGAGCTTTCTTCTACCACACAATGCAGAACTAACCTCCCTTTCCAATATGTTCTCATAGCAAATGGTATTTGAATGAGGTACGTTCCTTGTATAGTCATCTATTAACATGAGTTTGTCTTTCTCAAAATGAGCTGAGGACAGAGATAAAATCTTTATTCATATATACATGTGGCATGATTATTAAACTAGTCTTTGGTAATATTTAACTAAAGAATATATTCTTTGGCCTTCTATCTTCTATCTTCTATCTACCTTTAGAGTATATACCTGACATGAGTATATACCTGACATCAGTGTATATATTGTCAGCACAAGAAGGATGCATAGGAAGTGTTGAAGAATTTTTATAAGAAGTCTACAGCTTATGACTGGGCTATTTCCCAAGAGGTGTTTTCTAAGTTATCACTTGAAATTTGAACACATTTGCCCCTAGAAATAATGGCATAGGGGAAATTAGTTTGCCAGGGAAGCCTATTTAACTAAAACGAGTTAAGTAAGCTCCATGGTCTTATGTAACTTAACATTTCTATTATAATTTCTGAGGGGAAAATACAACCTAGGTTCCAATGGTAGAAGCCAGGAATAATTTTCATCTACTACCTTCATCTCTCCTGCCTTAAAAAACTCAAGCTTTTCATAACACAATATGAACAAACTTCACCTTCATCTATACTGATTGGATTCCACAGATGGAACAGCCATGTTTTCTGAATCAAAAGTCAGGATACATGGTGTTCCCATGATATGCTAAGTGGACAGTATATCTGAAATTCAATGGTTTGTTTATAATGGAGCTTCAAAGGTGGTAAGGCCATAAGGCATGAAACGGAGTAAGATACCAGTAGTTAGAGGAAGAATAGAAGGAGCTATTTTTAATGAGATAAAAACTCCTAACAAGTTAGAAACTCCTAAAAAGTACTACTAAGGTTTGATGAAGGTTAATCCCTAAGATGGAAATGATAGCTGTGGCTCCCAGTAGAGACACCAACCTCTCAGGTATTGGTGGCTACAACTGTTTGCTTACATAATTTAAAAGCTAATAAATTAGATACTACTATGAAAACATCAAGCATTTCTTTTTATATCTTCCTAATTATCTTCTCTCTTAAATTTGCCTATTCTATTTTTTTTTTTCCAGTAGCTTAGAAAGTGCTTACTGTGTGGTAAAACATTTTGGAAGGAAACTTGTATTATGACTTCTTAATGGGAAAGTTGTTTAACAGTTAATCTGCATATAAAAGAAAACAACTGATCAGTTCAGTTCGTGTTCAGTCAAAAGGGACAAAAATAATCTGAAAAGAAGTTCAAATGATCATTTAGTGTAGAGATCAATATTCAAAACTTAATAGTATAGCTTTGACAAAAATAAAAAAATCTAATACAATGAAATTAAAACAGTTAAATAATGCTTTCCTTAGCTTACACTGCCAAGGATTACTGTGATGCATACTTGGTTGGCTAAGAAACTGCTGAAATTTAAGACTGGGCAGATGACAGAGTAAGAGGACCTTGAGTTCACCTCATCCCACAGATACAACTAGATAACACATTAGTGTAAAAAACCCAGGAAACAATCTGAAGACTGGCAGCAGAACACATTCTACAACTAAAGGTACAGAAGAGGTCACATTGAAGAGGGTAGGGAGGGCAGAGATGTGGTGGGAAGTAAAATGGATTGTGGTGTACACAGGTGGAAGGGAGCCAGGGTCACGGAGAAGGGCAAGAAACAGATGATCATTCTAAGGAAACTGTGTGAGGAAGACAAATTCTGGTAACATTTGGGGTTGAAAGCAAGAGGGGCTTAATTTCATGAGTTCTTACAACCAGAGAGACTTAAAGCATAGAATTTTAAAAATCAGTCGAATTTGCTCTGAGAAAGATACGAAACTTAGTCCTCAACCTTAAAGAGACAATGTGACAAACGGTCCAGCAGAAATACAGCATAGAAGCAATAGTTTGAAAAGCATGTAGAGCATATGGGAGGGAGAGTAGTTGACTCGTTTCAGATCCTGTCCCAGGGGAGACTCCACCAGGAACAAAGGAGCTGGCAGGAACCATTTTCCTCCCCTGGCCCACAGCATAAACACATGGCCACCTGCAAAACCAGCACAGAGTCATGCTCACTACCTAATTTGCTAACACTAAGATCTACCCTGCCATATTTTGGTGGATCCACCCTTCCCAGTCATGCTTACCTCAGATTAGGTGCTTTGGGTCCCCTCCTTCAGAAAACCTGTGCAGACCTTGCCAACACCACATCTCTTGATTTAGCATTTTGAAGGCTCTTGCTCCCAGTGGTAGTGGGCCTTGTGAAAGCCCAAAGCACACCTTGTTAAAACTGTGCCCCTACCCAGGCAACCCCAGGCCCTGCCACACAGGTTTCCCTTTGCAAAGAGAACAGCACACAACTTGTTAAACCTCTGTGCCCCACCCTGGCTGGAGAATAAACACTGCTCACAATGGACAAAGAGAGCTTCTGCAGATCACTGGACTGAAGGAAAAAGGAGCCAGGACAAAATAGCACACATAGGAGATACCTCTTGAAGTGCCAGACTCTGGGGAACAGGGCACACTGCATTAGAGGGTGCTATAAGACCTCTTCTTTATAAGGCCATTACCTTTACAAGCAGGAGATATAACTGCCTTTTCTAACACACAGAAAGACAGACTTCAACGAAATAAGGAAACACAGGCATATGTTCCAAATGGAAGAATGGGACAAAACCACACCAAGAGAACTAAGTAAAATGATATAAGTAATATGCCTTTTAGAGAATTTAAAGTAATGATTATAAGATGCTTATTGGACTTTAGAAAAAAGTGGAGGACATCAGTGAGATGCTTAAAGAGATTTTAAAAAAAAGAACCAATCAGAGATGAAGAATATAATAAATGAAATTAAAAACACTAGATGGGACACCTGGGTGGCTCAGTCAGTGAAGCCACAGCCTTTGGCTCAGGTCATGATCCTAGGGTCCTGGAATCAAGTCCCACTTCAGGCTCCTTGCTTGGCAGGGAGCCTGCTTCTCTCTCTGCCTCTGACTGCCACTCTGCCTGCTTGTGCTCGCTCTCCCCCTCTCTCTCTGACAAATAAATAAATAAAATCTTAAAAAAAAATACACTAGCTAGAATAAATAGCAAGCTAGAGGAAGCAGAGGAACAAATTAGCAACCTGGAAGACAGAATGATCTAAAGTAATCAGGCTGAGTAGTTGAGAAAAAAATTATGCAAAATGAGAATAAAGATAGGGAACTCCATGACACTATCAGGCTTAACAACATTCATATTATAAAGACCCCAAAAGAAGAACAGAAAAAAAGTAGGGGCAGAATTTATTTGAAAAATTAGCTGAAAACTTCCTTAATATGGGGAAGGAAAAATATGCAGATCAAGGAAGCACATGGACTGCCAGACAAAATCAACCCAAAGAGGTCCACACCAAGACAGTTAGTAATAAAAAATGGCAAAAAAAAAAAAAAAAAAAAAAGGTGCTGATAAAGACAATTTTAAAAGCAGCAAGAAGAAGTGCTACATATAAAGGGAAACCCCTAGGGCTATCAGCTGATTTTTCAGCAGAAACTTTGCAGTCAGAGGAGAGTGGCATAATATATTCAAAGTGCTAAAAGTAAAAAATATGCAGCGAAGAGTATTCTATCCAACAAGGCTATCATTCAGAAGAGAGGAGCAGTAAAGAGTTTCTCAGACATAAAAACTAAAGGAGTTTATGACCACTAAACCAGACCTACAGGAATATTAATGGGACGTTGAGTGGAAAGGAGAGAACAAAACTGACAATATGAATGTAAGAAAAATAAAAGCAGTAAATATAAGTGTATCCATAAAAATCAGTCAAGGTATTCACACACACACACACACACACACACACACACACACGATTTAAAATATGATACCATATACCAAAAACATGGGGGGAGAGGAGCAAAGAATGGGTTCAAACTTAAATAACCAACTACTTAACATAGATGGCTATATGCAGAAGATGTATGTACAACTTTTATGGTAGCCACAAATCAAAAACCAGTAATAGATCTGCAAAGTATAGAGAAACGAATCCAAGTCTATCACCAAAGAAAGTTGGTAAACCATGAAAGACAGCAAGAAAGTATCAGAGAAAAATTACAAAAATAGCCACAAAATAAGAAAATGGCAATACAGATCAACAATTACTTTGAATGTAAATGGACTACACAGTCTAATCAAAGAAATAGGGTGATGGAACAGATTAAAAAAAAAAAAAACCCATCCATATCCTGCTTACAAGGGACTCATTTCAGACCTGCAGACTGAAAGTGATGGGATAGAGAAAAATTTAACAAGCAAATGAATGTCAAAAGAAAGCTGAAGTAGCAGTACTTTTATCAGACAAAAAAGTATTTAAAACAAAGCCTATAACAAGAGCCAAGGAAGGATACTGTATAATAATAAAAGGGACAATACAACAAGAAGATGTAACAATTGTAAATACTCTTATACCCAACATAGGTACAACCAGATACATAAAACAGTTAATAACAAACATAAATTAATCTATAGTTATATAATTATAGTAGGGGATTTAACATCCCACTCACATCAATGGACAGATTATCCAAACAGAAAATCAACAAGGAAATAGTAGCTTTGAATAACACACTGAATCAAGTGGATTTAACAGGTATATTCAGAACATTCCACCCTAAAAGAGCAGGATACACATTCTGTTCAAGTCCACATGCAATATTCTCCAGAACAGATCACACATTAGGCCACAAACAACTCTTAACAAAATCAAAAACATCTAGGTCATATCATATATCTAATTTGACCACAACACTATGAAATAAGAAATCAACCACAAGAAAAAATCTGGACAAAGCACAAACACATAGAGGTTAAGTAACATGCTACCAAACAATGAATGGGTCAACCAAGAAATCAAAAAGTACATGAAGAGAAAGGCAAATGAAAACACAATAGCCCAAAATTTCTGGAATGCAGGAAAAGCAGTTATAAAAAGGAAGTTTATAGCAATACAGGCCTACTCAAAAAGCAAGAAAAATCTCAAACAACCAAACTTTACACCTAAAGGAGCTAGAAAGAGAACAAACAAAATCCCCAAACCAGCAGAAGGAAGGAAATAATAACGATTAGAGGAGAAATAAATGATATAGAAACAAGCAAACAAAAAAGATCAATTAAACCAGAAGCTGATTTTTTTGACATCAACAAAATTGATAACTCTTTAGCTAGACTCATCAGAAAAAAAAAGGGGGGGGGACTCAAATTCACAAATCAAAGAGGAGAAATAACCACTGAACCATAAAAATACAAATAATTGTAAGAGACTATTATGAAAAACCATATGCCAACTGTATATCTAGAAGAAATGCATAAATTCCTAGAAAGCTATGACCTATCATGACTGAAGCAGAAAGAAATAGAAAATTTGAACAAACCAATTACCAGCAAGGATATTGAACTAGTAATAAAAAAACTCCCAACTAACAGTTTCATAGCTGAATTCTACCAAACATTTAAAAAAGAGTAATGCCTATTCCAGGCATAATAGGCAAAATAGAAGGAAAACTTCCAAGTCATTCTATGAGGCAGAGATTACCCTGATACCAAAACCACTAAAAACACACCACTACAAAAAAGGATCACAGGTCAATATCTCTGATGAACATAGATGCAAAAATCCTTAAGAAAATACTAGCAAACTGGATTCAACACTACATTAAAAAATATCACTCATTGTCTCTTCCAGTCCCATCCATGTTGCTACAGAAGTTGGGTATTCATCCTTTCTGATGGAGGCATAAGACTCCGTAGTGTATATGGACCACATCTTCCTTATCCATTCGTCCGTTGAAGGGCATCTTGGTTCTTTCCACAGTTTGGCATTGTGATCAAAAAAGATTTATTCCCAGGATGCAAGGGTGGTTTAATATTCATGAATCAATCAACATAATAATCACATCAATTAGAGAAAGGATAAAAACCATATGATCATTTCAGTAGATACAGAATAGGCATTTGACAAAGTACAAGACCCATTCATAATAAAAGCCCTCAATGAAGTAGGTTTATGGGAACATACCTCAATATAATACAGGTCTTAAGGGAAAAACCTATAGCCAATATCATATTCAATGGGAAAAAACAGAGCTTTCCCCCTAAAGTCAGGAACAAGACAAGGATGTTCACTCTCACCACTTTCATTCATCATAGTACTGGAAGTACTGGAAGTCCTAACCACAACAGTTAGGTGACATAAAAAATAAATAAAAAATAAATAAAAAGCATCCACATTGGTAAGGAAGAAGTAAAACTCAGTATTTGCAGATGACATGATACTATATAGAGAAAACTCTAAAGACTCCACCAAAAACTACTAGAAGTGATCTAGGAACTCAGTAAGGTTACAGGATACAAAATCAATGTGCTTTCCTACACACTAATAATGCAGCGGAAGAGAAGTTAAGAAAATAATCCCATTTACAACTGAACCCAAAATAATAAGATGCCTAGGAATAAAACTAACCAAAGAGGTAATAGACCTATACTCTGAAAACTATAAAACACTGATAAAGATATTGAAAATGGCACAAGGAAATGGAAAGACATTCATTCCATGTGCATGGATTAGAAAAACAAATATTGTTAAGTTGTCTATATTACCCAAAGCACTCTACACATTCAATGAAATCTCTATCAAAACAATCAGAATTTTTCACAGAGCTAGAGCAATCAATCCCAAAATTTGCATGGAACCACTGAAGATCCCAAATAACCAGAGTAATTTTGAAAAGGAAAAGCAAAGCTGGAGGTATCATAATTCCAGACTTTGAGTTATATTACAAAGCTGTAGTAATCAAAACAGTATGGTGCTGGCACAAAAATAGATATATAGACCAAAAGAACAGAAAGAAGACTAAACAAAAGAAATATATAATTTTTTATATTAAATAAATAATAAATAAATAAATAAAATAAATAAATAAATAAAAAGAAAACTCAAAAATAGGGGCACCTGGGTAGCTCAGTTGGTTAAGCATAGGGCTCTTGATTTCAGGTCAGATCATGATCTCAGTGTCATGAGATCAAGCCCCACATCACGCTCCACTCCCAGGTGGAAGTCTACTTGAGATTCTTTCTTTCCCTCTCCCTCTGCCCTTCCCCCTTGTAAAATAATAAATAGGTAAATCTTTTTTTAAGAAAAGAAAACCCCAAAACAAAACCACAATTATATGGTCAATTAATCTTCGTCAAAGGATACAAGAATATCTAATAGGAAAAAAGTTCCTTCATCAAATTGCATTGGGAAAACTGGTCAGCTGCATGCAAAAAAAATGAAACTGGACCATTTTCTTACACCATACACAAACTCAAAATGGATTAAAAACCCAAGTGTGAGACCTAAAACTATAAAAATCCTAGAAGGATGCGCAGGCAGTAATTTCTGACATTGGCCATAGGGCCATAGCAACATCTTTCTAGATAGGTTTCCTGAGGCAAGAAAACAAAAGCAAAAATATACTATTGGGATTGGGACTACATCAAAATAAGAAGCTTCTGCACAACAAAGGAAACAACCAACAGAACTAAAAAAAAAAAATCTAGTGAATGGGAGAATATATTTGCAAATGAATATCAATAAAGGGTTAGTATCCAAAATAAATAAAGAACTGATATAACACCAAAAAATCCCAAATAACCCAACTAAAAATAGGTAGATGACATGAACAGACATTTCTCCAACAAAGACCTATAGATAGTCAGTGGACACATAAGATGCTCAACCTCACTCATCATCAGAGAAATGCAAATCAAAACCACAATGAGATATCACATCTGTCAGAACAGCTAAAATCAAAAACACAAGAAACAAGTGTTAATAAAGATGTGGAGAAATGCAACACTCATGCACTACTGGTGGGAATGCAAACTGGAGAAGCAGCCACCTTAGAAGACAATATGGAAGTTCCCCCAAAAGTTAAGAATAGAACTAACCTATGATCCATCAATTGTATTACCGGGTATTTACCCAAAGAATACAAAAACACTAATTTGAAGCAATATATGCACTCTAATGTTTATGTCAGCATTATTTACAATAGTCAAAACATGGAAGCAGCCCAAGTATCTATTAATAGATGGATGCATAAAGAAGTTTTGGAACACAAAAACAAAACAAAAATTAAAAAATAAAATAAAATAATTAAATTTAAAATCTCATGATCTTAAAAAAATAAAAAGAAGTGGTGTATATACACCATGGAATAATATTCACCAATAAAAAAAAAGAATGGCTTCCTGCCATTTGCCACAACATGGATGGAGCGAGAGAGAATAACGCTAAGCAAAATAAGTCGGAGGGAGACAAAGACATTTGATTTCACTAACCTGTAGAATTTAAGAAATGAAACAAAGGAATGAAGGGAAAAACAAAACAAAACAAAACAGAGATCAAAAAGCAGACTCTTGACTATAAAGAACAGACTGATGTTTACCAGAGGGGAGGGGGCTGGGGAGCATCCATGAAATAGGTGAAGGGGTTTAAGAAGACACTTGCCTTAATGAGCACTGAGTACTCCATGAAAATATTGGATCACTAAATTGTATACCTGAAACTAATGTAATACTGTATGTTAACTACACTGAAATTAAAATTTTTAAAATGTCAAAGGAAATTGCTGAAATTCAATGAAACGTGAATGCAAATGCTGTACAAACCCCCTCACAGGTTCTCCTTAAAAACAGCATTTACAGCTAACTAGTACAGTATGCAAGGATGTGCAGTGGTTACAAGTCACCACCTAGGGCAGCTCTTCCCAACCACCACTGACTAGCAGCCACGGTGACTACATCAATCAATCTTTTCTTTTTCATGTATTAGAATTTATTTAACCATTTGGTCTGTCTAGTCCTTTGACCACTATATATTTTTAAATTCTCCTATATTATCTGCCACTTTACCGCCACCTGGATTTTCTCCAAATTCCCTTAGCCTTTGAGTGACAACGAAGCTCTATCACTGCAGATATTTTTATTTGAAATTAATGTTTCAGAACTTTTAGAAAGAGACAGGAATCAGAAAACCTTCTCAAACTTCACAGACCTTTCTCTTCTGTTTTATGTGTGTAGTGTTAAAAAATTTAGTGATTTGGGGGGAGATATTCTGGCTCTGTTCCTCTCCCTCCTCATTTTAGTCTCAATCATCTCCCGCCTTCATCTCTGTTGGCCCTATGCTGGCTTGGTTTTGATTCCACTCAAGGGAAGTTTCTCCTTGGTGTAGGACCCTGTCCTAGAAAGTCACCCAGCAAGTTAACTGAGAGTAGCTAGAATGTTCTAGCCTTTTCATCTTTCTTAATGCAGGCCCTTGCTCTCATCCAGTAGTAGAGAGGAGAAACCCTTTCTTTCAGAGCTACTGTTGTAAAATTGTTTTATTCAGTGCTCCCCTCCACTCTTTTCTGAAAGCACATATGACTAGTTTGCACGTTGGTTGCCTTGACTCCGTTATATTTATGTAGCTGGTGTGCACAAGTGCAAGGGCACCTGGCGCCAGGGGTCCCAAACAGACTCTGAGCTCAAAATAATCCTTATGCCAACGTGACAAATTTGGAGTTACATATTCTTGTCCCTTGTCCCTACCCAAGCCTCTACAGACTGCCTTCCTTCTATCCAGAAATTTCAATGTTGGCTTCCATGTCCCTGAAGGAACATCACTTGTTCCTCTCTTGATCATAGTAGTCTCTCCTGCTTGCTTTGTGGAGTTTTTACTATCAGTAATTACCGTGCCCATATATTTAGTTCTTTATTGTCTAGCTGCTCCAGGAAAGTAGAGAAAGTGTATGTATTATTCACATCCCTGCCTGTCATTACCAGAAAACACCTGGCACATTACAGAGGTTCAATAAATACACATAGTTAAATTAATAAGTGAATAAATTGCCACAAAACCACTGGTTGTTTAATTATCCTGATTTCTCAATGAAATGCTTAGGGCAAAACACTACTCCTCCCAACGCATAATGACAAGCTATTTCTGTTCTTCTCCCCTATTCCTCTCCTTTTGGTTTTTAAAATCAACCTTGCTTAGACAATCACAAGGCTACAACAAGGGACTGAAGGAAAGCCAAAGGACAAAATCTGTGATGACTTTAGTTCCATGGAGGGAAAAATAAAAATGGACTGTCTTCAGAATTTGCTGAACAGATGTCAACTCCATTTGCTACTTCACAAATCATTGTAAAGGATAATTGGATTTCATTGCTCCTCAAACAAGGTGACACAAAGAAAGATGAAACTGCTTTCCAAAGAGGGTTTTTTTTTTTCTTTTTTTACAGCAAACAGCTGAGAATTGCTACTTGAGAAGTCACTATCGGATTAAGGACCATAATATCAGCACTAAATCTGGAAGGGAATTTGGGAAATCTCCACAGCCTGGCCAGGAAAAAAAAAAAAGGGGGGGGGGGATCTTGGGGAAAAGCGAAAAAGAATTCTCCATATATCTGCTGTGTAATTTGTATCATGAGTATAAACGAAATAAAGACATTCCTCTACTTTCTTATAAAACAGTTTTCTGAAAATACACTTGAAAGCCCAGTGCCTACAGGCTAAATAGAAATGCATGTTTGGAAGAGGATGGGTAGTAGAGTGGAGGTTATTTTCCTAGATTGCCTATCAGTGTAACAAAATGCTTATTTACTCCTGGGGCTGTTCCCTACCTCCTTGTTTCCTGGCAACCTGGCATATAGGAAAGTATCTGCAAAGGCCAGGGGCCTTACCCAGGTAAATATTTATGTGTTCCCATGGGGGTGGCCATTTCTTATAGCTGAGGACAGCGACCATCTCCCCAACCACAAGCAGCTGCTACTTCATTGAAGACTCGCTCTATGCAACGGTGCAATGGTTCACAATCATGATTATTCTACTAATCTTAAAAAAAAAAACAACAACAAAAAAACCTCATTCTTCCTGTGTGGAAAGAATTTTAGTTGTGAAAATGCATAGGGAAGAAAAATATACACCATGCAAAAGTTGAATCTTTATAGTAAAACAATAAACTATAAATATTGGGCCTTCAAATAAGAAATATATATTCAAAGAATATAAAAACTTGGTATCTGAAGTGGTTTTGTAAATGAACTGAGCATGAGACCTCACATTTTTATTCTGTTAACTTTAGAAAATCATTTTCCCAGAAGCATTATGTCTAAAACAGTTTACAGAATATACCTGGCTTCTCATTCTGGAGCAATGTCTAAGGCCATTTTAGTTGTCATGATCATGGGAAGGGACGATGCTAGCATCTAGTGGGTATTGGCAAGAAGTACAGCTAAACATCCTGTATGTATAGGGTGGAACCCACAATGAAGAATTATCTGTTCCAAAATGGTGAGTGCCCAGATTAAGAAACTCTGCTCTAGACTTAAGGAGATAGGTAAATGATAGATAATATTCATTTCTTAAAAAATAAAAACTTTTTTATTCTTATTTTTTTATTTTTTTTAAAAGATTTTATTTATTTATTTGACAGAGAGATCACAAGCAGGCAGAGAGGCAGGCAGAGAGAGAGGAGGAAGCCGACTCCCCGCTGAGCAGAGAGCCCGATGCGGGGCTCGATCCCAGGACTCCGAGATCATGACCTGAGCCGAAGGCAGCGGCTTAACCCACTGAGCCACCCAGGCGCCCCAATAAAAACTTTTTTAAAGCTTCAAGCAGAATGCCAAGTAATATATTATTAGAATATTAACACTGTCAAGCTTGAAGAAAAATACTCAAATGCACAACTTGGCATTATTTTACTCCAGAAGTTTTCCACATTCACATGCCAAAAGCAATTACCATATTCCTGATTGCTAATTAGACTGGCACAGGTTTCAACTTATCTACAGATGGCAACTTAAATGATAGTTAATTTTTAAACTAAATTTTAAATTTTGTACATTTAAATTTAAATATTTAAACAGATGACATCATCTGTTAATGTATTCATTATAATAATGAGCCCAACTCTATCACATATTAGAGTTGGGCATATGGAAGAACAAGGCAGGTTTCCCAAGCCACATGTGAAGAATCAATCATTTCTAGAAAGCCTACCCTACACAAAGATCCACATTAAGTTGGAGGAAGAACTGATTTACCATCCTCTACACACATACATACATACACACACATTTCCCTTACGTGGCAAGAACCTTGGACTGGAAGCCAGATGTCCTGCATTTTTGTCCAGGATTTCTAATTAGGTAGGTGATCATGTTCAGTCCTATAACCACCGATGCCTCATTTGATCCATTTGTAGAATAATGCTTAGAATCATTTTATATCGTTATTTAGCAAGGCTCTCTTTGAGAACATCCTCAAAGCTTGGATGCTTTTTCCTTGAAATGCACGTAGTGAATGCACACATATTCAATGCATACATTTTCAAAACAATCCTTAAAGCCCATTTATGAATTCACTAGGAATCAGTTGACTGCTGGTCAACAGCTTCTGTATTAAACTAGTTTCCTATACATTTTCAATTCTAAAAAATTTTAGAATTTTTAGCTAGACAATATGACAAAGTTGAAAAGAGCTCAGCCAGGGAAAGCCTGGTGACTGTCAATTGCCAAAAATAAGGCCACATTTGAGCAGCAAAGGACATTCGAAAGGAAAAGGAAATAGGCTCTATCTCAGAAAGCAATAAATAAAATCAACCTTCACAATTCTGTTACGCAAAACAGAATTCTTACTGGAGTAGAACACATGTTATTAGCTTCAGAATTAAACAAATGGGAACATTTGAGATTTACATAGGATTTTTAAAATATTCTATAAGGAAGACTATAAAGTAAAACAAGTATCACAGCCAAATAACCTTGTTTCTAATTGTTCTGACAATTTGTATGTACTCTTGTTATAGTAACAGAGAGAAAGTTACATAAGGCAGGGCTTTAAGTTACATTTATACAATGTAAAGAATAAAAAGATGATCTGATCTAGTAAGAATTATTGTGAATTTAAGAACGTAAGTCAAACTGCATGTGCCTGACAGAAGATGCAACAGAAAGTCAACTTAAGAGGGTTCAGCTCCTAAGATTTCATTTTCCTTCCTTGGTCTTAACTAAAACCAAAACCAAAACAACACACTAAAAGTCAATTTCACAAAGTGTAGAAAATCCCTGGAATTATCAAAAAATTTTTTATTTGCACAGAGGCCCAGTGTCTGGGTACACATTCAACTTTTTGTTAATGTCCATAGACTATAAATCCTTTCCTTCAATCTTATTAGGCCCATTGAGGACATATGCTATCCCTGGACCAAGAAAGGTTTATTGGTTAAATGAATCATTTATAGCAGATACATACAGGGAAATCATCTGCAACCATTAGCCACTTCATGCAAAAAGACTACAATCACTATTGTTTGAATTTAAAGCACCTTTTTTAAAAACACAACTCAGTGTCATTTATGGTCCATACACTCTGCTTGCTTTCTCCAGGATAAAAATTATTAACAATTAAAGGAATGATAATAGAGTCATTTCTAGGATTTGCTTTCAATAATTAAAGATCACTATTTTCTCCCTGCATTTCATTAGCAAAATGGACTGTGGCCCAGCATCCCAAGCTCTGTTGTATGTCAAAGGAAGAAAGGTTTAATCCATGGGTCAACAAAGTTTTTCTACAAAGGGCCAGAGAATGAATGTCTTTAACTCTGTAGGCCATGTGGTCTCTGTCCTACAGTCACCTTTTTTTTTTTTTTTAACAACTCTGTGATAATGTAAAAAACATTCTTAAATCATGGACTACACAAAAACAGGCCCTAGGCTCAATGTGGCTGATGGGCTGTGATCCATCCGCCTGGTAAGAGACACAGGTCTGAGTTCAATAAAAGACTTAAGACAGCACTATGTGATGTTAGCATTCATTTCATGTCCCTCAGCTAATTAACCAAAATAGGTGATCAACTATTTCAGTGTGCGCATCACTGAAGAGTTTGCCAGCATATGGGAGCTTCAGTGTTAAATCCAAGAAAGTCTCCAGCCAATCTGGATAGTGGGTCCCCCTGAAATTCCTCAAATGAGGGAAATGAAAATCTTAAAGGAGGAAGACAAAGGAAATCTTCTACCTCATGGTTTGAGCATCTCATGGCCCAGTAAGGAGGGGAGAGGGAAGGGAAGGTCGTAGCTAGAATGCTCCTGGAATTGGAGCCTTTGAAACCAAAGGAACTGGGATTGGCTCCTCCTAGCATGATTCATGGCTGTTAAAGTCATTCATTTTCCATGCTGAGCAAAACCTGGGGAAGTAAGGGCAAGAGAAGTCATCCACAAGGTAGTAAGAGTCAAGAGCAACCAAATAGGTCATGTTAAGTCTAGAAAACAATGACATAAACACTCAGAGAGCAGCTTGAAATTTCTGTTGAAACTAGTCAACAAACCACAAAGCTTGTGCGAGCACATCAACAGTGTCCCTAGGTTCTGCTAGGTCCATTTTGTTCTTTGATTTCTTTTATTTTTTTTTCCTCCCTCTTTAATGTAATTGGCAACACATCAAAAAGAGATCATTCCATGTTTCTCTTGCGAAAGCAATGAAACAGATGATATCACAAGCTAATGCAGCAGGGAAATCCAGATCCATGCAAAACTTAGTTGGTGTGAGCCTTGACAATGATCTATTGAAAGCATGTTGGTTTGGGGGTGAAAAGTGGTGAGAGGAGGGTGCCCCAGAGATGAACACAGAGAGATATATTAGAAACCAATAATGTCTCATTCTAAGCAGAGCATTTCAAGGGGGGTGAATTAAGTTTCATTATTACATAATAATTTCCAAAGAATACTGTAACAAGGTCAATAGATACAAAAAGATCAATATCAAAAGCAACATTAAGTGGCAGAACAGAAATCTCACCTAGTACAGGAGCAGAAAATGTCCTCACATAGGTATGGTGAAGAAAGGCAGCAAGATGGACTGGAAGACCTAAGTGAGAAAGGAACTATATAGGAGGTAATTCAGATTACCTGAATCTCAAATAGCATTCCTGTATTTCCACATGTGCAGTCTATTCATTAGGAAGCATAAAACATCTCATGTGGTCTCACTTGTTTACACAGTTTTCTCAAGAACTTTATGGGAAAGAAATGTTGATGCCCATTCCATAAAGAGTAGGATTCAATTACTTCCCCAAAGTCACATCTTAGAAAAAATGCTAACTGTGGGAACATCATCTGTCCCCCCTCTAAATTACAAAGCAATCCAACTATAAAGGCACAGAAAAGAAAGCATAAGTCAGTCATTAGATTGTAAAATATATTAATAGACTTGATGTTAAAGGTAGGAATTATTATGACAAACAGGATGAGGAAACAAAGGGTACAAAATGTCATTTAAGACAGAACTCTAAGAGAGGGATTAAAATGTGGCTATACTGGGTAGTCTGGGTAGCACAATTGGTTAAGCTTCTGTCTCTTGATTTTGGCTCAGATCATGATCTCAGGGTCAGGAGATTGAGCCCTGCATGGGCCTCAGTGCTCAGCATGGAGTCTGCTTAAGAATCTCTCTCCCCTCCCTGCCATGTGCACATACACACATACCCTCTCTCTCTAAAATAAATCTTTTTTTAAAAATGTGACGATAGGTAAAAATTCTTACAGAATTAAGGTAGTGAAGTCATCTATCAGATAGCACAATCTTTAAAAACCTCACACCAAACTAAGGCAACAAAGAATTAATTGTGCAAAACACCTGGTAAGTGAAAATGCAGGAGAACAGTTCTGAGCTGAGAAAATGGCATTAGTGGAACAGTGACATGCCCCATGGGCTTCCACCCTACATTCAGCACCTGTCTGCTAACTTGATTCCCCCAGATGCCAATGGGACCTCTGAGCATGAAGCCTCATGCTTCATAGCCTGGGAAATCAGCCAGAGGATGGCCCAGGAGGGCCAATTACTCTAAAATTCTCAGGGACCTACCTTTTCTTGGGAGGTTTTGGAGAATCTGGAAGCTCAGTGCAGAGCAGGAAGTATCTTTCTGCCCTTCCCCTAACTCATCTCTTTGTCCAAACTGATCTCTGACACCAGGAAGGAATCACTTCCTAGTTACTGCATGTTTGTGCTACTCCATACAATGGTTAAGTATTAACTGGTGCTGAAGAGAAGAGAAAGGAGAAATCCTTCCTGATCCTTAGAGTCCAGGGATGTACTAGTAAAAACCTAATGGGCTCTCAGAAAAGTAAACCTAATGTGCACCATCTATGAATTGCCATGGTGTAGATAATCCCACCATTGCCAATTTCAAGCTATCAACATGTAAAACTCCTTATAAAATTCCTGAACATGCAGTGGTTAAATGCTAGCAGGAGCCCACTGTACCACTGATTAAGATCAATGCCTAAGGAAATGAAATTCAAGGAAAAGTAGCTCTGATTTTTAGAGGGAGGCAGGGGAGTGGGAGGAAAGACCTTTGAAAAGCACTAATTTCATAGTTTCTCTATGCCCACACTCACTTCTTTCCAATGGATTTAAGTCCATGAAGATTCCTAGCTACCTCCAGAGATAAATTTTGCTGGTCTGGAAGCCCCATAAGACTTTCCTTCTAAAGCCCAGGTACTGAGCCTAGCACAGAGGAGGAACTCTGTACACAAGTGCTTACTGATTGGTAGAGGATTGGTTTTCTTTGTCTTCTGTTTTCCTTTTGACCTCCCCTCAAAGTCTGTGGGACAAAGGTTGGTTAAAGAGAATCACGGTTAGGGTTTGCAACCTCGGCATAGATGGTATTAAAACCATCTATCCCAGATCCCATTTCTCCCACTGCAAACTGAGATGGGGATGGATGGCCGATGAAGAACTTTTTTTTTTTTTAATGTGGCTTAAGGCAGTGCCTCCATCCACTTACATAATTTAAAGAAAGGTTCTCTGAAGTTAGATTATTATTTATTTTAAACTCAAATGGTCCCATGAGAACATTGAGGAAACATCCAATCTGGGAGGTCCTAAATGTTTTTGAATATAAGGCAACTGATTAGCCAGGTAAGATAATAAAGATAATAAGATAATAAAGGATTTCCTAATTCTCTGCAAAAATGTCTCATTCTCATCTTTCAAGTCTCAGTTCAATTGTCACCTTCTCAAATGTACTTACACACACATACACATGCGCAGTGTCACTACCTAGGTCATCCTGCTTATCTTCATGGAAATCATCGCCATATAAAATAAGCTTGGACACTTCATGTTCTGTTTCATTCTACTGAAACTTAACACCCAGACAAGTGGTAACTTTCTCTGCCTTGTTCACTCCTACATGTCCAGCTCCTCCTCAAATGTCTGGTAAACTTGGGTTCTCAAAAAGTATTTATGGAGTAAATGACTCAATTTAAGGTATGCCAGTAAGTAATCTCTTAATATCCTGGTGTTTACTAGATTGTTACCTTTACCTCCACTTACCTCACAACTGAACCTAGAATCACATCGACAAGAATTGAAAAGAAAAACTGAAAAAACAAACAAACAAACACTAATTCCTAAAACAACGCACTCATACCTAGAAAGGTGTCTCTTCTCCACAATCTGGCTTGACTCATTCAGAGTCTTTGGTGAAAATCAGGGTGAGCACCTCCTAATATGTTCTTTGTAAAGTTTATCCCATATACTTAACTCTTTTTTCCACCAGCGCTAAGAGTATTTGCTGTCCAGAAGCATTTAAGAAGATATCTTCTCCAAAGGAATATGCAAACTAAAACTCAGCTTAAAAGCACATCAGGGGTTTTGGAGGGGAGGGAGAGGGGAGGGGGTTAAGGGGTTGGATGAGCCTGGTGGTGGGTATTAAGGAGGGCACGTATTGCATGGAGCACTGGGTGTGGTACATAAACAATGAATTTTGGAACACTGAAAAAAAATAAATTAAATTTAAAAAGCACATCAGAATTTTCGTCAAACCTGAATAAAGCAGATTTCCAACAGATACAAATATCCAACACTTAACTTATTGTACTTAATCTTATTCATGGTGTTCTGTGTGAGAAAACCTTTAGGTTTAGCTTTAACTATAACTATCTCATTTTTCAACCAGATAATCTTTCAAAATGGTATCAAAATGCTTAAAGTGTTGTTTACTGAGATACACAGATGTTGTGAAAGTGAATCTTGTGATTTCCTTTTGTAAACGTTTATGCTATTCTGTAAATTTTTTGTTCTCTTACCAAGTAACTTACTATGAGTGCCTCAGCTTTTTTTTTTTTTTTAATATCATATGAGCAGCTTACTGGTTCCATTATATTTACTCGCCAGAAATAGAAAAAGGCTCAAATAGTAACATTCTTCCTTTATTCACAATTTTAAATTATTTTCATTTAAAACTTAATTTTTATAAAATTAAGTGTTTAGTCCCCTTAAAAATAGATATCACAGGGGCATTCTTTATAATTATATAAACTCAAGCAATTATATCTATCCAAAGAGGAGAAAATGATGTTGCTTCATATCACTTTCTAGATAATTTCTAAAGTAAATTGTTTTCTTTACTCATTAAGAGGGTTCTAGGAGTCTTTGAGACATTTTTGTTTTATTTTGGTAGTGTTTGCTTTTAGAGACAAGAGATAAATAAGAAATTCCAGGGGCCATTTAGAAAAGAGTGAATAGGTGTGACATTTTTACAGACACAAAGCCTGGGTAGCTAATGGGTTTCAGATGTGAATTACGAAGTAGATCTTTGCTAATTAATTAGATATGTGGCCTAGTCACAGAAAAGTATCCAAATACCACAGATCCTGAGATACCTCCTTTTCAATTCTGTGTTTGAGAATCACCTACACCCAGAGTTGGAAAGACCTTTATAGTGTTATCTGAGCCTGGATCCCAGCAGTGCAGTGCATTCCCTAAGAGATGCATGCATGTGTAATGCAAGAGCAGCTAAGCAGATGCTGGCATGGGGAAAAGGGAAATGGTGTGAAAAGCTGTGACCCAAGACCAAGAAACTTCCTGGACCCTGACAAACATCCTGACACTATTTTCCACAGGTAAAAATGTGATGACAACATTTGCCCGGCAGAGTTACTATGAGAATTAAGTAAGAGTCAAGGAAGCCGCAGACACATAAAGATAAATAAAGGACAGTCTTCCCCCACAGGTCAGCTTTACAAACAACCATGCCTGATTGTCATTTGAACAAGGGACCCCTCCCTTGCATCTATCACTGGACCCCACAAGTTATCCATTTGGTCCTGTTTCCCTACTGCTGGGATATAAATGGCTCATGCTTCCAGTCTTGGTCATGAAGGCAAGGCCCAACTTAACACTACTCTGGAGAAAGACCTCAAAGGACCTCAAAAATAGGGGAGGAGTACCAGTTTGAATTTGTCTCCTTTTGCTGTTCTTATTACTTCATTGTTTCTTAATGAGTTAGTCTTAATTTAAGAGTAGGGGAAAGTTGAGTATAAATCTCTGTTTTAACTAAAAATGCTCACTATCTGGTGTAAAACTTTAAGGACACAATAAGGCAATAAATGAAGAGTTAGATTATTCCAGAAACACTGTTCTGAAATCTTTAGCAGACTGCTGAGTCAATTCTTATACTTAATTTCTTAAGGGTTAACACAAGTTAGACACATGGGACTTGGAGTAGGAAACTGGTGTTCCAGGAGCTGAAGAATAAATACCCAATTAAGATGAACAAATTATTGGGGTGCCTGGGTGGCTCTGTGGGTTAAGCCTCTGCCTTCGGCTCATGATCTTAGGGTTGTGGGATCGAGCCCCGCATCGGGCTCTCTGCTCAGCAGGGAGCCTGCTTCCCCTTCTCTCCGTCTGCCTCTCTGCCTGCTTGTGATCTCTCTCTCTGTGTCAAATAAAGAAATAAAATCTTGAATAAAAAGATGAACAAATTCTTAGATGAATATTTATAGCTTAATATCACTTATTTGAAACCTAAATATCTCAAAAACCCACTTATTCACAATTCCACCAGTGACATAAGAAGTAAAGTAGCAATGATTGTTAGTAACTAGGGAAGAAAACCAAAGCATCAGAGCTTAATAACTTTACTCAGATTACTTACCTTCACCACTTCAGGTAAGGTCTTTTTATTCCTTTTCTAAACACAGTACTGCTAAGGAGGCTCTGGTTTCCAAACTTGAAGTTGAATGTAATGAATTAGACTGGGAGAAATTGCTTAGGCGTATGCTGACAGCCAGGACAGATTATCACCAACAGCAGATGTGGAGGGGAAAAATACACGTATATACACACATATGTATGTACATACACACATACACTTAGAAAAAAATACAGACACATGTAAAACACATAAAATAAATACGCACATACATATACATTTGCACACATACATGTGCCACACATGCAAAGGAAACATTTATTGCAGTGAAAAGCAGTCCCATACATTATAGTGTTCAAGCACAACACCACCCCGTTCCTAGCGGTCATTTACGATCCTCTGCAGTGAGTCTGCCATGACTGAGACCATTTCATATGTATTATTTCTAAATAACATATCAGCTTCTTGTGGTCCATATTGTTTTCATTTTACAGGAAACAAAAACATGAAATTTGAAAAAGGTTCAGCTTATCCAGTATTACACAGCTGCTAATGTAGAAGAACGGTGCTCTCAAAGTATTGGTTATTTCCAAAGAAGATAACACTTTAAACCACACCAAATGCAAGACCGCTAATTGATTTTTGTAATAGTGGCCTGAGTCATTAAGGGGATATAAGTGTATGCCCTTTATTTTCCATTTAAAGGTGTGAGTAACACATTTTAGAAAGATAATAATGATCATCTATTTAGAAGATTATTGTCTATTGTTTAACAAGACTTGGAGTTTTACTCTCCAACTATTTTTAGATATAAAAGATTGATAGAATTCACTTGCAAGGAGTTTCAGATAAAATTAAAAAACTAACCCATCATCTTCCCTGACAATGCTATGACAGACATAAATCAACCAAATTAAAGGTAGAAATAGACAGTACTAAAGAATTTAAAATCATAAAAATATGATCTAACACTTCCTTCACAAGGAAATTCCTAATTTGTTCTTGATGACAAATGAGAACTATAAGCAGAGATTTATGCATTAAGACATTTGTTTCAGCATTATTTACAACATGAAAATTGTGAAACAAACTAAAGAAAGGATTGGTTCAATAAACTATGACAGATGTAACATACTATGCTGCCATAAAAAAATGGTATTGGAAAAGGTTTATTACAAAATTGATATGATAATTAAATATTAAGCCCTCAAAGAATATATGCAGTAGGGTCACCATTAGTGACAGTTGCCAGGTACCACCACTTAGCCCCCTTTCTAGGAAAATTATAGGATTGGTATATCCAGCTTTCTCATGGTTGAGTGGAGGCACGCAAGTTGTTCTGGTACTTTTGAGAGGTAAGACTTCTTTAGAACTCTTTTCACTTAGTGTAGCAACTGTCAAACTTAAAATGGTTGTTGCACAATCAACTTAGGTCCCAGAACAATTTTTATTAGTAAAATCTCCTAAGCACCTTCAAATTTAAAAGGTTATCTTTAATAGAGCTTTATTAGCTCATTCAAAGAGCAAAACACATACTAAACACTTGCTAAGCAGGAGACATTATTCTAAGCACTGGGGTATCCATCAGTAAACAAATGGATTCTCAGGAAGCTTACATTCCAATGGAAATTAAACTCTAAAGACAACAAATATATACTATGTTAGATAATTACAGAAGTGAGGAGATACATTCCTACTTAAAGAAATATTAAATCAGAAATGGATTTTCTTTTTTTTTTTTTTAAAGATTTTTTATTTATTTATTTGACAGACAGAGATCACAAGTAGGCAGAGAGGCAGGCAGAGAGAGAGGAAGGGAAGCAGGCTCCCCGCTGAGCAGAGAGCCCGATGTGGGACTCGATCCCAGGACCCTGAGATCATGACCTGAGCCGAAGGCAGCGGCTTAACCCACTGAGCCACCCAGGTGCCCCAGAAATGGATTTTCATGTTACTTCTACTTTTTTTAAAACATTTTATTTATTTGTTTGACAGAGAGAAAGAGAGATCACAAGTGGGCAGAGAGGCAGGCAGAGAGAAAAGGGGAAGCAGGCTCCCTGCCAAGCAGAGAGCCTGATGTGGGGCTCAATCCCAGGACCCTGAGATCATGACCTGAGCTGAAGGTAGAGGCTTAACCCACTGAGCCACCAAGGCACCCCTTTCTTCTACTTCTATATAGGAAATTTAGCTTGACAACAGAGCTAGAATGGCATACAATATATTCAACAGGGCCTAATTTTATAGGAATGTACATCAAATAGAAATGATGTTTTCAGTAATGGAAAATATTACTCATTTTTTAAAACCAGTTTCCATATAGTCTATATAGTGTCAGGATGCAAAACACACCCGTATTTG
Source organism: Lutra lutra (assembly GCF_902655055.1). NCBI lineage: Eukaryota > Metazoa > Chordata > Mammalia > Carnivora > Mustelidae > Lutra > Lutra lutra. The sequence continues at coordinate 125,560,105 of NC_062284.1, forward strand.
TATACACTGAAGCTCATATATATTTTAGAAATATTTACAGCTTACCTGAATAAAATACTGAGACTACATACAGCCTGTAGGTGACTCTTTTCTTCTTGCTGTGGAATTGTTACAACATGTGTAAAAAATTAAATTCTTTAAATTCTTTAAAATAATTCTTTAAATTTTCTACTGCTAAGTAGTTAATAAATTCTAAATCCCTCAGATAAATATTTCTCTATTTCGACTCTCAATTTCAACATGACCCAATAGATCAGCAACAAGGTGTGCATGCTTCAGCGGTGTTGAGATCCCTGAACAGCCCTCAGTATAATGGCAGCTGCCTCACATCTATCTTCAATACCGCACAAGATTCTCTTGTGGGAAAACTCTGTAGATGGAATGGAATCTTAGAAATTGTATTTTCAACTTTGCTAAGTTGAGGCACTACAGAAATGCCACAAGCAAAAACAATATGTCTTGTGAGGGTTAGGTTAGGGGTAGAGAATAATACTTGATAACAACACAAAAAGCAGAAGATGAGTAAAAGGAAATTATTTTATGGCCCTGAGAGTGAAAAAGCACTAATACATTTAGGATGTACTCCCCACCTTTTTAAAAAGGCAGGAAAGGATAGATGAGACAAAAGAAAATAAATAGCATGAGGGCAGACTTACACCCAAGTATCCCTATTTAAATATAAATAAATAGTATTAAAATATTGTCAGATTGGCAAGAAAAATGCAAATCTACCTTTACACTTTTTATAATAGACTCGCTATAAACACAAAGACACAGGTAGAAAGTTAAGCAAGAGAAACAGCCTGGGGCACCTGGGTGGCTCAGTGGGTTAAAGCCTCTGCCTTCCGCTCAGGTCATGATCCCAGCGTCCTGGGATCAAGCCCCTCATCGGGCTCTCTCCTCTGCAGAGAACCTGCTTCCTCCTCTCTCTGCCTGCCTCCCTGCCTGCTTGTGCTCTCTCTCTCTGTCAAATATATAAATAAAATCTTAAAAAAAAAAAAAAAGAAACATCCTAATCAAAAGAAAGCTGTTGTAGCTTTATTCACATCAGACACAAAAGATTCCAAGGGAAGAATAATTATTAAAAATATAGAGAGATATTTCATTTTGGCAAAACATTAAATTAAAAAGGACTAAAAATTCATAAATTTGTGCTCATAATAATTCTTCAAAGTGCAAAAAACAAAATTTGACAGAAATAAAAAGAGAAGCAGACAAATCCACAGCCATAGTTGGATATTTTAATAAACCTCCCTAATAAATGATAGAAGCAGACACAAATCATTACAGATAGAGACGATTTCAACAAAGCTTATACCAATTTAATTGCTTTTCAGAACATTATCATCAATAACCACAGACTATGCATTCTTCTGAAGTGTGTGTAGACCATTTAATAATACAGGTCATATGCTGGGCTATATAGTAAATATTATCAAAGTACTTACAACATAAATGATCTTTGACTAAATAGGTCTTAAACTGAACTGAAAGTAATTTTAAAAAGGGTAACCAGAAGATCCCCAAGTATTGTAAATTTAAGCAATCAATAAATATAAAAATATAATAAAAATTGAGAGAAAACTTGAAATCCCCTTTAAAAAGAGCACATCTAAATAGCTAATGATCATGAACAAGGAGCTCAACATCATTACTCATGAAGGAAACACACATTAAAACCACCCACTAGAATGACTAAAATTAAAAAGACTGATAACACCAAGTGTTGTCAAAGTTCTAGAACTCTGCCACATTACTGGTGGCCAGGTAGGATGGTAAAGCAGTGGGAAACTGGCAGTATTTGTTAAAGCAATTCCAATCCTAGATACATACCCAAGAGAAATGAACACATTTGCTTACCAAAAGACACACCAGAGTGTTCATACCTTTATTTAAATAACACAAAATTGAAACAAAAATATTCATCAATAGTAGATGAATGTATGTATGTATTATGTATACTGAAGTATACATAAATTTTATATTACACAATAGTAAACAGAAGAAAAAAATACACTATCGCAACATACAAGAACAAAAACAATAGCTTTAACTTACCGATATTAAACAACGTAAGCCGGATACAAAAGATTCCATATAATGTGATTTGTTAAATATGAATTTCAAGAAGACTCATGATCAATTTATAACAGTGGAACAGTGGTTCCTTTAGGGAGTACTGATATGCAAAGGATAAGAGATCCCTTTTCAGAGCTGGAAATGCAGATCTTGATTTTGCATCTAATAAAACATGTGTTTGCATATTTAAACCTTCACTGAGCCAAACACTTGAAATTACCCTGCTTTAATCTCCTTCTTAATGTAAATTTTACCTCATTCAATAAGGGAAAAGGGAAGTAAAGATACAAATTATCTGACCATTTGCAACTAGATCTTTGTACATTTCTAATGTCAGTTCTTTTACAGATGGTTAGTTTGTTAACAGAATCTCTTCTGCTCCATCCTGTGTGGTTAAGTATCTGTGACCCTCTGAGCACAATAACATTAGCACAAATGTAACGTTTGCATTGTCTACCAACTGTTTCACCATCATTAAGTGGAAAATGTCATCAGGAAGTATCACAAACCTTTGCTGTCTTAATGTAACTCTGTCTTTAAGTGTAGATTATCATGAGACAGTCATATGCTTGTATATAGTTCTACAGTAGAAAATTCACCTTCTTATACTCAAAACACTTTGCCCTTTTTAATTAGGATTTTTTTTGTTTTTGTTTTTGTTTTAGTACAACCTGAATATCAATATGTAATGTCTGTAGTTGGAAACCATTTATCAATTTCTAGGTCTCACTCCTTCTCTAAGATACTTTTGGAAACCCTAGATTCCATATCTTATGGGTGAAAGGAGTTGTTTACCTTAAAGTAAATTTTATATAATTTTTGTCATTATTAAAAGAACTGTCAAGTGTTCCTTGCACTATGTTTTATTTATTTATTTATTTTTAATTTTTTTTTCCAAATAAAGAAACAAGATTGCTTTATTTTTCTGTATAAAAAAAACTCCAGTTGTAGAAATCACAGACACATATTAAGTTTATGTACAGATCCTGTATGCGTGGGCCCTGCCCTTGCAGCTACACTCTAGGCCCGGGGTGGCACAGCCCCCCTGCGGGCACCGCTCTGGGCAGTGCTGCCCCCAGCTGGGACTGGATGCAGTGCCTGGTTACAGACCTCTCCATAGCAGCTCCAAAGACTTCCTGAAGCCTCGGGAGAGATGCCGGGTCAGCCTGTTTTATTTATTTTTTAAGATTTTATTTATTTATTTGACAGAGAGAGAGAGCATAAGCAAGGGGAGTGGTAGGCAAAGGGAGAGGGAGAGGCAGGCTCCCCATTGAGCAGGGAGCCTGATGTAGGGCTTGATCCCAGGACCCTGAAATCATGACCTGAACCAAAGGCAGACACTTAACCGACTGAGCCACATAGGCATCCCTGTACTACGTTTTAGTGTACCGAAAATTAAGGAATGTGTATGAAGTCCAAGTTTTCATTTTTAATCTATTTGCATTAATTTCATTTTTCAACTATGAATACAGAACAGAGGCAAACTTTGTAGCAGGGACAAAACTTTACCTTTTTCTATCTTAGGGCCTGAAAAATAAAATGACACAAGATAGATTCATAGGAGAAAAGCATAGATCTACCCAAGAAAATCAAAACCAAACGAAGTGGCAAAGCCTAAACGCTTATCGTGGAGGTTGAACAAAGAGTGGAAATTAGCAGAAAGGAACTAAAATGTCTGAGACTAAAGACAAGCAAGAGTTATTCTAACAAGGTCTGTTTGTACAGATTTTCTTGGCTTTCACTCCCCATCTCTGATGACAAGTTTCTTTTCTTCTCATACAGGGAGCACAGTGTGTCCCTTTTGTATCTGCTGTTTTTCAAATGTCTAGTTCAAAATTAACTTTATTCCAAAGTGGCGTATCTTGGGGTAGCACATTCTGCCATCTTTCCACATTAGATAGGCAGCACTCCAATCGGATAGTGACAGTTTCAAATATTTAAATATGATTCATCATTGAAACTCCTATTTCCTTTTTTAAATCTGTTAAATCACTTGGTTGCTAAAAAGTTTTGTTACTTCTCAATGGCATTACACTTTTTTTAATAACACGATTTCTCAATATTTCTAAGTCTATATACAAATAGGATTGATAAAACAAGAAACAAAAAGTTTAGAAAGTGGGTGCCTGAGTGGCTCAGTTGCTATGTGTCTGCCTTCAGCTCAGGTGATGATTTCAGGGTCCCAGGATCCAGTCCCCTGTCAGGTTCCCTGCTCAGCAGGGTGCCTGCTTCTCCCTCTCCACCGTGCTTGTGCTCACTTGCTCTCACTCTTTCTCTCTCTCTCAAATAAATAAAATCTCTTTAAAAAATTATTTTTTAAAAGTTTAAAAGTGTGTTTCATTTAGATTAACAAGTTTTTTGTTTTTTCCCCCAAAGATTTTATTTATTTATTTGACAGAGAGAGAAAGAGAGAGAGCACAAGCAAGGGGAGCAGTAAAGGGCAGAGGGAGAAACAGACTCTCTACTGAGCAGCGAGCCTGATGTCGAGCTCGATCCTAGGACCCTGGGATCATGAGGGCAAGATGCTTAACCAACTGAGCCACCCAGGCACCCCTAGCTTAACAAGTTATTGTAAGATTTTCCAACTGAAGGAGTTCACAATGAACCTTCCCCAAATGTGCTACTTTGGCATGTGGGTGATTTTGAGTTGAGGACAAACAAGGCCCAAATGATTCAGGAAGAGCTTTCTACCTTCCCCTTCACTGTCTCTAAGATTTTAGATAGAGGAACTATCACCAGAGAGAATTATAAAGAGTGGGAGGTAGGGGTGGTAGGTATAGTAAACCAAGGGAAACCTAGCATGGCTAGGCTCAAATTCCCCCTCTGTATCATATTGTCTCTACAGGGCATGACGAGCATGTGTTTACCAAACACTTCCTCTTCCCATCCTCCTGTGAATTGTGTTCCTTCCCTCTGAAGCCCTAGACTCCTCCTTAGTTCATGAGGGCATATAAGTCTCAGTTGCCCAACTTAGACCCCATCATTTTTTTGTGGAACTCCCATATGTATGAAATTAAAGTTTTTCTCCCAATAGTCTGTCTATGTCAATTAATAGACCAGCCAAAAGAATTTAGAAGGGTAGAGGAAAAAATTTCCCTTCCCTACAAAATTGTTTGCCCTATGCAGCAGCATTAAAAACTGTAACATAAATCTACATACAGGCATTCCTTATTTTATCATTCTTCACTTTATTCCATCTCACAGATACTGCAATTTTTACAAATAGAAGCTTTGTAGCAACCCTGCATTGAACAAGTCTATTGACACCACTTTTTTCCAACAGCATTTGCTCATTTGGTGTATCACATTTTTGTAAGTCTCACACAATATTTCTAACTTTTTCATTATTGTATTTGCTATGGTGATCTGGGATTATAACTTCTGAAAGCTCAGATAATGGCTAGCTTTTTTTTTTTTTTTAACAATAATGTATTTTTAAATTAAGGCATATACATTTTTGAGGCCCTGGGTGGCTCAGTCAGTTGAGTGTCCAACTCCTGATTTCAGCTCAGGTCATGATCTCAGGATTGTGAGACTGAGTCCTACACTGGGATCCATGTTGGGCATGGACCCTGCTTAAGATTCTCTCTATGCCCCTGCCCCCTCTAAAAAAAATAAAAGTTAAATTATTTAAACAAAAGTATGTACTTTTTTAAACATAATGTTATTGCACACTTAGTAGACTACAGTTTAGTGTAAGCCTAACTTTTATATGACTGAGAAGCCAAAATGTCCATTTGAAGTGCTTTATTGCAGTGGTCTGGAACCAAATCTAAAATATCTCTGAGGTATGGCTGTATTGACTCCTATTTATTAGAGTGTAATGAATGACTACATAAAATCAACTTGAAGGAAGTTTTCTAGACCTGTAAAAACACTCCAGGCCACATTATTATAGGGGCAGAATTCAATGGGCTCTTCAGGAAAGATCAAATTTATCTTAATTAAGACTGCATCTATAATTAGGATTTCAAATAAGAAAGTTCTAGGTTTTAGTTCCTCATACTTTGGAAAATAGCCTTCAAATTGAGGAAAATAAAGCAAGCAAATACATGATCCACTGTGAAGAGAAGTCTTCTGTCCCAGCATTACCCATGGTGGCTTGGCTACCAGAGTCATATAAGCTATTACTACCAGAAAAACAAAAGGCAGACTTGAATAGGGACAGCCCAAACCCAATCTGATGTCTAATTCATTTGACAGTTTTTGCTAAAAATCTTACATATTCATTTTTTTTTTTTTTAAAGCACAGAGGTCTTTTGTATAAGATCTTCCAATGTGGGGTGCCTGGTTGGGTCAGTCATTTAAGCCTCTGACTCCTGATTTCAGTTTAGGTCGTGATCTCAGGGTCTTTAGATTGAGCTCAATGGGGGATCTGCACTCAGTGCAGAGTCTGCTTAAGATTTTTCTCTCCCCATCTCCTTCTGTCCCTCCCTCAGCTCAAGCGTGCATGTTCTTTCTCTAAGTAAAAATCTTTTTAAAAAGGGCTGCTTGGGTGGCTCAGTGGATTAAGTCTCTGCCTTCAGCTCAGGTCATGATCTCAGGGTCCTGGGATCAAGCCCTGCATTGGGCTCTCTGCTCAGCAGAGAGCCTGCTTTCCCCCTCTCTCTCTGCCTGCCTCTCTGCCTACTTGTGATCTCTGTCAAATAAATAAATAAAATCTTTAAAAAAATCTTAAAAAAAGATCATCCAATGTATCTTTGCAATTTTATATCTCTATTTATATTAAAAGCATAATGTTATTTCCTTGAACATAACAATAAAAATGTAACTGAAGTAAAACTAGATTGCAAATGTGATTTCTAAGGAGAACAATATTTTCGGTTTTCCTCCTCATTCTTGGTCCAGAGCTCCTAAAACCCTTGTAATATTCTAAACGGATAAAAGCCATGGTGTCCTCTTCAGTTACAATATTTAGTTTTGGTTCCTGGTATCTTCAGGGAGATAGGGTCAGAACTGAGTTAAATGAGTTAAATGTAGGACACTCAGCTCTGTGTGTGTGTGTGACTACTATTTGGTAACCAGAAGTATTGAGAGTAGAGTGTTGAGAAGAGAAACATGAGGTTTTCCTCATTAGTTATAGTACTTCCTAAAATATTCTACCTCAACAGGTGTCTGCAGTGAACCAGAGAATAATTATTTTCAGCTTTGCAGACTACTTACTGCATTAAAACTATTAATTAAACTACTCACTAAATGTATTAAAACTATTAAATATGCTATCACAGAGTCATAGGCAATACACAGAATGGGTATAAATGTTTCAATAAGACTATTTATAAAAAGAGATGGCAGAATAGATTTGGTTCATTGGCCATATTTTATGATGGATTCTCTAAAATAAAAAGTCAAATATAAAAATTGTTAAATTTATGGGGATCATTGTTTTTTGTTTGGTATGTGTTTGCATGTAGATTTTCACACATTTCCATTTTAATCAGTAGCTACTGGCTTCCTATTACCAAAAAAGGAAAATCAATCATTTATACTTATTCCCAGCTCTTCTTTAAAGTCCAGTATTTGTCAGTTATATACAATATATATAAATGTATATTTGTCAGAATAAATATTCTACAAACTTCAGCATTAAAACCAAGATATATCTAGAACTCTCCTGGGTCTGTCTTCCTATCAGTCAAGATGTCCTAAACTCTTCTAGAGCTGAAACCATGAACATCTCCTAAAATATTGTAAAAATACCTGAATATAAATAAGTAAACAAATACAAAGATTACACTAAGCAGTCTACGAGGAAACTGTATAAGGCAGACCTACTTCTTTTACAAAGCAATTAGAGAAACAAGTTTTATTCCATTGTTTTGTTTTCTGGAGCTGTAGGTGCATCTCATACTGGAATCCACTTCCTTCCCTATATACCCTGAAATTAACACCTTGAAGTTACTGTCTTCCATTCCCTCCCTCCTATGTGTCAGGAGGATTTTACTAGTGGATCATTAGGAAGAAAAAAAAAAAAAGAAAGAAAGAAAGAAAGAAACAGAAGTGTCCTCTAAAATTGGACAAATATTTGTAATAAGTATGCAAACAGATAAATTAATAATTGTACAAGATGATTCATTACATATGTGTTTTCTATCTTGTGAAAAGAAATTACTCTCTCGTCCTCCACAGATCTCTGTTGAGGAGGAATATTTTAGGAAGTACTATCACTGAGGAGGGAAAACTCATAGTTCTCTTCTCAACACTCTATTCTCAGTTCTTCTGGTGTTGACTCCAGTTTACTCGGAACACTCCCCAGAAAGTGAGAGTCTCGCAGGCCTCCTAGGTCACTAGCATGGTGGTACTCAAGCAGGGTGTGTGTACTGCCAAGAGCTTTCTCAGTGCACAGAATCTGACTTCCTCTCTAATCTACCCCATTGCTAGTTAGCTATTTACATATCTGTTGCTTTGTTTTTAATATTACCCCATTTAAAATGCAGAAAGGCAACATGGCGCCTGTCCAACTCTGTTCACCCAAAAATCTTGGGAGAATCCTTAGTCATGATTAACTCTCGGTCTTTTTTTCCCCTCCAGTAAACTGCCCTCTTCTTTTCCCTCTCCGACACCCTCCCACACGCACATTCATTTACACAAGCACCCCAGTCCTTATACACATTTTAAACTTTGCTCTTAAAAGATAAGATTTCATTAAATTCACTCACAGGAAAGTATTAAAATCAAAGTCTTTATCTCCCCAGGACTATTTTGCATTTTGAGCCTCAGCAGCAGCCTGCAGAATAAAAAGTTTATCTCACTTAAGGGAATTTCATACATCAATGGCCAGCTATTACAGGGAAAAGGGCGTCTTTCTTAAAATCCTATACAAATACAGCCTGGCCTGGCTAATGGGGAAAGAAGGTTTGAGGGGTATCGCTAAATATATCTTAATAGGCATTGGCCACAGTAATTTTTACTTGATGGTTTCCTGTTTTAAATATGCATCACTCGGGACCCACTCTGAAATTCAGGCAGTACCACCAACATTACAATAAGCAGAAGCAGCACAATAAGCATATCCCTTTCACTTTATAAACACATTTATCAAAACATGGCAAGACGTCGCCCCCAATTGAATAAACAAAACTAAGATCAGTGTCTTTTCCTCAGGGGTGTTCTGTCTCTGCCAGCGAGAAAATGTCAAGGCTGACACCACTTATTCACAGCACTGATAACCCAGCAACTTCGTTCAGCATCCCTGTAGCTCTGGGGAAAGATTCTTTGATATGGGACCTTGCTTTCAGCTCATTGGTGTGTGGGTTGTTTTTTCTCTTTCTTTCTCTTTTTCTTTTTGGTCAGGGAACAAACAGTAATCTTGAGATAGTCCAGGGCCTGGTTATTTTTCCCTCTTGGTCCCTGAAGAGTTCCCCTATCTGTAGGTTTGGTTTCCAGTTTTCAAGGGTCCAGCCAAGTTGCAAACTAGCCCCTGTTGATTCCTTTTTATGCAGGAAAATTTGCTTCTGTAATTGCCTCAGGGAGGAGAAAAGCTCCAAAAAGAAAAGAGGTAGCACTTTCATTCACAACAATTCTGAGAAGTTTAAACATAATCTCCTCACTAAGGATTTCATTAGATTTTAGTCGGCTCATTCCTGTGGAAGCTTTAAGCATCAGATTAGATGTTCTCTTTCCTGGGAAGACTCCCTGACCCCTAGGCTCTGTCAGGATGCTCTTCCCAATGGTTCTCAACACTCTCTCATTGTTGCTCTTACCTCCCTGGATTTTAGTTTTCTGATTCCCTGCACCAATGGATAGCAGGTCTTAAGGGCAAGCCTGTGTCCATAGAATATATACTTGTAGCCCTAGTATATAACCTGGTTCAGCTAAGGTAGATGTTTTATTTAAAGAAAAAAAAAAAAAAAGATATTTCTATCCTATAGAATTCTGGGAAGAATCAGGTATAGTTTTGTGATGTCAGTTCATTCTCCTTTTGTCTCTAAGGCCCTTAAAGTCACGTTGTGAATCAATTAAGCAATGTCAATGATGCTGCAGAAAAATTTAATTGCAGTAAGTTTATTGAACTTAATCCTAAATGGAGAATTTCTTGTCTTACCCCAAAGCTTTAGTGCCTTGAAAGTAGCACTCTACTTCTAAGTATATCTGTGACCCAAGGATTCAGGGGAAAGAAATAATAGATAGTGTCCCTGCTGTTTTTGGTTTTAATCATCATGCCACTGTCATTGTAACACTCAGACATTCATAGATGTGGGCTGAGGATAGCAAGAGAAAAAAGAAAACCTCAAAAGTTCTGAAACCCTTTCTTACTGTTACTGTTAGGGAACAGTACACCTAATAAGTTCTACTACCCTGAGGCAGACACCATCAAGGAAGACACAGATGTTACCAGGTATGAAAACAAAAGCTATCCTTTCTCCCCTGAAGTCTGCCATACTCAAGTGTCCCCTTTGTGGAGTTATCAGAGCCGTGAAGCCACCTGCGAAGAGTAAATTGAGACAAAGCCTAATGTTAGCGTTGAATGAGGACTCCTTACAGAGGGAGGCCCTGGATGGGGTGTGGTAATGAACCAGAGAACTCAGCACGTAGTGGGGATTAATCTCCAAAGAAGAGAGAAGCTACAAGTGCAGACAGAAGTAGAGCCCTGAGGAGGTATTAGGAGTTAATGCCAACAATGCTAGATTTTGCTCAGGGTTTGGAGTCAGAGGAAGAATGAGTTAAAGAATGAATCCTAATGTCTGTACCTGCCTGACTCTGGTTTGCTGCAGCTGCCAGGGCTTTATCCCCTTGCTGGGTCTTGGAGAAACAGATCTGCTAGGACAGAAAGAACCACACTCACTACCAAGTAGAGCTTCAACCCAGGTGACACAGACTTTTTTTTTCTTTTTTGGTATCCAGGCTCCACGATGGAAATGAAATGTTAAATAAATGTATTCTGTATTAAATTACACATTCACCCTACAAATTACATAAGCAATATAAAATCATCAGACAAAAAAAAATGCCAATGACAATATATAAATCTTTAAAAGTGTTTTCAGTTGGAAAACAATTCCAGGTGTGTTTCCTTATTTAAAAAGGCACGTAAAAATATGAATATTTGGAAATGTTGCATAATTGTGATTACACTTCTGTTTTGTGTATCCTGAGAAGTGTAATCACACTATACTTGTAGTTTTTCTCTGATCCTTTCTTGTTTTACTCTCTTCTGTGGTTTGCTTTAATGATTTTCATATAAGTGATATGCTTTCTTTAGTGATATACATGGATTCCTTACTCTTTATTTTTTGCATATCTATTACTGGTTTTTGATTTGACGTTATCACTTAGCTTGTACATATCTCCTGCATATAGCTGTGATTATACTTCTCCGGATACTAAAAAATCATCAAATTTAATTAACTGCCAAAGAAACATGTTAAAGCAAAAGTGAAATACTACAAATATTTCTCAAGAAAAACATATATTAATTTGTAGTCATTAGTATTTAAGATTATAAAAAGGTATCACTAAGAAAAATCTATTACAAGTTTTGCTTGATACATTTTTTAATATTCATTTTATATCTAGTATTTAGTGATTCCATGCTATGAAAAATGAGGCAAGATATTCTTCCTTCTTTAATTACCCTACAATCCCCACATTTCATTAATTATATTATTAATTAAATGTTCAAGTTTATAATTGCATAAAGTGATGCCAATCCAAGTGGCTGAGCAGAAAGGTTCAAACTCAAGATCCCAAAGAATGACTTCTAATACTCACTTGATATTTTTAACAGAATTTTCAGCAAAATGTTTTCCTTAAAAACTATACAGCATAGATTTCTTATTATTTTTAAGAATCTTTGTTTTGAGCAGGGGAGAAAATGTATTTGAAGAAATAACAGCTGAAAACTTCCTAAATCTGGGGAGGGAAAAAGACATACAGATTCAGGGGACACAGAGATTCCCCCAACAAATTCAATCCAAGGAGGTCCACACCAAGAAAAAAAAAGGCAAATTTTAGTGAAAAAGAATTTTAAAGATTGCAAGAGTAAAGAACAATTCCATACAAAAGAAACCCCATAAAGCTATTGGGTGATTTTTTAGCAGAAACTTTGCAGGCCAGAAGAAGTAGCACAACATATTGAAACCGCTGAAAGGGAAAAATCTACAGCCAAGAATAATTGAACCGGCAAGGCTACCATTCACAATAGAGGGCACGATAAAGAGTTTCTCAGAAAAACTAAAGTAAAAGAATTCATAACCACTAAACCAGCAATACAAACAATACTAAGAGGGACTCTGGTTGGAAAATAAAAAGTAATAGTAAGAAAAATAGGAAGCACAAAAGCAAAAAAAAAAGTATGCCTCTAAAAATCAGTCAAGAAAAGCACAGAATAAAAGCCTGTAAAATATAACACCAAATATCTGAAATGTGGAGGGGAGAAGAGTAAAGAATGAGTTCAAAATTAAGCAACCATCAGCTTAATATAGATAGCTATATGCAGGAGATATGTACAAACTAAGTGATAATGTCAAATCAAAAACCAGTAATAGATATGCAAAAAATAAAGAGTAAGGAATCCAAGTATATCACTAAAGAAAGCATATCACTTATATGAAAATCATTAAAGCAAACCACAGAAGAGAGTAAGACAAGAAAGGATCAGAGGAAAACTACAAAACAGCCACAAAACAACTAAGTGGCAATAAATACAGATTAATCATTAGGTTGAAGGTAAATGGGCTAAATCCTTTATCAAAAGACCTAGGGTGACAGAGTGGATTAAAAAAAAAAGAAGAAAAGAAAAAGAAGAAGAAGCCCCATCTAAATGTTGCCCATGAGAGATTCATTTGAAACCCAAAGGCACCAGCAGACTGGAGGTGACAGTATGGAGAAACATTTATCATACACATGAATGTAAAAAAAAAAAGCCAGGGCTGGGGCGCCTAGGTGGCTCAGTGGGTTAAAGCCTCTGCCTTCGTCTCAGGTCATGATCTCAGGGTCCTGGGATTAAGCCCCCCTCCGCCCCCCCCCCCCCCGCATTGGGCTCCCTGCTCGGAGGGGAGCCTGCTTCCCGCCCCCCCCTTTCTGCCTGCCTCTCTGCCTACTTGTGATCTTTGTCTGTCAAATAAATAAATAAAATCTTAAAAAAAAAAAAAAAAGGAAAGCTGGAGGTATCACAACTCCAGATTTCAAGCTACATTACAAACCTATACTAATCAAAAGAGTATGGTTCTGGCATAAAAATAAACACATAGATCAATAGAACAGAATGAAAACCCAGGAAAAAAAAAAAACCCTCACAATTATATGGTCAATTAATCTTCAAGAATATCCAGTGGGCGGGGGGGAACAGTCTCTTCAAAAAATTGTATTGGAAAAACTGGTCAGTCGTATGCAAAAGAATGAAGCTGGACCACTTTCTTACACCATACACAAATATAAACTCAAACAGGATTAAAGACCTAAATGTGAGACCTGAAACTATAAAAATCCTAGAAAAGAGCACAGGCAGTAATGTCTCTGACATCAGCCCAGCAACATTTTTCTAGGTAGGTTTCCCGAGGCAAGAGAAATAAAAGCTAAAATAAATTATGAGACTACACCAAAATGAAAGTCTTCTGCACAGCAGAGGAGTCAACAAAACTAAACAGCAAACTGAGTGGGAGAAAATATTTGCAAATGACATATCCAATACAGGATTAGCATATATGAAGAACTTATACAACTGAACATCCAAAAACCCCCAAATAATCTAATTTAAAAAATGGGCAGAAGACTGGACAGACATTTCTGCAAAGAGGACATACAGATGGCCAGCAGATACAGGAAAAGATGCTCAACATCACTCATGATGAGAAAAATGTGAATCAAAACTACCACCTCCTACTTGTCAAAATGGTTAAAATCGGTAACACAAGAAACAACAAGCGTTGGCAATGATGTGGAGGAAAGGGAACCCTCTTGCACTCTTGGTGGGAATGGAAACTGGTGCAGCCATTGGGGAAAACAGTATGCAAGTTCCTCAAAAAGTAAAAATAGAACTACCCTATGATCTAGGAATCACACTACTGGGTATTTAGCCCAAAAGTACAAAAACACTAATTTTTTAAAGTGATACATGTACTCTCTATGTTTACTGCAGTATTTACAGTAGACAAACTATGGAAGCAGCTCCGGTGTCTATCAATAAGTGAATGGGTGAAGAAGTGGTATATTTATAAATATATAAATATAAATATATATATATATATAATGAAATATTATTCAGCCATAAAAAGGATGAAATCTTGTCATTTGCAACCACATGGCTGTAGCTAGAAAGTATAACGCCAAGCAAAATAAGTCCGAGAAAGACGAATACCATACGATTTTACTCATATGTAGAATTTAAGAAACAAAACAAATGAGCAAAGGGAAAAAGACAAACCAAGAAACAGACTCTTAACTATAGAGAACAAACTAATGGTTACCAGAGGGGAGTGGGAGAGGGGACGGGTGAAATAGGTGACAGGGATTAAAGAGTGCACTTGTCATGATGAGCACTGGGTTGTGTATGGAATTGTTGAATCCCCACATTGTGTACCTGAAAATAAAATAGCATCTATTTTAACTACACTGGAATTAAAATAATTTTTTTAAAAGAATCTTTGTTTTGTATCACAACCAAAGTGACTGGGTTCAAAAATTGGTCTGTCACTTCAAAGCTGGGTCAATTTGAGCACATCAGTATCAATAGCAGTGGTTTTCCCCTTCAGTAAGGGGAAAGGAACAAAGATGGCAGATAATAAAGTACCTACTTCATCGGGTTATTGTCAGAATTGAATGAATTTGTGTATACCTGGTACTTAGCATAGTGCTTGACAATAGTAACTAACCACAGTTATGTCCTTACTATTACAGCTTTTGTTATTATTACTAGTAGCATTATCTTGTCCCCAACCTACTTCAATTTCCTAGAACACACTTTCTCAAAATATGCTCCTGGGATCCTGAATTATTTGGATCTCAGAATATCCATGTTCTCCCAAGCCTCTCTACTTGGCACCTGCAGTTCTGGTTAAATGCAGTGACCCATTTTATAAGAACTAATAGACTTGCCAAGTTGCTAATCTTTTAAAGAATCTCTTTAATACACTCTCATCTGAGAGGCATTTACAGACTTCCCTAAATAAGCATAGTATATCCCTCTCCCAGATTTCTATTTTATTCTGCAAAGTCTTAGCTTATATTGTCTTGCCCTTTGTGGTCTCCATTTTTGTTTCACTTCTGGACAATAAATTTCTTTAAAGAAGGACAATTTTGTCTATATTATGTCGTCAGTCTCTGACATCATTTCATCATCATCATGCCTCATGGTCACAGAAAACATAATAGTTAATTGTGTTTTTTTTGTTTTGTTTTGTTTTTAGCAATTTCACCTATTTGACAGAGATCACAAGTGGGCAGAGAGGCAAGCAGAGAGAGAGAGGAGGAAGCAGGCTCCCTGCAGAGCAGAGAGCCCAAGTTAATTATGTTTTTTCATGTAAGATATTCATTGTTCTCAAAACCTTACATATATCATGTGAATAGGACTTCTCATTGGTTCCTGAGAGAATTAAATTATCCCCATGTTAAAGAATGTGGAATGGAGATACAGAAATGTTCAAGAACTTGCTCGAGGTCATACAACTAAGAATGACAGAAGCATGATCTTTAACTCCACAGCCCAGTGATATGTAGAATAGACAAACACTTTGTGAACGAATGGGTGATTCCTAAAGTAACTTGTAGCCTGATAGAGTACATTTTCAAGAAGTTATTCCTAGGTCATGCACTAAGCTATGTGCTGTAATGTGGGAAAAGAATTACTATGTAAGTTAGAGATCTTAAGCACTTTACAATTTGGCTAAGAAAAAAATGGCACTTTACAATTTGGCTAAGAAAAAAATGGCAGCACATATGAAAAACTATATGGTGTGTATACGCGCTAAAATGGATTGTAGTGAAATTTGGAAAATCTGGAGAGAAATGTTACTGTGAGGCTTTATTTTTTATTTTTTTTTTAATTTTTAATTATTTTTAATTATTTTTATTTTTTTTAAACTGTGAGGTTTTAAAGAGCCACTAAATGGGTTATATTCTACTTTAGAGTCAGTTTCCGATTTCTAGTATGAGAATGCAGTGCTTCTGAGTCATTGTCAGTCTAACAGGTAAGCAATTGATTGAAATGGTTATAAAACCACTGTTAATCTCTTAGAGCAGAATGTCAGGGATATTTTCCATATGTTTGAGTTTGGGGAGCACCTATGGGGAAAGTGAATATAGGGTCACTTTGAAACATTATTCTAACATATAGAAATATAAACTTATAAGTGACTTGTGGCTGAAATTTGAACACTGCCTTTATGTGTGATCTGTTGTGTGGTTTATTACATACTATTTCAATGTCATATGGAGAAATTGTAAATCACCACCATAAGTACTTCACTACATAACTAAGCATTTGTATAAGTTATTTCTCTTACCAACAAAATTATCAACAAAGAAGAGCAAGTTAGAGATCTAGAAAACCTACACAGAAGAATCCAAGGAGTTTCTTTAAAAAAAAAAAACAAAAAAAACCCCAAAAATGCTCACACAAGGAGGTCCAAAACTACCTTGAGGTCAATTAATTGATTATATCGCATGTAAACTTCATTCAAATCACTGTCAAGGAGAGTCTAATAAAAATGTGCTAATGTAAATAACTAGCTGGAAATGCTGAGATAAGAAAAGGAAGCCTCTATTTTTTGAGAATTTGCATCCTATGCTTTTATTAGGGCTGGGGATAGTGAATTATAAATGCCCTAAATTTGGTGTTTTTGTTAAATCTAAATCAGAATGAAATAGGACATGTTTTCCCTATACTAAAAAAAGTAAGTTAAAAACTCAACAACTCTACCCTGATAAACTAATTCATACATAATTAATTACATTATGTTTCCTAAAATTACTGGACCACCAAATTACTCTCTTTATTAAACTCAAAGTAGCTCAGTATCTTATTCAGGTTAAAGTTTCTGATAATAAAATAGACCTATGATTTAACCTTACTCTATTTAGAAAGCTCACTTCTCTCTCTCTCTCTCTCTCTCTCTCTCTCTGTGTGTGTGTGTGTGTGTGTGTGTGTGTGTATGTGCATGCACATGCATTTAAAATTTTTTCTATCATCTGTTTGATATATTATCTCCACTTGCTTAATTTTTTAAAAATTCAGTTATAGGTAGTTGACTAAATGTATAGCTTGAAGTTCCTATTGATGAATTTAACATTGTCATTAAAATAAAATATAGCTAAACACTCACCTTAGTGCATTGTTCTTCAAGGGTAGAAGCAGCAACACACATATTCATGGGTTTTCCAAACCAAAGAAAGTGTTCACATTTTGAGGCAGTTACAGATTTAACCCATACCTCCAAGTTCTAGGAATAAATCAATGATGAATGAAGGATTAAAAATGAAAATAGAAAATTTTTGTCATTGAGATTGATTGAACATGAAAATAGAAAATTTTTGTCATTTCTTTGTTCAATTTTTCATAACTGTGTTTTCTTCTTAAGATTGAATTCATCGGGCACCTGGGTGGCTCAGTGGGTTAAAGCCTCTGCCTTAGGCTCAGGTCATGATCCCAGGGTTCTGGGATCGAGCCCCGCATCAGGTTCTCTGCTCAGTGGGGAGCCTGCTTCCTCTTCTCTCTCTCTCTGCCTGCCTCTCTGCCTACTTGTGATCTCTGTCTGTCAAATAAATAAATAAAATCTTTTAAAAAAAAAAAGATTGAATTCATCAGGGTCACACTTCCACAGAGATTGGTAGATAGAAAAATAATGAAGATAAAAATAAAGCACTGAGAAAGATAACAAAAACCATAAGAAAAATAGATTAAAAAAAAGCAAATTAAAAACAATGATGCTAAGAAGGGGAATTTGGGTGGCCAGAAGAAAAATGGGATCTGAGAGGGTGAAAACCCAAAAACTATGATTGGTTCTGCAACCAGCAGTAAGTATAATCTTTTAAGTTGGTCACAAAGTGACTCTGAACCAGTTTTTTCAATTTTAAAAGAGTTGTACTAGAGGTGTTGAATGACACTCCCAGGTCTCAAAATTGATTACTATTTTATTCTAAGAGGGTAGGATAAAAGACAAGGATATATGTTAACCAAACAAAGAAAAAGGGAACAAATGAAGTCATAATTTAGCAAAATAATTCAATCATGGGAAAAATTATGATGAATGAGTAAACTCGGGGCAGATTTTTACCTAGCTCTTTTACATTTCCTTTCTTGTACTTAATGCTAGTCATTTCAACATTATCGTTATTTTTTTTCTTTTGTAAAATGGTAATCACTAAGAAAATAATGAAGTCAGAAACTAAAGAAACATAGGAGTATCTGTCAATTAAAGGATGACCAGAGGAAAAATTAGTTTGAGTTTGACCCCTATTAGCTCTGCAAATAAACCATTTGAACTTACTCTAAGGGAAAATAAACAAATAAAAAAAATTTTCATCTAAAATAGATTTTGTCAGTGATGAGTTCTCTGGAAATCAATGTCCTGATTCTTCACTTTTTGAAAGACCTAGTGTGTACCTCAACATTATCATTTTGTTTTGTTTTGTTTGTTTTTTCCAACATTATCATTTAGAATGACTATTCAAATAAGCCTTTTCTCTCCATTGAGAAAATAATTTCAAAATACTTCAAATCTTTTTTTTTTTTAACATCTATTTATTTTTTTTTTAATTTGACAGAGACAGACACAGTGAAAGATGAAACACAAACAGGGAGAATGAGAGGAAGAAGCAGGCTTCCTGTTGACCAGGGAGCCTGATGTGGGATCATGACCTGAGCCAAAGGCAGACACCCAATGACTGAGCCACCCAAATCTTTTCTATCTTTATATCTTTTATATTTGCTGGTTATATCAGTTAATTTAAATGTAGCATGACAGTGACTTTATCTCTATTCCCAAAGTGTTACTGAAGTGATAGAGTCATCACCCATAAAGATGACTGATTTAACTTAATAGCAAACCTTTTCTTTCCAGGCAAGTGTCTAAGCACTTTGTCTATACCAAATCATTTAATCCTCATAACTATATAAAGTATATGCTATTATCATGCTGATTTATAGATGAGCAAACTGAAGCACAAAGGTTTTTATAACTTACTTAATGTCAAAAAAGTATAAATGAAGGAGTCAGCATTAAAATTCCAGTGGTCTGGCTCAAGAGATCATGTTTGTAAAACACTAACAGCATAGTAATCTAAATATGAAAGAAATAAGAAATTGTAGAGATCAACTTTTTAATGTGTCACAAACTATGGAAAAATCAAAAGGAAGTCTGAGTGCCCATCCCTGCCAATGACAATAGGCAGATGGTTAAGAGGAATTTAAGAGGGAAATGGAAGGCAAGTGCTATTAAGTACCATTATAATAACCCTTCTATTAAATAACTTCAAATATTTTAAGATTAAATTATCTAAAAAAATTTTGCAAACACCAAGAGATTAATACAGGATGCTTTAGAATATATGGATGATTCTACCAATGCAGGTATGCCTGTAGAGTACTAGAACACAAATGAATCATTTTATATATTTATGCATTACCTAATTTAATCCTTCTGACAACCCAAGAACACAAAGAGTCTCCTTGCCTTCCCCAATCTTGTCACCATCCCTATATTGCAAATTAAAAATCCCAACAAAGCAACAAAAATGGAAGCACAAAGAAATGGGAAACTGGCCTAAACACACACAGTAATTAGGTGGTGAAACCTAGGCCTCCCCAGCTCCAGATTCAATACAGCCTGCCGTCATGCTGCCTCTTGAATTATAGCCACGGCTAGATGGGTTATCTATAGGCATGCTGATCTTACCTCTAGACATCCCTGATGACTGAAGGACAACTGCTAATGGGGGACAGGGGAAGGCTAGAAAGGAAAGCACACCTGAATGTATAAATGATTAACTCATCATGCTTGCAGCAAGTCTGTCCCTAATTGCCAACAGTAACCTGACAGATTTAGGAAAGGTCTTGATTTACCTGAACATTCTTTGGAATTTCTATTTGTAGAAGGTCTTCTCAAATAGATAAATTGGTAGAAACTTTAAAGTGCTGAGGAAAAAATCTTTATATAATGGAAAACAAACAATTTTATTATTGGAATGATTATTCTAAGGGCATCTGGGTGGCTTAGTCAGTTGTGTCTGACTCTTGATTTGGGCTCAGGTCATGAGCTCAGGTCCTGGGAACAAGCCCTGCATCAGGCTCTGTGTTCAGCAAGGAGTCTGCTTGTCCCTCTCTCTCTGCTTCTCACTGTCTCATAAGTAGAATCTTAAAAAAAAATTGATTATTCTAAACTAACCCAACCAGCATCTTTATAATACCTGCCATCAGGAAGACAGAAGAGAGAGAAATGATAAAAAGCCTCTTCTGAGACACCTAAAGGCTCTTTCCCTCCTGTAGATAATTGATTAATTTTTTTTAAAAGAATTTTACTTCAAGTCATTTTGGAGGAAACCCCATTTGCTTAGTCATTCCTGGTCTCACAGAAGCAGACCCTATGGCCTTTAAGTGTTGGGTCCTGGTATCCTACCAAACTATTGTAATCTGCAAAGATTAATTTGCACCGAAGATTATGCAAAAGTGGATACTCAGCAGCAACTAGAGAAATAGTCTTCTCTTTGAAAAGAGTTGAAGCCAAGTCCCCAGACTCTATTTGGACTAACTCGAGTGCTTTATTCATAAAGTTGGCTTTCAAATTCCACAAAGCCTGCTTTTGTTTTCAGATCTTCAGGGAGTCTTGTAATTCCCAGTGTCAAGGGCACAACAGAATCTGTGATCTGCACACAACTCAGCTCATCAGCATTAATTATTGCTCTGCCAAGCTTGTAAACGAATGTAATCAGAAGCCTTATGCAGAGGCCCCAGTGAGAATGCCACCTTTTTCTCTGCCTGCTCATTCTCTGTCTCCTTTCTCTCTCCCATTAACCGTTGGCTTTCCACGCTTTGATTTCTCCTCTTATTTTTCACTTTCTCCTTGGGTGGGCACATCTGCCTTCTTGCTTCAGCCAAAATTTCTATTATGAAGTCTTCTAATTATGCCTTTTCAACCTCGGTCTTTTTCGGAAGTTTCACACCTGTATTTTTGACTGCCTGCTAAATGCAACCCAAACCACCAATTCCAAAATGGGCTCATGCTCTTCCTTTAACCTCAAACCCATATTTGTTTTTCCCCAGGCGCTCCCACCCTGAGCTGACGTCTCCACCTTCTGCATAACCAAAGCTATAGAAAAAGGAAACGTCAGTTTCATCTCCGACTCACCCTCTGTTATTCCTGTATTGTCTCGCTACAACCAGTCAGCCTTTGGATCACCTCAATCTCACTGTAGGACCTTCTATAGAATGGTTCCTACCTCAGAACTATTGCCCACTGTTGGTTTCCCTTTGTTGCTCTGCTGGATGATTCTCAGCCCCCATCAGTCTGACTGGAGGCTCTTACCAATCTTACCTCCCTCTCATCCAGCAGTGCTATCTCTCTAAACATCACTCTGCTCCTGTTTTCTAAGTTTGCGTGTGTGTGTATGTGTATATGATGAATGTATTTACTTTCCTCATGGCAAAATACACTTTACAAAGTAAAGTTTGATGAAATAGATAAAAGTCAGTTTTGATATATTGTACTCTTGACAGGTTAGTTAGTTTTTAAAACCAAACCTTGCTTCATGCTGCTCTCAATGTATATGAAACTCATCAACCTGATCTTCAAGACAAAAAGCCATTACCCATATCCCAGAGATCATCCTCTACCATTCTTCTCCATAAGCATTATAATTTGGACATACTTTTGGGCCCTTTAACAGTTCCTGGCACATAGTGAGCATTGAATGAATGTTTGTTGAATGGATGAACAAGTTGCTCACTGTAGCCCATCCTTACTAAGCCCTTTATATGCTCTCTGTTTACTTTCTACATGCTACTCTCTACTTGGAAAACTCTTTTTATTCTTCTGGACCTGGCTAATAATTGCTACCCTTTCTGCAAAATCTAGCTGATATTTGACCCTTTGACTTACTCATTAACTCAACAAGTATTTATTAAGCACATACAAGGAACCTGGTGTATGGGATACAAGAACCAGTCTAGTGTGGAAAACTCATTAGAAAGCAACTACATATTTCCTGTAGCTTTTCCTACATGTACACAATGTAGTTGCACCTTCCTGCCTACCTCCACAGAACCTATAAAGAACATTTTTTATATCACTCAGGAATATTAATTTCTGAAAATCTCCATATTACTGCCTGATGCACTTCAGGACTACATTCTACTACACATACTCATCCTTGTATCTCTCTAATGAGCAAATAGTAAGCCACTGATAAATGGTTGTTACTTACAGTCTTGACCAATAATGGTTGAACATACAATTTTATGACTTTGGGATGGCGCAATAGTGCTACACATTCAGAAGTTCAAGTTTTAAATTTTGGTCTTTTCCCAGATTAGCAATATACGTGGTACAATACTCTTCTGATGCTGGGCAGTGGTAGTGAGCCGCAGCTCTCAGGCACGTGATCCCGAGGGGAAACTGACACATTTACAACCATTCTATACCCACAGCCATTCTGTTTTTCACTTTCAGGTTTCAATAAGTTTCATGATACAACACTATTATCAACTAGGTTTTGTGTTAGATGAGTTTGCCCAAGTACAGGCTAATCTAACTGTTAGGCTAGGCTAAGTTATGATGTTCAACAGGTGAGGTGTATTAAATGTACTTTTGACTCGGGATATTTTCAACTTACAATGGGTTTACTGGGAACTAGAAGGCAAGGGAAGTCTGTATATAATTGTGCTGAGGATACAATATAGAATGAGCCTGTTTGTGATCAGTTTGCCAATTTGAAATTCAGACTATCTGACCTATGCAATTAAGATCTGAAGCTGATCAATTAACTTTCCTGGCCTCATTAGCATCTTTGTAAATCAGGTGGGACAACACCTACTTCATGAAGTTCTTTAAAGTATCAACTGATGAAAAAAGATTGACTATGAATGCTTGTCCGCTATTTGCCTGATTTATGAATAAAGCAAGATATATTGGTAATGGAAGTTCAATAAATGGGATAAGTAGAAGAATGTAGACAAGAATGAACAACTGAGTTAGGTATTTCCTAGATTGAGAAACTCTGAAAGCAGCAGCAGAAAAATGCATACAGAATAGGTAAACTCCTATTTTAGTCAAACTGCAAAAGGAAATTCAATAGTTTTTTTTACCTAAAAGGAGCAAGAAGATGATATCTGTGTGTTTATATGAAACTGTATGTTGATATAATTTTGTTAAAATTTACTACAAAAAAGTTATATTTCAAGGTATAATTTTAGTTATTTTAAACACATCTATTTGTTGTTGAAGTATTGCTTTTAAAAACATTGAAATACATAGATGTCCTACCTACAGAAAGCGGAAAAATCAATATTTGGGGGCTCTGAAAGCACAAAACCTGGTAGAAACTTCTCTATCCTTCCCAGTGGTCTACTTCAACACTACTCATTTCTGTTTTCACATTTACTCTGTTAGTCTCTTGATTCCTCTTGGATGCTTTCTGTAGATATTTACCTGATGACTGATAGAGTGTATAAGAAGAAGGCCTTAGGACTTCAGGTTAGGACTCCATGACTGAGGGTTTTGCAAGCAACAGACTTCATAATGGCATTTTTTTTTATAGACTGTACAGATGCCAGAGATCAAAGAACATGGCCCTCTAGGTTAGTTTTTCTTGTTTGCTTTAATATAAGATGAACTCTTCACATACGAACTTTGTGAAGATTGACTGACATCAAACTCTTCAATATTCCCCAAATATATTTTCACCACCAGGTATGTCTGCAGGATAGAGTTCAGCTTCAGTCGATAACCTGCAATTCTCATGGTTCTTATTTGCTAGGTCTCTTTCTTCCCTGTCATCCTTTTAAAGTTACCTTCCTGTCCTCTTGACCTGATAAAGCTAAGAATGATTAGCAAATTTCCCAAAGCAAGCTGTTTGTTGAAGCACAGAGCAATCTTTTAAAATTCTACAAAATTTCAGTGTGAAACCATGAGGGGAGAACCAGAAGAAACTATAAGGAAACTACCCCAAAATAAATAGGGTAGAAAGTGAGATGCTTTTGAATGACTATTAGTTACAAGGTACCATGCATGATATTTTATAAATGTGTACTTATTTAATTCTTCCATGCAATACTTTGGGCAAATTGTGAGGAACTTTAAGCTTAATTTGTTCATGATCAAATATGCTAAGATGCTGATACAGGATTTGAACCCATATCTATCCAAATCTAAAATATACACTTTTCCCACAATATTTTGCTACCCACAGAGCATACTATGGTTGAGCTCTACGAGCACCATGAATTTATAAAAAAATAAATTGGAATTTTCCTTTTAAAGAGAAGGTTTAAAATATGAAGTTTTTTTTTTCTATTTTTAAAATTGAATCATGCACTAGTGAGTCAATTTACAATTTTCCCTGGTTCATGATTTTATAAATAAACATGGCATTGTTTTTGGCAGTGTGTCAATCCGACTTGTTTTCACAGCAGAAACTGAATGCAGTCATGGAGTAGCTTTTCTGGCCAGGTCATAATAATATAATTTACAGCATATTAGCCTTTTCATATCATATTGATTTTTCATGCTGACGGGCTTCCAAAACCACAATAGAAGCTAATTCTATGCTAAGGAACAACGATATCAAATTAAAAGTTAAAGCATGTGCCAATCCAAATATCAAGTTAATATTACAAAATAAATATTTGGTGCTTCTTACAAACATTGGACTCACCCATGACTAGAGTCCTACATGATGAAAGAATCTAAAAAACAAAGATGAAAACCAAAAGTAATTACTTGCTGGGACCAAAAATAAGAGCCCTCACCAAATACTGAACTAGAAGGTTACCAGTAGGAGAGAAAAAGAATCATCTGAAATAATTAAAAAAGAAATTGGTTACAAGAAATGATGGAAGGAAAAATAAAAACCAAGATCCAGGAAATATTTACAAATCATCTGTCCTTTTGACTACAAAAAACTTTCTTCACAGAATGATTTCAATGCTGAATCCCATATAAGGGTCTTTGTTCATACTTTATTTTTTTTATATAAAAAATTATTTATTTGTTTGTTTATTTGAGAGAGAGAGAGAGAGAGAACACAAGAGGGAGCAGAATCCCTGCTGAGCAGGGAGCCTGATGTGGGGCTCCATCACAGGACTCTGGAATCATGACCTGATCCAAAGGCATGCTCAGATTCTTAACCATCTGAACCACCCATCACTTTAAATTGTATTTGAGAAGTGTTAAATTTCTTATAAGGTAAGGTTGCGAGTAGAAACTTTTCAGTGTCAATCTCTGATTCCCTCAACCCAGAGCCCTATTTTTTAAAGCAAAACATAGTTGGAAGCCCAAAACAAACTAAAAAGTCTTTAATCTGCTTTGTTCCTTTGTTCCATATACCAATTCATTTTTAGGTTTTTAAATTTAAATCAAGAACCATATAATAAGACCTAGAAAGACATTTTCATTATTTATAAAATTAATATATCTTTAAATAATTTCAAACTTTAAGCTACAATGGCAATACACAGAATTCTTGTATACCTTCAATCAGATCTTCCAATTGTGAATATCTTACTACCTTTGCCTCTTCACAGACAATATTCCAGGGGAAAAAAAAAGTTATATGTAATTTTGACATAACCTCCAAATCAGGAACTTGACATGGTTTCAACACTATAATCACATCCACAGATCCCTTCAAATGTGGCCAAATGTCCCAATGGTCCCAATAGTCTGGACAATTTCCATTCTGGTCCAGAATCCTTCCTTTACTCAGGAGCTATTCCTCAGTCTTGCCCTTACCTACAGGGCCTTGACAGATTCAGAGTCTACATGATACCCAAACCAGGTCTGTCTAGTGTTTCTAGAGCAGACTCAGCTCAGGCATCCCTAACAGAAACATCCTAAATATAATGCTGTGCTCTCTTCTCAATACAGCCCATCAAAGGGGACACATCACCACCACTTGTGGTATAAGAATGATACATATAAACATGATATAACTAAAGTAAACTGCTGATTCAAGTATGATATCTGTAAGCATAATGGGTAACATTTCTGCCAATTTCTTCCTACACAAAAACAATTTTTGCTGTTGGTGATAAGTGGAATTTCATAGGAAGGTACTCTTAGATTGTGGCAATATTCTGTTCCTATTCAACTTCCACTGACCAGTATCTTGGTATCCTTGGAGGATTCTCACCCAAAATACCCAACACCATTGTCGCCCAATAGGTAGTTTCCGTTTCCCTCACTAATTCTACATTTAGTACTTGGTACTACTACCATAAGAAATGCCTTAATATACTTAACATATTCCTATCAGTATGGATACACACAACTTTATTTTACTCAATGGTAATCCGTTATTTTTATGTGATTTTTCATGTGGTTCATGTGATTGTAGAGTCTAACCAGGCAAATCCAAAATCTATAGGATAGGTCATCAGGAAGGATATTTAGATATGACTGAACTTCCTGTCTGCAAGCAGAATTTCTTCCTCAGGGAAGCTTCAGTTCCATTCCTAAAACCTGTCAAGGTTTGAATTGAATCAGGCCTACCCTGCAGTATCTAAATAACCTCTTAAAGCCAACTGATCATGAACTTTAATCACATCCACAAAATACTGTGAAAAGGTATCTCATGATTGTTTGGTTTGCACACACCAAATAGCTAATAGGGCTGAGCATCTTTTTTTTAATGTGCCAGTTATATATCTTCTTTGGAGAGATCTCTCATCAAATCTGTGTCTTGTTTTTAACTGAGTTGTTTAATTATTAAGTTGTAAGAGTTCTTTTTTTTTTTCATGACAAGGAAGAATTTATTCTAAGAATGTGAAGTTATTTTAACATTTTAAGAAATCAATCAATAGATTTCTGTATATTAAGAAAATAGAGGAGAGGAAAAACACCATAATCATTGCCATTGATTCAGAAAAAGGTATTTGAGAAAATTCAACATTCATTCCTGATTAAAATTTTCAGCACAATAAAGGAAATTTTACCAATCTGATAAAAGACATCTGCAAAAAACTACAGCCCACTTGATCTTTAATGAGGAACAAGGAAAAGATGTCTACTCTCACTACTTTTCAAACTTTTACTGGATGTCTTAGCCAATGTAAAAACAGAAAAATATTTTATTTTTTTTTAAAGATTTTATTTATTTATTTGACAGAGAGAGATCACAAGCAGGCAGAGAGGCAGGCAGAGAGACAGGAGGAAGCAGGCTCCCCGCTGAGCAGAGAGCCCAATGCGGGACTCGATTCCAGGACTCCGAGATCATGACCTGAGCCGAAGGCAGCGGCTTAACCCACTGAGCCACCAAGGCGCCCCCAGAAAAATATTTTAAAAACATATGCAAAGGAAGAAGTGAAATTGTCTTTATTCCTAGATGATGCAATCACATACATAGAAAATCCTAAGGATCATAAAAATCTATTAGAATAAATATGTGTGTTTAGCAAAATCAGTGGCACAAAGTCAATATATATAAATCAACTGTGATCTTATATCCCTGTAATAGATTATTGGATGCATAAACATATTTTTATATTATTTAAAGAAGTATTAAAAAAAGAAATAATTAGAGTTAAGTTTTTTTTTTAATTTTATTTTTTATAAACATATATTTTTATCCCCAGGGTACAGGTCTGCGAATCGCCAGGTTTACACACTTCACAGCACTCACCATAGCACATACCCTCCCCAATATCCATAACCCCACCCTCCCCCTCCCAACCCCCTCCCCCGATCAACCTTCAGTTTGTTTTGTGAGATTAAGAGTCACTTACGGTTTGTCTCCCTCCCAATCCCAACTTGTTTCATTTACTTTTTCTCCTACCCCCTTAACCCCCCATGTTGCATCTCCTCTCCCTCATATCAGGGAGATCATATGATAGTTGTCTTTCTCCGATTGACTTATTTCGCTAAGCATGATACCCTCTAGTTCCATCCACGTTGTTGCACATGGCAAGATTTCATTTCTTTTGATGGCTGCATAGTATTCCATCGTGTATATATACCACATATTCTTTATCCATTCGTCTGTTGATGGACATCTAGGTTCTTTCCATAGTTTGGCTATCATAGACATTGCTGCTATAAACATTCGGGTGCACGTGCCCCTTCGGATCACTACGTTTGTATCTTTAGGATAAATAACCAGCAGTGCAATTGCTGGGTCATAGGGTAGTTCTATTTTCAACATTTTGAGGAACCTCCATGCTGTTTTCCAGAGTGGTTGCACCAGCTTGCATTCCCACCAACAGTGTAGGAGGGTTCCCCTTTCTCCGCATCCTCGCCAGCATCTGTCATTTCCTGACTTGTTAATTTTAGCCATTCTGACTGGTGTGAAGTGATATCTCATGGTGGTTTTGATTTGTATTTCCCTGATGCCGAGTGATATGGAGCAATTTTTCATGTGTCTGTTGGCCATCTGGATGTCTTCTTTGCAGAAATGTCTGTTCATGTCCTCTGCCCATTTCTTGATTGGATTATTTGTTCTTTGGGTGTTGAGTTTGCTAAGTTCTTTATAGATTTTGGACACTAGCCCTTTATCTGATATGTCATTTGCAAATATCTTCTCCCATTCTGTCAGTTGTCTTTTGGTTTTGTTCACTGTTTCCTTTGCTGTGCAAAAGCTTTTGATCTTGATAAAATCCCAAAAGTTCATTTTTGCCCTTGCTTCCCTTGCCTTTGGCGATGTTCCTAGGAAGATGTTGCTGCAGCTGAGGTCGAAGAGGTTGTTGCCTGTGTTCTCCTCGAGGATTTTGATGGATTCCTTTCTCACATTGAGATCCTTCATCCATTTTGAGTCTATTTTCGTGTGTGGTGTAAGGAAATGATCCAATTTCATTTTTCTGCATGTGGCTGTCCAATTTTCCCAACACCATTTATTGAAGAGACTGTCTTTTTTCCATTGGACATTCTTTCCTGCTTTGTCGAAGATGAGTTGACTATAGAGTTGAGGGTCTATTTCTGGGCTCTCTATTCTGTTCCATTGATCTATGTGTCTGTTTTTGTGCCAGTACCATGCTGTCTTGATGATGACAGCTTTGTAATAGAGCTTGAAGTCCAGAATTGTGATGCCACCAACTTTGGCTTTCTTTTTCAATATTCCTTTGGCTATTCGAGGTCTTTTCTGGTTCCATATAAATTTTAGGATTATTTGTTCCATTTCTTTGAAAAAAATGGATGGTCCTTTGATAGGAATTGCATTAAATGTGTAGATTGCTTTAGGTACCATAGACATTTTCACAATATTTATTCTTCCAATCCAGGAGCATGGAACATTTTTCCATTTCTTTGTGTCTTCCTCAAATTCTTTCATGAGTACTTTATAGTTTTCTGTGTATAGATTCTTAATCTCTTTGGTTAGGTTTATTCCTAGGTATCTTATAGTTTTGGGTGCAATTGTAAATGGGATGGACTCCTTAATTTCTCTTTCTTCTGTCTTGTTGTAGGTGTAGAGAAATGCAACTGATTTCTGTGCATTGATTTTATATCCTGACACTTTACTGAATTCCTGTACAAGTTCTAGCAGTTTTGGAGTGGAGTCTTTTGGGTTTTCCACATATAGTATCATATCATCTGCAAAGAGTGATAGTTTGACTTCTTCTTTGCCGATTTGGATGCCTTTAATTTCCTTTTGTTGTCTGATTGCTGAGGCTAGGACTTCTAGTACTATGTTGAATAGCAGTGGTGATAACGGACATCCCTGTCGTGTTCCTGATCTTAGCGGAAAAGCTTTCAGTTTTTCTCCATTGACAATGATATTTGCGGTGGGTTTTTCATAGATGGCTTTGATAATATTGAGGTATGTGCCGTCTATCCCTACACTTTGAAGAGTTTTGATCAGGAAGGGATGCTGTACTTTGTCAAATGCTTTTTCAGCATCTATGGAGAGTATCATATGGTTCTTGTTCTTTCTTTTATTAATGTGTTGTATCACATTGATTGATTTGCGGATGTTGAACCAACCTTGTAGCCCTGAATAAATCCCACTTGGTCGTGGTGAATAATCCTTTTAATGTACTGTTGAATCCTATTGGCTAGTATTTTGGCGAGAATTTTTGCATCTGTGTTCATCAAGGATATTGGTCTGTAGTTCTCTTTTTTGATGGGATCCTTGTCTGGTTTTGGGAACAAGGTGATGCTGGCCTCATAAAATCAGTTTGGAAGTTTTCCTTCTATTTCTATTTTTTGGAACAGTTTCAGGAGAATAGGAATTAGTTCTTCTTTAAATGTTTGGTAGGGGGGCGCCTGGGTGGCTCAGTGGGTTAAGCCGCTACCTTCGGCTCAGGTCATGATCCCAGGTCCTGGGTTCGAGCCCCACATCGGGCTTTCTGCTCAGCAGGGAGCCTGCTTCCTCCTCTCTGTCTGCCTCTCTGTTTACTTGTGATTTCTCTCTGTCAAATAAATAAATAAAATCTTAAAAAAAAAAAAAAATAAATAAATGTTTGGTAGAATTCCCCCGGGAAGCCATCTAGCCCTGGGCTTTCGTTTGTTTGGAGATTTTTGATGACTGTTTCAATCTCCTTACTGGTTATGGGTCTGTTCAGGCTCTCTATTTCTTCCTGGTTCAGTTGTGGTAGTTTATATGTCTCTAGGAATGCATCCATTTCTTCCAGATTGTCAAATTTGTTGGCGTAGAGTTGCTCATAGTATGTTCTTATAATTGTCTGTATTTCTTTGGTGTTCGTTGTGATCTCTCCTCTTTCATTCATGATTTTATTTATTTGGGTCCTCTCTCTTTTCTTTTTGATAAGTCTGGCCAGGGGTTTATCAATCTTATTAATACTTTCAAAGAACCAGCTCCTAGTTTCATTGATTTGTTCTATTGGTTTTTTTGGTTTCTATTTCATTGATTTCTGCTCTGATCTTTATGATTTCTCTTCTCCTGCTGGGTTTAGGGTTTCTTTCTTGTTCTTTCTCCAGCTCCTTTAGGTGTAGGGTTAGGTTGTGTACCTGAGACCTTTCTTGTTTCTTGAGAAAGGCTTGTACCGCTATATATTTTCCTCTCAGGACTGCCTTTGTTGTGTCCCACAGATTCTGAACCATTGTGTTTTCATTATCATTTGTTTCCATAAATTTTTTCAATTCTTCTTTAATTTCCTGGTTGACCCATTCATTCTTTAGAAGGATGCTGTTTAGTCTCCATGTATTTGGGTTCTTTCCAAATTTCCTCTTGTTATTGAGTTCTAGCTTTAGAGCATTGTGGTCTGAAAATATGCAGGGAATGATCCCAATCTTTTGATACCGGTTGAGACTTGATTTAGGACCAAGAATGTGATCTATTCTGGAGAATGTTCCATTAGAGAAGAATGTGTATTCTGTTGCTTTGGGATGAAATGTTCTGAATATATCTGTGATGTCCATCTGGTCCAGTGTGCCATTTAAGGCCTTTATTTCCTTGTTGATCTTTTGCTTGGATGATCTGTCCATTTCAGTGAGGGGAGTGTTAAAATCCCCTACTATTATTGTATTATTGTCGATGTGTTTCTTTGATTTTGTTATTAATTGGTTTATATAGTTGGCTGCTCCCACGTTAGATCTTCTTGTTGGACAGTTCCTTTGAGTATGATAGAGTGTCCTTCCTCATCTCTTATTATAGTCTTTGGCTTAAAATCTAATTGATCTGATATAAGGATTGCCACTCCTGCTTTCTTCTGATGTCCATTAGCATGGTAAATTCTTTTCCACCCCCTCACTTTAAACCTGGAGGTGTCTTCTGGTTTAAGATGAGTTTCTTGTAGGCAACATATAGATGGGTTTTGTTTTTTTATCCATTCGGATACCCTGTGTCTTTTGATTGGGGCATTTAGCCCATTAACATTCAGGGTAAGTATTGAGAGATATGAATTTAGTGCCATTGTATTGCCTGTAAGGTGACTGTTATTGTATATTGTCTCTGTTCCTTTCTGATCTACTACTTTTAGGGTCTCTCTTTGCTTAGAGGACCCCTTTCAATATTTCCTGTAGAGCTGGTTTGGTATTTGCAAATTCTTTCAGTTTTTGTTTGTCCTGGAAGCTTTTAATCTCTCCTTCTATTTTCAATGATAGCCTAGCTGGATATAGTATTCTTGGCTACATGTTTTTCTCGTTTAGTACTCTGAATATATCATGCCAGCTCTTTCTGGCCTGCCAGGTCTCTGTGGATAAGTCTACTGCCAATCTAATATTTTTACCATTGTACATTACAGACTTCTTTTCCGGGCTGCTTTGAGGATCTTTTCTTTGTCACTAAGACTTGTAAATTTTACTATTAGGTGACAGGGTGTGGACCTATTCTTATTGATTTTGAGGGGGGTTCTCTGAACCTCCTGGATTTTGATGCTCGTTCCCTTTGTCATATTGGGGATATTCTCTCCAATAATTCTCTCCAACATACCTTCTGCTCCCCTCTCTGTTTCCTCTTCTTCTGGAATCCCAATTATTCTAATGTTGTTTCGTCTTATGGTGTCACTTATCTCTTGAATTCTCCCCTCGTGGTCCAGTAGCTGTTTGTCCCTCTTTTGCTCAGCTTCTTTATTCTCTGTCATTTGGTCTTCTATATCGCTAATTCTTTCTTCTGCCTCATTTATCCTAGCAGGGAGAGCCTCCATTTTTGATTGCACCTCATTAATAGCTTTTTTTTATTTCAACTTGGTTAGATTTTAGTTCTTTTATTTCTCCAGAAAGGGCTTTTATATCTCCCGAGATGGTTGCTTTAATATCTTCCATGCCTTTTTCAAGCCCGGCTAGAACCTTGAGAATCGTCATTCTGAACTCTATATCAGACATGTTACCAATGTCTGTATTGATTAGGTCCCTAGCCTTTGGTACTGCTTCTTGTTCTTTTTTTGTTGTGAATTTTTCTGCCTTGTCATTTTGTCCAGATAAGAGTATATGAAGGAGCAAGTAAGATACTAAAAGGGTGGCAACAACCCCAGGAAAATATGCTTTAGCCAAATCAGAAGAGATCCCAAATTGTGAGGGGGGAGAAAGGGGATAAAAAGGGGTTCAGAAAGAAAAAAAAAAGAAACTATTAAAAAAAGAAAGCCGATAAAGAAAAAAATATAAAAAGGAAAATATATATATATATATATATATATATATACATATGTATATATATATATATATATATACATATGTATATATATATATATTAGATAAACTATTTAAAAAACATTAAAAAAGAAAATGGTAAAAGTTAAAAAAATTTAGAAGAAGAGAAAAAAAAATTGAAAAAGAAAAAAAAAATTAAATTAACTGCAAGGCTGAAGAATCATGGGGAGAAAGCCCTGAGTTCCGTGCTTTGCTCTCTTCTCCTCTGGAATTTTGCCGCTCTCCTTGGTATTGAAACTGCACTCCTTGGTAGGTGAACTTGGTCCTGGCTGGGTTTCTCATTGATCTTCTGGGGGAGGGGCCTGTTGTAGTGATTCTCAAGCGTCTTTGCCCCAGGGGGAGTTGCACCGCCCTTACCCAGGGCCGGGCTGAGTAATCTGCTCGGGTTTGCTGGGTTTGCTTTCGGGAGCTTTTGTTCCCTGAGCGCTTTCCGTAGAGTTCTGGAAGAACGGAATGAAGACGGCGCCCTCCCGGTCTCCAGCCCGGAGGAGCCGAGACCCTGGGGCCCCACTCCTCAGTGCGCCCTCAGAGAACAGCGCCCAATTACTCCCATCACCCTGGCCTCCGGCCACGCTCAGAGCTGACCAAGCCTGCGACCGGTTCAAGGTAACCCGGAGCTGAGAGTCACTCCTCGGCTCTGTCTCTGTAGCCGGCTTCCCTGTTCTAATACCGGTAAGCTCTGCGACACTCAGACACCCCCGATCCTTCTGTGACCCTGTGGGACCTGAGGCCGCGCTGACCCCGCCTGGGCTTCACCCCGGTTAAGCCTCTGGAGCGATGTCCCTCAGCGGAACAGACTTTTAAAAGTCCTGATTTTGTGCTCCGTTGCTCCGCTGCTCGCCAGGAGCCGGCCCCTCCCCCCGCGGTCTATCTTCCCGTCGCTTTGGATTCACTTCTCCGCCAGTCCTACCTTTCAGATAGTGGTTGATTTTCTGTTTCTAGAATTGCTGTTCTTCTTCTCTTCAATCTCCCTTTGGATTTGTAGGTGTTTGCAATCTTTAGATAAGCTATTTAGCTGATCTCCCGCTACCTGAAGTAGTCTCAGCCTGCTACTTCTCTGCCATCTTGACTCCTCGTAAGAGTTCTTTATTTGGGATACTGGACCCACCCTTATCAAACATAAAAAAAATTTTCTCCCATACTATGAGTAAACTTTGAACTGTCTTAATGGTATCATTTGCAGTAGAAAAAAATTTTTTTAATTTTTATATAGTCCAGTTAATCCACTATTCCATTATTCTCTTTTGCTTCTGGTACCATATCTAAGAAATCATTGCCTTTTGAAGATCAAAGATTTAATACTATTTTTTCCTTTTAAGAATGTTATAGTTCTCTCCCTTACTTTTAGGTCTATGATACATTTTGAGATAGTTTAAAAGGTATACTTTTCCTAATATTTTTGTAGAACATGAAGGGATCCATCTTTTCTCTTTTCTGTGTATATAGACAGTTATAACATCATTGATTGTTGTATAGTCTGCTCTTTCTCCATGGACTTGTAAATTGAAAATGGACTGACTGTAAAGGTTAGAATTGAGAGTCCTGAAATTAACCCTACATCCAGTAATCAATCTATACATATCTACCTATGCCAGTCTCACATTGCCTTTATAAAGGCAGCTGTATAGTACATATGAAATCAGGACATCTGAGTCCTCCAAAAATTTTTTTAAGGTTGTTTTTGGAGATTCTTGGTCCCTTGCACATTTATAGGAGTGTTAGGATCAGCTTGTCAGGGGTGCCTTAGTGGCTCAGTCATTAAGCGTCTGCCTTTGGCTCAGGTCATGATCCCAGATCCTGGGATCTAGCCCTGCATCAGGCTCTGTGCTCAGTAGGAAGCCTGCTTCTCCCTCTTCCACTCCCCCTGCTTGGGTTCCCTCTCTCACTGTGTTTCTCTGTCAATAAATAAATAAAATCTTTAAAAAAAGAAAATGGGGATGCCTGGGTGGCTCAGTTGGTTAAGCAGCTGCCTTCGGCTCAGGTCATAATCCCAGGATCCTGGGATCGAGTCCCACATCAGGCTCCTTGCTCGGCAGGGAGCCTGCTTCTCCCTCTGCCTCTGCCTGACACTCTGTCTGCCTGTGCTCCCATGTGCTCTCTCTCTCTCTCTCTAACAAATAAAAAAAAATAAAATAAAAATAAAAAAAAATAAAAAAAGAAAATGTATCAGCTTGTCAATTTCTGCAAAAAGTCAAGGTAAGAACTGAATAGGGATAATTTTGAACTGTTAAAAAAAATTTAAGGAATATTGTCATCTTAACATTTGGTCTCCCAGAAACCACAAGAGACTCTTGACTCTGGGAAACAAACTGAGGATTGTGGAAGGGGAGGTGGGTGGGCAGATGGGGCAATTGGGTGATGGGCATTGAGGAGGGCACGTGATGTGATCAGCACTGGGTGGTATATGTAATTGACGAACACTGTTCAACAGAACACTATATCTGAAACTAATAATGTACTATGAGTTGGATAACCGAATTTGAAAAAAAAAAATTGGTCTCC
This sequence comes from Lutra lutra, assembly GCF_902655055.1. Classification (NCBI taxonomy): domain Eukaryota; kingdom Metazoa; phylum Chordata; class Mammalia; order Carnivora; family Mustelidae; genus Lutra; species Lutra lutra. Next base: position 125,595,870 of record NC_062284.1, read on the forward strand.
TAGACCATGAACATGAATTTTCTTTCAACTTTTGTCTTTAATATCTTTCACGAGTTTTATAGTTTAGTGTACAAATCCTATATTTTATTCCTATTGTTGATGCTATTATAGTGGAATTTTATTTTCTGAAGTAGTGTCTACTGTCTATTTTATAGTGTCTAAAAATATAATGGACTTTTTATGTTGATCTTGTATTTTGCAACATTGTTGATATTGGTTATTCTAACTTCTGTAGAATTTTTTGTAGGATTTCTATATATAAGAATGTCATCTGCAAATAGAGGTTTTAATTTTTTTTTAATTCCAAGATCATTTTAATTATTTTCCAATCTGGGTTTTGTATTACTTTTGCTTGGCTATTTAATCAAACTAGAATCCTCAAGTACAATGTTAAATAGAAGTGGCAAGAGGACCTCCTTGTCTATGATCTTAAGGAAAAAGCTTTCTGATTTCTGTCCTTCACCAATAAATTTTTTGTGGATGTTCTTTAGAATAAAGAAGGATTACTGGGGGTGTGCAGGTTGGTGAGTGTTTTTTGTTTTTTTCTTAAAATTGTATTTTTATTTTTGTTTTTAAGCAGTGGTAGGACTAGGGAGAATTTATAAAGTATTGGTACTAATTCTTTTTAAAAGATTTGGTAGAATTTACCAATGGGGCTATCAGGATCTGGGTCTGGGATTTTCTTTGTGGCAAGTGTTTAAATCACTAACCCAGCCTCTACTTACTACAGGCCTATTCAAATTTTTTTATTTCTTCTTAAGTCTATTTCAGTGGTTTGTGTTTGAGTTTGTCCTTTTCATCTAAATTAGTCTGATTTGACATAGAGTTTTTCATAGTATTCCCATGTAACCTTTCCCTTTAAGGCTAATAGTAATGCTACCTCTTATTCTTGACATTGGTAATTTGAGACTCGTGTTTTTTTCTTGGTCAGCCTACTTAACGGTTTACCACTTTTGTCGATCTTTCTTAAGAATCAATATTTCCTATTGTTTTTCTATTCTAGATATTTTTGTTCTAATATTATTTTTTTCCTTCCTTCTGTTTGCTATGGATTTTCCTAGTTTCTTAAGGTGAAAGCTTAGACTATTGATTTGAGACCTTAATACCAGTGTGTACAGCTATAATGATCTTTCAGAGGATTAATTTACCAGTGTGTTGTATTGTCACTGTCATCCATCACGAAATATTCTCTAATTTCCTTGTGATTTTTTTTCTTTAACCTTTTTGTTATTTAGAATGTTTTACTTAACTTTCACCTAATTGTGAGTTTCTCAGTTCTCCATTTGATTTTTAATTCCATTGTGATCAGAGAAAATGATCATGATATGAGGTCATGATCATGATATCAACCTAAATTAATCTATTGAGACTTATTTTATGGCATAACATAGTCTATCCAGGAGAATCTTCCATGTGCAGTTAAGTACTGTGCTATTGTTGGATGAAGTGTTCTACAGAGGTTTCTCTTATCTAGTTGGCTTATAAAATGTTCAACTATTCCATTTCCTTGTTGAGCTTCTGCCTAGTTGTCCTATCCATTATTTTTTTTTTAAGATTTTATTTATTTATTTATTTGACAGAGAGAGAGATCACAAGTAGATGGAGAGGCAGGCAGAGAGAGAGAGAGAGGGAAGCAGGCTTCTTGCTGAGCAGAGAGCCCTATGTGGGACTCGATCCCAGGACCCTGAGATTATGACCTGAGCGGAAGGCAGCGGCTTAACCCACTGAGCCACCCAGGCGCCCCTGTCCTATCCATTATTGATAGCAAGTGTTATGGCCCAAAATATGTCCCTTCAAAATTTATGTGACTGTTTTGAGAGAGGAGCTTTAAAGACCTAATTTAAAATGAGACCACTGGGTGGGTCCTAATCCAATCTGACTGGTGTTCTTAAAGAAGAGGAAAAGACACCAGAGGAAAGACCATGGGAAGACATCCTGATTAGGCCACCATCTGTAAGCCAGGAAGACGTCTTAGCAGAAACCAACCCTGCTGACACCCTGATCTTGGACTTTAAGCCTCCTCAACTGAGAGAAAGTAAGTTTCTGTTGTTTGAGTCACTAGTTCTATGGTATTGTGTTGTGGCAGCCTTAGCAAACAAATACAATGGGGTATTGATGTCTGTCATACTAACTATTGTTATTGAAAGCTCTATTCTTCCAATTCTGTCAATTTTTGCTTACAGTATTTTGGGCTTTTAAGTACATGTACTATAATTTTTTTTTTCTTCTTGATGGATATTTCTAATGATAAAAGTTTCAATCCTTTCTATTTAGTTACACTTTTGAAATTTTAAAGTCTATTTGTCTGACATAGTGTGGCCATGTATTACATGGCAGAGCTATAGTTATTACCTCTCATATTGCTGTTTGCATGATGAATCTTTCTCCATCCTTTTACTCTCAACTTACTATATCTTTAAAATGGGTCCCCTGTAGACAGCATATGGTTGGATCTTTTTCTACCTAATTTGATAATTTCTACCTTGTGATTGGATTGTTTAACCTATTCATACTTAATGTTATTGACATGGTTGGATTTGTATCTGTCTTTTTTTTTCCTATCTGGCTTATGTCTGTTTGGGACACCTTTTTTTTTTTTTTCTTTATTTTATATTTCTTCTGTATTTTATATTTCTATTTTATTTTTTTCTTTTATTTTGTAGTTTAACATTTCAATTTATTTAACAAGTTTTAAGTTATATATAAGTATTTTCTTCAAGATTTCTCTAAGGCTTACTATGTATACGTGTATGTATGAACATGCAAACATATGCATTATGTAATTCAGATTTACACTAACTGAATTGGAGTGAAACAGAATTTACTTATACAGCTCCACATCCTCCTCTCATTTGGGGCTATTATATAGGTTACCTCTTTGTACAGTGTATATTATTTTATATAATCTTAGGTCTTAAAAAGAGCTGAGATTATAAATATATACTTGCTCTAATTTCTTAAGCTTTAAACCTTTTTAGTTATCCTTTCTGGTTCTCTATTTCTTCTTGCAGATTGAGTTATCTTCTAAGGTCATTTTTTTACTCCAGTTCAAGTTTTATCCTGTCCCTCATGTGCAGTAACACTTCGAGATATTACATTTCTAAGTGCTAAGCCAAACAATATTTGTTGTATACAATTTTATGTAATGTAATAAATTTTATATAATGAAACATTTTATGCAGTTACTCTCTAAATCAGTTAGAAGGGAGAGAAATAAGCAATTATACTTATTTTCATAGTTTAATCAGTCATTTTGTTCTTTCATGGGGATTTAAATTACTGGACAGTGTCATTTGCTTTCAGCTCCAATACTTTATACTTCTAATATGGCAGGGCTTTTAGCAACAAATTATTTCAGCTTTTGTTTATCCAGGAAGATGTTTATTTTGGCTTTATATTTGAAAGATAATTTTGCTGGATAGAAAATGCTTGGTTAAAGGTATTTTTTGTTTTATCTTTATACTTACAAAACCTTGAATATATCATCCCTCTGTTTTCTGACCTCTAGTTTCTGATGAGAGCTCAGCCATTAATCCTACTGGGATTCCCTTGTACAGAGGAGTTATTCTTTTGCTGCTTTTAAGATTTTCTCTGTCTTTGTTTTTCAACATTTACTATTCTGTATCTGTGTTTGGGTCTCTCTGTGTATATCCTTAAAATTTGATGAGATTCTTGTATGTATACATTCAATTTTTTAATTAGATTTAGGAAATATTCAGCTATTTCTTTGAATACTTTTGTCTCCCTTCACTTTCTTTGTGACATCTCCACCAGGCATATGTTAGGGCATTTAATGGCTCATATTTGAGTGTTCATTTTCCTCCATTATTATTATTATTATTTTCTTTTTTCTGATTGTAAAACCCTATTGATCAGTCTTCAAGTTTGTTGTCTTTCTTATGACAGCACAAATAAACTGGTGAGTGTCCTCCAGGGAATTTTAAATTTCACTTGAGTTTTTCCATTTTACTATGTTGTCTCCTTTATTTTGAATATATTCATAAGGGCTGCTTTGAAGTCTTTCTTTTAAGTCTAATATCCAGGTCCCTTCAAAAGTAATTTCTACTCTTGAAAACTGGACATTTTTAGATAATATATTTTAGCAGCTTTGGAGATTGGTTTCTCTCATCCCTGAAGAATTGATGTTGTTGTTCACCTGGTTGGTTGATTCAGGACTTGGCAGAAATGACTCTGAAGTCTATAGATCTCTGGCAACATGCAATTTCTGATGTCCCCTGATTTTTTTTTTTTTTTAAGTGATCTCAACTCAGGGCTTGAACTCATGACCCCGAGATCAAGAGTTATATGTTCTACTGACTGAACTAGCCAGGGACCCCTAAGATATTTTTCTTGTTTTTATCTTTCACCCTAGCTACTTATGGTTTGCCCCCAAAATAGCAATGATCCTCTTATTGGCTTAAGATTTGCTTAATCCCAGGACAACTGGGTGGCTCAGTCAGTTGGGCATCTGGCTCTTGATTTTGGCTCAGGTCATCCTGGGACTGAACCAAACATCAGGATTCCCTCCCTTTTCCTCTGCCCCCCCCCCCACTTGGATGCTCACTCTCTCTTTAATAAATCTTAAAAAATTGCTTAATCCCTTTTAGCAATCCAAGTTTTACCCCTTACTATTGGATATGTGTGTGGCTTAGAAGCTGTATCACAGTTCATTGAGTTTACAATTCCAACCACATTCAGATAGGGACTAGTAGTTTTACTTTATCTCTTATCACTCCTATCTCTCTTACAGGATATGCAGGCTTCCAGATGCCTACGGTTGCATTAAGATTATATTTTTAAGCATGGCTTAAGTAGGACTTGCTTCTGGATCACAGTAAATCACAGTTCAGTTAGTAGTTGGGCAGATATTGTGTGGGACTTTGGAAATGTGTTTCAAGTCTGTACTAGATCCTACTCTGCTCCTTGAGTGGGTGTAGCCAAGCATATATGCACAGCCTTCCCAATCCCCAGAGTTGGCAGTGACCCCAGTTCTCTTTTCCAAGTTCTATGTTAAGCCTCCAAGTGTTCTGCCATTTTACTTTTAGCAACTTGTATCATGGAGCTATAAGTGCACTCTCATAATTGGTGTCCACTAAGATCTTTAGTGTTTTCTTCATCATCCTTTGGTATGGAATTTTACACCCTCTATTTTAAATAAAAATCAGTTCCCTTAGAACTAAAGGATTCATTAAGGCTTGCTTCTCTGGCCTGCCCTTTCTTGTGGGCAGGAACTTCCCATCACTGCACAAGAAGTAGAGGCAGAAACGGTATATGCTTCTTCCAGAGGGACACTCCTGCTTGACAAGTAAGTGCTGGGAGAGGGAAAGTTCTACCTGACTTAGTCCTGTAGATATAGAACCTCTATACCCAGAAAACCAGGGCCCAGCATTCTCAACCTGCCAGCCTGGAATGGGATTTTTGTTGTATATACTGGGTAGGCTGGAAGAAGGTAACCCTAGGCATCTGTACCCTGTTTTTCTGACATAGAGCTTCTGCATTGTGGAACTAGAGCAAGGGGAAATACTTATGACCTGCCCCTCCAGAGATGGAGTAGCCTGGCCTGGAAGCTGGGGGAAGAAGGAGTCCCTGTCTTTGTAGAGCACCCACCCAGTTCAAACTCCCAGAATAGTTTCAGCAAGACAGAGCAGGGAATAGGAGACCAGTCATATCAAAGTGCCACATACTCTAACTGCTTCTACTAAGATTTAGTCTGTTTTCTTGAATGAATATTTCCACACTTCCTGTATGCCTTCAGAATGACTTCTAGATAATTTAAGTCATTCTAAAAATATTTTTCTCCAATTAAATGATTGTTGGAGTAAAGATTCACTGTACTCCTCCATAACAAAAAGCTAAATAGTGATCCTACCTAATAGTGAGATTCTAATATATAAGGGTAATATTTTTAAATAAATTACTTATGATTAGATGTGTAATTTAGAACAAAAAATACATGCCTATTCAATATTAAGTATAGTTGACATCTATGATAGGCCTGGAACTATTAAATGTTGGTTGTTACATAGATAGAATAAAACCCTGACTTCAGGAGGCCCACAATCTAAAACATCTATGAAAAAATGGATTTATACATGTCTTCAAGCATATATAAATGATATATAGGTCTATATATATATATATATATATATACACACACACACACACATATGTGGGTCAATTGAAGTGCCAAAAATACCAACAAACTTAGATGTAACAGCTTTCCACTTTTTTCTTTATGGCTAATTTACCTGGCTCCTTTATTCAATAAACATTTGTTATATGTATTGGAGTTTAATTAATTATTTTCTCTTCCTTTCCAAGTTTTGAACCAACTGAAATCAAAACACAACATGAGATGGAGAGGGGAAAATGGTAGCTTTATCACTGATACAACTGCCTACCAGGTACAAATTAGGTGTTTGGCCTCAAACTTTCTAATATTTCCACTAATTAAAACTCCTCTGCTCAAAACTGTTGGCCAGCCTATGTCCACTTTGCACCAGGGTGGAGGCTGACATGCATATACTGCACAAAGGAGGAAAAAGGAAAGAAATGTACAGGTTAGCAGAAAGTCTGGTCCAAAAGAGGAAACCAAGAAACACCCGAGGCACATGTTCTTTCTCCCAATCTTGGCAAACAAGCGGATTGGATGGGCTTTTTGCAGGCTTAAATCTGTATTAGCACATATGTGTCAGAGTGGTAGTGGTCCAAAATGAACAAATGGCTTCCAGAAGCATACAATCTAGTGAGCCCTATCTTCTCTATCAACTGTATGTGTCATGGTTGTTTAGTGACTGCCACCCATATTCCTCTACCTGGCTTGAATCCTCTTCACGTTAGCACATCGTAAAAGATAACTGATAGAAATTACAAAGTTCTTTAAAATGACCCTCCTGGGGTACAGAAATGAAGATGCCTCATTGAGCAAAATGTATACCCTCCTGTGAATGGACTTTCTACAGCAGTCCTTCAAACATGTTGTATAGCATGGAATGCAGAGTCCTCACTTTCATTTTTTCCTCTGCCTTCTTGGCCAATTCCCATATTATTTCAAAATAAAGCCACCTGCTGCTGTTCTAGTGGCCAGACCATGATCTTGCTGATCTACCTGCCTGTTCAGTAGATGTTTAGAGTTTAACCATCTGATTTATGGCATCATGAGTGAGGTTATAAGTCGATCAACCACCTCTTAGTATTTTATAGGTACCTAGTATTCTGTCTACATCTAAATTAGTTCACAAGCTCTTTGAGGCAAGCACCTTGTCTATGCTGCTTTATGCTTTGCTAAGCTCCATGCACACTTACCACACTCTATAAATATTCTCACAGAATATTTATGACAAGTCTAACATGGCAAGCAATTTCACCAGGGTCACTTTTCCCTGGTAGATTTAAAGCTACATAAATTACAGTAGATACCTACTTGTGTAATATTTTATTTAGAAAAATCTAAGTTCCAAAGCAACTTTCAGATCCCAATTTTTCTAGCTTGCCAAAGAAAAAACGTCTCAGAAATTACTTAGTGTCATTTCAAAGTCTATGGATGTTAAAGAGCACCATCATAAGAGTAAAATTACTAATGTAAAATCTAGATTTGAGGCAGATTTGTCTGAGTTCCAATCTCACCCAAACCATTTTCTATTTGACCTTAGACTTCTCTAAATCTGGGTTTCTTCAACTTTTTTTTTAAATATTTTTTATTATGATTTTATTTATTAAGATTTTATTTTAGAGAGGGAGCAAGCAGGGGGAGGAGCAGAGAGAGAGGGACAAGAAGACTCTCCACTCAGCATGGAGCCTGATGTGGGGCTCAACACAGGGTTTGATCTCATGATCTGAGATCATGATCTGAGCCAAAATCATGAGTCAGGTGCTTAACTAACTGAGATACCCAGGGGCCCCTAGGTTTCCTCACTTATAAAATGGGCATTATAATAATTGTACCTACCTCTTGGTGTGGAACAGGAGGGGAAGGATTTGTGAAGATTTAATAAAACCTGACACTTGGCATATGCTCAGTAATTACTAGCTATAGAAATTGTGGTAGTAGAAATTGTAATAGGAGTAATGATAAAAGAAACAGAAAATCCATGCAAATGGGCCTGGAGAAACTATAAAAGGCACTGAAAGTAATTCTTGGTGAGTAAAGGACATCTGAGAATTCCAAAGCCCAACTGATCTCATAAGAACATGGACACTAGAAGCTGAGTTAAAATATGACTATAGTTATACCAAAATCTATATAATTTTATGTTTCCAGTTTAAATAAAGCTTATGTTGACAGAATTAGTTTCTAAGAGGTCTAGACAAATGAAAATCCATAAATGACCAATTAACTAACGTGTCTTTTGAATTGATTAGACTATATCCTGATCTGTTGGCAGAAGTATTTATAGCAATTTGGTAGGTATACCCTTACCCATGAGATGGATCTATCATGGATCTATCACACTGGCCAACTGAGCTACTTCTCGAATCATACAACTATCTCTCTTTGCTACATCACCATGTTCCTCAAGTAACTTCTGATGAAAGTTTGGCAGCCAATGACCATTTCCTTTCATGGAAAGACTATTTGGCTCTAATTAACAAGGTGGCAATTTAGTTTATACATCAGTCTTTTGTGCATTTAGTAGTCAGTTTCAGAGATATTCATAAATTTGAAGTGTCCTGCTACCACAGGATTTCAGAAACTAAGATGTTTGAAACCAGGCCCAGGACTGTCATGATGATATAAAATATGTCCACATCAATGATTTCCTGTCTGGACAGCCACTGACCTCATTAGATAGCACCTCTCAACTTTTTCACTGAAACAAAATCTAAAAATAAGAAGATTTTAAAAATCAACTTCATCCCAGCTTCCTTCAAGAGAAAAATGTGGATTTTAGATCCAGGATTTTATTTTATTTGTATTTCATTTTTCAAAGATTTTATTTGAGAGAGAGAGAAAGAAGCATGCGCATGCGAGAGAGAGCACACAAGCATGGGGTAGGGGGTAAGGCAGAGGGAGAAGCTGACTCCCCGCTGAGCAGAGAACTGATGCGGGGCTGGATCCCAGGATCCTGGGATCATGACCTGAGAGCTGAAGGCAGATGCTTAACCAACTGAGCCACCCAAGCCGCCCCGATCCAGGATTTTAGACTCTAGTTCAGTACATAATTATAATCCAATTTTTATACTTACAGCAAAAATACATCTCAGTGATAGGTTATATTCTTGACATGGGAAAACAAAAGGGAAATGTAAAAGAAAAACATTAAATAGATTAAAAACAGACCTTCTATTGAAACTTGTGTCTTTCATTTTAAATATTAATTGGGGAAAAAAAGAGGAGATAAACTAGTCAAATAAAAGCTTAAATAGAGACTGACACTTTGTTTTTTCCTTCTGTGAAATATTCCTGCTTTGTTTGGACCCAGCTTTCTCTTTATAAATTATTTCAAATAAAGGATGTTTCTAATTTATTCAAATTAAAAGAATTTGGTGCTTTCTTTTCAGCAAGAGTAACCCTCATTATGGGTAAATACCATGTGCTCTCAAATATCACACCAGTAGGATAACACAAGAACATCCATTAATTTACATAATTTATATAGTGGTAGCCTCATAATCATAGGATCATGTTTCATTTACAAGCTACATGAATGATTTCAACTTCCTATTAAAAATATACACCCTATAGGCTACCTGAAAATTCAGTTTCTTGCAATATGTGAGCTCTATAAATTGCAGTCATGACCTGCTTCACAATTAAAAGTAGCATTTCTGGGAAATTATTTTCACAGTTTAACATTTCAGGAAATTTCTTCCCATTTGCTTAGTTAACACCAAATGAAAACTTAATTTTTAAAAAGGGTTTGCATAGATTTAAGTGTGAGTATTCACTAACTTTTCTTTCCCTATGCACTCTAGAAAAGATAAATAACAAGCATAACAGTTTCAATGAGTATATATTCACAAAGTTATTTCCCCCAAGCAGTTCTCCTAAGACACTATTGTGACAAATTAATTTTGAATAAGACTAAATTAAAATTACTTTGGATAGAATCATGCAAAGTACAGAGTTAGGAGGGACTTATGATTTTATTTCATATTTCTTTTGACCACAAAATGCCTAGGCACTATGGAATCAGAAATCAAACAGCTTTAGTCTCTTAATAGATTTCTGCCCAAACCTATTGCTCTTATAGGTCACTGACAAGTATTTGTGTGAGTGTGTGTGAGTGTGTGTGTTTTCATGTATGTACATAAAGAGGGTGAAGAGATGTTCTTGACATGGGTAGTAACCATAGATATTGGGAAAGTCACAAAAGAAAACTAAACCATTTAAAAACATGGTTTATATAAGTGCAGTATTTCATTTTATGTTTAATGCTTCCATTTCTGTGTAATTTCCATACAGAAAATGATTGGACATATTATACATGTGTCAGTGGTTTATATAAATTTCATTTGATTATATTATCAATCTGTTCATTTGGTCATGTATAGACAATTTTTATAGGTTACTGCCTTTGTAGGAAGGCCATCTGCTCCCAGGTTTTAAAAATAGGAAATAATAGTTTTATGGTCAGGAAAAAGGAATTCTATAAAGGAAAAGAGAAATACATATAACTATAAATTTCAAACACAAATGAGGATGGTAATTCCATCTTAGAAAGTAGTCTAAGTAAAATCAAATTTTATCCTTTTAAAATTCTGATTTCAACAAGTGTGATCCCAGCTAACCTATGAGAAATCATACAATGGTTATGATATCAATAAAAATTTGGAGCTGCACAAAAGAAAGTTTATGCTCATTTCTCTCAAAATGTTGGATTTTTTTTTTTTATTAAACTCTACTGGGTACATATGTAACTGAATTCATTTCAATCAAATTTTTAGGCGGTATTTATGGTAATAGGAAGGCTTTGTTAACACTGAAATTATATAATGCAGGTAACAATTTGTTCATTTTATTTCATTATTTTTTCAACATGTATTTTTGCACATAATTAGTATTAGGCACTGTTCTAATTACTAATGTAGAATTAATGGAGAATCT